>NC_136067.1:1187472397-1188218543 GCF_964261635.1 Lissotriton helveticus
AATGTTCCAGCGTCTGTCTATAAGAAAATCTGACGAGGCCGTCTATGTATTAAAAACTAATACCTCAGAGGTCATTTCAGTGTGCCTGGCTAAATATCTGGGGTGGGCCTGGATAATAAGGTCAAACCCTTAGCATAACCATTGTGATTGCTGTGATTTTATTTTTCACAATTGTTTATGTAAATGCTCGCCTATGACCCATTTATCATCACATAATTGGATTTTTGATCCCTGTTTACGCTACAAAATACTGTTTGGAATTTATTTGTAAGCTTTACTGTTTTTACTCAGGATTGTCTTTCATGTCATTTAATACTAGCTTTTAAGAATTCAAAGAATATGTACTTTTAATTAAGCAACGTCTGTAATTATCTGTCTTTTATGATTTTTTTTGGATCGAAATAAAGACTTTAAAACCTGAAAACCTGACTGAAATTATATTCAAGCACAGGCCCCCACTGGAAGGTAGTGAGAACATTCAGATGCTGTGAAAGTCTTTTTAATTCCTAAAGGAATGATGGTGAGATTTACTTACCATATAAATTGGTCAAATGATGCTGTATGCCGGAAGACTGCCTTTTTTTTTACTTCAGTCCCGGCAATGCAGAGAAATTCTGTTGTGAAACATTGCCACTGCTGGTCATTCAGTATAATCTGCAGATGGAAAAGTACACTGTTAGCATATTTACTATAAACAGTACAAAAAATTGTGATTTTTATAAAGGGTAAACAGATCAATTCTATGAAGTCTCTATTATTTTGAAAATCAACAGCACGTTAGAAAATCAAATCTCAATTTGTGTTTTTAACCTCCCATACTTCTCTGAATCCCATGCCTCATTTGCTAACAATCTCTAAATAACTGTAGCATGTACATTAGGATATAGATAAAGAGATCTTTTTGCCAGCCAAGTGGCAGTGTACCCATCTCACTTCATTTCTTTTAGGATATGGTACACCAGTAGCAATTAAGCCAGCTGATAAGTTGATCGAGGAAGGATTAGGCTACACTTAATGGGAATAATAAAAGCTATGAATAGCATGTTCATCATCGTCATCTTAGGTAATTCCTATCAGTTCAGCAATAGTCAAGTTGAGACTCTTATGCTCAAACTTACCTTCATACAAATTTAGAAGTCTCAAAAAATGCCCTGATTTCTTTAATCTTACCATCTTAGTTTTCATTTGGGCATCCTGTCTACCCTGCTACTTATTTCATTACCAAGATAAATGTATCCTGCTGCTTGCTAGGCAACTGAGTAGCCCTCCCGTCAGACAACATCTTGCTTTAACTTTATGATGTCATCTTGCTAGGCAACAGATTGGCCCTCATGTCAGACAACATCTTGCTTTAGCTTTATGATGTCAGAGCACCTCAGGTCCAATTGTCCTTGTGGAAGCTGACCACACAGGAGGAGGAGCTATCAGAAGTTATGCAGTAGGTTTCTATCTGTATTGATGACTACAAGGCAAGCAGGAGGAGGAATGGTGACGGACTCTGAACCACTCCAAGCACTGGGGCCATTTTGAAAGTGGGACGGAGATACAATAACAGATTATCCTTTCCAACAGTCCATCTTAAGTATCAAAGTCCAACATACAGAGTGCAGGGGAAGACGTTAAATGAGCTTCCTTCCATGAGAAAGTAACACTATCGTTATGGGGTAAATAAATAAATAATACCTCTATTTTTGACTGGATATACAATAACAGATAGCTCAATAAATAAGAGTCAAGATTCGAGGTAGCTGGAGTTTGCAGGTTTAATACAGCATAAAGGACAGGAACAGGACAACCTGCACGGGAATAGGATGGCAGCGCTGCCGGGGGCAGGATCGGGACAACAGCAGCTAACAGCTAACTTTTAATAACAGTGCACAAGTATATATAGTTAAACAAAATACATGATGTTAATACAAATAGGCGTAGCAGTGGGCAGGGCCTGTAGCAGTCGCGAAAGATAAGGCAGAAAGTAGGTGTAACAAAAGGCGTGAACAGGGCGTATACATAGACATGTGATGTAAACGTAACGGAATATGTCATAAATGGGGCGGAAACATGGAGGGGGCTACCTAAGGAGCCGGGACCTCTAACCTAGTGGTGCGCGCAAGCTGGCAATGACGTGTTACTAGGAGGAACTGGGGGCTATGACTTCTGCGCTAGAAGGAGAGACGAAAGTCTGGAGAGTCAGAGCGACATGTACCTAAACACTATCTAGTATCTGATGTTTAGAGAACATGTTGATAGAATCCAAAAGTTATCAGGGTAAAGGCTAACAGACTCTAAGACTGGTGCATGCATTATTCTACATGTAGTGTGTGTTGAGGAATATTAAATGACCATAAATACAGTATTTCTCTTACATGGAGACGTAAAGGCTAGACGATGACTGAAACTATTGATGCGATTCAGTAGCTTAGGAATGCAGGGAAGGAGAGCTGGACTGATAACTAGAATCATAACATACTCTTGGCAGACCAGCAGGCAGAGCCAGGCCGAGCCGGGCACTGTGAGGCAGGAAGTAAGTGAAGGGTCAGGGATACAGGTGGGGGCTGTATCGCTCCTCGGAGAGGGTTTAGGAGACAGGAACTGAATCTGAGTCCGGGCCCTTTTGAGGCCTAGAAACGGGGATTTTACAATGAAATAACGTGCACACTGAGAAACGTGGCAACATAACTTTACATAGGCCTGATATTCGTTGTATTCACGAAAACTAGGAACTGGCATACTAGAGATGGACACAACTGTAATTGCGTCTTTAATCGATCATGGGGAATACATATTGCATATTAATCATGCACATATAGCATAACATGGGGAACACGTAGGGACACAGAACATGGCAAAATTTACTTTTCCACAGTTCTAAAGTCAGATAGTGCATTTTTGCCGCAATGGCAGCAATTTCCTTGAATGGTACATTGCTAGCATCTGGATCTAAACCAGGCTTTAGTAAACTTGGAAGAAGTCAGTCTGTTATTAACTAACATGACCAACACAATGTGATCCATATGACTTCCATATTGACTGAAATTATATTCAAGCACAGGCCCCCACTGGAAGGTAGTGAGAACATTCAGATGCTGTGAAAGTCTTTTTAATTCCTAAAGGAATGATGGTGAGATTTACTTACCATATAAATTGGTCAAATGATGCTGTATGCCGGAAGACTGCCATTTTTTTACTTCAGTCCCGGCAATGCAGAGAAATTGTGTTGTGAAACATTGCCACTGCTAGTCATTCAGTATAATCTGCAGATGGAAAAGTCCACTGTTAGCATATTTACTATAAACAGTACAAAAAATTGTGATTTTTATAAAGGGTAAACAGATCAATTCTATGAAGTCTCTATTATTGTGAAAATCAACAGCACGTTAGAAAATCAAATCTCAATTTGTGTTTTTAACCTCCCATACTTCTCTGAATCCCATGCCTCATTTGCTAACAATCTCTAAATAACTGTAGCATATACATTAGGATATAGATAAAGAGATCTTTTTGCCAGCCAAGTGGCAGTGTACCCATCTCACTTCATTTCTTTTAGGATATGGTACACCAGTAGCAATTAAGCCAGCTGATAAGTTGATCGAGGAAGGATTAGGCTACACTTAATGGGAATAATAAAAGCTATGAATAGCATGTTCATCATCTTAGGTAATTCCTACCAGTTCAGCAATAGTCAAGTTGAGACTCTTATGCTCAAACTTACCTTCATACAAATTTAGAAGTCTCAAAAAATGCCCTCATTTCTTTAATCTTACCATCTTAGTTTTCATTTGGGCATCCTGTCTACCCTGCTACTTATTTCATTACCAAGATAAATGTATCCTGCTGCTTGCTAGGCAACTGAGTAGCCCTCCCGTCAGACAACATCTTGCTTTAACTTTATGATGTCATCTTGCTAGGCAACAGATTGGCCCTCATGTCAGACAACATCTTGCTTTAACTTTATGATGTCATCTTGCTAGGCAACAGATTGGCCCTCATGTCAGACAAAATCTTGCTTTAGCTTTATGATGTCAGAGCACCTCAGGTCCAATTGTCCTTGTGGAAGCTGACCACACAGGAGGAGGAGCTATCAGAAGTTATGCAGTAGGTTTCTATCTGTATTGAGGACTACAAGGCAAGCAGGAGGAGGAATGGTGACGGACTCTGAACCACTCCAAGCACTGGGGCCATTTTGAAAGTGGGACGGAGATACAAAAACAGATTATCCTTTCCAACAGTCCATCTTAAGTATCAAAGTCCAACATACAGAGTGCAGGGGAAGACGTTAAATGAGCTTCCTTCCGTGAGAACGTAACACTATCGTTCTAAAGTCAGATAGTGCATTTTCGCCGCAATGGCAGCAATTTCCTTGAATGGTACATTGCTAGCATCTGGATCTAAACCAGGCTTTAGTAAACTTGGAAGCAGTCAGTCTGTTATTAACTAACATGACCAACAAAATGTGATCCATATTACTTCCATCTTGACTGAAATTATATTCAAGCACAGGCCCCCACTGGAAGGTAGTGAGAACATTCAGATGCTGTGAAAGTCTTTTTAATTCCTAAAGGAATGTTGGTGAGATTTACTTACCATATAAATTGGTCAAATGATACTGTATGCCGGAATACTGCCTTTTTTTTTTTACTTCAGTCCCGGCAATGCAGAGAAATTCTGTTGTGAAACACTGCCACTGCTGGTCATTCAGTATAATCTGCAGATGGAAAAGTCCACTGTTAGCATATTTACTATAAACAGTACAAAAAATTGAGATTTTTATAAAGGGTAAACAGATCAATTCTATGAAGTCTGTATTATTTTGAAAATCAACAGCACCTTAGAAAATCAAATCTCAATTTGTGTTTTTAACCAACCATACTTCTCTGAATCCCATGCCTCATTTGCTAACAATCTCTAAATAACTGTAGCATGTACATTAGGATATAGATAAAGAGATATTTTTGCCAGCCAAGTGGCAGTGTACCCATCTCACTTCATTTCTTTTAGGATATGGTACACCAGTAGCAATTAAGCCAGCTGATAAGTTGATCGAGGAAGGATTAGGCTACAGTTAATGGGAATAATAAAAGCTATGAATAGCATGTTCTTCATCGTCGTCATCTTAGGTAATTCCTATCAGTTCAGCAATAGTCAAGTTGAGACTCTTATGCTCAAACTTACCATCATATAAATTTAGAAGTCTCAAAAAAATGCCCTCATTTCTTTAATCTTACCATCTTAGTTTTCATTTGGGCATCCTGTCTACCCTGCTACTAATTACATTACCAAGATAAATGTGTCCTGCTGCTTGCTAGGCAACAGAGTAGCCCTCCCATCAGACAACAACTTGCTTTAACTTTATGATGTCATCTTGCTAGGCAACAGATTGGCCCTCATGTGAGACAACATCTTGCTTTAGCTTTATGATGTCAGAGCTCCTCAGGTCCAATTGTCCTTGTGGAAGCTGACCACACAGGAGGAGGAGCTATCAGAAGTTATGCAGTAGGTTTCTATCTGTATTGATGACTACAAGGCAAGCAGGAGGAGGAATAGTGAAGGACTCTGAACCACTCCAAGCACTGGGGCCTTTTTGAAAGTGGGACGGAGATACAAAAACAGATTATCCTTTCCAACAGTCCATCTTAAGTACCAAAGTCCAACATACAGAGTGCAGGGGAAGACGTTAAATGAGCTCCCTTCCGTGAGAACGTAACACTATCGTTCTAAAGTCAGATAATGCATTTTCGCCGCAATGGCAGCAATTTCCTTGAATGGTACATTGCTAGCATCTGGATCTAAACCAGGCTTTAGTAAACTTGGAAGCAGTCAGTCTGTTATTAACTAACATGACCAACACAATGTTATCCATATTACTTCCATCTTGACTGAAATTATATTCAAGCACAGGCCCACACTGGAAGGTAGTGAGAACATTCAGATGCTGTGAAAGTCTTTTTAATTCCTAAAGGAATGATGGTGAGATTTACTTACCATATAAATTGGTCAAATGATGCTGTATGCCGGAAGACTGCCTTTTTTTTTTCTTCAGTCCCGGCAATACAGAGAAATTCTGTTGTGAAACACTGCCACTGCTGGTCATTCAGTATAATCTGCAAATGGAAAAGTCCACTGTTAGCATATGTACTATAAACAGTACAAAAAATTTTGATTTTTATAAAGGGTAAACAGATCAATTCTATGAAGTCTGTATTATTTTGAAAATCAACAGCACGCTAGAAAATCAAATCTCAATTTGTTTTTAACCTCCCATACTTCTCTGAATCCCATGCCTCATTTGCTAACAATCTCTAAATAACTGTAGCATGTACATTAGGATATAGATAAAGAGATCTTTTTGCCAGCCAACTGGCAGTGTACCCATCTCACTTAATTTCTTTTAGGATATGGTACACCAGTAGCAATTAAGCCAGCTGATAAGTTGATCGAGGAAGGGTTAGGCTACAGTTAATGGGAAAAATAAAAGCTATGAATAGCATGTTCTTCATCGTCATCTTAGGTAATTCCTATCAGTTCAGCAATAGTCAAGTTGAGACTCTTATGCTCAAACTTACCTTCATACAAATTTAGAAGTCTCAAAAAATGCCCTCATTTCTTTAATCTTACCATCTTAGTTTTCATTTGGGCATCCTGTCTACCCTGCTACTTATTTCATTACCAAGATAAATGTATCCTGCTGCTTGCTAGGCAACAGAGTAGCCCTCCCGTCAGACAACATCTTGCTTTAACTTTATGATGTCATCTTGCTAGGCAACAGATTGTCCCTCATGTGAGACAACATCTTGCTTTAGCTTTATGATGTCAGAGCTCCTCAGGTCCAATTGTCCTTGTGGAAGCTGACCACACAGGAGGAAGAGCTATCAGAAGTTATGCAGTAGGTTTCTATCTGTATTGATGACTACAAGGCAAGCAGGAGGAGGAATGGTGAAGGACTCTGAACCACTCCAAGCACTGGGGCCTTTTTGAAAGTGAGACGGAGATAGAAAACAGATTATCCTTTCCAACTGTCCATCTTAAGTATCAAAGTCCAACATACAGAGGGCAGGGGAAGACGACAAATGAGCTTCCTTACGTGAGAATGTAACACTATTGTTCTAAAGTGAGATAGTGCATTTGCGCTGCAATGGCAGCAATTTCCTTGAATGGTACATTGCTAGCATCTGGATCTAAACCAGGCTTTAGTAAACTTGGAAGCAGTCAGTCTGTTATTAACTAACATGACCAACACAATGTGATCCATATTACTTCCATCTTGACTGAAATTATATTCATGCACAGGCCCACACTGGAATGTAGTGAGAACAATCAGATGCTGTGAAAGTCTTTTTAATTCCTAAAGGAATGATGGTGAGATTTACTTACCATATAAATTGGTCAAATGATGCTGTATGCCGGAAGACTGCCTTTTTTTTTCTTCAGTCCCGGCAATACAGAGAAATTCTGTTGTGAAACACTGCCACTGCTGGTCATTCAGTATAATCTGCAGATGGAAAAGGCCACTGTTAGCATATTTACTATAAACAGTACAAAAAATTGTGAATTTTTATAAAGGGTAAACAGATCAATTCTATGAAGTCTCTATTATTGTGAAAATCAACAGCACGTTAGAAAATCAAATCTCAATTTGTGTTTTTAACCTCCCATACTTCTCTGAATCCCATGCCTCATTTGCTAACAATCTCTAAATAACTGTAGCATGTACATTAGGATATAGATAAAGAGATCTTTCTGCCTGCCAAGTGGCAGTGTACCCATCTCACTTCATTTCTTTTAGGATATGGTACACCAGTAGCAATTAAGCCAGCTGATAAGTTGATCGAGGAAGGGTTAGGCTACAGTTAATGGGAATAATAAAAGCTATGAATAGCATGTTCATCATCGTCATCTTAGGTAATTCCTATCAGTTCAGCAATAGTCAAGTTGAGACTCTTATGCTCAAACTTACCTTCATACAAATTTAGAAGTCTCAAAAAATGCCCTCATTTCTTTAATATCACCATCTTAGTTTTCATTTGGGCATCCTGTCTATCCTGCTACTTATTTCATTACCAAGATAAATGTATCCTGCTGCTTGCTAGGCAACTGAGTAGCCCTCCCGTCAGACAACATCTTGCTTTAACTTTATGATGTCATCTTGCTAGGCAACAGATTGGCCCTCATGTGAGACAACATCCTGCTTTAGCTTTATGATGTCAGAGCTCCTCAGGTCCAATTGTCCTTGTGGAAGCTGACCACACAGGAGGAGGAGCTATCAGAAGTTATGCAGTAGGTTTCTATCTGTATTGATGTCTACAAGGCAAGCAGGAGGAGGAATGGTGACGGACTCTGAACCACTCCAAGCACTGGGGCCTTTTTGAAAGTGGGACGGAGATACAAAACAGATTATCCTTTCCAACTGTCCATCTTAAGTATCAAAGTCCAACATACAGAGGGCAGGGGAAGACGACAAATGAGCTTCCTTACGTGAGAATGTAACACTATTGTTCTAAAGTGAGATAGTGCATTTGTGCTGCAATGGCAGCAATTTCCTTGAATGGTACATTGCTAGCATCTGGATCTAAACCAGGCTTTAGTAAACTTGGAAGCAGTCAGTCTGTTATTAACTAACATGACCAACAAAATGTGATCCATATTACTTCCATCTTGACTGAAATTATATTCAAGCACAGGCCCCCACTGGAAGGTAGTGAGAACATTCAGATGCTGTGAAAGTCTTTTTAATTCCTAAAGGAATGATGGTGAGATTTACTTACCATATAAAATTGGTCAAATGATGCTGTATGCCGGAATACTGCCTTTTTTTTACTTCAGTCCCGGCAATGCAGAGAAATTCTGTTGTGAAACACTGCCACTGCTGGTCATTCAGTATAATCTGCAGATGGAAAAGTCCACTGTTAGCATATTTACTATAAACAGTACAAAAAATTGAGATTTTTATAAAGGGTAAACAGATCAATTCTATGAAGTCTCTATTATTTTGAAAATCAACAGCACGTTAGAAAATCAAATCTCAATTTGTGTTTTTAACCTCCCATACTTCTCTGAATCCCATGCCTCATTTGTTAACAATCTCTAAATAATTGTCGCATGTACATTAGGATATGGATAAAGAGATCTTTTTGCCTGCCAAGTGGCAGTGTACCCATCTCACTTCATTTCTTTTAGGATATGGTACACCAGTAGCAATTAAGCCAGCTGATAAGTTGATCGAGGAAGGGTTAGGCTACAGTTAATGGGAATAATAAAAGCTATGAATAGCATGTTCATCATCGTCGTCATCTTAGGCAATTCCTATCAGTTCAGCAATAGTCAAGTTGAGACTCTTATGCTCAAACTTACCATCATATAAATTTAGAAGTCTCAAAAAACATGCCCTCATTTCTTTAATCTTACCATCTTAGTTTTCATTTGGGCATCCTGTCTACCCTGCTACTAATTACATTACCAAGATAAATGTATCCTGCTGCTTGCTGGGCAACAGAGTAGCCCTCCCGTCAGACAACATCTTGCTTTAACTTTATGATGTCATCTTGCTAGGCAACAGATTGGCCCTCATGTGAGACAACATCTTGCTTTAGCTTTATGATGTCAGAGCTCCTCAGGTCCAATTGTCCTTGTGGAAGCTGACCACACAGGAGGAGGAGCTATCAGAAGTTATGCAGTAGGTTTCTATCTGTATTGATGACTACAAGGCAAGCAGGAGGAGGAATGGTGACGGACTCTGAACCACTCCAAGCACTGGGGCCTTTTTGAAAGTGGGACGGAGATACAATAACAGATTATCCTTTCCAACAGTCCATCTTAAGTATCAAAGTCCAACATACAGAGTGCAGGGGAAGACGTTAAATGAGCTTCCTTCCGTGAGAACGTAACACTATCGTTCTAAAGTCAGATAGTGCATTTTCGCCGCAATGGCAGCAATTTCCTTGAATGGTACATTGCTAGCATCTGGATCTAAACCAGGCTTTAGTAAACTTGGAAGCAGTCAGTCTGTTATTAACAAACATGACCATCACAATGTGATCCATATTACTTCCATATTGACTGAAATTATATTCAAGCACAGGCCCCCACTGGAAGGTAGTGAGAACATTCAGATGCTGTGAAAGTCTTTTTAATTCCTAAAGGAATGATGGTGAGATTTACTTACCATATAAATTGGTCAAATGATGCTGTATGCTGGAAGACTGCCTTTTTTTACTTCAGTCCCGGCAATGCAGAGAAATTCTGTTGTGAAACATTGCCACTGCTAGTCATTCAGTATAATCTGCAGATGGAAAAGTCCACTGTTAGCATATTTAGTATAAACAGTACAAAAAATTGTGATTTTTATAAAGGGTAAACAGATCAATCCTATGAAGTCTTTATTATTTTGAAAATCAACAGCACGTTAGAAAATCAAGTCTCAATTTGTGTTTTTAACCTCCCATACTTCTCTGAATCCCATGCCTCATTTGCTAACAATCTCTAAATAACTGTAGCATGTACATTAGGATATAGATAAAGAGATCTTAAAGCCTGCAAAGTGGCAGTGTACCCATCTCACTTCATTTCTTTTAGGATATGGTACACCAGTAGCAATTAAGCCAGCTGATAAGTTGATCGAGGAAGGGTTAGGCTACAGTTAATGGGAATAATAAAAGCTATGAATAGCATGTTCATCATCGTCATCTTAGGTAATTCCTATCAGTTCAGCAATAGTCAAGTTGAGACTCTTATGCTCAAACTTACCTTCATACAAATTTAGAAGTCTCAAAAAATGCCCTCATTTCTTTAATATTACCATCTTAGTTTTCATTTGGGCATCCTGTCTATCCTGATACTTATTTCATTACCAAGATAAATGTATCCTGCTGCTTGCTAGGCAACTGAGTAGCCCTCCCGTCAGACAACATCTTGCTTTAACTTTATGATGGCATCTTGCTAGGCAACAGATTGGCCCTCATGTCAGACAACATCTTGCTTTAGCTTTATGATGTCAGAGCGCCTCAGGTCCAATTGTCCTTGTGGAAGCTGACCACACAGGAGGAGGAGCTATCAGAAGTTATGCAGTAGGTTTCTATCTGTATTGATGACTACAAGGCAAGCAGGAGGAGGAATGGTGACGGACTCTGAACCACTCCAAGCACTGGGGCCTTTTTGAAAATGGGACGGAGATACAAAAACAGATTATCCTTTCCAACAGTCCATCTTAAGTATCAAAGTCCAACATACAGAGTGCAGGGGAAGACGTTAAATGAGCTTCCTGCCGTGAGAACGTAACACTATCGTTCTAAAGTCAGATAGTGCATTTTCGCCGCAATGGCAGCAATTTCCTTGAATGGTACATTGCTAGCCTCTGTATCTAAACCAGGCTTTAGTAAACTTGGAAGCAGTCAGTCTGTTATTAACTAACATGACCAACACAATGTGATCCATATTACTTCCATCTTGACTGAAATTATATTCAAGCACAGGCCCCCACTGGAAGGGAGTGAGAACATTCAGATGCTGTGAAAGTCTTTTTAATTCCTAAAGGAATGATGGTGAGATTTACTTACCATCTAAATTGGTCAAATGATGCTGTATGCCGGAAGACTGCCTTTTTTTTTTCTTCAGTCCCGGCAATGCAGAGAAATTCTGTTGTGCAACACTGCCACTGCTGGTCATTCAGTATAATCTGCAGATGGAAAAGTCCACTGTTAGCATATTTACTATAAACAGTACAAAAAATTGTGATTTTTATTAAGGGTAAACAGATCAATTCTATGAAGTCTCTATTATTTTGAAAATCAACAGCACGTTAGAAAATCAAATCTCAATTTGTGTTTTTAACCTCCCATACTTCTCTGAATCCCATGCCTCATTTGCTAACAATCTCTAAACAACTGTAGCATGTACATTAGGATATAGATAAAGAGAACCTTTTGCCAGCCAAGTGGCAGTGTACCCATCTCACTTCATTTCTTTTAGGATATGGTACACCAGTAGCAATTAAGCCAGCTGATAAGTTGATCGAGTTAGGGTTAGGCTACAGTTAATGGGAATAATAAAAGCTATGAATAGCATGTTCTTCATCGTCATCTTAGGTAATTCCTATCAGTTCAGCAATAGTCAAGTTGAGACTCTTATGCTCAAACTTACCTTCATACAAATTTAGAAGTCTCAAAAAATGCCCTCTTTTCTTTAATCTTACCATCTTAGTTTTCATTTGGGCATCCTGTCTACCCTGCTACTAATTACATTACCAAGATAAATGTATCCTGCTGCTTGCTGGGCAACAGAGTAGCCCTCCCGTCAGACAACATCTTGCTTTAACTTTATGATGTCATCTTGCTAGGCAACAGATTGGCCCTCATGTGAGACAACATCTTGCTTTAGCTTTATGATGTCAGAGCTCCTCAGGTCCAATTGTCCTTGTGGAAGCTGACCACACAGGAGGAGGAGCTATCAGAAGTTATGCAGTAGGTTTCTATCTGTATTGATGACTACAAGGCAAGCAGGAGGAGGAATGGTGACGGACTCTGAACCACTCCAAGCACTGGGGCCTTTTTGAAAGTGGGACGGAGATACAATAACAGATTATCCTTTCCAACAGTCCATCTTAAGTATCAAAGTCCAACATACAGAGTGCAGGGGAAGACGTTAAATGAGCTTCCTTCCGTGAGAACGTAACACTATCGTTCTAAAGTCAGATAGTGCATTTTCGCCGCAATGGCAGCAATTTCCTTGAATGGTACATTGCTAGCATCTGGATCTAAACCAGGCTTTAGTAAACTTGGAAGCAGTCAGTCTGTTATTAACAAACATGACCATCACAATGTGATCCATATTACTTCCATATTGACTGAAATTATATTCAAGCACAGGCCCCCACTGGAAGGTAGTGAGAACATTCAGATGCTGTGAAAGTCTTTTTAATTCCTAAAGGAATGATGGTGAGATTTACTTACCATATAAATTGGTCAAATGATGCTGTATGCTGGAAGACTGCCTTTTTTTACTTCAGTCCCGGCAATGCAGAGAAATTCTGTTGTGAAACATTGCCACTGCTAGTCATTCAGTATAATCTGCAGATGGAAAAGTCCACTGTTAGCATATTTAGTATAAACAGTACAAAAAATTGTGATTTTTATAAAGGGTAAACAGATCAATCCTATGAAGTCTCTATTATTTTGAAAATCAACAGCACGTTAGAAAATCAAGTCTCAATTTGTGTTTTTAACCTCCCATACTTCTCTGAATCCCATGCCTCATTTGCTAACAATCTCTAAATAACTGTAGCATGTACATTAGGATATAGATAAAGAGATCTTAAAGCCTGCAAAGTGGCAGTGTACCCATCTCACTTCATTTCTTTTAGGATATGGTACACCAGTAGCAATTAAGCCAGCTGATAAGTTGATCGAGGAAGGGTTAGGCTACAGTTAATGGGAATAATAAAAGCTATGAATAGCATGTTCATCATCGTCATCTTAGGTAATTCCTATCAGTTCAGCAATAGTCAAGTTGAGACTCTTATGCTCAAACTTACCTTCATACAAATTTAGAAGTCTCAAAAAATGCCCTCATTTCTTTAATATTACCATCTTAGTTTTCATTTGGGCATCCTGTCTATCCTGATACTTATTTCATTACCAAGATAAATGTATCCTGCTGCTTGCTAGGCAACTGAGTAGCCCTCCCGTCAGACAACATCTTGCTTTAACTTTATGATGGCATCTTGCTAGGCAACAGATTGGCCCTCATGTCAGACAACATCTTGCTTTAGCTTTATGATGTCAGAGCGCCTCAGGTCCAATTGTCCTTGTGGAAGCTGACCACACAGGAGGAGGAGCTATCAGAAGTTATGCAGTAGGTTTCTATCTGTATTGATGACTACAAGGCAAGCAGGAGGAGGAATGGTGACGGACTCTGAACCACTCCAAGCACTGGGGCCTTTTTGAAAGTGGGACGGAGATACAAAAACAGATTATCCTTTCCAACTGTCCATCTTAAGTATCAAAGTCCAACATACAGAGGGCAGGGGAAGACGATAAATGAGCTTCCTTCCGTGAGAACGTAACACTATCGTTCTAAAGTCAGATAGTGCATTTTCGCCGCAATGGCAGCAATTTCCTTGAATGGTACATTGCTAGCATCTGGATCTAAACCAGGCTCTAGTAAACTTGGAAGCAGTCAGTCTGTTATTAACCCCTTCGACGCTCATGACGAGCTGGGCTCGTCATGGCGTAGCCTCCTCGCACGCTCATGACGAGCCCAGCTCATCACGTAAAGTGCGATTTGAAAAAACCCAGCGTACGGGCGGAATTCCGCCCGCGCGCATGCGGTTAACAAACATGACCATCACAATGTGATCCATATTACTTCCATATTGACAAATTATATTCAAGCACAGGCCCCCACTGGAACGTAAAATGAACATTCAGATGCTGTGAAAGTCTTTTTAATTCCTAAAGGAATGATGGTGAGATTTACGCACCATATAAATTGGTCAAATGATGCTGTATGCCGGAAGACTGCCATTTTTTTACTTCAGTCCCGGCAATGCAGGGAAATTCTGTTGTGAAACATTGCCACTGCTAGTCATTCAGTATAATCTGCAGATGGAAAAGTCCACTGTTAGCATATTTAGTATAAACAGTACAAAAAATTGTGATTTTTATAAAGGGTAAACAGATCAATTCTATGAAGTCTCTATTATTTTGAAAATCAACAGCACGTTAGAAAATCAAGTCTCAATTTGTGTTTTTAACCTCCCATACTTCTCTGAATCCCATGCCTCATTTGCTAACAATCTCTAAGTAACTGTAGCATGTACATTAGGATATAGATAAAGAGATCTTTCTGCCTGCCAAGTGGCAGTGTACCCATCTCACTTCATTTCTTTTAGGATATGGTACACCAGTAGCAATTAAGCCAGCTGATAAGTTGATCGAGGAAGGGTTAGGCTACAGTTAATGGGAATAATAAAAGCTATGAATAGCATGTTCATCATCGTCATCTTAGGTAATTCCTATCAGTTCAGCAATAGTCAAGTTGAGACTCTTATGCTCAAACTTACCTTCATACAAATTTAGAAGTCTCAAAAAATGCCCTCTTTTCTTTAATCTTACCATCTTAGTTTTCATTTGGGCATCCTGTCTACCCTGCTACTAATTACATTACCAAGATAAATGTATCCTGCTGCTTGCTAGGCAACAGAGTAGCCCTCCCGTCAGACAACATCTTGCTTTAACTTTATGATGTCATCTTGCTGGGCAACAGATTGGCCCTCATGTGAGACAACATCTTGCTTTAGCTTTATGATGTCAGATCTCCTCAGGTCCAATTGTCCTTGTGGAAGCTGACCACACAGGAGGAGGAGCTATCAGAAGTTATGCAGTAGGTTTCTATCTGTATTGATGACTACAAGGCAAGCAGGAGGAGGAATGGTGAAGGACTCTGAACCACTCCAAGCACTGGGGCCTTTTTGAAAGTGGGACGGAGATACAAAAACAGATTATCCTTTCCAACTGTCCATCTTAAGTATCAAAGTCCAACATACAGAGGGCAGGGGTAGACGATAAATGAGCTTCCTTCCGTGAGAACGTAACACTATCGTTCTAAAGTCAGATAGTGCATTTTCGCCGCAATGGCAGCAATTTCCTTGAATGGTACATTGCTAGCATCTGGATCTAAACCAGGCTTTAGTAAACTTGGAAGCAGTCAGTCTGTTATTAACCCCTTCGACGCTCATGACGAGCTGGGCTCGTCATGGCGTAGCCTCCTCGCACGCTCATGACGAGCCCAGCTCGTCACGTAAAGTGCGATTTGAAAAAACCCAGCGTACGGGTGGAATTCCGCCCGCGCGCATGCGGTTAACAAACATGACCATCACAATGTGATCCATATTACTTCCATATTGACTGAAATTATATTCAAGCACAGGCCCCCACTGGAAGGTAGTGAGAACATTCAGATGCTGTGAAAGTCTTTTTAATTCCTAAAGGAATGATGGTGAGATTTACTTACCATATAAATTGGTCAAATGATGCTGTATGCCGGAAGACTGCCTTTTTTTTTACTTCAGTCCCGGCAATGCAGAGAAATTCTGTTGTGAAACATTGCCACTGCTGGTCATTCAGTATAATCTGCAGATGGAAAAGTCCACTCTTAGCATATTAACTATAAACAGTACAAAAAATTGTGATTTTTATAAAGGGTAAACAGATCAATTCTATGAAGTCTCTATTATTTTGAAAATCAACAGCACGTTAGAAAATCAAATCTCAATTTGTGTTTTTAACCTCCCATACTTCTCTGAATCCCATGCCTCATTTGCTAACAATCTCTAAATAACTGTAGCATATACATTAGGATATAGATAAAGAGATCTTTTTGCCAGCCAAGTGGCAGTGTACCCATCTCACTTCATTTCTTTTAGGATATGGTACACCAGTAGCAATTAAGCCAGCTGATAAGTTGATCGAGGAAGGATTAGGCTACACTTAATGGGAATAATAAAAGCTATGAATAGCATGTTCATCATCTTAGGTAATTCCTACCAGTTCAGCAATAGTCAAGTTGAGACTCTTATGCTCAAACTTACCTTCATACAAATTTAGAAGTCTCAAAAAATGCCCTCATTTCTTTAATCTTACCATCTTAGTTTTCATTTGGGCATCCTGTCTACCCTGCTACTTATTTCATTACCAAGATAAATGTATCCTGCTGCTTGCTAGGCAACTGAGTAGCCCTCCCGTCAGACAACATCTTGCTTTAACTTTATGATGTCATCTTGCTAGGCAACAGATTGGCCCTCATGTCAGACAACATCTTGCTTTAACTTTATGATGTCATCTTGCTAGGCAACAGATTGGCCCTCATGTCAGACAAAATCTTGCTTTAGCTTTATGATGTCAGAGCACCTCAGGTCCAATTGTCCTTGTGGAAGCTGACCACACAGGAGGAGGAGCTATCAGAAGTTATGCAGTAGGTTTCTATCTGTATTGAGGACTACAAGGCAAGCAGGAGGAGGAATGGTGACGGACTCTGAACCACTCCAAGCACTGGGGCCATTTTGAAAGTGGGACGGAGATACAAAAACAGATTATCCTTTCCAACAGTCCATCTTAAGTATCAAAGTCCAACATACAGAGTGCAGGGGAAGACGTTAAATGAGCTTCCTTCCGTGAGAACGTAACACTATCGTTCTAAAGGCAGATAGTGCATTTTCGCCGCAATGGCAGCAATTTCCTTGAATGGTACATTGCTAGCATCTGGATCTAAACCAGGCTTTATTAAACTTGGAAGAAGTCAGTCTGTTATTAACTAACATGACCAATACAATGTGATCCATATTACTTCCATCTTGACTGAAATTATATTTAAGCACAGGCACCCACTGGAAGGTAGTGAGAACATTCAGATGCTGTGAAAGTCTTTTTAATTCCTAAAGGAATGATGGTGAGATTTACGTACCATATAAATTGGTCAAATGATGCTGTATGCCGGAAGACTGCCTTTTTTTTTTCTTCAGTCCCGGCAATGCAGAGAAATTCTGTTGTGAAACACTGCCACTGCTGGTCATTCAGTATAATCTGCAGATGGAAAAGTCCACTGTTAGCATATTTACTATAAACAGTACAAAAAATTGTGTTTTTTTTAAAGTGTAAACAGATCAATTCTATGAAGTCTCTATTATTTTGAAAATCAACAGCACGTTAGAAAATCAAATCTCAATTTGTGTTTTTAACCTCCCATACTTCTCTGAATCCCATGCCTCATTTGCTAACAATCTCTAAATAACTGTAGCATATACATTAGGATATAGATAAAGAGATCTTTTTGCCAGCCAAGTGGCAGTGTACCCATCTCACTTCATTTCTTTTAGGATATGGTACACCAGTAGCAATTAAGCCAGCTGATAAGTTGATCGAGGAAGGATTAGGCTACACTTAATGGGAATAATAAAAGCTATGAATAGCATGTTCTTCATCGTCATCTTAGGTAATTCCTATCAGTTCAGCAATAGTCAAGTTGAGACTCTTATGCTCAAACTTACCTTCATACAAATTTAGAAGTCTCAAAAAATGCCCTGATTTCTTTAATCTTACCATCTTAGTTTTCATTTGGGCATCCTGTCTACCCTGCTACTTATTTCATTACCAAGATAAATGTATCCTGCTGCTTGCTAGGCAACTGAGTAGCCCTCCCGTCAGACAACATCTTGCTTTAACTTTATGATGTCATCTTGCTAGGCAACAGATTGGCCCTCATGTCAGACAACATCTTGCTTTAGCTTTATGATGTCAGAGCACCTCAGGTCCAATTGTCCTTGTGGAAGCTGACCACACAGGAGGAGGAGCTATCAGAAGTTATGCAGTAGGTTTCTATCTGTATTGATGACTACAAGGCAAGCAGGAGGAGGAATGGTGACGGACTCTGAACCACTCCAAGCACTGGGGCCATTTTGAAAGTGGGGCGGAGATACAATAACAGATTATCCTTTCCAACAGTCCATCTTAAGTATCAAAGTCCAACATACAGAGTGCAGGGGAAGACGTTAAATGAGCTTCCTTCCGTGAGAACGTAACACTATCGTTCTAAAGTCAGATAGTGCATTTTCGCCGCAATGGCAGCAATTTCCTTGAATGGTACATTGCTAGCATCTGGATCTAAACCAGGCTTTAGTAAACTCGGAAGAAGTCAGTCTGTTATTAACTAACATGACCAACACAATGTGATCCATATGACTTCCATATTGACTGAAATTATATTCAAGCACAGGCCCCCACTGGAAGGTAGTGAGAACATTCAGATGCTGTGAAAGTCTTTTTAATTCCTAAAGGAATGATGGTGAGATTTACTTACCATATAAATTGGTCAAATGATGCTGTATGCCGGAAGACTGCCATTTTTTTACTTCAGTCCCGGCAATGCAGAGAAATTGTGTTGTGAAACATTGCCACTGCTAGTCATTCAGTATAATCTGCAGATGGAAAAGTCCACTGTTAGCATATTTACTATAAACAGTACAAAAAATTGTGATTTTTATAAAGGGTAAACAGATCAATTCTATGAAGTCTCTATTATTGTGAAAATCAACAGCACGTTAGAAAATCAAATCTCAATTTGTGTTTTTAACCTCCCATACTTCTCTGAATCCCATGCCTCATTTGCTAACAATCTCTTCCTAACTGTAGCATGTACATTAGGATATAGATAAAGAGATCTTTCTGCCTGCCAAGTGGCAGTGTACCCATCTCACTTCATTTCTTTTAGGATATGGTACACCAGTAGCAATTAAGCCAGCTGATAAGTTGATCGAGGAAGGGTTAGGCTACACTTAATGGGAATAATAAAAGCTATGAATAGCATGTTCATCATCGTCATCTTAGGTAATTCCTATCAGTTCAGCAATAGTCAAGTTGAGACTTATGCTCAAACTTACCTTCATACAAATTTAGAAGTCTCAAAAAATGCCCTCATTTCTTTAATATTACCATCTTAGTTTTCATTTGGGCATCCTGTCTATCCTGCTACTTATTTCATTACCAAGATAAATGTATCCTGCTGCTTGCTAGGCAACTGAGTAGCCCTCCCGTCAGACAACATCTTGCTTTAACTTTATGATGTCATCTTGCTAGGCAACAGATTGGCCCTCTTGTCAGACAACATCTTGCTTTAGCTTTATGATGTCAGAGCACCTCAGGTCCAATTGTCCTTGTGGAAGCTGACCACACAGGAGGAGGAGCTATCAGAAGTTATGCAGTAGGTTTCTATCTGTATTGATGACTACAAGGCAAGCAGGAGGAGGAATGGTGACGGACTCTGAACCACTCCAAGCACTGGGGCCTTTTTGAAAGTGGGACGGAGATACAAAAACAGATTATCCTTTTCAACAGTCCATCTTAAGTATCAAAGTCCAACATACAGAGTACAGGGGAAGACGTTAAATGAGCTTCCTGCCGTGAGAACGTAACACTATCGTTCTAAAGTCAGATAGTGCATTTTCGCCGCAATGGCAGCAATTTCCTTGAATGGTACATTGCTAGCATCTGGATCTAAACCAGGCTTTAGTAAACTTGGCAGCAGTCAGTCTGTTATTAACTAACATGACCAACACAATGTGATCCATATGACTTCCATAGTGACTGAAATTATATTCAAGCACAGGCGGTGGCACCATCTACGCAGCGTTCATTGATCTGAAGTCCGTGTTCGATCTAGTCCCGAGGGACAAACTGTGGGGAGTTTTGAGGAGTTTGGGAATGCCTGAGGAGTTACTTGTCCTTATAATTAAACTGCATGAGGACAATTTTGCGAGGGTGAGATGGGGAGGCCAGGGTCAAGTGACGGAACACTTTCCAGTAACCCGAGGTGTCGTCAGGGGTGTGTCCTTGCGCCAACCCTCTTTTTATTGTTTATTGACCAAGTGGTCAAACTTTTTTAAGGATACTCCGACGGACGCCCCGATGCTTGCAGGACAGCGATTCCCGATGCTCATCTTCGCTGATGACACCCTTCTCCTCTCACGAACACGCTGCGGTCTACAGCGGGCTCTGGACCGCTTCGAGGAGTTCTGTGTCACCAGCGACCTCAAGGTGAACGTCAGGAAGACCAAGTTCATGGTCCTAACAAAGAACCGCCCTGTCCGGTCCACAGTTAGCATGGGTGGTGTTAAATTGGATCAAGTGGAGAACATGTTATATCTGGGGGTCACCTTGGACAGCCGTCTGAGATGGAAAGCTCAAGTCGGTGCACAACATCTCAAGCTTGCCCGTCTCACCGGCTGTCTATTAAGCGAACAAAAACGATCCATCACCAAGCGGGTTTCCCCGGCGCTCAAGATTTATGATGCCAAAATCAATCCAGCAATTTTATATGGTGCAGATTTGTGGGGTTACATGGACCTTACGGGTCTGTTTAAAATACAATGCAAATTTCTGCGAAATCTGGTGGGCCTGCCACCGTCGTCCCCCTCCATCCCTCTCTGCTTGGATATGGGTTGTCCTCCGATTAACGAGATGGCCAGGTTCAGATTGGTTGCTTTCTGGAGGCGTTTATGGACAACCCCTGAACTCACCTCATTTGCAAATGAGGTAGCAGAAGTTAGGTCAATAGGGGGCTCAGGAAAAATCCAATGGTTCAAAATGGTAAAATCTACTTTGACGGACATGGGGCTAGAGCAGCTTTGGACATCCCCCAATACTAGCATCTTTCCATCTAAACCAGCATTCAAAGAACTGTACTGGGCCATGATCCGTCAGATTAGAGTCAATGCTTCAAGCTCCACCAACCTGACGGGTAGGTTCCTGTCTTTTAAGTTGGACCCATCCCGTGAACAATACTGGGACATAATTTCCAAATCATTGGACAGGAAACTCTACCACCAGTTCCGGGTGGGTGCTCTGCCACTGAATACATTTACGAAAAGTTGGTCAACCAGTACTACAGATCATTGTAGATGGTGCCCCGGCCACAAGGAAACAGTAGGTCACTTTCTGTTTGTCTGCCCCAGATATTTGGCACCGAGAGCCAAATGGTTAAAACCAATGTTCCAGCGTCTGTCTATAAGAAAATCTGACGAGGCCATCTATGTATTAAAAACTAATACCTCAGAGGTCATTTCAGTGTGCCTGGCTAAATATCTGGGGTGGGCCTGGATAATAAGGTCAAACCCTTAGCATAACCATTGTGATTGCTGTGATTTTATTTTTCACAATTGTTTATGTAAATGCTCGCCTATGACCCATTTATCATCACATAATTGGATTTTTGATCCCTGTTTACGCTACAAAATACTGTTTGGAATTTATTTGTAAGCTTTACTGTTTTTACTCAGGATTGTCTTTCATGTCATTTAATACTAGCTTTTAAGAATTCAAAGAATATGTACTTTTAATTAAGCAACGTCTGTAATTATCTGTCTTTTATGATTTTTTTTGGATCGAAATAAAGACTTTAAAACCTGAAAACCTGACTGAAATTATATTCAAGCACAGGCCCCCACTGGAAGGTAGTGAGAACATTCAGATGCTGTGAAAGTCTTTTTAATTCCTAAAGGAATGATGGTGAGATTTACTTACCATATAAATTGGTCAAATGATGCTGTATGCCGGAAGACTGCCTTTTTTTTTACTTCAGTCCCGGCAATGCAGAGAAATTCTGTTGTGAAACATTGCCACTGCTGGTCATTCAGTATAATCTGCAGATGGAAAAGTACACTGTTAGCATATTTACTATAAACAGTACAAAAAATTGTGATTTTTATAAAGGGTAAACAGATCAATTCTATGAAGTCTCTATTATTTTGAAAATCAACAGCACGTTAGAAAATCAAATCTCAATTTGTGTTTTTAACCTCCCATACTTCTCTGAATCCCATGCCTCATTTGCTAACAATCTCTAAATAACTGTAGCATGTACATTAGGATATAGATAAAGAGATCTTTTTGCCAGCCAAGTGGCAGTGTACCCATCTCACTTCATTTCTTTTAGGATATGGTACACCAGTAGCAATTAAGCCAGCTGATAAGTTGATCGAGGAAGGATTAGGCTACACTTAATGGGAATAATAAAAGCTATGAATAGCATGTTCATCATCGTCATCTTAGGTAATTCCTATCAGTTCAGCAATAGTCAAGTTGAGACTCTTATGCTCAAACTTACCTTCATACAAATTTAGAAGTCTCAAAAAATGCCCTGATTTCTTTAATCTTACCATCTTAGTTTTCATTTGGGCATCCTGTCTACCCTGCTACTTATTTCATTACCAAGATAAATGTATCCTGCTGCTTGCTAGGCAACTGAGTAGCCCTCCCGTCAGACAACATCTTGCTTTAACTTTATGATGTCATCTTGCTAGGCAACAGATTGGCCCTCATGTCAGACAACATCTTGCTTTAGCTTTATGATGTCAGAGCACCTCAGGTCCAATTGTCCTTGTGGAAGCTGACCACACAGGAGGAGGAGCTATCAGAAGTTATGCAGTAGGTTTCTATCTGTATTGATGACTACAAGGCAAGCAGGAGGAGGAATGGTGACGGACTCTGAACCACTCCAAGCACTGGGGCCATTTTGAAAGTGGGACGGAGATACAATAACAGATTATCCTTTCCAACAGTCCATCTTAAGTATCAAAGTCCAACATACAGAGTGCAGGGGAAGACGTTAAATGAGCTTCCTTCCATGAGAAAGTAACACTATCGTTATGGGGTAAATAAATAAATAATACCTCTATTTTTGACTGGATATACAATAACAGATAGCTCAATAAATAAGAGTCAAGATTCGAGGTAGCTGGAGTTTGCAGGTTTAATACAGCATAAAGGACAGGAACAGGACAACCTGCACGGGAATAGGATGGCAGCGCTGCCGGGGGCAGGATCGGGACAACAGCAGCTAACAGCTAACTTTTAATAACAGTGCACAAGTATATATAGTTAAACAAAATACATGATGTTAATACAAATAGGCGTAGCAGTGGGCAGGGCCTGTAGCAGTCGCGAAAGATAAGGCAGAAAGTAGGTGTAACAAAAGGCGTGAACAGGGCGTATACATAGACATGTGATGTAAACGTAACGGAATATGTCATAAATGGGGCGGAAACATGGAGGGGGCTACCTAAGGAGCCGGGACCTCTAACCTAGTGGTGCGCGCAAGCTGGCAATGACGTGTTACTAGGAGGAACTGGGGGCTATGACTTCTGCGCTAGAAGGAGAGACGAAAGTCTGGAGAGTCAGAGCGACATGTACCTAAACACTATCTAGTATCTGATGTTTAGAGAACATGTTGATAGAATCCAAAAGTTATCAGGGTAAAGGCTAACAGACTCTAAGACTGGTGCATGCATTATTCTACATGTAGTGTGTGTTGAGGAATATTAAATGACCATAAATACAGTATTTCTCTTACATGGAGACGTAAAGGCTAGACGATGACTGAAACTATTGATGCGATTCAGTAGCTTAGGAATGCAGGGAAGGAGAGCTGGACTGATAACTAGAATCATAACATACTCTTGGCAGACCAGCAGGCAGAGCCAGGCCGAGCCGGGCACTGTGAGGCAGGAAGTAAGTGAAGGGTCAGGGATACAGGTGGGGGCTGTATCGCTCCTCGGAGAGGGTTTAGGAGACAGGAACTGAATCTGAGTCCGGGCCCTTTTGAGGCCTAGAAACGGGGATTTTACAATGAAATAACGTGCACACTGAGAAACGTGGCAACATAACTTTACATAGGCCTGATATTCGTTGTATTCACGAAAACTAGGAACTGGCATACTAGAGATGGACACAACTGTAATTGCGTCTTTAATCGATCATGGGGAATACATATTGCATATTAATCATGCACATATAGCATAACATGGGGAACACGTAGGGACACAGAACATGGCAAAATTTACTTTTCCACAGTTCTAAAGTCAGATAGTGCATTTTTGCCGCAATGGCAGCAATTTCCTTGAATGGTACATTGCTAGCATCTGGATCTAAACCAGGCTTTAGTAAACTTGGAAGAAGTCAGTCTGTTATTAACTAACATGACCAACACAATGTGATCCATATGACTTCCATATTGACTGAAATTATATTCAAGCACAGGCCCCCACTGGAAGGTAGTGAGAACATTCAGATGCTGTGAAAGTCTTTTTAATTCCTAAAGGAATGATGGTGAGATTTACTTACCATATAAATTGGTCAAATGATGCTGTATGCCGGAAGACTGCCATTTTTTTACTTCAGTCCCGGCAATGCAGAGAAATTGTGTTGTGAAACATTGCCACTGCTAGTCATTCAGTATAATCTGCAGATGGAAAAGTCCACTGTTAGCATATTTACTATAAACAGTACAAAAAATTGTGATTTTTATAAAGAGTAAACAGATCAATTCTATGAAGTCTCTATTATTGTGAAAATCAACAGCACGTTAGAAAATCAAATCTCAATTTGTGTTTTTAACCTCCCATACTTCTCTGAATCCCATGCCTCATTTGCTAACAATCTCTAAATAACTGTAGCATATACATTAGGATATAGATAAAGAGATCTTTTTGCCAGCCAAGTGGCAGTGTACCCATCTCACTTCATTTCTTTTAGGATATGGTACACCAGTAGCAATTAAGCCAGCTGATAAGTTGATCGAGGAAGGATTAGGCTACACTTAATGGGAATAATAAAAGCTATGAATAGCATGTTCATCATCTTAGGTAATTCCTACCAGTTCAGCAATAGTCAAGTTGAGACTCTTATGCTCAAACTTACCTTCATACAAATTTAGAAGTCTCAAAAAATGCCCTCATTTCTTTAATCTTACCATCTTAGTTTTCATTTGGGCATCCTGTCTACCCTGCTACTTATTTCATTACCAAGATAAATGTATCCTGCTGCTTGCTAGGCAACTGAGTAGCCCTCCCGTCAGACAACATCTTGCTTTAACTTTATGATGTCATCTTGCTAGGCAACAGATTGGCCCTCATGTCAGACAACATCTTGCTTTAACTTTATGATGTCATCTTGCTAGGCAACAGATTGGCCCTCATGTCAGACAAAATCTTGCTTTAGCTTTATGATGTCAGAGCACCTCAGGTCCAATTGTCCTTGTGGAAGCTGACCACACAGGAGGAGGAGCTATCAGAAGTTATGCAGTAGGTTTCTATCTGTATTGAGGACTACAAGGCAAGCAGGAGGAGGAATGGTGACGGACTCTGAACCACTCCAAGCACTGGGGCCATTTTGAAAGTGGGACGGAGATACAAAAACAGATTATCCTTTCCAACAGTCCATCTTAAGTATCAAAGTCCAACATACAGAGTGCAGGGGAAGACGTTAAATGAGCTTCCTTCCGTGAGAACGTAACACTATCGTTCTAAAGGCAGATAGTGCATTTTCGCCGCAATGGCAGCAATTTCCTTGAATGGTACATTGCTAGCATCTGGATCTAAACCAGGCTTTATTAAACTTGGAAGAAGTCAGTCTGTTATTAACTAACATGACCAATACAATGTGATCCATATTACTTCCATCTTGACTGAAATTATATTTAAGCACAGGCACCCACTGGAAGGTAGTGAGAACATTCAGATGCTGTGAAAGTCTTTTTAATTCCTAAAGGAATGATGGTGAGATTTACGTACCATATAAATTGGTCAAATGATGCTGTATGCCGGAAGACTGCCTTTTTTTTTTCTTCAGTCCCGGCAATGCAGAGAAATTCTGTTGTGAAACACTGCCACTGCTGGTCATTCAGTATAATCTGCAGATGGAAAAGTCCACTGTTAGCATATTTACTATAAACAGTACAAAAAATTGTGTTTTTTTTAAAGTGTAAACAGATCAATTCTATGAAGTCTCTATTATTTTGAAAATCAACAGCACGTTAGAAAATCAAATCTCAATTTGTGTTTTTAACCTCCCATACTTCTCTGAATCCCATGCCTCATTTGCTAACAATCTCTAAATAACTGTAGCATATACATTAGGATAT
This sequence comes from Lissotriton helveticus, assembly GCF_964261635.1. Classification (NCBI taxonomy): domain Eukaryota; kingdom Metazoa; phylum Chordata; class Amphibia; order Caudata; family Salamandridae; genus Lissotriton; species Lissotriton helveticus. The sequence continues at coordinate 1,187,498,852 of NC_136067.1, forward strand.
AGATAAAGAGATCTTTTTGCCAGCCAAGTGGCAGTGTACCCATCTCACTTCATTTCTTTTAGGATATGGTACACCAGTAGCAATTAAGCCAGCTGATAAGTTGATCGAGGAAGGATTAGGCTACACTTAATGGGAATAATAAAAGCTATGAATAGCATGTTCTTCATCGTCATCTTAGGTAATTCCTATCAGTTCAGCAATAGTCAAGTTGAGACTCTTATGCTCAAACTTACCTTCATACAAATTTAGAAGTCTCAAAAAATGCCCTGATTTCTTTAATCTTACCATCTTAGTTTTCATTTGGGCATCCTGTCTACCCTGCTACTTATTTCATTACCAAGATAAATGTATCCTGCTGCTTGCTAGGCAACTGAGTAGCCCTCCCGTCAGACAACATCTTGCTTTAACTTTATGATGTCATCTTGCTAGGCAACAGATTGGCCCTCATGTCAGACAACATCTTGCTTTAGCTTTATGATGTCAGAGCACCTCAGGTCCAATTGTCCTTGTGGAAGCTGACCACACAGGAGGAGGAGCTATCAGAAGTTATGCAGTAGGTTTCTATCTGTATTGATGACTACAAGGCAAGCAGGAGGAGGAATGGTGACGGACTCTGAACCACTCCAAGCACTGGGGCCATTTTGAAAGTGGGGCGGAGATACAATAACAGATTATCCTTTCCAACAGTCCATCTTAAGTATCAAAGTCCAACATACAGAGTGCAGGGGAAGACGTTAAATGAGCTTCCTTCCGTGAGAACGTAACACTATCGTTCTAAAGTCAGATAGTGCATTTTCGCCGCAATGGCAGCAATTTCCTTGAATGGTACATTGCTAGCATCTGGATCTAAACCAGGCTTTAGTAAACTTGGAAGAAGTCAGTCTGTTATTAACTAACATGACCAACACAATGTGATCCATATGACTTCCATATTGACTGAAATTATATTCAAGCACAGGCCCCCACTGGAAGGTAGTGAGAACATTCAGATGCTGTGAAAGTCTTTTTAATTCCTAAAGGAATGATGGTGAGATTTACTTACCATATAAATTGGTCAAATGATGCTGTATGCCGGAAGACTGCCATTTTTTTACTTCAGTCCCGGCAATGCAGAGAAATTGTGTTGTGAAACATTGCCACTGCTAGTCATTCAGTATAATCTGCAGATGGAAAAGTCCACTGTTAGCATATTTACTATAAACAGTACAAAAAATTGTGATTTTTATAAAGGGTAAACAGATCAATTCTATGAAGTCTCTATTATTGTGAAAATCAACAGCACGTTAGAAAATCAAATCTCAATTTGTGTTTTTAACCTCCCATACTTCTCTGAATCCCATGCCTCATTTGCTAACAATCTCTTCCTAACTGTAGCATGTACATTAGGATATAGATAAAGAGATCTTTCTGCCTGCCAAGTGGCAGTGTACCCATCTCACTTCATTTCTTTTAGGATATGGTACACCAGTAGCAATTAAGCCAGCTGATAAGTTGATCGAGGAAGGGTTAGGCTACACTTAATGGGAATAATAAAAGCTATGAATAGCATGTTCATCATCGTCATCTTAGGTAATTCCTATCAGTTCAGCAATAGTCAAGTTGAGACTTATGCTCAAACTTACCTTCATACAAATTTAGAAGTCTCAAAAAATGCCCTCATTTCTTTAATATTACCATCTTAGTTTTCATTTGGGCATCCTGTCTATCCTGCTACTTATTTCATTACCAAGATAAATGTATCCTGCTGCTTGCTAGGCAACTGAGTAGCCCTCCCGTCAGACAACATCTTGCTTTAACTTTATGATGTCATCTTGCTAGGCAACAGATTGGCCCTCTTGTCAGACAACATCTTGCTTTAGCTTTATGATGTCAGAGCACCTCAGGTCCAATTGTCCTTGTGGAAGCTGACCACACAGGAGGAGGAGCTATCAGAAGTTATGCAGTAGGTTTCTATCTGTATTGATGACTACAAGGCAAGCAGGAGGAGGAATGGTGACGGACTCTGAACCACTCCAAGCACTGGGGCCTTTTTGAAAGTGGGACGGAGATACAAAAACAGATTATCCTTTTCAACAGTCCATCTTAAGTATCAAAGTCCAACATACAGAGTACAGGGGAAGACGTTAAATGAGCTTCCTGCCGTGAGAACGTAACACTATCGTTCTAAAGTCAGATAGTGCATTTTCGCCGCAATGGCAGCAATTTCCTTGAATGGTACATTGCTAGCATCTGGATCTAAACCAGGCTTTAGTAAACTTGGCAGCAGTCAGTCTGTTATTAACTAACATGACCAACACAATGTGATCCATATGACTTCCATAGTGACTGAAATTATATTCAAGCACAGGCGGTGGCACCATCTACGCAGCGTTCATTGATCTGAAGTCCGCGTTCGATCTAGTCCCGAGGGACAAACTGTGGGGAGTTTTGAGGAGTTTGGGAATGCCTGAGGAGTTACTTGTCCTTATAATTAAACTGCATGAGGACAATTTTGCGAGGGTGAGATGGGGAGGCCAGGGTCAAGTGACGGAACACTTTCCAGTAACCCGAGGTGTCGTCAGGGGTGTGTCCTTGCGCCAACCCTCTTTTTATTGTTTATTGACCAAGTGGTCAAACTTTTTTAAGGATACTCCGACGGACGCCCCGATGCTTGCAGGACAGCGATTCCCGATGCTCATCTTCGCTGATGACACCCTTCTCCTCTCACGAACACGCTGCGGTCTACAGCGGGCTCTGGACCGCTTCGAGGAGTTCTGTGTCACCAGCGACCTCAAGGTGAACGTCAGGAAGACCAAGTTCATGGTCCTAACAAAGAACCGCCCTGTCCGGTCCACAGTTAGCATGGGTGGTGTTAAATTGGATCAAGTGGAGAACATGTTATATCTGGGGGTCACCTTGGACAGCCGTCTGAGATGGAAAGCTCAAGTCGGTGCACAACATCTCAAGCTTGCCCGTCTCACCGGCTGTCTATTAAGCGAACAAAAACGATCCATCACCAAGCGGGTTTCCCCGGCGCTCAAGATTTATGATGCCAAAATCAATCCAGCAATTTTATATGGTGCAGATTTGTGGGGTTACATGGACCTTACGGGTCTGTTTAAAATACAATGCAAATTTCTGCGAAATCTGGTGGGCCTGCCACCGTCGTCCCCCTCCATCCCTCTCTGCTTGGATATGGGTTGTCCTCCGATTAACGAGATGGCCAGGTTCAGATTGGTTGCTTTCTGGAGGCGTTTATGGACAACCCCTGAACTCACCTCATTTGCAAATGAGGTAGCAGAAGTTAGGTCAATAGGGGGCTCAGGAAAAATCCAATGGTTCAAAATGGTAAAATCTACTTTGACGGACATGGGGCTAGAGCAGCTTTGGACATCCCCCAATACTAGCATCTTTCCATCTAAACCAGCATTCAAAGAACTGTACTGGGCCATGATCCGTCAGATTAGAGTCAATGCTTCAAGCTCCACCAACCTGACGGGTAGGTTCCTGTCTTTTAAGTTGGACCCATCCCGTGAACAATACTGGGACATAATTTCCAAATCATTGGACAGGAAACTCTACCACCAGTTCCGGGTGGGTGCTCTGCCACTGAATACATTTACGAAAAGTTGGTCAACCAGTACTACAGATCATTGTAGATGGTGCCCCGGCCACAAGGAAACAGTAGGTCACTTTCTGTTTGTCTGCCCCAGATATTTGGCACCGAGAGCCAAATGGTTAAAACCAATGTTCCAGCGTCTGTCTATAAGAAAATCTGACGAGGCCATCTATGTATTAAAAACTAATACCTCAGAGGTCATTTCAGTGTGCCTGGCTAAATATCTGGGGTGGGCCTGGATAATAAGGTCAAACCCTTAGCATAACCATTGTGATTGCTGTGATTTTATTTTTCACAATTGTTTATGTAAATGCTCGCCTATGACCCATTTATCATCACATAATTGGATTTTTGATCCCTGTTTACGCTACAAAATACTGTTTGGAATTTATTTGTAAGCTTTACTGTTTTTACTCAGGATTGTCTTTCATGTCATTTAATACTAGCTTTTAAGAATTCAAAGAATATGTACTTTTAATTAAGCAACGTCTGTAATTATCTGTCTTTTATGATTTTTTTTGGATCGAAATAAAGACTTTAAAACCTGAAAACCTGACTGAAATTATATTCAAGCACAGGCCCCCACTGGAAGGTAGTGAGAACATTCAGATGCTGTGAAAGTCTTTTTAATTCCTAAAGGAATGATGGTGAGATTTACTTACCATATAAATTGGTCAAATGATGCTGTATGCCGGAAGACTGCCTTTTTTTTTACTTCAGTCCCGGCAATGCAGAGAAATTGTGTTGTGAAACATTGCCACTGCTGGTCATTCAGTATAATCTGCAGATGGAAAAGTACACTGTTAGCATATTTACTATAAACAGTACAAAAAATTGTGATTTTTATAAAGGGTAAACAGATCAATTCTATGAAGTCTCTATTATTTTGAAAATCAACAGCACGTTAGAAAATCAAATCTCAATTTGTGTTTTTAACCTCCCATACTTCTCTGAATCCCATGCCTCATTTGCTAACAATCTCTAAATAACTGTAGCATGTACATTAGGATATAGATAAAGAGATCTTTTTGCCAGCCAAGTGGCAGTGTACCCATCTCACTTCATTTCTTTTAGGATATGGTACACCAGTAGCAATTAAGCCAGCTGATAAGTTGATCGAGGAAGGATTAGGCTACACTTAATGGGAATAATAAAAGCTATGAATAGCATGTTCATCATCGTCATCTTAGGTAATTCCTATCAGTTCAGCAATAGTCAAGTTGAGACTCTTATGCTCAAACTTACCTTCATACAAATTTAGAAGTCTCAAAAAATGCCCTGATTTCTTTAATCTTACCATCTTAGTTTTCATTTGGGCATCCTGTCTACCCTGCTACTTATTTCATTACCAAGATAAATGTATCCTGCTGCTTGCTAGGCAACTGAGTAGCCCTCCCGTCAGACAACATCTTGCTTTAACTTTATGATGTCATCTTGCTAGGCAACAGATTGGCCCTCATGTCAGACAACATCTTGCTTTAGCTTTATGATGTCAGAGCACCTCAGGTCCAATTGTCCTTGTGGAAGCTGACCACACAGGAGGAGGAGCTATCAGAAGTTATGCAGTAGGTTTCTATCTGTATTGATGACTACAAGGCAAGCAGGAGGAGGAATGGTGACGGACTCTGAACCACTCCAAGCACTGGGGCCATTTTGAAAGTGGGACGGAGATACAATAACAGATTATCCTTTCCAACAGTCCATCTTAAGTATCAAAGTCCAACATACAGAGTGCAGGGGAAGACGTTAAATGAGCTTCCTTCCATGAGAAAGTAACACTATCGTTATGGGGTAAATAAATAAATAATACCTCTATTTTTGACTGGATATACAATAACAGATAGCTCAATAAATAAGAGTCAAGATTCGAGGTAGCTGGAGTTTGCAGGTTTAATACAGCATAAAGGACAGGAACAGGACAACCTGCACGGGAATAGGATGGCAGCGCTGCCGGGGGCAGGATCGGGACAACAGCAGCTAACAGCTAACTTTTAATAACAGTGCACAAGTATATATAGTTAAACAAAATACATGATGTTAATACAAATAGGCGTAGCAGTGGGCAGGGCCTGTAGCAGTCGCGAAAGATAAGGCAGAAAGTAGGTGTAACAAAAGGCGTGAACAGGGCGTATACATAGACATGTGATGTAAACGTAACGGAATATGTCATAAATGGGGCGGAAACATGGAGGGGGCTACCTAAGGAGCCGGGACCTCTAACCTAGTGGTGCGCGCAAGCTGGCAATGACGTGTTACTAGGAGGAACTGGGGGCTATGACTTCTGCGCTAGAAGGAGAGACGAAAGTCTGGAGAGTCAGAGCGACATGTACCTAAACACTATCTAGTATCTGATGTTTAGAGAACATGTTGATAGAATCCAAAAGTTATCAGGGTAAAGGCTAACAGACTCTAAGACTGGTGCATGCATTATTCTACATGTAGTGTGTGTTGAGGAATATTAAATGACCATAAATACAGTATTTCTCTTACATGGAGACGTAAAGGCTAGACGATGACTGAAACTATTGATGCGATTCAGTAGCTTAGGAATGCAGGGAAGGAGAGCTGGACTGATAACTAGAATCATAACATACTCTTGGCAGACCAGCAGGCAGAGCCAGGCCGAGCCGGGCACTGTGAGGCAGGAAGTAAGTGAAGGGTCAGGGATACAGGTGGGGGCTGTATCGCTCCTCGGAGAGGGTTTAGGAGACAGGAACTGAATCTGAGTCCGGGCCCTTTTGAGGCCTAGAAACGGGGATTTTACAATGAAATAACGTGCACACTGAGAAACGTGGCAACATAACTTTACATAGGCCTGATATTCGTTGTATTCACGAAAACTAGGAACTGGCATACTAGAGATGGACACAACTGTAATTGCGTCTTTAATCGATCATGGGGAATACATATTGCATATTAATCATGCACATATAGCATAACATGGGGAACACGTAGGGACACAGAACATGGCAAAATTTACTTTTCCACAGTTCTAAAGTCAGATAGTGCATTTTTGCCGCAATGGCAGCAATTTCCTTGAATGGTACATTGCTAGCATCTGGATCTAAACCAGGCTTTAGTAAACTTGGAAGAAGTCAGTCTGTTATTAACTAACATGACCAACACAATGTGATCCATATGACTTCCATATTGACTGAAATTATATTCAAGCACAGGCCCCCACTGGAAGGTAGTGAGAACATTCAGATGCTGTGAAAGTCTTTTTAATTCCTAAAGGAATGATGGTGAGATTTACTTACCATATAAATTGGTCAAATGATGCTGTATGCCGGAAGACTGCCATTTTTTTACTTCAGTCCCGGCAATGCAGAGAAATTGTGTTGTGAAACATTGCCACTGCTAGTCATTCAGTATAATCTGCAGATGGAAAAGTCCACTGTTAGCATATTTACTATAAACAGTACAAAAAATTGTGATTTTTATAAAGGGTAAACAGATCAATTCTATGAAGTCTCTATTATTGTGAAAATCAACAGCACGTTAGAAAATCAAATCTCAATTTGTGTTTTTAACCTCCCATACTTCTCTGAATCCCATGCCTCATTTGCTAACAATCTCTTCCTAACTGTAGCATGTACATTAGGATATAGATAAAGAGATCTTTCTGCCTGCCAAGTGGCAGTGTACCCATCTCACTTCATTTCTTTTAGGATATGGTACACCAGTAGCAATAAAGCCAGCTGATAAGTTGATCGAGGAAGGGTTAGGCTACAGTTAATGGGAATAATAAAAGCTATGAATAGCATGTTCATCATCGTCATCTTAGGTAATTCCTATCAGTTCAGCAATAGTCAAGTTGAGACTCTTATGCTCAAACTTACCTTCATACAAATTTAGAAGTCTCAAAAAATGCCCTCATTTCTTTAATCTTACCATCTTAGTTTTCATTTGGGCATCCTGTCTACCCTGCTACTTATTTCATTACCAAGATAAATGTATCCTGCTGCTTGCTAGGCAACAGAGTAGCCCTCCCGTCAGACAACATCTTGCTTTAACTTTATGATGTCATCTTGCTAGGCAACAGATTGGCGCTCATGTCAGAAAACATCTTGCTTTAGCTTTATGATGTCAGAGCACCTCAGGTCCAATTGTCCTTGTGGAAGCTGACCACACAGGAGGAGGAGCTATCAGAAATTATGCAGTAGGTTTCTATCTGTATTGATGACTACAAGGCAAGCAGGAGGAGGAATGGTGACGGACTCTGAACCACTCCAAGCACTGGGGCCTTTTTGAAAGTGGGACGGAGATACAAAAACAGATTATCCTTTACAACAGTCCATCTTAAGTATCAAAGTCCAACATACAGAGTGCAGGGGAAGACATTAAATGAGCTTCCTTCCGTGAGAACGTAACACTATCGTTCTAAAGTCAGATAGTGCATTTTCGCCGCAATGGCAGCAATTTCCTTAAACTGTACATTGCTAGCATCTGGATCTAAACCAGGCTTTAGTAAACTTGGAAGCAGTCAGTCTGTTATTAACTAACATGACCAACACAATGTGATCCATATTACTTCCATCTTGACTGAAATTATATTCAAGCACAGGCCCCCACTGGAAGGTAGTGAGAACATTCAGATGCTGTGAAAGTCTTTTTAATTCCTAAAGGAATGATGGTGAGATTTACTTACCATATAAATTGGTCAAATGATGCTGTATGCCGGAAGACTGCCTTTTTTTCCTTCAGTCCCGGCAATGCAGAGAAATTCTGTTGTGAAACACTGCCACTGCTGGTCAATCAGTATAATCTGCAGATGGAAAAGTCCACTGTCAGCATATGTACTATAAACAGTACAAAAAATTGTGATTTTTATAAAGGGTAAACAGATCAATTCTATGAAGTCTATTATTTTGAAAATCAACAGCACGTTAGAAAATCAAATCTCAATTTGTGTTTTTAACCTCCCATACTTCTCTGAATCCCATGCCTCATTTGCTAACAATCTCTAAATAATTGTAGCATGTGCATTAGGATATAGATAAAGAGATCTTTTTGCCTGCCAAGTGGCAGTGTACCCATCTCACTTAATTTCTTTTAGGATATGGTACACCAGTAGCAATTAAGCCAGCTGATAAGTTGATCGAGGAAGGGTTAGGCTACAGTTAATGGGAATAATAAAAGCTATGAATAGCATGTTCATCATCGTCATCTTAGGCAATTCCTATCAGTTCAGCAATAGTCAAGTTGAGACTCTTATGCTCAAACTTACCTTCATACAAATTTAGAAGTCTCAAAAAATGCCCTCATTTCTTTAATCTCACCATCTTAGTTTTCATTTGGGCATCCTGTCTACCCTGCTACTTATTTCATTACCAAGATAAATGTATCCTGCTGCTTGCTAGGCAACAGAGTAGCCCTCCCGTCAGACATCTTGCTTTAACTTTATGATGTCATCTTGCTAGGCAACAGGTTGGCCCTCATGTCAGACAACATCTTGCTTTAGCTTTATGATGTCAGAGCGCCTCAGGTCCAATTGTCCTTGTGGAAGCTGATCACACAGGAGCAGGAGCTATCAGAAGTTATGCAGTAGGTTTCTATCTGTATTGATGACTACAAGGCAAGCAGGAGGAGGAATGGTGAAGGACTCTGAACCACTCCAAGCACTGGGGCCATTTTGAAAGTGGGACGGAGATACAAAAACAGATTATCCTTTACAACAGTCCATCTTAAGTATCAAAGTCCAACATACAGAGTGCAGGGGAAGACGTTAAATGAGCTTCCTTCCGTGAGAACGTAACACTATTGTTCTAAAGTCAGATTGTGCATTTTCGCCGCAATGGCAGCAATTTCCTTGAATGGTACATTGCTAGCATCTGGATATAAACCAGGCTTTAGTAAACTTGGAAGCAGTCAGTCTGTTATTAACTAACATGACCAACACAATGTGATCCATATTACTTCCATCTTGACTGAAATTATATTCAAGCACAGGCCCCCACTGGAACGTAGTGAGAACATTCAGATGCTGTGAAAGTCTTTTTAATTCCTAAAGGAATGATGGTGAGATTTACTTACCATATAAATCGGTCAAATGATGCTGTATGCCGGAAGACTGCCTTTTTTTTTTACTTCAGTCCCGGCAATGCAACGAAATTCTGTTGTGAAACATTGCCACTGCTGGTCATTCAGTATAATCTGCAGATGGAAAAGTCCACTGTTAGCATATTTACTATAAACAGTACAAAAAATTGTGATTTTTATAAAGGGTAAACAGATCAATTCTATGAAGTCTGTATTATTTTGAAAATCAACAGCACGCTAGAAAATCAAATCTCAATTTGTTTTTAACCTCCCATACTTCTCTGAATCCCATGCCTCATTTGCTAACAATCTCTAAATAACTGTAGCATGTACATTAGGATATAGATAAAGAGATCTTTTTGCCAGCCAACTGGCAGTGTACCCATCTCACTTAATTTCTTTTAGGATATGGTACACCAGTAGCAATTAAGCCAGCTGATAAGTTGATCGAGGAAGGGTTAGGCTACAGTTAATGGGAAAAATAAAACCTATGAATAGCATGTTCTTCATCGTCATCTTAGGTAATTCCTATCAGTTCAGCAATAGTCAAGTTGAGACTCTTATGCTCAAACTTACCTTCATACAAATTTAGAAGTCTCAAAAAATGCCCTCATTTCTTTAATCTTACCATCTTAGTTTTCATTTGGGCATCCTGTCTACCCTGCTACTTATTTCATTACCAAGATAAATGTATCCTGCTGCTTGCTAGGCAACAGAGTAGCCCTCCCGTCAGACAACATCTTGCTTTAACTTTATGATGTCATCTTGCTAGGCAACAGATTGTCCCTCATGTGAGACAACATCTTGCTTTAGCTTTATGATGTCAGAGCTCCTCAGGTCCAATTGTCCTTGTGGAAGCTGACCACACAGGAGGAAGAGCTATCAGAAGTTATGCAGTAGGTTTCTATCTGTATTGATGACTACAAGGCAAGCAGGAGGAGGAATGGTGAAGGACTCTGAACCACTCCAAGCACTGGGGCCTTTTTGAAAGTGAGACGGAGATACAAAACAGATTATCCTTTCCAACTGTCCATCTTAAGTATCAAAGTCCAACATACAGAGGGCAGGGGAAGACGACAAATGAGCTTCCTTACGTGAGAATGTAACACTATTGTTCTAAAGTGAGATAGTGCATTTGCGCTGCAATGGCAGCAATTTCCTTGAATGGTACATTGCTAGCATCTGGATCTAAACCAGGCTTTAGTAAACTTGGAAGCAGTCAGTCTGTTATTAACTAACATGACCAACACAATGTGATCCATATTACTTCCATCTTGACTGAAATTATATTCATGCACAGGCCCACACTGGAATGTAGTGAGAACAATCAGATGCTGTGAAAGTCTTTTTAATTCCTAAAGGAATGATGGTGAGATTTACTTACCATATAAATTGGTCAAATGATGCTGTATGCCGGAAGACTGCCTTTTTTTTTCTTCAGTCCCGGCAATACAGAGAAATTCTGTTGTGAAACACTGCCACTGCTGGTCATTCAGTATAATCTGCAGATGGAAAAGGCCACTGTTAGCATATTTACTATAAACAGTACAAAAAATTGTGAATTTTTATAAAGGGTAAACAGATCAATTCTATGAAGTCTCTATTATTGTGAAAATCAACAGCACGTTAGAAAATCAAATCTCAATTTGTGTTTTTAACCTCCCATACTTCTCTGAATCCCATGCCTCATTTGCTAACAATCTCTAAATAACTGTAGCATGTACATTAGGATATAGATAAAGAGATCTTTCTGCCTGCCAAGTGGCAGTGTACCCATCTCACTTCATTTCTTTTAGGATATGGTACACCAGTAGCAATTAAGCCAGCTGATAAGTTGATCGAGGAAGGGTTAGGCTACAGTTAATGGGAATAATAAAAGCTATGAATAGCATGTTCATCATCGTCATCTTAGGTAATTCCTATCAGTTCAGCAATAGTCAAGTTGAGACTCTTATGCTCAAACTTACCTTCATACAAATTTAGAAGTCTCAATAAATGCCCTCATTTCTTTAATATCACCATCTTAGTTTTCATTTGGGCATCCTGTCTATCCTGCTACTTATTTCATTACCAAGATAAATGTATCCTGCTGCTTGCTAGGCAACTGAGTAGCCCTCCCGTCAGACAACATCTTGCTTTAACTTTATGATGTCATCTTGCTAGGCAACAGATTGGCCCTCATGTCAGACAACATCTTGCTTTAGCTTTATGATGTCAGAGCGCCTCAGGTCCAATTGTCCTTGTGGAAGCTGACCACACAGGAGGAGGAGCTATCAGAAGTTATGCAGTAGGTTTCTATCTGTATTGATGTCTACAAGGCAAGCAGGAGGAGGAATGGTGACGGACTCTGAACCACTCCAAGCACTGGGGCCTTTTTGAAAGTGGGACGGAGATACAAAACAGATTATCCTTTCCAACTGTCCATCTTAAGTATCAAAGTCCAACATACAGAGGGCAGGGGAAGACGACAAATGAGCTTCCTTACGTGAGAATGTAACACTATTGTTCTAAAGTGAGATAGTGCATTTGTGCTGCAATGGCAGCAATTTCCTTGAATGGTACATTGCTAGCATCTGGATCTAAACCAGGCTTTAGTAAACTTGGAAGCAGTCAGTCTGTTATTAACTAACATGACCAACAAAATGTGATCCATATTACTTCCATCTTGACTGAAATTATATTCAAGCACAGGCCCCCACTGGAAGGTAGTGAGAACATTCAGATGCTGTGAAAGTCTTTTTAATTCCTAAAGGAATGATGGTGAGATTTACTTACCATATAAAATTGGTCAAATGATGCTGTATGCCGGAATACTGCCTTTTTTTTACTTCAGTCCCGGCAATGCAGAGAAATTCTGTTGTGAAACACTGCCACTGCTGGTCATTCAGTATAATCTGCAGATGGAAAAGTCCACTGTTAGCATATTTACTATAAACAGTACAAAAAATTGAGATTTTTATAAAGGGTAAACAGATCAATTCTATGAAGTCTCTATTATTTTGAAAATCAACAGCACGTTAGAAAATCAAATCTCAATTTGTGTTTTTAACCTCCCATACTTCTCTGAATCCCATGCCTCATTTGTTAACAATCTCTAAATAACTGTCGCATGTACATTAGGATATGGATAAAGAGATCTTTTTGCCTGCCAAGTGGCAGTGTACCCATCTCACTTCATTTCTTTTAGGATATGGTACACCAGTAGCAATTAAGCCAGCTGATAAGTTGATCGAGGAAGGGTTAGGCTACAGTTAATGGGAATAATAAAAGCTATGAATAGCATGTTCATCATCGTCGTCATCTTAGGCAATTCCTATCAGTTCAGCAATAGTCAAGTTGAGACTCTTATGCTCAAACTTACCATCATATAAATTTAGAAGTCTCAAAAAACATGCCCTCATTTCTTTAATCTTACCATCTTAGTTTTCATTTGGGCATCCTGTCTACCCTGCTACTAATTACATTACCAAGATAAATGTATCCTGCTGCTTGCTGGGCAACAGAGTAGCCCTCCCGTCAGACAACATCTTGCTTTAACTTTATGATGTCATCTTGCTAGGCAACAGATTGGCCCTCATGTGAGACAACATCTTGCTTTAGCTTTATGATGTCAGAGCTCCTCAGGTCCAATTGTCCTTGTGGAAGCTGACCACACAGGAGGAGGAGCTATCAGAAGTTATGCAGTAGGTTTCTATCTGTATTGATGACTACAAGGCAAGCAGGAGGAGGAATGGTGACGGACTCTGAACCACTCCAAGCACTGGGGCCTTTTTGAAAGTGGGACGGAGATACAATAACAGATTATCCTTTCCAACAGTCCATCTTAAGTATCAAAGTCCAACATACAGAGTGCAGGGGAAGACGTTAAATGAGCTTCCTTCCGTGAGAACGTAACACTATCGTTCTAAAGTCAGATAGTGCATTTTCGCCGCAATGGCAGCAATTTCCTTGAATGGTACATTGCTAGCATCTGGATCTAAACCAGGCTTTAGTAAACTTGGAAGCAGTCAGTCTGTTATTAACAAACATGACCATCACAATGTGATCCATATTACTTCCATATTGACTGAAATTATATTCAAGCACAGGCCCCCACTGGAAGGTAGTGAGAACATTCAGATGCTGTGAAAGTCTTTTTAATTCCTAAAGGAATGATGGTGAGATTTACTTACCATATAAATTGGTCAAATGATGCTGTATGCTGGAAGACTGCCTTTTTTTACTTCAGTCCCGGCAATGCAGAGAAATTCTGTTGTGAAACATTGCCACTGCTAGTCATTCAGTATAATCTGCAGATGGAAAAGTCCACTGTTAGCATATTTAGTATAAACAGTACAAAAAATTGTGATTTTTATAAAGGGTAAACAGATCAATCCTATGAAGTCTCTATTATTTTGAAAATCAACAGCACGTTAGAAAATCAAGTCTCAATTTGTGTTTTTAACCTCCCATACTTCTCTGAATCCCATGCCTCATTTGCTAACAATCTCTAAATAACTGTAGCATGTACATTAGGATATAGATAAAGAGATCTTAAAGCCTGCAAAGTGGCAGTGTACCCATCTCACTTCATTTCTTTTAGGATATGGTACACCAGTAGCAATTAAGCCAGCTGATAAGTTGATCGAGGAAGGGTTAGGCTACAGTTAATGGGAATAATAAAAGCTATGAATAGCATGTTCATCATCGTCATCTTAGGTAATTCCTATCAGTTCAGCAATAGTCAAGTTGAGACTCTTATGCTCAAACTTACCTTCATACAAATTTAGAAGTCTCAAAAAATGCCCTCATTTCTTTAATATTACCATCTTAGTTTTCATTTGGGCATCCTGTCTATCCTGATACTTATTTCATTACCAAGATAAATGTATCCTGCTGCTTGCTAGGCAACTGAGTAGCCCTCCCGTCAGACAACATCTTGCTTTAACTTTATGATGGCATCTTGCTAGGCAACAGATTGGCCCTCATGTCAGACAACATCTTGCTTTAGCTTTATGATGTCAGAGCGCCTCAGGTCCAATTGTCCTTGTGGAAGCTGACCACACAGGAGGAGGAGCTATCAGAAGTTATGCAGTAGGTTTCTATCTGTATTGATGACTACAAGGCAAGCAGGAGGAGGAATGGTGACGGACTCTGAACCACTCCAAGCACTGGGGCCTTTTTGAAAATGGGACGGAGATACAAAAACAGATTATCCTTTCCAACAGTCCATCTTAAGTATCAAAGTCCAACATACAGAGTGCAGGGGAAGACGTTAAATGAGCTTCCTGCCGTGAGAACGTAACACTATCGTTCTAAAGTCAGATAGTGCATTTTCGCCGCAATGGCAGCAATTTCCTTGAATGGTACATTGCTAGCCTCTGTATCTAAACCAGGCTTTAGTAAACTTGGAAGCAGTCAGTCTGTTATTAACTAACATGACCAACACAATGTGATCCATATTACTTCCATCTTGACTGAAATTATATTCAAGCACAGGCCCCCACTGGAAGGGAGTGAGAACATTCAGATGCTGTGAAAGTCTTTTTAATTCCTAAAGGAATGATGGTGAGATTTACTTACCATCTAAATTGGTCAAATGATGCTGTATGCCGGAAGACTGCCTTTTTTTTTTCTTCAGTCCCGGCAATGCAGAGAAATTCTGTTGTGCAACACTGCCACTGCTGGTCATTCAGTATAATCTGCAGATGGAAAAGTCCACTGTTAGCATATTTACTATAAACAGTACAAAAAATTGTGATTTTTATTAAGGGTAAACAGATCAATTCTATGAAGTCTCTATTATTTTGAAAATCAACAGCACGTTAGAAAATCAAATCTCAATTTGTGTTTTTAACCTCCCATACTTCTCTGAATCCCATGCCTCATTTGCTAACAATCTCTAAACAACTGTAGCATGTACATTAGGATATAGATAAAGAGAACCTTTTGCCAGCCAAGTGGCAGTGTACCCATCTCACTTCATTTCTTTTAGGATATGGTACACCAGTAGCAATTAAGCCAGCTGATAAGTTGATCGAGTTAGGGTTAGGCTACAGTTAATGGGAATAATAAAAGCTATGAATAGCATGTTCTTCATCGTCATCTTAGGTAATTCCTATCAGTTCAGCAATAGTCAAGTTGAGACTCTTATGCTCAAACTTACCTTCATACAAATTTAGAAGTCTCAAAAAATGCCCTCTTTTCTTTAATCTTACCATCTTAGTTTTCATTTTGGCATCCTGTCTACCCTGCTACTAATTACATTACCAAGATAAATGTATCCTGCTGCTTGCTGGGCAACAGAGTAGCCCTCCCGTCAGACAACATCTTGCTTTAACTTTATGATGTCATCTTGCTAGGCAACAGATTGGCCCTCATGTGAGACAACATCTTGCTTTAGCTTTATGATGTCAGAGCTCCTCAGGTCCAATTGTCCTTGTGGAAGCTGACCACACAGGAGGAGGAGCTATCAGAAGTTATGCAGTAGGTTTCTATCTGTATTGATGACTACAAGGCAAGCAGGAGGAGGAATGGTGACGGACTCTGAACCACTCCAAGCACTGGGGCCTTTTTGAAAGTGGGACGGAGATACAATAACAGATTATCCTTTCCAACAGTCCATCTTAAGTATCAAAGTCCAACATACAGAGTGCAGGGGAAGACGTTAAATGAGCTTCCTTCCGTGAGAACGTAACACTATCGTTCTAAAGTCAGATAGTGCATTTTCGCCGCAATGGCAGCAATTTCCTTGAATGGTACATTGCTAGCATCTGGATCTAAACCAGGCTTTAGTAAACTTGGAAGCAGTCAGTCTGTTATTAACAAACATGACCATCACAATGTGATCCATATTACTTCCATATTGACTGAAATTATATTCAAGCACAGGCCCCCACTGGAAGGTAGTGAGAACATTCAGATGCTGTGAAAGTCTTTTTAATTCCTAAAGGAATGATGGTGAGATTTACTTACCATATAAATTGGTCAAATGATGCTGTATGCTGGAAGACTGCCTTTTTTTACTTCAGTCCCGGCAATGCAGAGAAATTCTGTTGTGAAACATTGCCACTGCTAGTCATTCAGTATAATCTGCAGATGGAAAAGTCCACTGTTAGCATATTTAGTATAAACAGTACAAAAAATTGTGATTTTTATAAAGGGTAAACAGATCAATCCTATGAAGTCTCTATTATTTTGAAAATCAACAGCACGTTAGAAAATCAAGTCTCAATTTGTGTTTTTAACCTCCCATACTTCTCTGAATCCCATGCCTCATTTGCTAACAATCTCTAAATAACTGTAGCATGTACATTAGGATATAGATAAAGAGATCTTAAAGCCTGCAAAGTGGCAGTGTACCCATCTCACTTCATTTCTTTTAGGATATGGTACACCAGTAGCAATTAAGCCAGCTGATAAGTTGATCGAGGAAGGGTTAGGCTACAGTTAATGGGAATAATAAAAGCTATGAATAGCATGTTCATCATCGTCATCTTAGGTAATTCCTATCAGTTCAGCAATAGTCAAGTTGAGACTCTTATGCTCAAACTTACCTTCATACAAATTTAGAAGTCTCAAAAAATGCCCTCATTTCTTTAATATTACCATCTTAGTTTTCATTTGGGCATCCTGTCTATCCTGATACTTATTTCATTACCAAGATAAATGTATCCTGCTGCTTGCTAGGCAACTGAGTAGCCCTCCCGTCAGACAACATCTTGCTTTAACTTTATGATGGCATCTTGCTAGGCAACAGATTGGCCCTCATGTCAGACAACATCTTGCTTTAGCTTTATGATGTCAGAGCGCCTCAGGTCCAATTGTCCTTGTGGAAGCTGACCACACAGGAGGAGGAGCTATCAGAAGTTATGCAGTAGGTTTCTATCTGTATTGATGACTACAAGGCAAGCAGGAGGAGGAATGGTGACGGACTCTGAACCACTCCAAGCACTGGGGCCTTTTTGAAAGTGGGACGGAGATACAAAAACAGATTATCCTTTCCAACTGTCCATCTTAAGTATCAAAGTCCAACATACAGAGGGCAGGGGAAGACGATAAATGAGCTTCCTTCCGTGAGAACGTAACACTATCGTTCTAAAGTCAGATAGTGCATTTTCGCCGCAATGGCAGCAATTTCCTTGAATGGTACATTGCTAGCATCTGGATCTAAACCAGGCTCTAGTAAACTTGGAAGCAGTCAGTCTGTTATTAACCCCTTCGACGCTCATGACGAGCTGGGCTCGTCATGGCGTAGCCTCCTCGCACGCTCATGACGAGCCCAGCTCATCACGTAAAGTGCGATTTGAAAAAACCCAGCGTACGGGCGGAATTCCGCCCGCGCGCATGCGGTTAACAAACATGACCATCACAATGTGATCCATATTACTTCCATATTGACAAATTATATTCAAGCACAGGCCCCCACTGGAACGTAAAATGAACATTCAGATGCTGTGAAAGTCTTTTTAATTCCTAAAGGAATGATGGTGAGATTTACGCACCATATAAATTGGTCAAATGATGCTGTATGCCGGAAGACTGCCATTTTTTTACTTCAGTCCCGGCAATGCAGGGAAATTCTGTTGTGAAACATTGCCACTGCTAGTCATTCAGTATAATCTGCAGATGGAAAAGTCCACTGTTAGCATATTTAGTATAAACAGTACAAAAAATTGTGATTTTTATAAAGGGTAAACAGATCAATTCTATGAAGTCTCTATTATTTTGAAAATCAACAGCACGTTAGAAAATCAAGTCTCAATTTGTGTTTTTAACCTCCCATACTTCTCTGAATCCCATGCCTCATTTGCTAACAATCTCTAAATAACTGTAGCATGTACATTAGGATATAGATAAAGAGATCTTTCTGCCTGCCAAGTGGCAGTGTACCCATCTCACTTCATTTCTTTTAGGATATGGTACACCAGTAGCAATTAAGCCAGCTGATAAGTTGATCGAGGAAGGGTTAGGCTACAGTTAATGGGAATAATAAAAGCTATGAATAGCATGTTCATCATCGTCATCTTAGGTAATTCCTATCAGTTCAGCAATAGTCAAGTTGAGACTCTTATGCTCAAACTTACCTTCATACAAATTTAGAAGTCTCAAAAAATGCCCTCTTTTCTTTAATCTTACCATCTTAGTTTTCATTTGGGCATCCTGTCTACCCTGCTACTAATTACATTACCAAGATAAATGTATCCTGCTGCTTGCTAGGCAACAGAGTAGCCCTCCCGTCAGACAACATCTTGCTTTAACTTTATGATGTCATCTTGCTGGGCAACAGATTGGCCCTCATGTGAGACAACATCTTGCTTTAGCTTTATGATGTCAGATCTCCTCAGGTCCAATTGTCCTTGTGGAAGCTGACCACACAGGAGGAGGAGCTATCAGAAGTTATGCAGTAGGTTTCTATCTGTATTGATGACTACAAGGCAAGCAGGAGGAGGAATGGTGAAGGACTCTGAACCACTCCAAGCACTGGGGCCTTTTTGAAAGTGGGACGGAGATACAAAAACAGATTATCCTTTCCAACTGTCCATCTTAAGTATCAAAGTCCAACATACAGAGGGCAGGGGTAGACGATAAATGAGCTTCCTTCCGTGAGAACGTAACACTATCGTTCTAAAGTCAGATAGTGCATTTTCGCCGCAATGGCAGCAATTTCCTTGAATGGTACATTGCTAGCATCTGGATCTAAACCAGGCTTTAGTAAACTTGGAAGCAGTCAGTCTGTTATTAACCCCTTCGACGCTCATGACGAGCTGGGCTCGTCATGGCGTAGCCTCCTCGCACGCTCATGACGAGCCCAGCTCGTCACGTAAAGTGCGATTTGAAAAAACCCAGCGTACGGGTGGAATTCCGCCCGCGCGCATGCGGTTAACAAACATGACCATCACAATGTGATCCATATTACTTCCATATTGACTGAAATTATATTCAAGCACAGGCCCCCACTGGAAGGTAGTGAGAACATTCAGATGCTGTGAAAGTCTTTTTAATTCCTAAAGGAATGATGGTGAGATTTACTTACCATATAAATTGGTCAAATGATGCTGTATGCCGGAAGACTGCCTTTTTTTTTACTTCAGTCCCGGCAATGCAGAGAAATTCTGTTGTGAAACATTGCCACTGCTGGTCATTCAGTATAATCTGCAGATGGAAAAGTCCACTGTTAGCATATTAACTATAAACAGTACAAAAAATTGTGATTTTTATAAAGGGTAAACAGATCAATTCTATGAAGTCTCTATTATTTTGAAAATCAACAGCACGTTAGAAAATCAAATCTCAATTTGTGTTTTTAACCTCCCATACTTCTCTGAATCCCATGCCTCATTTGCTAACAATCTCTAAATAACTGTAGCATATACATTAGGATATAGATAAAGAGATCTTTTTGCCAGCCAAGTGGCAGTGTACCCATCTCACTTCATTTCTTTTAGGATATGGTACACCAGTAGCAATTAAGCCAGCTGATAAGTTGATCGAGGAAGGATTAGGCTACACTTAATGGGAATAATAAAAGCTATGAATAGCATGTTCATCATCTTAGGTAATTCCTACCAGTTCAGCAATAGTCAAGTTGAGACTCTTATGCTCAAACTTACCTTCATACAAATTTAGAAGTCTCAAAAAATGCCCTCATTTCTTTAATCTTACCATCTTAGTTTTCATTTGGGCATCCTGTCTACCCTGCTACTTATTTCATTACCAAGATAAATGTATCCTGCTGCTTGCTAGGCAACTGAGTAGCCCTCCCGTCAGACAACATCTTGCTTTAACTTTATGATGTCATCTTGCTAGGCAACAGATTGGCCCTCATGTCAGACAACATCTTGCTTTAACTTTATGATGTCATCTTGCTAGGCAACAGATTGGCCCTCATGTCAGACAAAATCTTGCTTTAGCTTTATGATGTCAGAGCACCTCAGGTCCAATTGTCCTTGTGGAAGCTGACCACACAGGAGGAGGAGCTATCAGAAGTTATGCAGGAGGTTTCTATCTGTATTGAGGACTACAAGGCAAGCAGGAGGAGGAATGGTGACGGACTCTGAACCACTCCAAGCACTGGGGCCATTTTGAAAGTGGGACGGAGATACAAAAACAGATTATCCTTTCCAACAGTCCATCTTAAGTATCAAAGTCCAACATACAGAGTGCAGGGGAAGACGTTAAATGAGCTTCCTTCCGTGAGAACGTAACACTATCGTTCTAAAGGCAGATAGTGCATTTTCGCCGCAATGGCAGCAATTTCCTTGAATGGTACATTGCTAGCATCTGGATCTAAACCAGGCTTTATTAAACTTGGAAGAAGTCAGTCTGTTATTAACTAACATGACCAATACAATGTGATCCATATTACTTCCATCTTGACTGAAATTATATTTAAGCACAGGCACCCACTGGAAGGTAGTGAGAACATTCAGATGCTGTGAAAGTCTTTTTAATTCCTAAAGGAATGATGGTGAGATTTACGTACCATATAAATTGGTCAAATGATGCTGTATGCCGGAAGACTGCCTTTTTTTTTTCTTCAGTCCCGGCAATGCAGAGAAATTCTGTTGTGAAACACTGCCACTGCTGGTCATTCAGTATAATCTGCAGATGGAAAAGTCCACTGTTAGCATATTTACTATAAACAGTACAAAAAATTGTGTTTTTTTTAAAGTGTAAACAGATCAATTCTATGAAGTCTCTATTATTTTGAAAATCAACAGCACGTTAGAAAATCAAATCTCAATTTGTGTTTTTAACCTCCCATACTTCTCTGAATCCCATGCCTCATTTGCTAACAATCTCTAAATAACTGTAGCATATACATTAGGATATAGATAAAGAGATCTTTTTGCCAGCCAAGTGGCAGTGTACCCATCTCACTTCATTTCTTTTAGGATATGGTACACCAGTAGCAATTAAGCCAGCTGATAAGTTGATCGAGGAAGGATTAGGCTACACTTAATGGGAATAATAAAAGCTATGAATAGCATGTTCTTCATCGTCATCTTAGGTAATTCCTATCAGTTCAGCAATAGTCAAGTTGAGACTCTTATGCTCAAACTTACCTTCATACAAATTTAGAAGTCTCAAAAAATGCCCTGATTTCTTTAATCTTACCATCTTAGTTTTCATTTGGGCATCCTGTCTACCCTGCTACTTATTTCATTACCAAGATAAATGTATCCTGCTGCTTGCTAGGCAACTGAGTAGCCCTCCCGTCAGACAACATCTTGCTTTAACTTTATGATGTCATCTTGCTAGGCAACAGATTGGCCCTCATGTCAGACAACATCTTGCTTTAGCTTTATGATGTCAGAGCACCTCAGGTCCAATTGTCCTTGTGGAAGCTGACCACACAGGAGGAGGAGCTATCAGAAGTTATGCAGTAGGTTTCTATCTGTATTGATGACTACAAGGCAAGCAGGAGGAGGAATGGTGACGGACTCTGAACCACTCCAAGCACTGGGGCCATTTTGAAAGTGGGGCGGAGATACAATAACAGATTATCCTTTCCAACAGTCCATCTTAAGTATCAAAGTCCAACATACAGAGTGCAGGGGAAGACGTTAAATGAGCTTCCTTCCGTGAGAACGTAACACTATCGTTCTAAAGTCAGATAGTGCATTTTCGCCGCAATGGCAGCAATTTCCTTGAATGGTACATTGCTAGCATCTGGATCTAAACCAGGCTTTAGTAAACTTGGAAGAAGTCAGTCTGTTATTAACTAACATGACCAACACAATGTGATCCATATGACTTCCATATTGACTGAAATTATATTCAAGCACAGGCCCCCACTGGAAGGTAGTGAGAACATTCAGATGCTGTGAAAGTCTTTTTAATTCCTAAAGGAATGATGGTGAGATTTACTTACCATATAAATTGGTCAAATGATGCTGTATGCCGGAAGACTGCCATTTTTTTACTTCAGTCCCGGCAATGCAGAGAAATTGTGTTGTGAAACATTGCCACTGCTAGTCATTCAGTATAATCTGCAGATGGAAAAGTCCACTGTTAGCATATTTACTATAAACAGTACAAAAAATTGTGATTTTTATAAAGGGTAAACAGATCAATTCTATGAAGTCTCTATTATTGTGAAAATCAACAGCACGTTAGAAAATCAAATCTCAATTTGTGTTTTTAACCTCCCATACTTCTCTGAATCCCATGCCTCATTTGCTAACAATCTCTTCCTAACTGTAGCATGTACATTAGGATATAGATAAAGAGATCTTTCTGCCTGCCAAGTGGCAGTGTACCCATCTCACTTCATTTCTTTTAGGATATGGTACACCAGTAGCAATTAAGCCAGCTGATAAGTTGATCGAGGAAGGGTTAGGCTACACTTAATGGGAATAATAAAAGCTATGAATAGCATGTTCATCATCGTCATCTTAGGTAATTCCTATCAGTTCAGCAATAGTCAAGTTGAGACTTATGCTCAAACTTACCTTCATACAAATTTAGAAGTCTCAAAAAATGCCCTCATTTCTTTAATATTACCATCTTAGTTTTCATTTGGGCATCCTGTCTATCCTGCTACTTATTTCATTACCAAGATAAATGTATCCTGCTGCTTGCTAGGCAACTGAGTAGCCCTCCCGTCAGACAACATCTTGCTTTAACTTTATGATGTCATCTTGCTAGGCAACAGATTGGCCCTCTTGTCAGACAACATCTTGCTTTAGCTTTATGATGTCAGAGCACCTCAGGTCCAATTGTCCTTGTGGAAGCTGACCACACAGGAGGAGGAGCTATCAGAAGTTATGCAGTAGGTTTCTATCTGTATTGATGACTACAAGGCAAGCAGGAGGAGGAATGGTGACGGACTCTGAACCACTCCAAGCACTGGGGCCTTTTTGAAAGTGGGACGGAGATACAAAAACAGATTATCCTTTTCAACAGTCCATCTTAAGTATCAAAGTCCAACATACAGAGTACAGGGGAAGACGTTAAATGAGCTTCCTGCCGTGAGAACGTAACACTATCGTTCTAAAGTCAGATAGTGCATTTTCGCCGCAATGGCAGCAATTTCCTTGAATGGTACATTGCTAGCATCTGGATCTAAACCAGGCTTTAGTAAACTTGGCAGCAGTCAGTCTGTTATTAACTAACATGACCAACACAATGTGATCCATATGACTTCCATAGTGACTGAAATTATATTCAAGCACAGGCGGTGGCACCATCTACGCAGCGTTCATTGATCTGAAGTCCGCGTTCGATCTAGTCCCGAGGGACAAACTGTGGGGAGTTTTGAGGAGTTTGGGAATGCCTGAGGAGTTACTTGTCCTTATAATTAAACTGCATGAGGACAATTTTGCGAGGGTGAGATGGGGAGGCCAGGGTCAAGTGACGGAACACTTTCCAGTAACCCGAGGTGTCGTCAGGGGTGTGTCCTTGCGCCAACCCTCTTTTTATTGTTTATTGACCAAGTGGTCAAACTTTTTTAAGGATACTCCGACGGACGCCCCGATGCTTGCAGGACAGCGATTCCCGATGCTCATCTTCGCTGATGACACCCTTCTCCTCTCACGAACACGCTGCGGTCTACAGCGGGCTCTGGACCGCTTCGAGGAGTTCTGTGTCACCAGCGACCTCAAGGTGAACGTCAGGAAGACCAAGTTCATGGTCCTAACAAAGAACCGCCCTGTCCGGTCCACAGTTAGCATGGGTGGTGTTAAATTGGATCAAGTGGAGAACATGTTATATCTGGGGGTCACCTTGGACAGCCGTCTGAGATGGAAAGCTCAAGTCGGTGCACAACATCTCAAGCTTGCCCGTCTCACCGGCTGTCTATTAAGCGAACAAAAACGATCCATCACCAAGCGGGTTTCCCCGGCGCTCAAGATTTATGATGCCAAAATCAATCCAGCAATTTTATATGGTGCAGATTTGTGGGGTTACATGGACCTTACGGGTCTGTTTAAAATACAATGCAAATTTCTGCGAAATCTGGTGGGCCTGCCACCGTCGTCCCCCTCCATCCCTCTCTGCTTGGATATGGGTTGTCCTCCGATTAACGAGATGGCCAGGTTCAGATTGGTTGCTTTCTGGAGGCGTTTATGGACAACCCCTGAACTCACCTCATTTGCAAATGAGGTAGCAGAAGTTAGGTCAATAGGGGGCTCAGGAAAAATCCAATGGTTCAAAATGGTAAAATCTACTTTGACGGACATGGGGCTAGAGCAGCTTTGGACATCCCCCAATACTAGCATCTTTCCATCTAAACCAGCATTCAAAGAACTGTACTGGGCCATGATCCGTCAGATTAGAGTCAATGCTTCAAGCTCCACCAACCTGACGGGTAGGTTCCTGTCTTTTAAGTTGGACCCATCCCGTGAACAATACTGGGACATAATTTCCAAATCATTGGACAGGAAACTCTACCACCAGTTCCGGGTGGGTGCTCTGCCACTGAATACATTTACGAAAAGTTGGTCAACCAGTACTACAGATCATTGTAGATGGTGCCCCGGCCACAAGGAAACAGTAGGTCACTTTCTGTTTGTCTGCCCCAGATATTTGGCACCGAGAGCCAAATGGTTAAAACCAATGTTCCAGCGTCTGTCTATAAGAAAATCTGACGAGGCCATCTATGTATTAAAAACTAATACCTCAGAGGTCATTTCAGTGTGCCTGGCTAAATATCTGGGGTGGGCCTGGATAATAAGGTCAAACCCTTAGCATAACCATTGTGATTGCTGTGATTTTATTTTTCACAATTGTTTATGTAAATGCTCGCCTATGACCCATTTATCATCACATAATTGGATTTTTGATCCCTGTTTACGCTACAAAATACTGTTTGGAATTTATTTGTAAGCTTTACTGTTTTTACTCAGGATTGTCTTTCATGTCATTTAATACTAGCTTTTAAGAATTCAAAGAATATGTACTTTTAATTAAGCAACGTCTGTAATTATCTGTCTTTTATGATTTTTTTTGGATCGAAATAAAGACTTTAAAACCTGAAAACCTGACTGAAATTATATTCAAGCACAGGCCCCCACTGGAAGGTAGTGAGAACATTTAGATGCTGTGAAAGTCTTTTTAATTCCTAAAGGAATGATGGTGAGATTTACTTACCATATAAATTGGTCAAATGATGCTGTATGCCGGAAGACTGCCTTTTTTTTTACTTCAGTCCCGGCAATGCAGAGAAATTCTGTTGTGAAACATTGCCACTGCTGGTCATTCAGTATAATCTGCAGATGGAAAAGTACACTGTTAGCATATTTACTATAAACAGTACAAAAAATTGTGATTTTTATAAAGGGTAAACAGATCAATTCTATGAAGTCTCTATTATTTTGAAAATCAACAGCACGTTAGAAAATCAAATCTCAATTTGTGTTTTTAACCTCCCATACTTCTCTGAATCCCATGCCTCATTTGCTAACAATCTCTAAATAACTGTAGCATGTACATTAGGATATAGATAAAGAGATCTTTTTGCCAGCCAAGTGGCAGTGTACCCATCTCACTTCATTTCTTTTAGGATATGGTACACCAGTAGCAATTAAGCCAGCTGATAAGTTGATCGAGGAAGGATTAGGCTACACTTAATGGGAATAATAAAAGCTATGAATAGCATGTTCATCATCGTCATCTTAGGTAATTCCTATCAGTTCAGCAATAGTCAAGTTGAGACTCTTATGCTCAAACTTACCTTCATACAAATTTAGAAGTCTCAAAAAATGCCCTGATTTCTTTAATCTTACCATCTTAGTTTTCATTTGGGCATCCTGTCTACCCTGCTACTTATTTCATTACCAAGATAAATGTATCCTGCTGCTTGCTAGGCAACTGAGTAGCCCTCCCGTCAGACAACATCTTGCTTTAACTTTATGATGTCATCTTGCTAGGCAACAGATTGGCCCTCATGTCAGACAACATCTTGCTTTAGCTTTATGATGTCAGAGCACCTCAGGTCCAATTGTCCTTGTGGAAGCTGACCACACAGGAGGAGGAGCTATCAGAAGTTATGCAGTAGGTTTCTATCTGTATTGATGACTACAAGGCAAGCAGGAGGAGGAATGGTGACGGACTCTGAACCACTCCAAGCACTGGGGCCATTTTGAAAGTGGGACGGAGATACAATAACAGATTATCCTTTCCAACAGTCCATCTTAAGTATCAAAGTCCAACATACAGAGTGCAGGGGAAGACGTTAAATGAGCTTCCTTCCATGAGAAAGTAACACTATCGTTATGGGGTAAATAAATAAATAATACCTCTATTTTTGACTGGATATACAATAACAGATAGCTCAATAAATAAGAGTCAAGATTCGAGGTAGCTGGAGTTTGCAGGTTTAATACAGCATAAAGGACAGGAACAGGACAACCTGCACGGGAATAGGATGGCAGCGCTGCCGGGGGCAGGATCGGGACAACAGCAGCTAACAGCTAACTTTTAATAACAGTGCACAAGTATATATAGTTAAACAAAATACATGATGTTAATACAAATAGGCGTAGCAGTGGGCAGGGCCTGTAGCAGTCGCGAAAGATAAGGCAGAAAGTAGGTGTAACAAAAGGCGTGAACAGGGCGTATACATAGACATGTGATGTAAACGTAACGGAATATGTCATAAATGGGGCGGAAACATGGAGGGGGCTACCTAAGGAGCCGGGACCTCTAACCTAGTGGTGCGCGCAAGCTGGCAATGACGTGTTACTAGGAGGAACTGGGGGCTATGACTTCTGCGCTAGAAGGAGAGACGAAAGTCTGGAGAGTCAGAGCGACATGTACCTAAACACTATCTAGTATCTGATGTTTAGAGAACATGTTGATAGAATCCAAAAGTTATCAGGGTAAAGGCTAACAGACTCTAAGACTGGTGCATGCATTATTCTACATGTAGTGTGTGTTGAGGAATATTAAATGACCATAAATACAGTATTTCTCTTACATGGAGACGTAAAGGCTAGACGATGACTGAAACTATTGATGCGATTCAGTAGCTTAGGAATGCAGGGAAGGAGAGCTGGACTGATAACTAGAATCATAACATACTCTTGGCAGACCAGCAGGCAGAGCCAGGCCGAGCCGGGCACTGTGAGGCAGGAAGTAAGTGAAGGGTCAGGGATACAGGTGGGGGCTGTATCGCTCCTCGGAGAGGGTTTAGGAGACAGGAACTGAATCTGAGTCCGGGCCCTTTTGAGGCCTAGAAACGGGGATTTTACAATGAAATAACGTGCACACTGAGAAACGTGGCAACATAACTTTACATAGGCCTGATATTCGTTGTATTCACGAAAACTAGGAACTGGCATACTAGAGATGGACACAACTGTAATTGCGTCTTTAATCGATCATGGGGAATACATATTGCATATTAATCATGCACATATAGCATAACATGGGGAACACGTAGGGACACAGAACATGGCAAAATTTACTTTTCCACAGTTCTAAAGTCAGATAGTGCATGTTTGCCGCAATGGCAGCAATTTCCTTGAATGGTACATTGCTAGCATCTGGATCTAAACCAGGCTTTAGTAAACTTGGAAGAAGTCAGTCTGTTATTAACTAACATGACCAACACAATGTGATCCATATGACTTCCATATTGACTGAAATTATATTCAAGCACAGGCCCCCACTGGAAGGTAGTGAGAACATTCAGATGCTGTGAAAGTCTTTTTAATTCCTAAAGGAATGATGGTGAGATTTACTTACCATATAAATTGGTCAAATGATGCTGTATGCCGGAAGACTGCCATTTTTTTACTTCAGTCCCGGCAATGCAGAGAAATTGTGTTGTGAAACATTGCCACTGCTAGTCATTCAGTATAATCTGCAGATGGAAAAGTCCACTGTTAGCATATTTACTATAAACAGTACAAAAAATTGTGATTTTTATAAAGGGTAAACAGATCAATTCTATGAAGTCTCTATTATTGTGAAAATCAACAGCACGTTAGAAAATCAAATCTCAATTTGTGTTTTTAACCTCCCATACTTCTCTGAATCCCATGCCTCATTTGCTAACAATCTCTTCCTAACTGTAGCATGTACATTAGGATATAGATAAAGAGATCTTTCTGCCTGCCAAGTGGCAGTGTACCCATCTCACTTCATTTCTTTTAGGATATGGTACACCAGTAGCAATTAAGCCAGCTGATAAGTTGATCGAGGAAGGGTTAGGCTACAGTTAATGGGAATAATAAAAGCTATGAATAGCATGTTCATCATCGTCATCTTAGGTAATTCCTATCAGTTCAGCAATAGTCAAGTTGAGACTCTTATGCTCAAACTTACCTTCATACAAATTTAGAAGTCTCAAAAAATGCCCTCATTTCTTTAATCTTACCATCTTAGTTTTCATTTGGGCATCCTGTCTACCCTGCTACTTATTTCATTACCAAGATAAATGTATCCTGCTGCTTGCTAGGCAACAGAGTAGCCCTCCCGTCAGACAACATCTTGCTTTAACTTTATGATGTCATCTTGCTAGGCAACAGATTGGCGCTCATGTCAGAAAACATCTTGCTTTAGCTTTATGATGTCAGAGCACCTCAGGTCCAATTGTCCTTGTGGAAGCTGACCACACAGGAGGAGGAGCTATCAGAAATTATGCAGTAGGTTTCTATCTGTATTGATGACTACAAGGCAAGCAGGAGGAGGAATGGTGACGGACTCTGAACCACTCCAAGCACTGGGGCCTTTTTGAAAGTGGGACGGAGATACAAAAACAGATTATCCTTTACAACAGTCCATCTTAAGTATCAAAGTCCAACATACAGAGTGCAGGGGAAGACATTAAATGAGCTTCCTTCCGTGAGAACGTAACACTATCGTTCTAAAGTCAGATAGTGCATTTTCGCCGCAATGGCAGCAATTTCCTTAAACTGTACATTGCTAGCATCTGGATCTAAACCAGGCTTTAGTAAACTTGGAAGCAGTCAGTCTGTTATTAACTAACATGACCAACACAATGTGATCCATATTACTTCCATCTTGACTGAAATTATATTCAAGCACAGGCCCCCACTGGAAGGTAGTGAGAACATTCAGATGCTGTGAAAGTCTTTTTAATTCCTAAAGGAATGATGGTGAGATTTACTTACCATATAAATTGGTCAAATGATGCTGTATGCCGGAAGACTGCCTTTTTTTCCTTCAGTCCCGGCAATGCAGAGAAATTCTGTTGTGAAACACTGCCACTGCTGGTCAATCAGTATAATCTGCAGATGGAAAAGTCCACTGTCAGCATATGTACTATAAACAGTACAAAAAATTGTGATTTTTATAAAGGGTAAACAGATCAATTCTATGAAGTCTATTATTTTGAAAATCAACAGCACGTTAGAAAATCAAATCTCAATTTGTGTTTTTAACCTCCCATACTTCTCTGAATCCCATGCCTCATTTGCTAACAATCTCTAAATAATTGTAGCATGTGCATTAGGATATAGATAAAGAGATCTTTTTGCCTGCCAAGTGGCAGTGTACCCATCTCACTTAATTTCTTTTAGGATATGGTACACCAGTAGCAATTAAGCCAGCTGATAAGTTGATCGAGGAAGGGTTAGGCTACAGTTAATGGGAATAATAAAAGCTATGAATAGCATGTTCATCATCGTCATCTTAGGCAATTCCTATCAGTTCAGCAATAGTCAAGTTGAGACTCTTATGCTCAAACTTACCTTCATACAAATTTAGAAGTCTCAAAAAATGCCCTCATTTCTTTAATCTCACCATCTTAGTTTTCATTTGGGCATCCTGTCTACCCTGCTACTTATTTCATTACCAAGATAAATGTATCCTGCTGCTTGCTAGGCAACAGAGTAGCCCTCCCGTCAGACATCTTGCTTTAACTTTATGATGTCATCTTGCTAGGCAACAGGTTGGCCCTCATGTCAGACAACATCTTGCTTTAGCTTTATGATGTCAGAGCGCCTCAGGTCCAATTGTCCTTGTGGAAGCTGATCACACAGGAGCAGGAGCTATCAGAAGTTATGCAGTAGGTTTCTATCTGTATTGATGACTACAAGGCAAGCAGGAGGAGGAATGGTGAAGGACTCTGAACCACTCCAAGCACTGGGGCCATTTTGAAAGTGGGACGGAGATACAAAAACAGATTATCCTTTACAACAGTCCATCTTAAGTATCAAAGTCCAACATACAGAGTGCAGGGGAAGACGTTAAATGAGCTTCCTTCCGTGAGAACGTAACACTATTGTTCTAAAGTCAGATTGTGCATTTTCGCCGCAATGGCAGCAATTTCCTTGAATGGTACATTGCTAGCATCTGGATATAAACCAGGCTTTAGTAAACTTGGAAGCAGTCAGTCTGTTATTAACTAACATGACCAACACAATGTGATCCATATTACTTCCATCTTGACTGAAATTATATTCAAGCACAGGCCCCCACTGGAACGTAGTGAGAACATTCAGATGCTGTGAAAGTCTTTTTAATTCCTAAAGGAATGATGGTGAGATTTACTTACCATATAAATCGGTCAAATGATGCTGTATGCCGGAAGACTGCCTTTTTTTTTTACTTCAGTCCCGGCAATGCAACGAAATTCTGTTGTGAAACATTGCCACTGCTGGTCATTCAGTATAATCTGCAGATGGAAAAGTCCACTGTTAGCATATTTACTATAAACAGTACAAAAAATTGTGATTTTTATAAAGGGTAAACAGATCAATTCTATGAAGTCTCTATTATTCTGAAAATCAACAGCACGTTAGAAAATCAAATCTAAATTTGTGTTTTAACCTCCCATACTTCTCTGAATCCCATGCCTCATTTGCTAACAATCTCTAAACAACTGTAGCATGTACATTAGGATATAGATAAAGAGAACTTTTTGCCAGCCAAGTGGCAGTGTACCCATCTCACTTCATTTCTTTTAGGATATGGTACACCAGTAGCAATTAAGCCAGCTGATAAGTTGATCGAGGAAGGGTTAGGCTACAGTTAATGGGAATAATAAAAGCTATGAATAGCATGTTCATCATCGTCATCTTAGGTAATTCCTATCAGTTCAGCAATAGTCAAGTTGAGACTCGTATGCTCAAACTTACCTTCATACAAATTTAGAAGTCTCAAAAAATGCCCTCATTTCTTTAATCTTACCATCTTAGTTTTCATTTGGGCATCCTGTCTACCCTGCTACTTATTTCATTACCAAGATAAACGTATCCTGCTGCTTGCTAGGCAACAGAGTAGCCCTCCCGTCAGACATCTTGCTTTAACTTTATGATGTCATCTTGCTAGGCAACAGGTTGGCCCTCATGTCAGACAACATCTTGCTTTAGCTTTATGATGTCAGAGCGCCTCAGGTCCAATTGTCCTTGTGGAAGCTGATCACACAGGAGCAGGAGCTATCAGAAGTTATGCAGTAGGTTTCTATCTGTATTGATGACTACAAGGCAAGCAGGAGGAGGAATGGTGAAGGACTCTGAACCACTCCAAGCACTGGGGCCTTTTTGAAAGTGGGACGGAGATACAAAAACAGATTATCCTTTACAACAGTCCATCTTAAGTATCAAAGTCCAACATACAGAGTGCAGGGGAAGACGTTAAATTAGCTTCCTTCCGTGGGAACGTAACACTATCGTTCTAAAGTCAGATAGTGCATTTTCGCCGCAATGGCAGCAATTTCCTTGAATGGTACATTGCTAGCATCTGGATCTAAACCAGGCTTTAGTAAACTTGGAAGCAGTCAGTCTTTTATTAACTAACATGACCAACACAATGTGATCCATATTACTTCCATCTTGACTGAAATTATATTCAAGCACAGTCCCCCACTGGAAGGTAGTGAGAACATTCAGATGCTGTGAAAGTCTTTTTAATTCCTAAAGGAATGATGGTGAGATTTACTTACCATATAAATTGGTCAAATGATGCTGTATGCCGGAAGACTGCCTTTTTTTTTTACTTCAGTCCCGGCAATGCAACGAAATTCTGTTGTGAAACATTGCCACTGCTGGTCATTCAGTATAATCTGCAGATGGAAAAGTCCACTGTTAGCATATTTACTATAAACAGTACAAAAAATTGTGATTTTTATAAAGGGTAAACAGATCAATTCTATGAAGTCTCTATTATTTTGAAAATCAACAGCACGTTAGAAAATCAAATCTCAATTTGTGTTTTTAACCTCCCATACTTCTCTGAATCCCATGCCTCATTTGCTAACAATCTCTAAATAACTGTATGTCACGAGGACATGGTCCCTGTCACGGACGGACGGGGTGTACCTGCTAACGTTTGTCCATTTCCGCCCCGTCCGCAGGATCCCTTGGACGTTTCCTGGATTTCCTCAGCTCTGCCTTCGCTGACCCCGTCACTGGGCCTGCCTTCCTTGACGATAGGGGGGAGTTCCCTGGCATTCCCGACATTCAACCAATCTGGAAAGAGTCCGTCATTTGACCCAAGCCAATCAGATGAGCCAGGGGCGTTTAAGGAAGCCCCGTTTCTATCTGCCGGCGCGGAACCTCCAGGAGAGAAGCTGACCCGCGAGGAGAACGCCAATGAAGAAGAAGACGGAAGTACCGAAGAGCCGCTTCTAGGATTGCCGGAGCAGCGACTCGACAAGCCAGGAGGCCATCGGACCCACAAGCCGCCCTGCCACGCTTCCAGGGGAGAAGTGTGGCTCCACAAGGTACGAGGGCGTTTTCAAGGGCTGTTTAATTCACGGGGTGGGACTGGGTAAGGTGAGGGTAGTCACAGGCTCTGTGCACTGTTCCCGGCGTCACTCGGAAGTTACGACCTAAGTCTTGAGAAGGTGGTGGAACCCTGGTGATCCCTCACTCCCCTGCCCCCCTCACACTCATTGACCCCAGTTTCAGCCATTAATACGGCTGTTTGTTTTCCTTTTCTTCCTGAGCCTAACCGGACCCGAGAAGAGCCACAGGGAGAGCCAAGACAGGGATTCAAGAAAAGGAAGCCCAACACGGGAAGGAAACCAAGCTTACCGGACTCTGTGCTTTATTGAATGCCGAACTGCATGCATCTATTAACTCTAGACAACCCAAAGCAAGTGTACTTATAAATAAAAGGGTTATCCGAGCACATCAATTCGTAGCGTCCATCCTTTCCCCAGCCCAACTGTCACAATTGGCGAGCCAGATAGGAGTCTGCGGGGAACCACGCCATCCGATAAAGAATGGAAACCATATTGTCCCAAATGGAGGCAGACCGGACTGCATTCTCCCAAGCCATCCAAAGCCAGTCGGATAATATACTGAAACTGGTAGAAGGGCAAACTCAACTTATGACTGTTCTGGGTCAAGGAAGGGCTGCAGCCCCACCCCCAGGCACGGTAGTTCCGCTGCAGAAATTTACCCCCAGAGAAGACCCCCTTGCTTTCTTTCTGAACTTTGAGAGGGCCGCGAGAGCTAGTTCATGGCCTGGGGATAGGTGGCCTTTTTATCTGGCCCCCCTATTGATAGGGGAAGCTCAGGCAGCGTACCAGACGGTGAATCGAGATGGCACCACGGCCTACGCAGTGGTGAAACAATATATCCTCGATAGGTTGGGGGTAGATGAAGAAACCCATCGACTACGGTTCCGCCAAGAAAGAGGGTCTCCCGGGGATCTACCTAAAACTTCGTTCTTTAAGTTAAAGGAAGCTGCTGATCTATGGCTAAAACCCCAGGAAGGCAATATCGATGCTATCATGAACAAAGTATATCTTGAACAGTTTATCGAATCACTCCCATATAGCACTCAAAGATGGCTTAAACAACATGCAGGACTGACGTTAGATCATGCCATAGAAATGGCCACTTGTTATGCTCGGGCTCAAGGCAAGCCGTATATGAGGGAACCAGATAAACCAATCAAGACCATAACTCCCCTCAAACCTGAAAAGAAGCACCAAAAACCTGTGCCGGAACCACCACGGTTACGGTTCCAACGACCTGAACTGCCAAACTCTGGACCTCAATGTTACGATTGCGGAGAGTGGGGTCATATAGCACGGTACTGTCGAAAAAAAGAAAAGAAAAAGAAGACGAACCCATGGATGTGAGCTATGCCCCCAGGTCCATCTTATACGGCCAAGAAACAGGAACCACTTTCTATGTAACAGTTTCTCTTAATGGTACCTCTATAAGGGCGTTGTTGGATTCCGGCTGCAAACACTCAGTTATAAGAGAGGAGCTTGTAGGTCACTCTTCCCTCATCCCGGGGAAACATGTCAACATCCGTTGTGTCCATGGGGACGTTAAAGAATATCCTGTAGCCAGAGTCACATTGTACACCCCCTCAGGGAAAGGTATGAAAGTCACTGTAGGGGTTATGTCCGGACTACCAGAGCCCATTATTATAGGGACAGATAATCCCTCCTTTAATGCATTGTTGTTAGACACCCTCCAAAACCTGTCTCTTCCCCATGATTCCTTGTTAGCTTCAGAACCTTGGGCCAGGGACACTCATTTTAGAACAGCTCAGTTGAATGACGCAAGTCTCACCAATGCATGGCAGGTCGCACGAGACGGACAAGATCCATCCACTAAAAGTTACCCTACTTTTATTGAGAAAAATGGCCTACTCTATAGGCTCGCGAAAGCTGACGCAGAGCCTCAACTGTTGGTCCCGAACGACTTTCGTGACCAGATAATGTTTTTTGGGCATGCCCATCTTTTGGCTGGTCACTCAGGGGCAGAAAA
The DNA here is from genome assembly GCF_964261635.1 of Lissotriton helveticus. Taxonomy (NCBI): domain Eukaryota; kingdom Metazoa; phylum Chordata; class Amphibia; order Caudata; family Salamandridae; genus Lissotriton; species Lissotriton helveticus. The sequence goes on from NC_136067.1 coordinate 1,187,534,120, forward strand.
GACGGGACAGTCCATATTGCGACATTTTTTCTGGCCAGGAATCCACGCTCAAGTCCAAAAATACTGTCAGGAGTGTAGAATCTGCCAGAAACGGAACCCCTACACTCCTCCTCCGGTCCCTTTGGTTCCTATGCCCATTATAGGGGTTCCCTTTGATCGCATTGGAATGGACTTGATCGGCCCGTTGCCTAAGTCATCTAGAAGTCATCAGTATGCCCTTGTATTGGTTGACTACGCTACACGATACCCAGAGGCTTTTCCCCTTAAGGCAGCTACTTCAGTAACCATAGCCCAGAGGTTAGTGGAGGTTTTCTCTCGTATGGGTTTTCCAAGGGAAATCGTTACCGATCAGGGTACCCCTTTTGTTTCCCGTTTGATGCAACAAGTGTGTGTACAGTTACATATCAAACACATTAAAACATCAGTGTATCACCCTCAGACAGACGGATTGGTTGAGCGATACAACGGCTCCCTGAAACTAACACTAAAAAAATTCCTGTCTGGGGACGGAAAGAACTGGGACCAGTTGCTACCTCTTGCCCTCTTTGTGCTCCGTAGTCAAAAACAGTCCAGCCTAGGGACCTCCCCATTTGAGTTACTGTTCGGAAGGTCTCCAAGAACACTTCTTGAAATAACGAAAGATAGTTGGGAAGCTGAGGGAGCACAGGAAGCCGAGGCCTTATTGGACTATGCACGCCAGCTACAGACCAGGCTACATAAACTCAGAACACTTGCCCACGATCATTTGGCCATAGCCCAAGCCAAACAGAAGACCTTCTATGATCGGGGTAAGAAATGGAGGGTACTTGATGTCGGGGACTGGGTTCTGATTTTGTTACCCTCCTCCACACATAAAATGAAAAAAGAGTGGCAAGGGCCCTTCAAAATCATTAGGAAAATGGGGTGCTCTACATATCTGGTACAGCTGGGAAGAGGCAAATCTCAAATGTATCACATTAAACTTCTCAAAAAGTGGCTAGGTAAACCTCCACAAACAGTCAATGTGGCTTCTCCGGTAACAGACACTAACCATACAGTCAGGGATACTCCTATAAACAAGGAATTTCTCCTGAACAACAAGAAGAAATCATGTCTCTTCTTTTGTCCTATTCGGAAGTGTTCTCTGACCAACCTGGGCGCACACATTTGGCAGAACATTTCATAACCACTCTCCCAAATGTAGTTGTAAAACAAAAACCGTACCGGATGCCAGAGGCAAGACGTCTAGCATTTCAGACAGAGGTACAAAACATGCTGAAATCCGGGATCATAGTTCCCTCCCACAGCAACTGGTGCTCGCCGGTGGTATTAGTGCCACAACCTGATGGTAGCATCCGTTTTTGTATAGACTTCAGGGCCGTTAACAGGGTGTCTAAACAAGATGCTTATCCCTTACCTAGGGTTGATGAACTCTTGGAACGCCTTGGTGAGGCCCGTTATATAACCACCATTGACCTCACCAAGGGATATTGGCAGATACCCCTTGCGACTAAGGATAGGGAAAAAACGGCCTTCTCGACCCCTTTTGAGCATTTCCACTTTACAGTACTACCCTTTGGGTTGCATGGGGCACCAGCAACGTTTCAGAGGGTTATGGATACACTACTGGCACCTCACTTGTGCTATGCATCGGCTTATTTAGACGATATAGTCGTGTTTAGTAAGACCTGGGACGACCACCTGGTACATCTTGGGAACATATTGTCCAGTCTGAAAGAGGCCAATTTGCATATCAACGCAAAAAAATCTCGAGTTGCTTTTCAGCAAGTCAAGTACCTGGGTTATCTTCTAGGGGATGGCCAGATCAAACCTCAGACTGAGAAACTCGAAGCTATTAAGGCGTTGCCATACCCATCCACAAAAAAGGAGCTCCGGGCTTTCTTGGGATTGGTGGGTTATTACCGCCGGTTTATTTCTCAGTTTGCTAACCTGGCCGGTCCTCTCACTGACCTCCTGGGTAAAGCTGTTAAGTCCTCATCTCTACCGACCCCTTCTGTCTTACACACCTCGGCTTTCCAGGCTTTGAAAGACGCTCTAACTTCTTCCCCTGTCCTCATTTCCCCTGATTTCCTTAAACCATTCATACTGCAGACTGATGCTTCTGGGGTTGGCATCGGGGCGGTTCTTTCCCAGGAAGATGAACAAGGTGCTGAGAGGCCTGTGCTCTTTATCAGCCGGAAATTGTTTCCTAGGGAGCGGGCTTATTCGATGATTGAGAAGGAGTGCCTGGCTGTTCGGTGGGGGGTGGAAAAGCTGAGGTACTATCTCGAGGGGAGACCCTTTGTATTGTATACTGATCATGCCCCCTTGACCTGGCTCCAACGTAACAGGGGAAACAATGATCGAATCCTGCGTTGGTTCTTGGCTTTGCAGCCTTTCCAAATTGACGTCAGGCATCGGAACGGTTCTCTGCAAGGGAATGTTGACTTTCTCTCCCGCTTTCCTGTTTCCCCCGATCGGGTCAATCGTGGGGGTGGGATGTGTCACGAGGACATGGTCCCTGTCACGGACGGACGGGGTGTACCTGCTAACGTTTGTCCATTTCCGCCCCGTCCGCAGGATCCCTTGGACGTTTCCTGGATTTCCTCAGCTCTGCCTTCGCTGACCCAGTCACTGGGCCTGCCTTCCTTGACGATAGGGGGGAGTTCCCTGGCATTCCCGACATTCAACCAATCAGTAAAGAGTCCGTCATTTGACCCAAGCCAATCAGATGAGCCAGGGGCGTTTAAGGAAGCCCCGTTTCTATCTGCCGGCGCGGAACCTCCAGGAGAGAAGCTGACACGCGAGGAGAACGCCAAAGAAGAAGAAGACGGAAGTACCGAAGAGCCGCTTCTAGGATTGCCGGAGCAGAGACTCGACAAGCCAGGAGGCCATCGGACCCACGAGCCGCCCTGCCACGCTTCCAGGGGAGAAGTGTGGCTCCACAAGGTACGAGGGCGTTTTCAAGGGCTGTTTAATTCACTGGGTGGGACGGGGTAAGGTGAGGGTGGTCACAGGCTCTGTGCACTGTTCCCGGCGTCACTCAGAAGTTACGACCTAAGTCTTGAGAAGGTGGTGGAACCCTGGTGATCCCTCACTCCCCTGCCCCCCTCACACTCATTGACCCCAGTTTCAGCCATTAATACGGCTGTTTGTTTTCCTTTTCTTCCTGAGCCTAACTGGACCCGAGAATAGCCACAGGGAGAGCCAAGACGGGGATTCAAGAAAAGGAAGCCCAACACCGGAAGGAAACCACGCTTACCGGACTCTGTGCTTTGTTGAATGCCGAACTGCATGCATCTATGAACTCTAGACAACCCGAAGCAAGTGTACTTATAAATAAAAGGGTTATCCGAGCACATCAATTCGTAGCGTCCATCCTTTCCCCAGCCCAACTGTCACGCTGTAGCATATACATTAGGATATAGATAAAGAGATCTTTTTGCCAGCCAAGTGGCAGTGTACCCATCTCACTTCATTTCTTTTAGGATATGCTACACCAGTAGCAAATAAGCCAGCTGATAAGTTGATCGAGGAAGGGTTAGGCTATTGTTAATGGGAATAATAAAACCTATGAATAGCATGTTCATCATCGTCATCTTAGGCAATTCCTACCAGTTCAGCAATAGTCAAGTTGAGACTCTTATGCTCAAACTTACCTTCTTACAAATTTAGAAGTCTCAAAAAATGCCCTCATTTCTTTAATCTTACCATCTTAGTTTTCATTTGGGCATCCTGTCTACCCTGCTACTTATTTCATTACCAAGATAAATGTATCCTGCTGCTTGCTAGGCAACTGAGTAGCGCTCCCGTCTGACAACATCTTGCTTTAACTTTATGATGTCATCTTGCTAGGCAACAGATTGGCCCTCATGTCAGACAACATCTTGCTTAAGCTTTATGATGTCAGAGCACCTCGGGTCCAATTGTCCTTGTGGAAGCTGACCACACAGGAGTAGGAGCTATCAGAAGTTATGCAGTAGGTTTCTATCTGTATTGATGACTACAAGGCAAGCAGGAGGAGAAATGGTGACGGACTCTGAACCACTCCAGGCACTGGGGCCTTTTTGAAAGTGGGACAGAGATACAAAAACAGATTATCCTTTACAACAGTCCATCTTAAGTATCAAAGTCCAACATACAGAGTGCAGGGGAAGACGTTAAATGAGCTTCCTTCCGTGAGAACGTAACACTATCGTTCTAAAGTCAGATAGTGCATTTTCGCCGCAATGGCAGCAATTTCCTTGAATGGTACATTGCTAGCATCTGGATCTAAACCAGGCTTTAGTAAACTTGGAAGCAGTCAGTCTGTTATTAACGAACATGACCAACACAATGTGATCCATATTAACTCCATCTTGACTGAAATTATATTCAAGCACAGGCCTCCACTGGAAAGTAGTGAGAACATTCAGATGCTGTGAAAGTCTTTTTAATTCCTAAAGGAATGATGGTGAGATTTACTTACCATATAAATTGGTCAAATGATGCTGTGTGCCGGAAGACTGCCTTTTTTTTCTTCAGTCCCGGCAATGCAGAGAAATTCTGTTGTGAAACACTGCCACTGCTGGTCATTCAGTATAATCTGCAGATGGAAAAGTCCACTGTTAGCATATTTACTATAAACAGTACAAAGAATTGTGATTTTTATAAAGGGTAAACGGATCAATTCTATGAAGTCTCTATTATTGTGAAAATCATCAGCACGTTAGAAAATCAAATCTCAATTTGTGTTTTTAACCTCCCATACTTCTCTGAATCCCATACCTCATTTGCTAACAATCTCTAAATAACTGTAGCATGTACATTAGAATATAGACAAAGAGAACTTTTTGCCAGCCAAGTGTCAGTGTACCCATCTCACTTCATTTGTTTTAGGATATGGTACACCAGTAGCAATTAAGCTAGCTGATGAGTTGATCGAGGAAGGGTTAGGCTACAGTTAATGGAAATAATAAAAGCTATGACTAGCATGTTCATCATCATCATCTTAGGCAATTCCTACCAGTTCAGCAATAGTAAAGTTGAGACTCTTATGCTCAAACTTACCTTCATACAAATTTAGAAGTCTCAAAAAATACCCTCATTTCTTCAATCTTACCATCTTAGTTTTCATTTGGGCATCCTGTCTACCCTGCTACTTATTTCATCACCAAGATAAATGTATCCTGCTGCTTGCTAGGCAACAGAGTAGCCCTCCCGTCAGACGACATCTTGCTTTAACTTTATGATGTCATCTTGCTAGGCAACAGATTGGCCCTCATGTCAGACAACATCTTGCTTTAGCTTTATAATGTCAGAGCGCCTCAGGTCCAATTGTCCTTGTGGAAGCTGACCACACGGGAGGAGGAGCTATCAGAAGTTATGCAGTAGGTTTCTATCTGTATTCATGACTACAAGGCAAGCAGGAGGAGGAATGGTGAAGGACTCGGAACCACTCCAAGCACTGGGGCCTTTTTGAAAGAGGGACGGAGATACAAAAACAGATTATCCTTTCCAACTGTCCATCTTAAGTATCAAAGTCCAATTTACAGAGTGCAGGGGAAGACGTTAAATGAGCTTCCTTCCGTGAGAACGTAACACTATCGTTCTAAAGTCAGATAGTGCATTTTCGCCGCAATGGCAGCAATTTCCTTGAATGGTACATTGCTAGCATCTGGATCTAAACCAGGCTTTAGTAAACTTGGAAGCAGTCAGTCTGCTATTAACTAACATGACCAACACAATGTGATTCATATTACTTCCATCTTGACTGAAATTATATTCAAGCACAGGCCCCCACTGGAAGGTAGTGAGAACATTCAGATGCTGTGAAAGTCTTTTTAATTCCTAAAGGAATGATGGTGAGATTTACTTACCATATAAATTGGTCAAATGATGCTGTATGCCGGAAGACTGCCTTTTTTTTTTTTTTACTTCAGTCCCGGCAATGCAGAGAAATTCTGTTGTGAAACACTGCCACTGATGGTCATTCAGTATAATCTGCAGATGGAAAAGTCTCTATTATTGTGAAAATCAACAGCACGTTAGAAAATCAAATCTCAATTTGTGTTTTTAACCTCCCATACTTCTCTGAATCCCATGCCTCATTTGCTAACAATTTCTAAACAACTGTAGCATGTACATTAGAATATAGATAAAGAGATCTTTTTGCCAGCGAAGTGGCAGTGTACCCATCTAGTTCAAGTTCGGAAATTTGTATAGCGCACTACTCACCCATAGGTTCTCAAGGCGCTTGAGGAGGGAGGGGGGGGGGGGGGGTACTTTACTTATCGAATATCCAAGTTTTAAGTTGCTTTCTGAAGGAAAGGTGGTTCTGTACAAGGCGGAGGTGGGTGGGGAGAGAATTCCAGGTTTTGGCCGCTAAGTAGGAGAGGATTCTTCCCCCCATGGTGGATCTATGGATGCGCGGAATTGCGGCGAGGGCTTGATTGGATGATCGTAGTTGGCGGGTGGGGGTGTAGAAGGACAGTCGTGTGTTGAGGCATTCGGGTCCTAGGTCGTAAAGGGCTTTGTGTGCGTGGGTGAGGAGACGGAACGTTATTCTCTTGTTGACGGGGAGCCAGTGGAGGTCTTTCAGGAGACTGGAGATGTGGGCTTGACGGGGGATGTCCAGTATGAGTCTGGCTGAGGCGTTTTGGATGCGTTGGAGTTTTTTTTGTAGTTTGGCTGCGGTTCCGGCGTAGAGGGTGGTTCCGTAGTCCAGCCGGCTTGTGACCAGTGCGTGAGTGATTGTCTTTCTTGTTTCGGTGGGGATCCAGCGGAAGATTTTTTTGAGCATGCGTAAGATGTTGAAGCATGATGATGAGACGGCGTTGACTTGTTTGGTCATCGAGAGGGAGGAGTCCAGGATGAAGCCCAGGTTACGTGCGTGGTCCGTAGGTATGGGTGCGGTTCCCAGGGCTGGTGGCCACCATGAGTCGTCCCAGGCGGAGGGGGATGATCCTAAGATGAGGACTTCCGTTTTGTCCGAGTTTAGTTTAGGACGGCTGTTCTTCATCCACTCATCTACTTCTTTCATTCCTTCATGTAAGTTGGTTTTGGCGGTGTTAGGGTCTTTAGTGAGGGAGAGGATCAGCTGGGTGTCGTCTGCGTAGGAGATGATGTTGAGGTTGTGTTGGCGTGCGATGGATGCGAGGGGACTCATGTATACGTTGAAGAGGGTGGGGCTGAGTGATGATCCTTGTGGTACGCCGCAGATGACTTTGGTGGCCTCTGATCTAAAAGGGGGAGGCGGACTCTCTGGGTACTTCCGGCGAGGAACGAGATGATCCATTCCAATGCTTTTCCTTGTATTCCGATGTTGCTGAGGCGTTGTATTAGGGTGCTATGACAGACTGTGTCGAAGGCTGCGGAGAGGTCAAGTAGGATGAGGGCAGCTGTTTCCCCATTGTCCAGTAGAGTTCGGATGTCGTCGGTAGCTGCGATGAGTGCGGTTTCGGTGCTGTGTTTGGCTCGGAAGCCGGACTGTGAGGGGTCGAGGGATTTGTTGGTTTCGAGGAAGGCGGCGAGCTGACTGTAGACGGCTTTCTCAATGACTTTGGCAGGGAATGGGAGGAGCGATATGGGGCGTTAGTTCAGTGGGGTCTGCTGTGGGTTTCTTTAGAAGGGTGCAGAGTTCCGCATGTTTCCAGCTTTCCGGGAAGGTGGCGGAGTTGAGGGAGCAGTTGATGACGTCTCGGAGATGGGGTGCAATGATGGAGTCTGCTTTGTTGAAACTGAGGTGGGAACAAGGGTCAGTTGGCGATCCTGAGTGGATGGAGTTCATCAGGCGAATGGTGTCTTCAGTGGTGATTGGGTTCCAGGCGCAGAGGTTGTTAGAGGGGGGTGTTGGTTCGGAGGTGGGTGGAGTGGGCTGGTCCCCGGGCTGGTTTTCAAAGCTGTTATGTATGTCGGCGATTTTGTTGTAGAAGAAAGAGGCTAGGGAGTCGCAGAGGTCTTGGGAGGGAGAGATGTCGTTGGTGCCGGCGGTGGGGGATGGTGAATTCTTTGACGATGTTGAATAGTTCCTTGCTGTTGTGGGCGTTGTTGTCAAGTCGATCCTTGAATGCTGATTTCTTGGTGGATCGGATCAGTTGGTGGTGTATGCGGGTTGCGTTCTTGAAGGTGGTCAGGTTGTCAGTGGTTGGGTTTTTTCTCCAGGCTTTCTCGAGAGTACGACAGGACTTCTTGGATTTCTTAAGGTCATCGTTGAACCAGGGGGCTTTTTTGTTACCTTGCTTGATTTGATTGTTTTTCAAGGGTGCTAGTTCGTCTGTGCTGTGGGTGATCCATTGTGTGAGGTTGGTGGCTGCTTGGTTTGGGTCGGATGATTTGGCCGGAGGGTTTTGGTGAAGCGATGTGAAGAGCTGGTCGGTAGTAATTTTGTTCCAGTTTCTTCGGGGAATAGGTTGTGGGGGGTTGTGGGTCGAGGTCTTTTTGTAGTCGAAGTGAACGCAGCTGTGGTCCGTCCAGTGGAGAGCTGTGGTGTGATTGAAGGAGATGTGTTTGCTGGAGGTGTAGATTGGGTCGAGCGTGTGTCCGGCGTAGTGGGTGGGGGTGTCCACAAGTTGTTTGAGTCCGAGGTTGGCCAAGTTGTCCAGAAGGGTGGCGGTGTTGGAATCGTTTTTCTTTTCCAGGTGATAGTTGAGGTCTCCCAGTAGAATGTAGTCTTCGGAGGGGAGGGCGTGTGGGCTGATGAAGTCAGTGATGTCTGCGCAGAAATGTGTGCGGGGTCCTGGTGGTCTGTAGATGAGGGTGCCTCTGAGTGTGGTCTTGGGGTCGGTGTGGATCTGGAAGTGAAGGTGTTCAGCGGATGTGAGGTTGTCGCCGGAATTGGTCGTGATGCGGATGGTGTTTTTATGGACGATGGCGATGCCTCCTCCTGTTTGGTTGGTGCGGTCCTTCGGATGATCTTGTAGCCGTCCGGAATGGCTATGGCGATGTCGGGTGCTGATGAGGCGTTCATCCATGTTTCTGTGAGAAAGGCGACATCCGGAGATGTAGTGTCGAGTAGGTTCCAGAGTTCAACGGCGTTTCTGTGGATCAAGCGGGTGTTGAGCAGGATGCACTTCAGGTGGTTAGTGTCGGAGCTCTGTTTGGAGTTTGTATATTTGGTGTGGGTCCTGAGGCAGTCAAACTTGCAGGAGTGGTAGGTGAAGGGTCCATGGGTGTTTTCTGGGGCGGCTTGGTAGCAGTTTGGGAGTCGGCCGGGGTTAAGTGCTGAGAGGGTAGCTGCGTCGTACGTTATGTGGGTGGAGTGTGTTTTGTGGGGGCCAGGAGTTCTGGCGCTGGGCGCGGTCCAGGCGCGGACGGGCGCAGACAGGCTTACCTTTAGCGCACCTTCAGCGCGCATAGGGCGCGTCCGCTGTGCGTGAATGCTACACGCAAAAGCATCTGTCATATGTGGATAGTGGAGGGGCGGGGGAGAGGGCGGTCTCCGAGGCACAACAACAACAAAATGGCAGCAATAGTGAAACTGGAAATAGGATGGGGCACACAGAGTAATTGATGAGCTTGAACAATCTGAGATGTAAGCGCTACAAATATCGATGCACAAAGCGAGCAATGCTAATTAGAGTCAAAGCTACACAGCGAGCGTTACAACTGGGACTGCGCAAATGAATAAAAACAGTGCTTAAGTCAGGAAAGCGCTATAATTATTTAAAAACACTCGACAATGCTTATTGCAGTACAGCGCTATGACAAGCGGCAGCTAGCATTTACGAGAAGCGCAGAGAAAAGCAACGAGTGCAGCCAACGATACCACTGGAGAGCAGGGAGCGTGGGGAGCGACCGCTACTGAGAGCGTCAGGACGGTCTCACATCCTTTGTTTTAGGATATGGTACACCAGTAGCAATTAAGCTAGCTGATAAGTTGATAGAGGAAGGGTTAGGCTACAGTTAATGGAAATAATAAAAGCTATGAATAGCATGTTCATCATCATCATCTTAGGCAATTCCTACCAGTTCAGCAATAGTCAAGTTGAGACTCTTATGCTCAAACTTACCTTCATACAAATTTAGAAGTCTCAAAAAATGCCCTCATTTCTTTAATCTTACCGCACAAGTTACTACTTGTGTAACGATATATCTGTAAGAGACATTAGTTAGTATTAGATTCCTTACCTTAGAATATCCCCAGGCGTCAGACTGGATCCGGAAATTTTTGCGTAGCAGTACCTTGCGCATCGGTAGGCGTCGTCTGCGGCTCCGCGTCCATCGTCGGCGTCGTGGGCGCCGTGATGACGTCGTCGGAGTACTTAGACGCCGCCGCCGCCTGCTGACGTCAGTTCTTAGACACAGCTTTTCCGCGCCAGAAACGCAGAGCCATGTTAAAAACCAACACTGGTGCCATTGAAACTAGGGCCCTGGAAGGGGACAACCCTAACCCTAGGTATTGGTTCACAGAACGGGGAGGATGGGTGGGTCGGTAAGGAATCTAATACTAACTAATGTCTCTTACAGATATATCGTTACACAAGTAGTAACTTGTGCATCTGAAAGAGACACGTTAGTATTAGATTCCTTACCTTAGAATAGATACCCCAGCAATACCAACCCCGGTGGTGGGTCTGCGAACCAAAAATCACACCAGAAAGTCCCGGAGAATGGAACGGCCAAAGAAGCCATCCCTCCGGACTTGGCTGTCCAGTCAGTAGTGTCTTGCAAACGTGTGCAGCGATGCCCACGTAGCTGCCTCACAGATGTCTTGTAAGGGCACTCCCCTGCCCAGGGCAGTGGTAGTCGCCGTGGCTCAGGTAGAAAAGTGACCGCAATCCAGAAGGAGGCTCCTTCCTAGCCAAGAGTAGCATTCCTGGATACACAGGATGATCCACCGGGAGATGGTCCTCTTGTGCACCGCTTTCCCCTTCTTCGCGCCCACGTAACCAACAAAGAGTTGGTCATCCACCCGGAACTGGCGTGTGCGATCCAAGTAGAATGAGAGCGCACGTTTTGGGTCCAGACGGTGGAGCCGCTCTTCCTCTTTAGAGGGATGCGGTGTCGGGAAGAAGGTTGGCAAGGTGATAGACTGCCCGATGTGGAAGGCCGTGACAACCTTGGGCAGGAAAGATGGCTTGGTACGCAACACCACTTTGTCCGGATGGACAGAAAGGAAAGGTGGAGTACAAGAAAGGGCCTGGAGCTCACTCACTCTCCTGGCAGAGGTGATGGCAACCAGGAAAGCAGTCTTCAAAGTCAGAAGGCGAAGAGGACAGTTGTGAAGTGGCTCAAAGGGAGCGCACATCAGAAATGTAAGAACCAGGTTCAAGTCCCACTGAGGCATCACAAACGGAACAGGAGGAAACGTGTGTGTGAGGCCCTTAAGAAATCTATTTCCAATAGGGGACTTGAACAAAGAAGGTTGATCAGGCAGCCTGAGAAAGGCTGAAAGGGCAGAAAGGTAGCCCTTGATAGTGCCCAGAGCAGAGCCCTGCTGGGCAAGAGAAAGAAGGAAGAGAAGGACTTCAGAAAGAGGGGCATTGAGGGGATCCACAGCCTTTGCTGTGCACCATGCCACAAATCTGTTCCACCTGCAGGCGTATACCGACTTTGTGGAGGGACGCCTGGCTGCCAGAATGATGTTACAAACTTCAGGAGGCAAGTCAAATGGCCTCAACTGTCGCCGCTCAATCTCCAAGCATGGAGGTGGAGACTGGACAGTTTCGGGTGGAGGACCGTCCCCTGCTGCTGCGACAGAAGGTCCTCCTGAAGAGGCAGACGAACCGGGGGATCGACTGACAGACTGAGTAGCTCTGGATACCAGTACCTTCTCGCCCAGTCCGGAGCCACAAGGATGACTTGGGCCCGGTCGCGCTTGATCTTCTTCAGCACTCTGGGCAGAAGTGGTATAGGCGGAAAGGCGTACAACAGACCGCAACTCCACTCGCGACGAAAAGCGCCTCCGAGCGAGTGCCGCCTTGAAAATTCCAACGCGCAGAACTGATGACATTGCGCGTTCTCTTCGGTGGCGAATAGATCTAGCCAAGGCTCTCCCCATCGCTGAAAGAGGCCTTGCGCCACGTCCGAGTTCAGACGCCATTCGTGATCCATCATGCACCGACGACTGAGCTCGTCCGCCCTGGCGTTCAGAGAACCTGCCAGGTGTTGACCCACCAGGGTCACGCCCTGGCGTTCCAGCCATTGCCAAAGGCGAAGAGCCTCTTGACAAAGGATCCACGACCCCACCCCGCCTTGTTTGTTGCAGTACCACATGGCGGTGGTGTTGCCCGTGAATACCTGCACTACACTCCCCCGGACAGAGGGGAGGAATGCCTTCAGTGCCAGAAGAATCGCCCGGAGCTCCAACAGGTTGATCTGGAGCCGGGTCTCCGCCGGAGACCAGAGGCCTCTGATCTCCGCCTCTCCCAAGTGGCCTCCCCAGCCGTGGAGGGATGCGTCCATCACAACTACGTGCTCCGGTTGGGGAAGGTAGAGGGATCTGCCGCTGACCCAATCGCGGTCCGTAAGCCACCACTGCAGCTGTCTCGCAGTGCCCTCCGAGATCAGGACGTGGTCGGATAGGTTGCCCTGATGCTGGGCCCACTGAAACTTCAGGTCCCACTGCAGAGTCCGCATCCGCCACCTGGCGTGACACTCCAGTAGGATGCAGGAGGCCATCAGCCCCAGAAGCCGCAGCGTCAACCTGACCGAAACCCGGGATAACGGCTAAAAGATGGGAATCAGAGCCTGAATATCCCAGACCCGCTGTTCGGGCGGATAAACCTGAAACCGCGCCGAGTCCAGAACCGCTCTGATGAAGAGGAGCTTCTGAGAGGGGCACAGGTGTGACTTCGGCACATTGATGGAGAACCCCAGCTGGTGCAGGAGGTCCGCCGTCGTCTGGAGGTGGCTGACGACTGTCTGGGGCGAGCCCACCTTCAACAACCAGTCGTCGCGGTAGGGGAAGACTGAAACCCCTAACCTGCGCAGATGAGCTGCGACCACCGCCATCACCTTTGTGAACACCCGTGGGGCGCTGGTAAGGTCGAAGGGGAGCACGGTAAATTGAAAGTGCTCGTGGCCCACCATGAACGGCAGGTAGCGCCAGTGGGCAGGCAGGACGGGGATATGAAAGTAAGCGTCCTGCAAGTCCAACGCTACCATCCAGTCTCCTGGGTCCAGGGCAGCCAGAACCTGAGCCAGCGTCAGCATCTTGAACTTCTCCTTCCGGAGGAAGCCGTTGATGTTCCTTAGGTCCAAGATAGGGCGTAGGCCCCCTTTGCCCTTCTTGGGTACCAGAAAGTAGTGGGAGTAGCAACCACACCCTACTTCCGGCCCAGGAACGCACTCGATGGCCCCCTTGGCCAAGAGGGCCGTAACTTCCTCCTGCAGAAGTCGCAAATGATCCCCCGATACACGGTGGTTCTGCGGTGGCATGGCTGGAGGAGTCGCCTCGAAGGGGAGGGAGTAGCCCCTTCGGACGATTTGCAGCACCCACCTGTCCGATGTGACAGTGCGCCAGTGGAGGTGGTGATGGCGAACCCTGCCCCCCACTGGCGTCACATGGGCCTGAAAGCACGGACTAGGAGGGTTTTGAGGCGGATGCTGCAGGGGAAGGTGTGGACTGACCTCGCCGCTGCCCCCGACCGCCCGGACGGTGGTTCCCACGGCCGCCACCGCGTTGGGTATTGCCCTGCGGAGCGTGGCTGGCGGCACGTGTGGGCGCACCGCTTCCGTGGCCACGAAAGGAGTGAAAGGCAGCCGATTGCTGGTGCTGGCCCGAGAGGCCCAAGGACTTGGCCGTAGCCCTGGAGTCCTTAAAGCGCTCAAGCGCATGGTCTGCCTTGTCGCCAAAGAGGCGACGGACATCGAACGGCATGTCCATGAGTGTGTTCTGGACATCTGCCGAGAAATTGGCGGACCTCAGCCAGGCGTGGCGTCTGACCGCCACCGTCGTTGCCATCGCTCTACCTAGCGAGTCGGTGGTATCCAGCCCACACCTGATGGAATACTTGGCTGCATCCCGGCCCTCCACAAGGGCTTGGCCGAGTTTGGCCCGTACCTCCAACGGACACTCTGGCAGCACCTCCGCGACCTTATCCCACACAGATTGGGTGTATTGTCCCAAGAGGCAGGTGGTGTTGGAAGACCGCAGGCCCAGACTAAGGTATGAGAAGATCTTCTTCCCATACTGGTCATACCTCTTGGATTCCCTGTCCGGCGGAGCCGACGGGAATGCGGTCTGGGAATTGGAGGCCTGGATGACCAGGCTCTCGGGGGTAGGGTGGGAGGACAGGAAACATGGGTCTCCCGGGGCTGGGTGGTGGTGTCTGGCCACAGTCCTATCTACGGGCGAACCCGTAGCGGGCTTGGACCAAGTGCCCAGAAGAACGTCGTTCAAGGCCTCATTAAATGGCAGCAGAGGCTCGGCGGAGCTTGACTGCGGTTTAAGGACCTCAGTGAGGAGGTTAGTCCTCACGGCCGCGACGGGGAGCTCAAACCCCAAGGCCTTGGCAGCCCTCATCAGCACCACACTATATGTTGCCCCTTCCTCCGAAGCCACGGTAGGAGCGGAGACAAAACCAGTGTCTGGCGAGGTGTCCAGGCCACTGGCCTCCCCAAGGTCTCCTGTCCAGTCCTCATGAGACTGACACTCCCTGGTCAGAGGGTCCTCAGACCCCTCCCAGTCCTCTTCATCACCCATCTCCTGAAACTCAGGGTTCTCAACTAATGGGGCCTGTACATAGAAGTGAAACTCTCCAAACGACGTCTGGAGCGGCGCCCAACGGGGCCGTCCCGGCGCCGGAACAGGAACGAAGGTGGAACCGGGGACGGCGCCGCCCGAGGACGGCGCCGCCCGACGACGGCGCTGGAGGCGACACCTGAGGGTCCGACGCCGGGGAGGTCGTAAGGTTCACCGTCGACAAACCCGATCCGGAAGGAGGTCCAGCGGCGTCCTGCGGCACCGGGCCGGAAGGCGCCGGCGGCGCCGGAATAACTGAACTCCGCGGCGCCGGGCCCGAAGGCGCCGGCAGTGTCGGGATAACGGGAACCTGCGGCGCCGGGCCCGAAGGCGTTGGCGCCGCCGGGGCCGAAGCACCCGACGGCGTCGGGGCAGATCCCCCCGACCCGCTAGGGGTCCAAGACGGGTCCGCTGGGCCCGAAGGCGCCGCGGAGCCCGTCGGAGGAGAGAGTTTCCTCATGGCCATGAGGAAGCGCTCGACCTCCTCCAGCATCGCGTTGAGCCCAGGGACCGTAGGGTATGGGGCTGAACGTGGCACCCGCGGCTCCGACAGAGTCGCGTGGGTGGTGTCACCCGAACCCCCGGCCGCATCGCGCGAGCGTCGGGGGGAGTCCGAAGAGCGATGACGCCGCTTGGACTTCTTGTGCCGCTTACCTGACGACAACTACGACCCGGAGGAGTGCGGCCTACTCTCGGAACTGTGGTGGCTCCGAGCCCGTGACCTGTCCCTCGATCTCCCATGGGATCGGGACCTCTCGCGGCGCGGGACCGACTGCCGGAGTCCGAGCCGCCTGCGGGACTGCTCCCGTCTGGCTTTCGAAGAGAGGGCCCGGCAGTCGGAGCAGGCCTTGTCGTCGTGGTCGACGCCGAGACAAGATAAACACACGCGGTGAGGATCCGTGACGGACATCAGGCGGTCGCAATCATCGCAGTGCTTAAACCCGGGCATCCCTACGGCACCGTTGGAGTCGAAGACTCGAAAAAGGATCAAAAATTATCAAAAAGGGTTAGTCAAAAAAGACTAGGGTTACTGCTTTTTCCAGATCTGCGCTTGCTGGCGCGGAAAAAAGAAGAACTGACGTCAGCACGCGGAGGCGGCGTCTAAGTACTCCCGACGACGTCATCACGGCGCCCACGACAGACGCGGAGCCGCAGACGACGCCTACCGACGCGCAAGGGTACTGCTACGCAAAAATTTCCGGATCCAGTCTGACGCCTGGGGATATTCTAAGGTAAGGAATCTAATACTAACGTGTCTCTTTCAGATATCTTAGTTTTCATTTGGGCACCCTGTCTACCCTGCTACTTATTTCATTACCAAGATAAATGTATCCTGCTGCTTGCTAGGCAACAGAGTAGCCCTCCCGTCAGACATCATCTTGCTTTAACTTTATGATGTCATTTTGCTAGGCAACAGATTGGCCCTCATGTCAGACAATGAATATGCTACTTACCAGTATGCATCTGTTCTTGGCATGTAGGGCTGCTGACATTCATATCTATAGCATAGATCGCCGCCTAGTGTTGGGTCCGGATGATTGCACCTTGTTGTCATGGAAGAGTCTTGGAAGTATCATGAGATAGTTGGCTCCTCCCCTGGACTACAGTGCGCATGGGCATCGACTCCATCCTTAGATTGTTTTTAGCCATTGTGGCAAAGATGGAGTGCAATAGTGTAAACGATGACCATGTGTAAGAGTATGTGTAAGAAGAAGAAGTCTGCAACCGCTACGGGCGCCGGGGAGGAGGGCGGGCGATATGAATGTCAGCAGCCCTACATGCCAAGAACAGATGCATACTGGTAAGTAGCATATTCAGTTCGAGGCATGTGGGCTGCTGAATTCATATCTATAGCATAGAATACATAGCAGTCCCTCCACTAACGGCGGCTGCCCGTGCCAGTTGCAGAAGCCTGAAAAAGTGTTCGAAGAACAGCCTGCCCTACAGCTGCCTGCTGCTTGGAATGTACGTCTACACAGTAATGCTTGGTGAACGTATGTGGTGTAGACCATGTGGCTGCTCTACATAGGTCTTCCAAAGGAATATTGCCTAGGAATGCCACGGAGGCCCCCAACTTGCGAGTGGAGTGGGCCCTGGGGGGGACCGTTAAAGTGCGCTTAGCCTTGTGATAGCAAATTTGAATGCACTTAACGATCCATCTGGCAATTCCTGCTTTGGAAATGGGGTTGCCTTTGTGCTGGGCTGAGAAGGCAACAAAGATGTTGTGTTTTTCTGAAATCTTTTGTTCTGTCAATATAGTACATTAGCGCTCTTTTGACATCAAGAGTGTGGAGCATTCTTTTGGCGACAGTTTCAGGGTTTGGAAAGAATGCGGGCAGTTCTATGGTTTGATTGATATGAAACTGCGACACCACCTTTGGAAGAAACTTAGGGTTAGTGCGCAGCACAACCCTGTTGGAATGAATCTGAATAAATGGCTCTTGGACAGTGAGCGCCTGCAGCTCACTGACTCGCCGTAGAGAAGTGATGGCAATGAGAAAAGCCACTTTCCATGTTAAGAATTGAATTTCGCAGGAATGGAGAGGCTCAAAAGGTGGGCCCATCAACCTGGTGAGGACCACGTTGAGGTTCCACACAGGAGCTGGCGGGGTCCTGGGAGGGATGACACGCTTCAGGCCTTCCAGGAAGGCCTTAACGGCTGGCACTCTGAAAACAGAGAGATGCTGCCTGTTGTGGAGATAAGCCGCTATGGCGGATAAGTGTATCCGAATGGAAGCATATGCTAGATTGCATTTGTAGAGATGTAACAAATAGCAGATGATATCTGGAATGGATGCATCTAGCGGGTTGATATTGTGGTTAGTACAGTAAATGACAAACCGCTTCGATTTAGCTGCATAGCAAGCTCGGGTAGTGGGCTTTCTAGCCTCCCGGATGATGTCCATGCATTCAGGAGGCAGATTAAGGTAGCCAAACTCTAAGACTTCAGCAGCCAGATCGCCAGGTTGAGCTGTTGCGGGTCTGGATGCTGAATGTCGCCATGGTTCTGCGTCAAAAGCCTGGGTGTGAGGCGCAGCCTTTGATGCGGCACCACGGAAAGTTCCAGAAACGTGGTGTACCATGGTTGGCGTGCCCATGTTGGAGCAACCAGGATGAGCGTCATCGAGTGTTGCTTGAGCTTTCTTGCCACCAGCGGGATTAGAGGCGCTGGGGGAAAAGCATACGCAAATTTGCCTGACCAGTTCATCCATATCGCATTGCCCTGCGACTGTGGGTGAGGGAACCTGGCGGCAAAGTGTTGGCATTTTGCGTTTTCCTTTGTGGCAAACAGGTCTATCTGTGGATGACCCCACTGCTAGAAGTACGGGCGGAGCACTGATGGATGTAGCTCCCACTCGTGCATTTGGTGGCTGTACCTGCTGAGCAGATCCGCCATCTGATTGTCCTTGCCCGGGAGGTGTTCCGCCATGAGGAAGATGTTCCGCTGAATGGCCCACTTCCACATGCTCTGAGCCAGATGAGACAGCTGTGGAGAGTGTGTACCTTCCTGCTTTTGAATGTAGTACATGGCAGTCATGTTGTCCGTCCGGATCAACATGACTTTGTTGCACAGATGTACTTGGAATGCCTTCAATGCCATGAAGCTCGCGATCAGCTCTAGGTAGTTGATGTGCATCTTTTGTTGCTGCATCGTCCATAGTCCCTGCACCGTGTAGTGGAGCACATGAGCTCCCCACCCCTGGAGAGATGCGTCCGTCGTCAGGATAATCTGTGGCACAGGCTCTTGAAACGGTCGGCCCTTGCAAAGGTTGTGTGGATTCCACCAATGCAGAGAGCTGTATGCCCGACCGGTCACCAACACTAGGTCTTTCAACTGCCTGTGAGCCTGATTCCACTGACGTACCAAGCACTCCTGAAGCGGACGCATGTGCAGTCTCGCGTGCGGGACTATGAAGATGCAGGAGGCCATCATGCCAATCAACTGCATGAACACTCTCGCAGGAAGTGAGTGTTGTGGTCTGAACTGTAGGATCAGCGACTGCATGTTGCTTATCCTCGCTGGGTTTGGCTGAGCTGTAGCCGCCAACGTGTCTATTGTCACGCCTAGATACTGCCGCACATGTGCTGGCTGAAGGTGCGACTTTGGATAGTTGAGCGAAAACCCCAGACTGTGAAGAAGGTGAATGGTGTGGGACATGTCGGCCGCGCACTGCTGGGCCGACTTTGCTTGAACAAGCCAGTCGTCCAGGTAAGGGTAGACATGGACGTTGTGTCTCCTGAGGTGCACCGCCACTGTCGCCAGACATTTGGTAAATACTCTGGGGGCTGTGGTCACCTCGAAAGGAAGGACTTTGAATTGGTAATGCTTGTTTTGAATGGTGAACCTGAGGTATTTTCTGTGGGAGGGGTGGAGTGGGATGTGAAAGTAGGCATCCTTGAGGTCTAAGGTCGCGAGAAAGTCTCCCCTGTTTAGCAATGGAAGAACCTGTTGCAGTGTTAGCATGTGGAAATGTTCTGAGAGGATGTACCGGTTCAGGGGCCGTAGGTCTAGAATAGGTCGGAGTGTGCCGTCCTTTTTCGGGATTAAGAAGTACAGGGAATACACCCCTGTGCCTTCTTCCTCCACTGGCACGAGCTCTATTGCGCCCTTTTGCAGCATGGCCAGAACCTCCTGCAGCAATAAGTGCAAATGCTCTTGTGACATAGGACGGTGCTTTGGGGGCATGTTGGGTGGAGTGTCTGTCAGCTCTAAACAATAGCCGAACTGGATAAGTTGCTTGACCCACCTGTCCGTGGTGATGGAGTGCCACACTGACAGGAACCGCTGGAGTCTCCCCCCGACAGGTGTTGGGTGGTCGGGGGGCAGTGACAGGGAGTCACTGCTTGTTGGTGGCAGAGGAACGGGAACTGTTGTTGCCTCTGCCTCTGCCCTTGGAGCTGTTGCCCCGGTATCCTCCTCTACTCTGTTTGGGGTAGGATGACTGTGCCCCACTTTTGTTGAACTGCGACTGCTGTGACATTTAGCCTCTGTTAACACCCCGATTGCCTGAGCGACGAAAAGTGTTCCCACAAAACTGCTGTGACTGGAGAGCCCCCATGGACTTGGCAGTCTCAGTATCTTTTTTAATTTTTTCCAGTGTGGTGTCGACTTCAGGACCAAACAGCCTGTCAGGGTTGACTGGTTGGTTGAGGATGGTTGTCTGTATTTCGGGCTTGAACCCGGAAATTCGGAGCCAAGCCTGTCTCCTCAGCATCACGCTAGTATTGATTGCCCTAGCCGCTGTATCAGCAACGTCAAGGGCGCACTTGAGAGCAGCATTGGAAATGAGTTTGCCCTCTTGTATGAGCATCTCAGCCCCTTCCTTGTATTGGTCTGGCAGGTGTTACAACAGGGTCTCTAGGGTGTCATAATGTGCCCTGTCGTATCTGGCCAACAGCGCCTGTGTGTTTGAAATGCGCCAGATGTAGGCCGCCTGTGCTGCTACCCTCTTCCCTGACGCCTCCAGCACTTTTGACTTTGTCCGGGGGAGGAGCTTCACCCGTGGTTTGAGAGTTAGCTCGTTTGCGAGCATTAGAGACCACCAAAGAGTCCAGCGGCAGTTGGCCCCTTATATACATTGGATCGCCAGGTGCCGGTCTGTATTTCTTCTCAATCCGAGGGTTAACAACCCGTGCTCTCGTGGGTTCCTTAAAAATGTCCGCAGCATGCCTTAGGACCCCCTTTAGCATGGGAAGAGTTTTCACAGTTTTTTCCGCAGTGGAGAAAGTGTCAAAAAGGAAATCAGCTTCCACAGGGTCAGCATGCATATCCACATCATGGTTCTTAGCTGCCCTTTCTATCAAAGCATGAAATGCTGTGGAATCCTCGGTGGGAGACGTCTTGATGTTGAACACCTGAGGGTCAAGGGTTGCCTGCTGATCCCCCTGATCACCTGTGTCCACCCACGAGTCCTGTTGCTCATCAGGCTCAGTGTGGGCTGGGAAATTATACTCCTCATCCTGCTCCTCCCCATCTTCTCCATCTGAATAGGTGGGTGATGGCGTTGCCCCCCTTGCAGGGTGCTGAATGCTGGGCTCAACCAGTACAGGAGTATCCTCTTCAGGCCTTTTGCGTTTCAGGGGAATCCTGAAGGCCTCCAAAGGCTGGGACGCCGTAATCTTCCTCTTCAGAAGCGTCAGCTTCCCGGTATCGGCGTCGATGTACTGCTCCGACTGCTCTGACAAAGAGTGTTGCGGACGCGTGAAACCCCCAGCAGGGGGAGTCGACTTCGACCTCTCCGGGTCCTTGGGCACCGGTCGCGGTGCAAAGGCCTTCGGCACCACCTTAGGTGGTAGCGTGAAAAGGATCTGCTTTGAAGCCGGTGGCGTCGGGACAGCCTTCTTTGCGGCGGAAGGGATCTTCGGTTCCGATGCGGAAGCTCTGTCCTTAATACGTTTTAGGGAGTCCGAGACCTGCTTGGTGAAGGAAGCGGACGGCTTCGTAGACCCGACCGATGTCTTCGGTCCACCTCCAGAGGAAGACTCGGGCACCGACACCTTCTGCGTATCCGATTGAGGTGCACTGCGATCCCCGACCACAGCAGTGGACGTGGACGCCGACGACTTCGCCACGGCAACTTTGACATTTGGCGCCGTAGTGCCAGACTTCGCCTTCGCACCCTTGGCAGCCGTTGTGTCGACAGGCCTGGCTGATTTCGGCTCGACGGCCTTAGTGTGAACGGCCTCACCCGTTTTCTTGGGCTTCGAGTCGGCTGTTGCGCTCGGCACCGAATCAATGGTCCTTCGTGAGCTGGGGTCCTCGACCACCTTCGCCGCCGTTGAGGGTGCGACACTTTTCTTTGGCTTAAGGCCACCGAAGACGACGGCGTCGATGGGGCAGCAGTCGTCTTCGGTTTCGATGGTGCGTCGGCCATCTTAGTTGTTGTCTATACCAACAGTTTCGGTTTCGGTTTCGATTTAGGTAATGGCGGCTCCGCCGAATTGTCCGTGGCCGGGCCGGAAGGCGTGGCCGTGGATATTGGTGTAGGGTCTAGGGTAAGGCCATGTGGCGATCCTTCGACCCGAGCCTTAGTAAAAGTACGAACGGGGTATAGCTCTTCCTCCGAGCTATCTTCCATGGCACGTAGGCCTCTTCGTCGTCTCCTACCTCCTTGACGATTTCCTCCACGTCTTGGCCCTCTGCGTCCGCTTCGTAGTCGGACTCGACGACCACCGAAGGAGGCGAAACTTGAAGATGGACCTGTTGCTCGTCCGCTTCTTCATTGACGAAGATGTCCACCAGTGCCGGAGCCGATCGCCGGGCCTCTAGGCGCGCCTAAGCTTGATGGTTTTCTTCGAACTAAACCTGGGACAGGCCCTGCAGTTGGCCTCGTCGTGGTCCGGCGACAGGCATTTATTGCAGACCGGGTGGACGTCGATGTGTGGGTATTTGGATCCACACACGGGACAGTGTTTGAATGGACTTCGTTCCATGCCGTCGAAGTCTTGCTGCGTCGACTGGGCCTCGATCCTCGAAGTATCACGACTCACGGGATATCCGACTGGAAAAGTTGGATTTAAGTGAGGCACCGAACGCGAACAATACCGACGGGTCAAAGAAGGCCTTTTGGCCTTGAAAAAGTAAGTTTTTGTCGATTCCGAACCGGAGTTAACGAAACCACATCCGAACCCAATGGCGCAAAAAAACAATCTAAGGATGGAGTTGATGCCCATGCTCACTGTAGTCCAGGGGAGGAGCCACCTATCTCGTGATACTTCGAAGATTCTTCCAGGACAACAAGGTGCAATCATCCGGACCCAACACTAGGGGGCGATCTATGCTATAGATATGAATTCAGCAGCCCACATGCCTCGAAACATCTTGCTTTAGCTTTATGATGTCAGAGCGCCTCATGTCCAATTGTCCTTGTGGAAGCTGACCACACAGGAGGAGGAGCTATCGGAAGTTATGCAGTAGGTTTCTATCTGTATTGATGACTACAAGGCAAGCAGGAGGTGGAATGGTGAAGGACTCTGAACCACTCCAAGCACTGGGGCCTTTTTGAAAGTGGGACGGAGATACAAAAACAGATTAGCATTTCCAACAGTCCATCTTAAGTATCAAAGTCCAATATACAGAGTGCAGGGGGAAGATGTTAAATGAACTTCCTCCCGTGAGAACTTAACACTATCGTTCTAAAGTCAGATAGTGCATTTTCGCCGCAATGTCAGCAATTTCCTTGAATGGTACAATGCTAGCATCTGGATCTAAACCAGGCTTTAGTAAACTTGGAAGCAGTCAGTCTGTTATTAACTAACATGACCAACACAATGTGATCCATATTACTTGCATCTTGACTGAAATTATATTCAAGCAGAGGCCCCCACTGGAAGGTAGTGAGAACATTCAGATGCTGTGAAAGTCTTTTTAATTCCTAAAGGAATGATGGTGAGATTTACTTACCATATAAATTGGTCAAATGATGCTGTATGCCGGAAGACTGCTTTTTTTTTGTTAAGTCCCGGCAATGCAGAGAAATTCTGTTGTGAAACACTGCCACTGCTGGTCATTCAGTATAATCTGCAGATGGAAAAGTCCACTGTTAGCATATTTACTATAAACAGTACGAAAAATTGTGATTTTTATAAAGGGAAAACAGATCAATTCTATGGAGTATCTATTATTGTGAAAATCAACAGCACGTTAGAAAATCAAATCTCAATTTGTGTTTTTAACCTCCCATACTTCTCTGAATCCTATGCCTCATTTGCTAACAATCTATAAACAACTGTAGCATGTACATTAGGATATAGATAAAGAGAACCTTTTGACAACCAAGTGGCAGTGTACCCATCTCACTTCATTGGTTTTAGCATATGGTACACCAGTAGCAATTAAGCCAGCTGATAAGTTGATCGAGGAAGGGTTAGGCTACAGTTAATGGGAATAATAAAAGCTATGAATAGCATGTTCATCATCATAATCTTAGGCAATTCCTACCAGTTCAGCAATAGTCAAGTTGAGACTCTTATGCTCAAACGTCCCTTCATACAAATTTAGAAGTCTCAAAAAATGCCCTCATTTCTTTAATCTTACCATCTTAGTTTTCATTTGGGCATCCTATCTACCCTGCTACTTATTTCATTACCAAGATAAATGAATCCTGCTGCTTGCTAGGCAACAGAGTAGCCCTCCTGTCAGACATCTTGCTTTAACTTTATGTCATCTTGCTAGGCAACAGATTGGTCCTCATGTCAGACAATATCTTGCATTAGCTTTATGATGTCAGAGCGCCTCAGGTCCAATTGTCCTTGTGGAAGCTGACCACACAGGAGGAGGAGCTATCAGAAGTTATGCAGTAGGTTTCTATCTGGATTCATGACTACAAGGCAAGCAGGAGGAGGAATGGTGAAGGACTCTGAACCACTCCAAGCGCTGGGGCCTTTTTGAAAGTGGGACGGAGATACAAAAACAGATTATCCTTTCCAACTGTCCATCTTAAGTATCAAAGTCCAATATACGGAGTGCAGGGGGAAGACGTTAAATGAGCTTCCTTCCGTGAGAACTTAACACTATCGTTCTAAAGTCAGATAGTGCATTTTCGCCGCAATGGCAGCAATTTCCTTGAATGGTACATTGCTAGCATCTGGATCTAAACCAGGCTTTAGTAAACTTGGAGGCAGTCAGTCTGTTATTAACTAACATGACCAACACAATGTGATCCATATTACTTCCATCTTGACTGAAATTATATTCAAGAAGAGGCCCCCACTGGAAGGTAGTGAGAACATTCAGATGCTGTGAAAGTCTTTTTAATTCCTAAAGGAATGATGGTGAGATTTACTTACCATATAAATTGGTCAAATGATGCTGTATGCCGGAAGACTGCCTTTTTTTTTTCTTCAGTCCCGGCAATGCAGAGAAATTCTGTTGTGAAACACTGCCACTGCTGGTCATTCAGTATAATCTGCAGATGGAAAAGTCCACTGTTGGCATATTTACTATAAACAGTACAAAAAATTGAGATTTTTATAAAGGGTAAACAGATCAATTCTATGAAGTCTCTATTATTGTGAAAATCAACAGCACGTTAGCAAATCAAATCAAATTTGTGTTTTTAACCTCCCATACTTCTCTGAATCCCATGCCTCATTTGCTAACAATCTCTAAACAACTGTAGCATGTACATTAGGATATAGATAAAGAGAACTTTTTGCCTGCCAAGTGGCAGTGTACCCATCTCACTTCATTTGTTTTAGGATATGGTACACCAGTAGCAATTAAGCCAGCTGATAAGTTGATCGAGGAAGGGTTAGGCTACAGTTAATGGGAATAATAAAAGCTATGAATAGCATGTTCATCATCATCATCATCTTAGGCAATTCCTACCAGTTTAGCAATAGTCAAGTTGAGACTCTTATGCTCAAACTTACCTTCATACAAATTTAGAACTCTCAAAAAATGCCCTCATTTCTTTAATCTTACCTTCATAGTTTTCATTTGGGCATCCTGTCTACCCTGCTACTTATTTCATTACCAAGATAAATGTATCCTGCTGCTTGCTAGGCAACAGAGTAGCCCTCCCGTCAGACAACATCTTGCTTTAACTTTATGATGTCAGCTTGCTAGGCAACAGATTGGCCCTCATGTCAGACAATTGACATCCAATTAATACAGTACGAGGAAGGAGAATACTGAAAAGCATTCATACAATTTGTCATTTTAACATTTAAATTATTAAGTGCAAGGTTGTGTAAAAGCAAACAATTAACCACTTGGCTGCTAAGGCAATTCCCGCTGGGTGCTGAAATATTCAAGATCCCATTCTACATGACGAGTTGACCTTGTCATGAGCACAGCTCCAGTGTGCCTCATGACGAGTTCACCTTGTCATGAGCATGCAAGAGGTTAATAGACTGATGCAGATAACCAAAAGATTTTGTTAGAATTGAAAGAGTACGTAGCATACAAATGTAATAAGAGTCTTCCCAGTTAATATTCCAAAGCTGAATTCTAAAGTGCAGCGTGCGGAGGCAAAACCGTCATAATAGACTAACAAATATTTTCAATAAAATATAAATCAGGTTAAGTAATAGCAAGACGAATCTAAACATCAAACACACTCCAATATTTATCATATTTTTTGAGAGCCCCTGATCTAAGGGCATATTTTCTCTCCCTACCCTGGATTCACAGTAGTTTTGCCTTCCATGCCTGGAAGGATGGAACGGAATGTGTTCTCCAGGACTGTAATATAAGGGATTTAGCTATTAGAGAAGCTATAAAAAGGGGCTCATCATATTGGGTGTGGGTAGGAAAGCAGCCTAGGAGGGGAATTAGGTATTTGAATATAATATTTGTTTTAAGGAGGATTGAAAGATATTTTTCTATTTCCTTCCATAATACCTGGATTTTTGGACACTCCCAGACAATGTGTTTCCAAGTGCCTTTTTCTTCACATCGAAAGCATTTGTCGGCTACTTGGGGGAAGATATTATGTAAAAAGGACGGGGTTCTATATATTAACCATTTATTGTAGAATTGAATACGTTTAAAGCTTGCTCCTCGAAAGATGGTTTTATTGAATTTATTTATTTTGTCCCATACCTGTTGATTAATTATAATATCTTCCCTTTTTTTCCATCTTTCAATTATCTTGCTGTAGAAGTCCTGGTCCTTACTTTCTTTTAATATTTTAATCCAGATACTCATTTTCTTTTGTATTTTGTTATTAAGGATCATGGAAATATTTTCTTTGTGTGATAAGTTTCCTATATTGAGTTCTCTAAGTTTTGGATTTATCCTAATAAAGGACCAGTTCAGCGTTAAGTGCGAGTGAATTAACTGGCTATAAATTTCATCCCAGGATTTCCACCTATTTCCCAGCAGGAAGTCTTCAATTTTCTCATAGCCATTTTCCTTCCAAAGAGTTATTATATTTTTGTCCATACAACCAGTTTCTCCCAAGCTAAAATTATTTAAAGTCATCTTATTACTTAAAATGGGTAAGTCATAAAATTTAAAAACCTGAGTTTTCACCTTAAAAATGCACTGCAGAGTTTTATATCGTATTTTTTGTGGGCCTTTCGTAGTTCTAACCGGATCATAGATTTTCAATTCCAACAACATCCTTTTCATCGAAAATGATCTGTCTCATGAGAATCTAGAAAAAAAACCTGTGGCTATAATGTGCAAAAGACGCAAAGTAATATTCTTTGATATTTGGGAGGGACAACCCTCCTTGTGTAGAAGATAAATATAAAGTGCTCAGTGCAAGTCTAGGGAATTTTTTTGCCCATAAGAAAGAGGAGATCAGAGCTTCTATTTTTTTAAAATAAGAGGCCTGGATTACGCAGGGAATCGCACTAAAAAGAAAATTAAAAAGGGGTAATGCCGACATTCGAATTAGCGATGCTCGCCCTATGAGGGACAGGGGTAGTAGATTCCAACGATTTAAAAGTGAGCCCACTTTTTTTTAATAATGGTAGAAAATTTAGTAAGTAAAGGTTGTCTAGGCTATCCGATATAAATATACCAAGATATCTCTTTGGATCCGTGTTGTATATCTGCCTGAATTCAGGAGCTAAAGTGTCTGTAGTGCAGTTGAGGAGAATAATTTCTGTTTTGTTTACATTGATTTTATAACCCCCTAGCCTTTGAAAGTCAGAGAAGATTTTTAGAATCTTCAATTGACTTGAGGGTTTAGAGTCTAAAAAAAGGGCAATATCATCCGCATATAGTTTTATATTTGTCATTCCTAAAATTGGGGCAGTGTCAGCTTTGATATTCCTGATAGCGATCCCTAGAGGTTCAATAAATAATGCAAATAAAATAGGGGACAAGGGCATCCTTGTCGCGTGCCTCTAGTGCCCTCGCAGGACCCAATGTTGGTAATATTGATGATAATTTGTGCCCTAGAATTCATATACAAGTGTCGTAAAAGAGAGATAAAAACGTTCGGAAAATTAAAATTATGTAAAACTGCAAACAGACAATCCCAGGACACTAGATCGAAGGCTTTCTCCGCATCTAAAAACCAAATTTGAGCCTTCACCTTGTTAGTTTTAAAATAATCCAGCGCCTCCAGTAAAAATGTAGTATTGGAATGGAGATGCCTGCCTGCAATAAAACCGCCCTGATCGTGAGCTACCAGAGATCCTACTATTTTATTTAATCTGTTTGCTAAAAGTTTTGTAAAAATTTTGTAGTCTGTATTCAAAAGGCTAATCGGTCGGTATGAATTTATGTTTTCCTTGTCCTTTCCCTTTTTTAAAATGCTGACCACCACCGCTGTGTGAAAGGAGTCCGGTGGGGGACCGCCTTGAATTAAATTATTAATTAATTCCAATAGTTCCTTACGCAATGTTCCCCCAAACTTTTTAAAGAATTCAATGGGTAGGCCATCCTCACCATTGGCTTTGCCATTAGGGAGAGACTCTATCACTTCATCTAATTCTGATAATGTGAAATCCTGTGTGAGGTAGTTCTTACCCTCAGCAGCTATTTTAGGTATTTCCAATGGCTGAAGAAAATCCGTGATAGAGTCAGGTGTGGTCCCCGCAGTTGCTTGATATATCCCCTCATAGTGTTTTAAAAACAGCTCGCCAATGGCAATGGTGGTCTTAACTTGAATTTTAGTGATGGGGTCAGTTAACTGATCTATTCTATTACGAACCTGTTTTTCTTTAGATTGCCAGGCCAGAAGCTTTGCTGTATACTCATTCTCCTCATAAATGTTTTGTGCCTGAAAATTACTTTTTATCTCGCCTAGATCATAATAAAATTCCTTCATCTTGTGCTTCGCCTCATGCAGTTTGTGGCCGGAGATCTTGGATCTGACCCTATAATGTTCTTGGGTAGCCTGTGACAGTTCAGTTTGAAGTATGATTTTCTCCTCCCGTCTTGCCTTAAGCTTGGGGATCTCTTTAGATGTAATTATTCCACGTAAAGTGGCTTTAAATGCATCCCAGATTATGTTTAATGGAGCTGTACCTCTATTCTGTGTAAAAAATTGCTCGATCTTTTCATTAATATCAGTGCACCATTGTTGGTCAAGGAGGTTAAGTTTGTTAAAAAACCATCTACTTGTAGATCTTGCTTCATAATTCCCCAATTTGACCTCCATGGAAAGAGCCGCGTGATCCGAAAAGGCATTGGGTAGGTAAGCGTAGTTGTATAATTCTAGGTCATGGGAGGATAAGAAAAAATCCAGCCTTGACGCAGAATTATATTTTGCCGAATGACATGTGTACTCACGCTTGGTGGGATTCAAATTACGCCAGTGGTCAGTAACATCAAGATCTATCTTGCAGCTTTGAACAGCTAATGAGACTTGGGGTTTATTCTGTCGGCGGTCTTTCTTGGAAGAGTCCAATCGAGGGTTTTGTAGTAGGTTAAAATCACCCCCCCAAATTATTGGCCCAGAAAGACCGGTTAATGCCTGCTTAACCTGTAAAATAGCTTGTAGGTCGTCCAAAATAGGTGCGTAAATTGTGGCAAGGATAACGTTGACATTATTTAATTTACCGTGTGCGACTGCCCATCTGCCTCTAGGATCTATGCACGTCCCTTCAAGGTTAAAACCTGCATGTCTTCCTATTAGAACGGAAACTCCTCTCTGGGCCATCCCGGCAGGAGCAGATATGTTATAGCTCGCCTAGTTTTTAAAGAGTTTAGCTGACTCTGCCTGGTCTTTGTTGTGGGTTTCTTGCAAATAGATGACATCAGGTATCAGATTTTTTAACCAGCACTCAATAGCGGTCCTTTTACAAACGTTATTCTGGCCATTAACATTTAGCGAAATAAATGTCACCATGTCATTTGATGTTCAAGATATTGGACGTAGCCCTCAATTAAAGTGCAAGTGTGCAGAATGAGCAAATATGCAAACAGCAGCAATAACATGAATAACTGATAAATAATACAAATATATGACAATGAAAAACAAAAGTAGCAGATATTCAAGGAAATTATCATGAAAAATCTAAATTTCAATGTGCAAATATGCAAGCGAGCAGCAAAAAAGTGTAAAGTGCTATTTGAGGAGACCTATCATTCATTGCACAAGACGAAGATAGATGGCACATTATAAAATCTTATCTTATGTATAAAAAAAAGTAGACCGTGTAGATATATATCATCAAATAGAAAAATGGAATACCATTGTCTGTGCAAATATGCAAATAAACATCCAAGTAGTACAAAAATAGCAGCTCGGACTTGAAAGTTTAGATATTCAAGATATTGGACGTAGCCCCCAGTTAAAGTGCAAGTGTGCTGAGTGAGCAAGCGTATAGGCAGCAGCAACATAGATAAATGATAAATAATAAAAATATATAACAATGAAGAGCAATAGCAGCAGATATTCATAGAGATTTTCATTAAAAAAATCTGAATTTCAATGTGCAAATATGCAAGCGAGCGGCGAAAGTGTAAAGTGATATATGAGGAGACATATCATTCATTGTGCAAGACATGGAGACAGATAACGCATTGTAAAATCTTATCTTGTACGTAAAAAAATAAAAAAAAAATAGACCATATAGATATATAATAACATCCGATACAAATAGAATACTCTTGTCTGTGTAAATATGCAAATAAGCAGCCAAATAATACAAATAATACAAAAATAGCAGTTCGGACTTGAAAGTTTAGAGCACCTCCTAGTGCAAAATGAGCAGAAGTCACATGTGCGAGAAGTCAATGAATAACCTTGCTCATACCGTATTCATGAAAGTATGAAAAAACATATTGCATTTGAACTCTCTTTTTTCCCCCATGCGACACCCCCATTCACCCCCCTTCCCTCCCCCCTTGAGTGGACGGAGACCCCAGTGTCCCACTTCCGTCCTTCTCTGTTGTCTCTTCTTTTTGGATGCCATCTCATTGCATCCTTGTGTGCTTCCTGTTTCCAACAAGTATCCGCCGTGCATTAGTGGTAGATTCAGCAGAATCCATCAACTTGATTTGTTATCCCCCGAGGCCGTCAAGAAGTGTCTGGGCTTCATGTAGGGACGTGAATATAAAGAATTTTCCTTTAGCCAAAACTTTAAGTTTCGATTGCTGCACTATCATGGCTTGGGCTCCCTTGCTCTTAAAGGAGTCTATGAGCTTCACAATGTCTCTGCGTCTGTGAGCAGATGCAGCCGACATGTCACCAAAAATCCTGAAATTATTCGCCCCCTCTACAATAAAAGTTCTTTTAGAAAATGCGGTATTTAGGATTTTTTCTTTTACCCTAAAGTCTGAAAAGTTCAGGAGGATTGTACGGGGGTATTTCGAATTATTAGGTTTATGTGCAGGGACTCTGTGCGCCCTTGTTATAGTCAAGTCACCTTGTAGCTCAGGGATAGCTTTTTTCAATAAAGAATCTGACCAGCTAACTACATCCTTGTCTTCAAGCCCCTCTGGTATGCCTACTAGCCGTAGATTTGATCTCCTATTGTAATTCTCAAGGTCCTGGAGCTTTTCCTCTAAATGGGATTTCTCTCTATTAGCCTCAGCAAGATTTTTCTGAATTGTAATCAATGAGTCCTCTAGAGATGATATCCGAACTTCGGCTTCAGAGACCCTCAGAGGAATGTTCCCAAGGCACTCCTCCATCTTCGTGAGCCTGCTGTGCAAAAGTGAGATTTCCTGAGCCTGAGATCATTTGAAATCTCTTAGTTCCCGGGGAATCGTAACTAAGATATCTTCCATCGGATTTGCTTTTGCAGCACTCGGGAGAGCAAGCAAGACGTCATCCTGGGAGGTCAAGGAGGCCTCTAAACTTAGGGCTTGACTTGGAGCGGTCGTAGTTTGCTTATTGCCTGGAGCTGAACTAGAGCTTGCGCTTGTGGTTGACGACATCAGGGGGTGCAAGGGAGGGGCTGCATCCAAAGAGATGGCGGGAACCGTTGGTGTGGGTAATGCTGCTACTCCTTCTAGCCTTGTTGCCCCTGCGATGTTTGGCGCCAGAGTCTTCTGTGATGACTTTTGCGTTGTGGGACTGCTTGCTTTCCCTACCGTGTTGGAGACCACCTGTTCTGGAGTGACACTTGTGTCCCCTTGTTTTCTGTCCCCTCGTGTAAGAGTGCTCCAAAGTTGTCCCTGCTGCAAAAGGGGTTTTGAAAAGAGAGGGTATTGTTTGGGGGTAGATCGACTCTCAGGACGCAAGAAGGGGACATATTTGCAGCCATAACCGATTTGTCCACGTTGACAACGTTTTCCCCCCCCCCTGGTCTGTTTTTGCTCCCTTAACTTTCCCGTTCTCCTCACCCTTGTCGCCAACAGCAAGCAAGCTCAACTCTGCTGACAGTTCCGACAGAGTCAGGCTCTCTGCCTCTTCATCCTCTTCGCCCTCTTCTTGTTCATTGTCCTCGTTGATATCATTCTCTTCCTCCATCTGTTTCCTTAGTACATTATACTTATTTTTTCTAATTTGATCATTAAGTTCCATTGCTTTCTGTTTTAGAGCTTCTTTTTGTTGATTTTTCCTTCTGTTTTTTCTCTCTCCCCTTATAGTTGATGGAGAGCTGATCGGAATAGGGAGTTTCACCTCCTTTCCCAGCTCTGGCTTGGGCTGTTTGCCCCTCGCTCTTGCCGCCATCAGGATTCGTAGTTCGCAAACGTGGGTTTTTTAAGGCATACTGGACTTTGCTCTGAGAAATTAGAAATTTGAACAAGAGAATTTTTCTCAGCAATAAGTCAATGACCAGCCCCCCTCAATACAAATGTAAGGGTGTAGGGAAATCACAATATTACAGAAGAAGCCAGCCTAGCTCCTTGTGACCAGGAGGCGGAGTGGCTTACCCCTTCTCCGACACCCCCTCGATGTCTGTTCCCCTCTTTGTCATCCCTACAGCAGCCCGAGGTCTGGCACAAGACACCGCAGTGGGACTCATCCAACCCGCGGGACGAGGGAGGGCGCTGTTTCTTTAATTGGACGGAGTTTGATCCCAGCCACGCCCCCTGGTCAGCTGGGACACCGGAACCAAAAGCCGAGTCTTCAGAGAGGGAGGTGTGTTCATCACCCGGAGGAGTCGAGGAGTCGTGGAAGGAGACGTACGGAGCAGAAAAGCAGAGACGGGGACAAGAACGAGGAGGAAGAAGGAGAGACGGAGGAGGCGAGCCCAGCAGTTGCAGTGCCAGGAGGCCAACGACAAGGCGCTTCCGCCCAGCCGCACTTCAAGGGAAGTGTGGCTAACCCAGGTACGGGACCGTATCGTGGGCTGGGCGGGTAGAAGAGGTTTTAAACCTCCGTAGTGCACCCGCCACTGTTATCCCTTCACTGAACCCTCCCCTACTTCACTACCGACACAACGCAGAACCTGTGTGCACGAGTGTAACTCCTTACACCCTTTCCCCTAAGCTCTCAGTGAACCAGAGCCCTTTGCTGAGTCCGTTTCTCTTTTGTTACATGCCTCCCGAGACCGGCTGACAACACGGACGCACCTACAGCCCCCAGAAGTCCACGGGAGGGAGGAAAACCAGGCGGTGATCACTGGAAGGAGAAGGAGAGGAGTTCACCTGCACGTCGAGTATCCGAACCGCCTCTTCCCTACTACAGACACCCACCGCGGCGCAAGCGTTTGTTAAAGACAATAAAACCTGCTTTACCTTTACCACCCGAGTTCGTGTTTCCATCGATCCCGCCACAAGTGGTGGAGAATGCGGGCAGCCCAGTAACCATCTGTCAACTCAAGATGGAGGAACTATTGCAGACGCTGGTGAAAGGTAAAGAGCAGCTAGGATGGGCAGTCGAGCAACAACTCACTGCCGCCCAGGCCGACAGAGACATTCCGTAACACGGTAGCTACCCAGATGGAGGGACTGCAAAAAATTATAGGGGACCCCAGCAACCCTACATACAGGGAACCCAGGGCTACTCACCCAACCCCTTCCGGAATATCTCTCCAAAAATACGTCCCTGGAGATGATCCGGACGCATTTTTAACCAACTTCGAGAGGGTGGCATTGGCTTGCGGGTGGCCTGTCGAGAAATGGCCATTCTTTCTTGCCCCCCTGCTGACTCATGAAGCCCAGGCGGCTTATCAGGTGGCCAACGCCTTGGGTCAAACCCCGTATAACCAAATCAAAATCATTATCCTAGACCACCTGGGGATGGATAGCGAAGCTTTTGAGTACGTTTCAGGAAGGAACGAGGGACCCCGTGTGATAATCCTAAAACACTATTCTTCAGAATGAAAATGGCCGCCGACAAGTGGCTAACGCCGTTAACCAGCTCCAAAGAAGAAATCATGGACAAAGTGTATCTCTAACAATATTTAGAGGCTCTCCCTTATGCGACACAGAAATGGTTGAGACAACATTCGAATCTGACAACTATACAGGCAATGGAAATGGCAACCACTTTTTCCAGGGCCCAACCCAAACCACAGCCATTCGAGCCAGAAAAACCTGTCAGACCAACCCCACGTTTTGAAAAGAAAACCAGACCCCCTCCTGCGTTCCCGCCTATGCGACCTATAAGGCCAGAGGTTCCGGTCTTCAAGGGACCCCAATGTTTTGAGTGTGGGCTGTGGGGCCACATAGCCCGCATGTGTCCACAGAAGAGAGCACCTGAAGAGCCGATGGACGTCGGCTACCTACTGAAACCAATCATTTACTCAGCGGAGCTAGGAGGAGCATTTTATGTAAGTGTGAGAGTGAATGGGGTGAGGGCCAAAGCGCTCCTAGACTCGGGCTGTAAACAGTCGGTGGTGCAGGGATCCCTAGTGAGGGAGGGTCAGGTTGTCCCCGGGACCGTAGTGCACATCAAGTGTGTCAATGGGATGTGAAAAGGTACCCGGTAGCCTACATACCTCTACTAATGACGGAAGGGATGACATTAGTGGTTAAAGTGGGAGTTCTAGAGAACCTACCCGAGGAAATCATCATAGGGACGGACAATCCCCAGTTCCTAGACAGGTTTAGTAAGACCCTGAAACGAAAGAACCCTGACTTCCCGAAACCCGCTATGGTGACAGCTGATCCCTGGATCTTGGATCGTAGTTTTAAGTTCGCCCAGGCCAACGACGCCAGTCTGTTTAACGCGTGGGAACAAGCCCATCAGACTCAGGATGACCCCAGTCCCCGATATCCCCGCTTCCTGATCCAAAACGACCTACTAGATCGACAAGGGAACCCTACAGAGGCACCGCAGCTACTCGTTCCTCAAGACTTTAGGGAACAGATAATGTACTACTCCCACACTCACTTATTGGCAGGACACTCCGGGACTGAGAAGACAACACAGAATGTGCTCCGTTACTTCTATTGGCCGGGAGTGTACAG
Organism: Lissotriton helveticus; assembly: GCF_964261635.1. Taxonomy (NCBI): domain Eukaryota; kingdom Metazoa; phylum Chordata; class Amphibia; order Caudata; family Salamandridae; genus Lissotriton; species Lissotriton helveticus. The sequence continues at coordinate 1,187,568,982 of NC_136067.1, forward strand.
AGACCTCAAAAACCACTGCCGAGCATGCAACATATGCCAGAAAAAGAACACCACCCGTCTACCATCCGTGCCCTTACAGCCCTTACCTATAATCGGGGTACCCTTCGAGAGGGTTGCCATGGACCTGATCGGACCGCTGCCGAAAACCAAGAGGGGTAATATGTATGCCTTGGTAGTCGTGGACTATGCGACTCGGTTTCCGGAGGCTTTTCCGCTCCGAGCCCCTACCACCAAAGCCATAGCGGATCACTTCCTTGAGTTGTTTTCACGGGTCGGTTTCCCGAAAGAGGTGATCACGGATCAAGGTACGCCATTCATGTCCAAACTGATGAGAGAGGTGTGTGCCCTTCTGAATCTCCACCAGATCCGGACCTCGGTCTACCACCCCCAAACAGACAGACTGGTGGAACGATACAATGGCACCCTCAAGGCCACTGTAAAGAAAATGCTAGCGGTCAATGGAAGTGAATGGGACCGGATCCTTCCCTTGGCACTGTATGTGATAAGGGGGCAAAGACAAAGCAGTCTTGGGTGCTCCTCGTTCGAAATGCTATACGGAAGGCAACCAAGGAGTCGACTGGAAATGACAAAGGAAGTCTGGGAGACAGAACAACAAGGCGATACCAGGAGTCTCCTCGAATACAGCCAGACATTGAAGAATTCATTGGGAAAAATCAGGGATCTGGCCTACTCGCAACTGGAGAAACATCAAGTCAAGCAGAAGACCTGCTATGACAAAGGAAAAAGATGGAGAAAGTTAGCCGTGGATGAATGGGCTCTGGTATTACTGCCATCAGCAACAAGAAAATTCCAGACCGAGTGGCAGGGACCATTCCGAGTGATTGAAACCATCGGGAAAACGACATACAAATTGAGGCTATCACCCCGGAAAACATAAATTTATCATATAAATATGCTGAAGAAATGGATTGGACCTCCCCCTCTCGCCCATAACCTCACACTGGCCACGGGAGCCGGTATGACGTCTACGATGGACGATCTTGTCATTAACGAGGATCTCAGAAGCACGCATCAAAAGGAGTTACGGAATACACTGCAGCCCTTTTCTCAGCTGTTTTCAGACCTGCCGGGGAAGACGGCTTGCATCGAACACAGGATTGAAACACCGGAGGGCATAGTCATCAAACAGAGACCATATCGCATCCCAGCAGCTCGTAGACCAGCCATCCACAAAAGAAGTACAAGAGATGCTTCAGATGGGAGTGATCCGACCCTCCAGAAGCGATTGGTCGTCACCGATAGTCATGGTCCCCAAACCGGATGGCAGCATACGTTTTTGTATGGATTTTCGCGCCCTGAATGCTGTTTCTTTGTTCGACTCCTGTCCCATACCACGCATCGATGAATTGATAGAAAAACTGGGACAAGCGAAATACATCAGCACCATTGACCTGACCAGGTGTGTGACCAGGAGGCGGAGTGGCTTACCCCTTCTACGACACCCCCTCGATGTCTGTTCCCCTCTTTGTCATCCCTACAGCAGCCCGAGGTCTGGCACAAGACACCGCAGTGGGACTCATCCAACCCGCGGGACGAGGGAGGGCGCTGTTTCTTTAATTGGATGGAGTTTGATCCCGGCCCCGCCCCCTGGTCAGCTGGGACACCGGAACCAAAAGCAGAGTCTTCGGAGAGGGAGGTGTGTTCATCACCCGGAGGAGTCGAGGAGTCGTGGAGGGAGGAAGGAGACGTACGGAGCAGAGAAAGAGAGACGGGGACAAGAACGAAGAGGAAGAAGGAGAGACGGAGGAGGCGAGCCCAGCAGTTGCAGTGCCAGGAGGCCAACGACAAGGCGCTTCACCCAGCCGCACTTCAAGGGAAGTGTGGCTAACCCAGGTACGGGACCGTATTGTGGGCTGGGCGGGTAGAAGAGGTTTTAAACCTCCGTAGTGCACCCGCCACCGTTATCCCTTCACTGAACCCTCCCCTACTTCACTACCGACACAACGCAGAACCTGTGTGCACGAGTGTAACTCCCCACACCCTTTCCCCTAAGCTCTCAGTGAACCAGAGCCCTTTGCTGAGTCCGTTTCTCTTTTGTTACATGCCTCCCGAGACCGGCTGACAACACGGACGCGCCTACAGCCCCCAGAAGTCCATGGGAGGGAGGAAAACCAGGCGGTGATCACTGGAAGGAGAGGAGTTCACCTGCACGTCGAGTATCTGAACTGCCTCTTCCCTACAACAGAAACCCACCGCGGCGCAAGCGTTTGTTAAAGACAATAAAACCTGCTTTACCTTTACCACCCGAGTTCGTGTTTCCATTGATCCCGCCACACTTCTTTACGCTCCTTGACGCCTTCAAAAGCTCAAAAGTTCAGAGATTTAAACTCAGCTAACTTGCAGATCAGCGAGTAAAAGGATATAGAATAGGACGTTTTTTTTTTCAGCAGCGCGCTGGTTGATGAAGGGTCGCAGGGGGCGCGGTACAAACAAAGCGAGTGCGAGCTGGGTAGAGCCCTGCCCAGCGCGCCTTACCTCGCAGAGCAGATCAGACAAGCGATCCCCCTGATTCCCGGTACCTCGCCGTCCATTGTGCAGGACCCCAGCGGCATTTGCCGGTGCTCTGGCTCACTTCCGGATATTCCAAATGCTGAGCGGGCTAAGTCAGGTCACCGGGCGGCGCTCTTTCCTGCCCACGGCGCTTAGAGGCTCTTGCCGCAACCACCGCGGCCCTCTCCACCTCCTCAGGGGCCGGGGGTGGTATCTCGGTCCGGCGTGCTCCTCCTTTCGTAAGTTCCAGGGTCTCAGTTAGCGGTTGCCCCGCTGTTGCGGGGAGAGCAGTGGAAGCCCGTGCACCTCTCTGTGCGGAGCACAGCCAGTGGAAGAGTCAGCGTTTCTACAGCCCGGTATGCCTCGCGAGATCCCCGGCAGCGCCGACAATCATGAGGCAGCTAACGAAGACGCATCGGGAGCGGCAGCGTTGTGGCTTGCATGGGCGTGTCTGGGGGCGGAGGGCGAAAACAGGAAACAGGAAGCACAGCGGCGGCGCGGGTGGGTCCGCGTCAGCCGTTCATCTTCCAGCACCAAAATGAATGCTGCTTGCTAGGCAACAGAGTAGCTCTCCTGTCAGACATCTTGCTTTAACTTTATGTCATCTTGCTAGGCAACAGATTGGCCCTCATGTCAGACAATATCTTGCATTAGCTTTATGATGTCAGAGCGCCTCAGGTCCAATTGTCCTTGTGGAAGCTGACCACACAGGAGGAGGAGCTATCAGAAGTTATGCAGTAGGTTTCCCATACTTCTCTGAATCCCATGCCTCAGTTGCTAACAATCTCTAAACAACTGTAGCATGTACATTAGGATATAGATAAAGAGAACTTTTAGCCAGCCAAGTGGCAGTGTACCCATCTCACTTCTTTTGTTTTAGGATATGGTACACCAGTAGCAATTAAGCCAGCTGATTAGTTGATCGAGGAAGGGTTAGGCTATAGTTAATGGGAATAATAAAAGCTATGAATATCATGTTCATCATCATCATCTTAGGCAACTCCTACCAGTTCAGCAATAGTCAAGTTGAGACCCTTATGCTCAAACTTACCTTCATACAAATTTAGAAGTCTCAAAAAATGCCCTCATTTCTTTAATCTTACCGTCTTAGTTTTCATTTGGGCATTCTGTCTACCCTGCTACTTATTTCATTACCAAGATAAATGTATCCTGCTGCTTGCTAGGCAACAGAGTAGCCCTCCCGTCAGACAACATCTTGCTTTAACTTTATGATGTCATCTTGCTAGGCACCAGATTGGCCCTCATGTCAGACAACATCTTGCTTTAGCTTTATGATGTCAGAGCGCCTCAGGTCCAATTGTCCTTGTGGAAGCTGACCACACAGGAGGAGGAGCTATCAAAAGTTATGCAGTAGGTTTCTATCTGTATTGATGACTACAAGGCAAGCAGGAGGAGGAATGGTGAAGGACTCTGAACCACTCCAAGCACTGGGGCCTTTTTGACAGTGGGACGGAGATACAAAAACAGATTATCCTTTCCAACTGTCCATCTTAAGTATCAAAGTCCAACATACAGAGTGCAGGGCAAGACGTTAAATGAGCTTCCTTCCGTGAGAAAGTAACACTATCGTTCTAAAGTCAGATAGTGCATTATCGCCGCAATGGCAGCAATTTCCTTGAATGGTACATTGCTAGCATCTGGATCTAAACCAGGCTTTAGTGAACTTGGAAGCAGTCAGTCTGTTATTAACTAACATGACCAACATAATGTGATCCATATTACTTCCATCTTGACTGAAATATTTTCAAGCACAGTCCCCCACTGAAAGGTAGTGAGAACATTCAGATGCTGTGAAAGTCTTTTTAATTCCTAAAGGAATGATGGTGAGATTTACTTACCATATAAATTGGTCAAATGATGCTGTATGCTGGAAGACTGCCTTTTTTTTTCTTCAGTCCCGGCAATGCAGAGAAATTCTGCTGTGAAACACTGCCACTGCTGGTCATTCAGTATAATCTGCAGATGGAAAAGGCCACTGTTAGCATATTTACTATAAACAGTACAAAAAATTGTGATTTTTATAAAGGGTAAACAGATCAATTATACGAAGTCTCTATTATTGTGAAAATCAACAGCACATTAGAAAATCAAATCTCAATTTGTGTTTTTAACCTCCCATACTTAGCTGAATCCCATGCCTCATTTGCTAACAATCTCTAAACAACTGTAGCATGTACATTAGGATATAGATAAAGAGAACTTTTTGCCAGCCAAGTGGCAGTGTACCCATCTCACTTCATTTGTTTTAGGATATGGTACACCAGTAGCAATTAAGCCAGCTGATAAGTTGATCGAGGAATGGTTAGGCTACAGTTAATGGGAATAATAAAAGCTATGAATAGCATGTTCATCATCATCATCTTAGGCAACTCCTACCAGTTCATCAATAGTCAAGTTGAGACTCTTATGCTCAAACTTACCTTCATGCAAATTTAGAAGTCTCAAAAAATGCCCTAATTTCTTTAATCTTACCGTCTTCGTTTTCAATTGGGCATCCTGTCTACCCTGCTACTTATTTCATTACCAAGATAAATGTATCCTGCTGCTTGCTAGGCAACAGAGTAGCCCTCCCGTCAGACAACATCTTGCTTTAACTTTATGATGTAAGAGCGCCTCAGGTCCAATTGTCCTTGTGGAAGCTGACCACACAGGAGGAGGAGCTATCAGAAGCTATGCTGTAGGTTTCTATCTGTATTGATGACTACAAGGCAAGCAGGTGGAGGAATGGCGGAGGCCTCTGAACCACTCCAAGCACTGGGGCCTTTTTGACAGTGGGACGGAGATACAAAAACAGATTATCCTTTCCAACTGTCCATCTTAAGTATCAAAGTCCAACATACAGAGTGCAGGGGAAGACGTTAAATGAGCTTCCTTCCGTGAGAACGTAACACTATCGTTCTAAAGTCAGATAGTGCATTTTCGCCGCAATGGCAGCAATTTCCTTGAATGGTACATTGCTAGCATCTGGATCTAAACCAGGCTTTAGTGAACTTGGAAGCAGTCAGTCTGTTATTAACGAACATGATCAACATAATGTGATCCATATTACTTCCATCTTGACTGAAATTATATTCAAGCACAGGCCCCCACTGAAAGGTAGTGAGAACATTCAGATGCTGTGAAAGTCTTTTTAATTCCTAAAGGAATGATGGTGAGATTTACTTACTCTATAAATTGGTCAAATGATGCTGTATGCCGGAAGACTGCCTTTTTTTTTTCTTCAGTCCCGGCAATGCAGAGAAATTCTGTTGTGAAACACTGCTACTGCTGGTCATTCAGTATAATCTGCAGATGGGAAAGTCCACTGTTAGCATATTTACTATAAACAGTACAAAAAATTGTGATTTTTATAAAGGGAAAACAGATCTATTCTATGGAGTCTCTATTATTGTGAAAATCAACAGCACGTTAGAAAATCAAATTTCAATTTGTGTTTTTAACCTCCCATACTTCTCTGAATCCCATGCCTCAGTTGCTAACAATCTCTAAACAACTGTAGCATGTACATTAGGATATAGATAAAGAGACATTTTTGCCGGCCAAGTGGCAGTGTACCCATCTCACTTCATTTCTTTTAGGATATGGTACACCAGTAGCAATTAAGCCAGCTGATAAGTTGATCAAGGAAGGGTTAGGCTACAGTTAATGGGAATAATAAAAAGTATGAATAGCATGTTCATCATCATCATCTTAGGCAACTCCTACCAGTTCAGCAATAGTCAAGTTGAGACTCGGTCTAGCGTTAGACCGGTTTGCAGCACCTCACTGAGCTCCGCTTCACTGCGATGATCGAAGATGACCCAAGCTAAAGACTGATGGCTGTTCGTTGATTATTGAAAAGAAAAATTTCGGAAGCCGAGGGAAATTGTGCATCGGAGCCTGAGTTTATGCCCTAATCTGCATTCCTGCTTTTTGCTTGTTGCTTTTTGCTTGTTGCTACTTATTACGGGACGCTATGCTACAAGGGATATTACAATGTAGCAAATTTAGGGGAAGCCACGAAAAACACTCAAACTTACCTGGATTTACACGGAGATCCGTGACTTCCCCGTACAGCGCATCAAGCAGATTCCGACCTGCTGCAGTGACTGTGCTTCGGTGGGTGTTCAGGCGGTGCATTCGCCGCACCAGAGCTTCGAGTTTGTGGTGTGTGGCTTCGCTTGCCGGGTGCAGCCGCGTTTGAGGAAGAAGACGCCGAGAACACCGACACTACCAGCAATGCTGCCAAAAAATGCCTCAGCCGCCGCAGCCAGAGCACGGGTCGCGAAGGCAGCCAGAGTACTTCGCAAGGAGGCGGAAAGGCAACAACGAGAGGACTCATTGGACGGGGGAGAGTCTGACAGCATACCAGCCAAGGCGGTGAGATCCAAGGCAAAGAAACAACAGACAACACTGCCCACGACCAACACCCCAAGACAGGAAGTCCTCGCCTCACGAAGAAAGCTAAATACTACTGGGGGGAGGTCAGTACTCGATTTATTGTTGAAGAAACAATCGGCTCAGGCTAGTTCTCAGGCTGAGACTGAGTTACCATTATCCACATCTTTGAATGATGGTCAGAACAGCATATTGGATGAGAGCCCCTCAGGTCTCGCCATGTCTCAGACAAACGACGCTTTGAGCTTAAACAATGGAATACCTGACCCCCAAAATGCTCCCGCCATCTTCCAGCCCATAATTGGGGATATGCCTAGTAACCTAACTGTTAGTGAGACCTCTGAGACTTTTGAACCCATACAAAATAGTGAGTTGATAGAGGGGCCAGAAACTAATGTGAATCAAGCAGAGGAGGGGCGCGCTATGTCATTCACAGGCCCAGGTGGAAATATTTTAGGGGTACAAACTGAGCTGGCTAATATGACTGTGGAGACAGCAGTAGCTATAAACCAGACTATATCTATAACACCGACTTTGCACTCAGTCTCCACTGAAGAACTACTGTCTGGATCCCCACACATCTATCCCAAGCAGATTGTAGTAAATGAAGGTATTGATGAGCTATTACCGAATGTAACCTTGCTACAAAACGCTCAGATCCTGGAGGGTGAAAAAGAACTTAGCGAGTTTTATTCTTTTTCTGACGAGACCGGAGAGGTTGGAGCTGATGCTGTAGGGGAATGGTCAGAGAGCTACGAATCTACGGAGGAGGAGGAGGAAGACGAGGAGTCGGAACCTCATCCATATTCTTCAGAAGATAGCTATGGGGAAGGAAGACAGAATGTTAACACTGTTAAAGCTAAGTCTAAAGCAGGGTCTAGAGTTATGCAAAGTAATCCAGGACGCTCTGATACCGGTCACGGTGCCAGCCCCGGTATCTCGGAGATACCTCCCACGGCGGTTGAGACTATTCTACAAGCGATAGCAGCTCATAGAGAAGAGACCGCGCTAGACAGCAAAAGATCCCAGGCAGCTTTGCGCAAAATGCAAGGGGTTGTCAAGAAGCTCTCCAAAACCTGTAACCATATAGGCGAAAGAGTCACAGAAATGGAAGTAAGGGTGATGTCGGCGGAAAAAGACTCCTCTGAGAATTCTGAGAAAATCAAGCTTCAGGAGGCAGAGCTGATGGATATTAAATGGAAGCTTGAGGATTGAGAAAACAGGCAACGGCGCAATAATTTGCACATTTTAGGTGTGCCGGAGAAAATGGAGGGGGAGAACATGCGAGCTTTCATTATTAAACTTCTCAGCGAATCTATGCCTGAAGTGCAAAATTGGGATGTGGAAATTCAGCGGGCCCATCGAGTCCCGTTCAACTTACCACCTAAGCCAGGGGTGTACCCCCGTGCTATCTTAGTATATTTCGGAAATTTCTTGTTACGGCAGGTGGTGGCAGAGAAAGCGAGACCTGATCACAAATTATCTTTCAGTGACTTTTCATTCTTTTCAAGGCCCGATTTTTGTCACGCAACCGTGGAAAGACGGTGGCGGCTGCGCTTACTGATCAAACCATTCCAAGATAAGGGAGACCTGGCATTCTTGAACAATCCCGCTAGACTAAAAATTATTCATGGTGGTCAGACAAAGTTTTTTCAATCTGAAATAAAAGCAAAAGCCTATCTTGATGAAAGATCCTAGATAAACTTTAGATAAATTCATAGGTATTTTTAGTAATAATCTGTATATGCTCAAGAAAGAACAACATTTAATCATGATCGGTCTGTATTATGTAACATATACGTTGATATTTTTGTAATAACTGGCTGGTTTGCTGAGAACTACATTGATGTCTGACAATCTATAGAAGCCACTTAGGCCATGGACATGGACTATGATTTTTTCTCTTTTATTATTACTTTTTATGCTTATTATTGACTTGTTTTTTTTTTTTCAGGAAGCGGTAGCTCAGTAGAAGTGCAGCAATTTCATCACACAGACTCTGGTGGAGTCTGAATGCCTACGCAAAGGGGAGAGGGGTAAAGGGGGAAGGTCTTGGGGAGGGTTCTGGGGAGGGATTCTTGGGGTGGCGGGAAGGGGGGAGTGTGGGGAAGGGGGGGTAAAAAAAATAAATAAACCAGGTCTATTAGCAAGAGTAAGTCTAATTTATGAAACAATGGGAAAGGAGGTACAGCAGGACAAGGACTATTATTTGAACAAATTTATCAGGCAATCTTTCTACATTAACAATGGGTAAACTTACTGTTCAGTCCTGGAATGTAGGGGGGCTCTTATCCAGAGACAAGCACCTTAGATTGGGGGAATTAATGAAGCTAAATCCTGTAGATATTTTGTGCATTCAGGAGACACATATTCCTTGGAGTAAAAGAGCCCTATTAAACCTCAAGGGGTATAATCTGTTGATAACAACATCCCAATCTTCAACTATCAGGGGTGTAGCAATGTTTGCAAAATCCAGCTTTGGCCAGGGAATACGTTACTTATCCGACGCACACGGAAGGTGGGCAATCGTTAAACTGGCCAACGGAATTACTATGTGCTCCGTTTATGGATCAAATCATGATGACCCCGCAATATTCGAAATTTTGGAAATAGAATTAGCTACGTGGCAAGGCCCGTTAATTCTCTGTAGCGATTTTAACATTTCACTTTTGCCATTACTCTCGACTCAAACGCCAAAACAGAAATATATGGGTAGGAAACCAAGGGTGTATCGCGCTGTTAAAAGTCTGGTATATAGCTTAGGTTTAACTGATATATGGTTACAAAACAATCCCAATGACCCTGGCTATACGTACTTTTCCCACCCCCATCAAAAGCATGTCCGGATAGACTACATCTTTACTTCCAGGGACTTAGCACCTTATTCATACATAAACAAACCACCTAAAATAATCTCGGATCACAATCCTTTAGTACTGCTAACTACTCACGATACCAACCCTGTTCAAAAGAGCTCTTGGTCCTTTGATAGGAAGCTGCTATCTAATAATGAATACATCAATTATATTAAAACCTGGACTGATGAACTTTTTAGTATGAATCGCTTTAGCGCGTCAAGAAATATTGTATGGGATACCTACAAAGTTGCACTAAGGGGCGAGACTATCAGCTTCCAAAATAAAACTGGAAAAATCCTAAAAAAAGAATAAGAACTGAAAATTGCAGCCTTAGCTAAAGCCGAGGAAGAACATACTGCCAAAATTATACAAAAACAAGAAGCCAGGCATTTGATGATGCAGGTAGCAGTGCTGAAATCCGAATTAAACACTAAACTTAGCCAGAAAGCTGCCCAAATATATCAGGCACACAGGAAACATGTTTATGAAAGTGGGGAGAAAGTGGGCAGACAATTGGCACTTTGTACACGTCAGAAAAATGTTAGGAATAACATCTCCTCAATAGTAGATAATGGACAGACTTTTACCCACGCGATAGATATCAACCATCAATTTCAAAGGTATTATCAGAATCTCTATTCGGAGGAAACTCCAGCTACTGAAAAGGATATAATAGACTATCTGGATAATTTTCTTACTAACTCTGAGGCTATGAAGTTATTAGATGATGCCACCAAGGAAGAACTTGAAAAAAAAAATCACACTAGCAGAGGTCGGTGCTGCTTTATCATTATTATCATCTGGTAAAGCAGCAGGCCCTGACAAATTACTGATTGATCTGTTTAAGGTCCTTAGCCACCAACTATGTCCAATTTTACATGATTTATTCCTTGGGATCCAATATAATGGTGTTCCACCAGCCTCTTGGGATGAGGCTACTATAATCGTTTTTCCAAAAAAGGGAAAATCCCCAGAACAGCTAACCTCGTACCGTCCTATATCCCTGATTAATTCGGACTCCAAATTGTATGCAAAGGTCTTGGCGCTCAGACTCCGTAGGGTCGTTGAACATCTTGTCTCCCCGTGGCAACATGGCTTTATTCCTGGCAAAGGAACCACAGAACACACCCGTAGGGCAATTGCCTTATTTGATGCCAAAGTTGCCACGGGGGGACAAATGTCGATGATCCTACTTGACGCTGAGAAAGCCTTTGACCGCTTCTCATGGGACTTTCTTTGGGAAGTTATGAAACGTAATATTTTCGGCCCTAAATTTATCAAATCTATTAAATCAATGTATTTCCGCCCCAAAGCAAAAATTCTAGCAGCAGGGTCATTATCGGGACATATCAATATTGCTAGGGGCACTAGGCAGGGGTGTCCTTGCTCACCCCTGCTTTTTGCTCTATATATTAACCCCCTTATTTTGAAATTATTAGAAAGCAACATTATTAAGCCTGTTATTAGTTATCACTTTGAAACTAAAGTATTGGCCTATGCCGATGATATCGCGGTCACTACATCCAACCCGATTGAGGCTATCTGTGAAATAGAAAAAGTGACTACTGAATTTGGACGCTGCTCGGGTTATTCTCTTAACAAAGGAAAAACGATTATTCTGTGTATTGATAATATCATCTGTCTGGATCAACGAAGAGCCGAAAAGGCCACTTATTTGGGTGTTGTTCTTTGTACAAATATTAAGTTATTACCAAAAGCTAATTTTGATCCGCTAGTGGTTAAGATCAAGAACGATTTCGAAAGGGTTAACAGCCTCCATCTCTCTATTATAGGAAGAGACAACTATGTAAAAATAAACACGCTACCCAGATGCCTCTATTTATTCCGGGCGATCCCGCTAGCCATTGATCAGGAAACGCTAGTGTTGATTAATTCACTTATATCGAAATTCATGTGGCAAAATGGGAAGATTCGGAGATCACTTGCATTATTATCACTCCCGTTTGATAGAGGCGGCCTTACTATACCTAATATAATTCTATATCTTTGGGCAGCATTTCTAAAACAGCTTACTCCCATGATTAGTGGTTATAGTTTAGAGAGCCCAGAAGGCTTTGAAGAAATACCCTCAATATATGAGCTTCTTTTAGGTCAGGAGGCTAAGGGCTTACTCCTACGGAAAACCGAGGCAAGAAATTATAAGGACTTTAAGGGAGAAGTTATAGCTAGCGCATGGAGAATTTGGAATAAAGTGGCCAAATATATGCATATCGGGAAGATCAACCGATATACGCCGCTCTGGCATTCGAATCCCTTTCAAGGTCAGGATTTTGCTTCCGTTGCAAAGAAATGGGACAAGTTAGGAATCAGAACAATTGGCGAGTTTCTAACAAATGATTTTGATACTACCTTTTTTGATCTGAAAGTAAAATATAACTTACCAAATGGAGATTTTTTTAAATTTGCGCAGATATTTGCTAAATTAAAGGCCAAAGAGTCCCTAATTTGTCTTACTAAAATTGAAATTTTGGATGCAATACCTAGAATAAACACCAGGATTGGAACCTTGTATCATATTCTCCTGAGTAAGAAACATGATGATCTTGATAAAATTGAAAATAAATGGGCTACAAAATTAAATAACCCTAATGTAGACATCGATAGAGTGTTAGAGATGAGCCAGAAGTTACTTATGGCTAGTAATCTTAAAGCGCAACTGTATAAAACTGTATTTGATCTTTATTTTACTCCCGCTAAATTGTTTTCATGGGGTAAACGTGAGAATGATTTATGCCCTAGATGTACTCAAGGACCGGCAACCCTTATTCATATGTTTTACAATTGTCCTGAATTGTTGCTGATCAAAAATATGTTATTAACCTTTTGGGAAGAGATAGTTAGTCATAAAATATCAGAATCAGAAACCTTGTTTCTATTAGGGCATGATTATTCCTTAAATTTAACCAAATCTGAAGAAAGATTAATCTTTATAGGCACAGCAGTATTAAGGCTGTTTCTGTCCGCTCGCTGGAAAGAAGCAGACCCGCCAAGTTTTCAGATGTGGCTAGCGCGTTTCCTAGCGGTCTATAGTTATGAAACCGCTATATTTGAAACAAGAGGAGTCAAATCTAGGGCGCGCGGGGAAGCACTCTGGCGTCCAATTGCTAACTGGAAAGCTGGCATTATTCCTAGTGGTATTGGTTGATTCAAAATGTATGTATTTATTTCTTATGTCCTAAGTGCTTAGTGTTGTACCTGAGTTTACACTGTCTAAATTAATGTTTTTTCCTTTTGTTTGATCAACTGTTCAGCTTGTATCACCTGCTGTATGATTTATTTACGTTATGTTACTCTCTGTTATTCTTGTAAAGTGACTCTTGCTTTTCCTGGTAAAAAAAGAAAAAAAAAAAAAAAAAAAAAAAAAGATTTACTTACCATATAAATTGGTCAAATGATGCTGTATGCCGGAAGACTGCCTTTTTTTTTTCTTCAGTCCCGGCATTGCAGAGAAATTCTGTTGAGAAACACTGCCACTGCTGGTCATTCAGTATAATCTGCAGATGGAAAAGGCCACTGTTAGCATATTTACTATAAATAGTACAAAAAATTGAGATTTTTATAAAGGGTAAACAGATCAATTCTATGAAGTCTATTATTGTGAAAATCAACAGTACGTTAGAAAATCAAATCTCAATTTGTGTTTTTAACCTCCCATACTTCTCTGAATCCCATGCCTCATTTGCTAACAATCTCTAAATAACTGTAGCATGTACATTAGGATATAGATAAAGAGACCTTTTTGCCAGCTAAGTGGCAGTGTACCTATCTCACTTCATTGGTTTTAGGATATGGTACACCAGTAGCAATTAAGCCAGCTGATAAGTTGATCGAGGAAGGTTTAGGCTACAGTTAATGGAAATAATAAAAGCTATGAATAGCATGTTCATCATCATCATCTTAGGCAATTCCTACCAGTTTAGCAATAGTCAAGTTGAGACTCTTATGCTCAAACTTACCTTCATACAAATTTAGAAGTCTCAAAAAATGCCCTCATTTCTTTAATCTTACCATCTTAGTTTTCATTTGGGAATCTTGTCTACCCTGCTACTTATTTCATTACCAAGATAAATGTATCCTGCTGCTTGCTAGGCAACAGAGTAGCCCTCCCGTCAGACAACATCTTGCTTTAACTTTATGATGTCAGCTTCCTAGGCAACAGATTGACCCTCATGTCAGACAACATCTTGCTTTAGCCTTATGATGTCAGAGCTCCTCAGGTCCAATTGTCCTTGTGGAAGCTGACCACACATGAGTAGGAGCTATCAGACGTTATGCAGTAGGTTTCTATCTGTATTCATGACTACAAGGCAAGCAGGAGGAGGAATGGTGAAGGACTCTGAACCACTTCAAGCACTGGGGCCTTTTTGAAAGTGGGACGGAGATACAAAAACAGATTATCCTTTCCAACTGTCCATCTTAAGTATCAAAGTCCAACATACAGAGTGCAGGGGAAGACGTTAAATGAGCTTCCTTCCGTGAGAATGTAACACTATCGTTCTAAAGTAAGATAGTGCATTTTCGCCGCAATGGCAGCAATTTCCTTGAATGGTACATTGCTAGCATCTGGATCTAAACCAGGCTTTAGTAAACTTGGAAGCAGTCAGTCTTTTATTAACTAACATGACCAACACAATTTGATCCATATTACTTCCATCTTGACTGAAATTATATTCAAGCTCAGGCCCCCACTGGAAGATAGTTAGAACATTCAGATGCTGTGAAAGTCTTTTTAATTCCTAAAGGAATGATGGTGAGATTTACTTACCATATAAATTGGTCAAATGATGCTGTATGCCAGAAGACTGCCTTTTTTTTTTCTTCAGTTACGGCAATGCAGAGAAATTCTGTTGTGAAACACTGCCACTGCTGGTCATTCAGTATAATCTGCAGATGGAAAATGCCACCGTTAGCATATTTACTATAAACAGTACAAAAAATTGTGATTTTTTTAAAGGGTAAACAGATCAATTCTATGGAGTCCCTAATATTGTGAAAATCAACAGCACGTTATAAAATCAAATCTCAATTTGTGTTTTTAACCTCCCATACTTTTCTGAATCCCATGCCTCATTTGCTAACAATCTCTAAACAACTGTAGCATGTACATTAGGATATAGATGAAGAGAACTTTTTGCCAGCCAAGTGGCAGTGTACCCATCTCACTTCATTTGTTTTAGGATATGGTACACCAGTAGCAATTAAGCCAGCTGATAAGTTGATCGAGGAAGGGTTAGGCTACAGTTAATGGGAATAATAAAAGCTATGAATAGCATGTTCATCATCATCATCTTACACAATTCCTACCAGTTCAGCAATAAGTTAAGACTCTTATGCTCAAACGTACCTTCATACATATTTAGAAGTCTCAAAAAATGCCCTCATTTCTTTAATCTTACCATCTTAGTTTTCATTTGGGCATCCTGTCTACCCTGCTACTTATTTCATTACCAAGATAAATGTATTCTGCTGCTTGCTAGGCAACAGAGTAGCCCTCCCATCAGAAAACATCTTGCTTTAACTTTATGATGTCAGCTTGCTAGGCAACAGATTGGCCCTCATGTCAGACAACATCTTGCTTTAGGTTTATGGTGTCAGAGCGCCTCAATCAATCAATCAATCAGAGCATTTGTATAGCGCACTACTCACCCGGAGGGTCTCAAGGCGCTGGGGGGAGGGGGTCCGCTACTGCTCGAACAGCCAGGTCTTGAGCTGCTTCCTGAAGGCGAGGTGGTCCTGGGTGAGGCGGAGGTGGGTCGGAAGGGAGTTCCAAGTCTTGGCGGCCAGGTAGGAGAAGGACCTTCCTCCTGTGGTGGCTCTTCGGATGCGAGGGACGGCAGCGAGGGCGTGGCTGGTCAATCGAAGCTTGCGTTTGGGAGCGTAGAAGTTGAGACGGCTGTTGAGGTATCCTGGTCCTTGGTTGTGTAGGGCTTTGTGTGCGTGGGTGAGGAGCCGGAAGGTGATTCTCTTGTTGACCGGGAGCCAGTGCAGGTCTCTCAGGTGTCCGGAGATGTGGCTGCGGCGGGGGATGTCCAGGATGAGTCGTGCTGAGGTGTTCTGGATCCGCTGGAGTCTCTTCTGGAGTTTGTCGGTGGTTCCGGCGTAGAGGGAGTTGCCGTAGTCCAGACGGCTGGTGACGAGGGCCTGGGTGACCGTCTTCCTGGTCTCGGTGGGGATCTAACGGAAGATCTTACGTAGCATGCGCAGGATGTTGAAGCATGACGAGGACACGGCGTTGACTTGTCTGGTCATGGAGAGGGAGGAGTCCAGGATGAAGCTCAGGTTGCGTGCGTGGTCTGTGGGTTTGGGTGCGCTGCCCAGGGCGGGGGGCCACCAGGAGTCGTCCCAGGCGGAGGGTGAGGATCCCAGGATGAGGACTTCCGTCTTGTCCGAGTTCAGTTTCAGGCGGCTGTTCGACATCCATGTGGCAACGTCTGTCATCCCTTCGTGCAGGTTGGCTCTGGCGGTGGCGGGGTCGTTAGTGAGGGAGAGGATCAGCTGGGTGTCGTCGGCGTAGGAGATGATGTTCAGGTTGTGCTGGTGTGCGATGGCTGCGAGGGGGCTCATGTAGACGTTGAAGAGTGTTGGGCTGAGCGAGGAGCCTTGAGGAACGCCGCAGATGACTTTGGTGGCCTCCGATCTGAACGGGGGGAGGCGGACTCTCTGTGTCCTTCCGGCGAGGAAGGAGGTGATCCACTCCAGTGCCTTCTCCTGGATTCCGACGTTGCTGAGGCGCTGTACTAGGGTACGGTGGCAGACAGTGTCGAAGGCCGCGGAGAGGTCCAGGAGGATGAGGGCCGCTGTTTCTCCGTTGTCGAGCAGGGCTCGGATGTCATCTGTAGCTGCGATCAGGGCGGTCTCGGTGCTGTGGTTGGCCCGGAAGCCAGACTGCGAGAGGTCGAGGGAGCCGTTCGTCTCGAGGAAGGCGGCCAGTTGCTTGTTGATGGTCTTCTCGATGACTTTGGCCGGAAACGGGAGCAGCGAGATGGGGCGGTATTTCTTGAGGTCGGTAGGGTCTGCTGATGGTTTCTTGAGTAGAGCGCTGAGTTCGGCGTGCTTCCAGCTCTCCGGGAAGGTGGCGATGTCGAAGGAGGTGTTGATGATGTCCCGCAGGTGGGGTGCGATGACAGCGTCTGCCTTGTTGAAGACGTGGTGAGGGCAGGGGTCTGTCGGAGATCCGGAGTGGATGGAGTTCATCGTGCGGATGGTGTCTTCGGTGCTGATCGGGGTCCAGGCGCGGAGGGTGGTGGAGGGGGGCGGTGGTTCGGTCGTGGCGTGCGTCGGTTGAGTGCTGAAGCTGTTGTGGATGTCTGCGATCTTGTTGTGGAAGTAGGAGGCGAGGGAGTTGCAGAGGTCTTGCGAAGGGGTGATGTCGTTGTTTCCGGCGTTGGGGTTGGAGAGCTCTTTCACGATGTTTAAGAGTTCCTTGCTGTTGTGTGCGTTGTTGTCCAGTCGTTCCTTGAATGCGGTTTTCTTGGTGGCGTGGATCAGTTGGTGGTGTTTTCGGGTGGCGAGCTTGAGGGCAGTCATGTTGTCCGGTGTTGGGTCTCTGCGCCAGGTTTTCTCGAGTGCTCTGCAGTTCTTCTTGGAGCTCTTGAGTTCGTCGTTAAACCATGGGGCTTTCTTGCTGCCGGGTCTGCTCGGCGGGGTCTTCAGCGGGGTGAGGTCGTCTGCACAGTCGCTGATCCATTTCGTGAGGTTGGTGGCTGCTTGGCTGGGGTTCGTTGTGCTGGTGGGAGGGTTCTTGCTCAGGGAAGTAGTGAGCTGGTCTGCAGTGATCTTGTTCCAGCTTCTGCGGGGAACCTGTTGCTGGTGATGGTGGAGCGTGGTTCTTCTGAAGCTGAAGTGGACGCAGCTGTGGTCCGTCCAGTGGAGTCCCGTGGCGTGGCTGAAGGCGATGTCCTTGCTGGAAGAGAAGATCGGGTCGAGTGTGTGTCCGGCGTAGTGGGTGGGGGTGGTCACCAGTTGCTTGAGTCCGAGGTTGGCGAGGTTGTCCAGCAGGGTGGTGGTGTTGCGGTCGTTGTTGTTCTCCAGGTGGAAGTTGAGGTCCCCGAGGAGGAAGTAGTCGGCGGAGGGGAGGGCGAGCGGGCTGACGAAGTCGGCGATGTCCTCGCTGAATTGTGTGCGTGGTCCCGGGGGTCTGTAGATGAGGGTGCCTCTGAGGGTGGTCTTGGGGTTGGCGTGGATCTGGAAGTGCAGGTGTTCGGCGGGTGCGAGGTTGTCGTCGGTGTTGGTCGTGATGCGGATGGTGTTCCTGTGGATGATGGCGATGCCTCCTCCTGTCTGGTTGACGCGGTCCCTCCGGATGATCTTGTTGCCGTCCGGGATGGCGATGGCGATGTCGGGCGCTGAGGAGGCGTTCATCCAGGTTTCCGTGAGGAAGGCGACGTCTGGGTCTGTGGTGTCGAGCAGGTTCCAGAGCTCGACGGCGTGTCTGTGGACGGAGCGGGTGTTGAGCAGGATGCACCTCAGGTGGGTGCTGCTGGAGTTCGGCTTGGTGGGTGCTGGTGTGGCGTGGGTCCGGTTGCAGGTGAAGTTGCAGGAGTGGCAGCTGAAGGGTCCGTGGGTGCGTCTCGGTGTGGCTCGGCAGCAGCCCGGAGTTTGGCCGGTGTTGAGTGCGTTGAGTTCGGTGGCGTCGTAGGTCCGTCGGGTCGGCTTCCGGCGGTGGGGGCCAGGGGTCCTGGCACTGGGCGCGGTCCAGGCGCGGACGGGCACAGACGGGCTTACCTTTGGCGCACCTTCGGCGCTCAATCGGTGCTCCCGCTGCGCGCGTCCGCTGCGCGGTCGCTCCGGGGGCGTCATAAGAAGGGGGACGGGAGGGCGGGTCTGCTGGTCTGGGCGATCGGCTGGGCCAATGGGCCGGTGGTGGGCGGGGCCGCAGAGGGCCAGCGGTGGGAAAAAGTGGCGAGCGGGCGGCTCAGCTGCGGCTGGGCCGCTCGGGGGTGCTGGGGGGGCGACGGTGTCGGCAGACAGGCAGGCAGGCAAGGAGGGCTGGCAAGGAGGCTGGCTGGCTATCAGGTCAGCAGGCGAGGGAGCAAGGGGGTGACCCGGCCTCGAGAGGCACAGTGGTCACTCCCGTGCGAAGCCAGGTAATCCCCTTAAGAAGGGGGACGGGAGGGCGGGTCTGCTGGTCTGGGCGATCGGCTGGGCCAATGGGCCGGTGGTGGGCGGGGCTGCAGGGGGCCAGCGGCGGGAAAACGTGGCGAGCGGCGGGCGGCTCAGCTGAGGCTGGGCCGCTCGGGGGTGCTGGGGGGGCGACGGTGTCGGCAGGCAGGCAAGGAGGCTGGCTGGCAAGGAGGCTGGCTGGCTATCAGGTCAGCAGGCGAGGGAGCAAGGGGGTGACCCGGCCTCAGGTCCAATTGTCCTTGTGGAAGCTGACCACACAGGAGGAAGAGATATCAGAAGTTTGCAGTAGGTTTCTATCTGTATTGATGACTACAAGGCAAGCAGGAGGAGGAATGGTAAAGGACTCTAAACCACTCCAAGCACTGGGGCCTTTTTGAAAGTGGGACGGAGATACAAAAACAGATGGTCCTTTCCAACAATCCATCTTAAGTATCAAAGTCCAACATACAGAGTGCAGGGGAAGAAGTTAGATGAGCTTCCTTCCGTGAGAATGTAACACTATCGTTCTAAAGTAAGATAGTGCATTTTCGCCGCAATGGCAGCATTTTACATGAATGGTACATTGCTAGCATCTGGATCTAAACCAGGCTTTAGTAAACTTGGAAGCAGTCAGTCTGTTATTAACTAACATGACCAACATAATGTGATCCATATTACTTCCATCTTGACTGAAATTATATTCAAGCACAGGCCCCCACTGAAAGGTAGTGAGAACATTCAGATGCTGTGAAAGTCTTTTTAATTCCTAAAGGAATGATGGTGAGATTTACTTACCATATAAATTGGTCAAATGATGCTGTATGCCGGAAGACTGCTTTATTTTTTTTCTTCAGTCCCGGCAATGCAGAGAAATTCTGTTGTGAAACACTGCCACTGCTGGTCATTCAGTATAATCTGCAGATGGAAAAGGCCACTGTTAGCATATTTACTATAAACAGTACAAAAAGTTGTGATTTTTATAAAGGGTAAACAGATCAATTCTATGAAGTCTCTATTATTGTGAAAATCAACAGCACGTTAGAAAATCAAATCTCAATTTTTGTTTTTAAGCTCCCATACTTCTCTGAATCCCATGCCTCCTTTGCTAACAATCTCTAAATAACTGTAGCATGTAGATTAGGATATAGATAAAGAGATCTTTTTGCAAGCCAAGTGGCAGTGTACCAATCTCACTTCATTCCTTTTAGGATATGGTACACCAGTAGCAAGTAAGCCAGTGATAAGTTGATGGAGGAGGGTTAGGCTACAGTTAATGGGAATAATAAAAGCTATAAATATAATGTTCATCATCATCATCTTAGGCAGTTCCTACCAGTTCAGCAATAGTCAAGTTGAGGCTCTTATGCTCAAACTTACCTTCATACAAATTTAGAAGTCTCAAAAAATGCCCTCATTTCTTTAATCTTACCATCTTAGTTGTCATTTGGGCATCCTGTCTACCCTGCTACTTATTTCATTACCAAGATAAATGTATCCTGTTGCTTGCTAGGCAACAGAGTAGCCCTCCCGTCAGAAAACATCTTGCTTTACCTTTATGATGTCAGCTTGCTAGGCAACAGATTGGCCCTCATGTCAGACAACATCTTGCTTTAGGTTTATGGTGTCAAGAGCGCCTCAGGTCCAATTGTCCTTGTGGAAGCTGACCACACAGGAGGAGGAGATATCAGAAGTTTGCAGTAGGTTTCTATCTTTATTGATGACTTCAAGGCAAGCAGGAGGAGGAATGGTAAAGGACTCTAAACCACTCCAAGCACTGGGGCCTTTTTGAAAGCGGGACCGAGATACAAAAACAGATGATCCTTTCTGTCACGAAGCCGGGCTCCCTGACCTGGATGAGCTCCCTGACGTGGACAGACGGGGTGTGCCTGCTAACGTCTCTTCCTTTCCACCCCGTCCGCAGGATCCTTGTGACGTTTCCTGGGCTTCCCCGGCTCTGCCTCCAACACGTCAGTATCTGTATCCAGCCTCTATGACGTTGGGGGCGTGTTCTCCGACAGCGTCTACACACAACCACTCAGGTGCCTGGACGTCATCTACCGCTGTCCAATCACGGGAGCCAGGGGCGTTTAAGGAAGCTTTGTCCCATTCATGCAGCGCGGAACCTTTGGAAAGTGGACCGGAAGACGAGGAAGACGCCGCCAAGGAGGAAGAAGGAGGAACCGTCATGGAACCGCTTTTGAGACCCCTGGAGCAGAGACTCGACAAGCCAGGAGGCCAACGTTTCCATGAGCCGCCCGCCACACTTCCAAGGGAGAAGTGTGGCTCCACAAGGTACGAGGGCGTTTTCAGGGGTTGTTTACCTCACGGGGTGGGACAGGGTAGCCGGAGGGTGGACACTCTCGCCGTACCTTGCCATCCTGCACTCATAGGCAGCTATAGACGGTGGTAGTAACCTGGTGATCCCTCACTACCCTACCCCCCTCTCTCCCTTTGTACATAGCGATCTCAGTCCCTAATGTGGCTCTTTTCTTTTTCTCGAGTACATCCCCGGAGCAAGCAGACCATCTCTCGTTGAGTCACGACCGGAAGTGAAGACCTCGACAGTTCACCGTTGGAGAGACTCCCCGCCTATGTTTTCTGAACTTTATCCCTTTTGCTTGCAATCAACCCAGTCTTATTGAAGCAAATAATAAAAACCGGTTAAAGACACACTTAGACTTGTGGCGACTCTCCTTCACCCGACCCCCCTCCCCACAAGTGGTGCCGTGACTCGGATCCTTCAGTGAACCCCACCATTCGATACAGAATGGAGAATCTGTTGACCCAAATGAAAGCTGACAGAGCCGCGTTTACCCAAGCCATTCAGACCCAGTCCGACAATCTTATAAAACTGGCTGAAGGACAAACACAACTGATGACTGTGATAGGACAGGGAAGGACTGCAGCTCCACCCCCAGGCACTGTTGTACCGTTACAAAAATTCAGTCCAGGCGAGGACCCACTGGCTTTCTTTTTGAACTTTGAAAGAGCGGCAAGAGCCAGTTCCTGGCCTGGGGATAGATGGCCCTTCTACTTGGCACCCTTATTGATTGGTGAGGCCCAGGCAGCTTACCAGACAGTGAACCGTGATGGGACTACTGCTTATGCGGTCGTGAAACAGTATATCCTCGACAGGTTGGGGGTGGACGAGGAAACCCATAGACTCAGGTTTCGTCAAGAAAAGGGTTCACCCGGGGATTTACCCAAAACTCTGTTTTTTAAGTTAAAAGAGTCTGCGGACTTGTGGCTTAAACCCCAGGAATGAAACGTTGATGCCATAATGAACAAGGTATACCTTGAACAGTTCATCGAGTCCCTTCCCTATAGCACTCAAAGGTGGCTTAAAGAACATGCCGGGTTAACGCTGGATCACGCTATAGAAATGGCGACCTGTTACGCCCGAGCCCAGGGTAGGCCTTATACGAGGGAACCAGAGAAAAATGCCAAGTTGTTGCCTCCTGTCAAAACCGAAAAAAAGACTTACCCAAACCCCATTCCTGAACCAGTAAAGGCACGGTTCCAACGACCTGAACTTCCTAATACAGGCCCTCAATGTTATGATTGCGGAGAGTGGGGTCATATCGCTCGGTTTTGTCGGAAAAAAAGGAAAGAGAAGAAGAACCCATGGACGTGAGCTATGCCCCAAGGTCCATCTTGTACGCTCAAGAAACCGGAACCACTTTCTATGTACGTGTCTTATTGAACGGTACTAAAGTAAGAGCGTTGTTGGATTCCGGCTGTAAACAATCTGTTATAAGAAAGGAGTTGGTGGAACATACCTCTCTTCTTACAGGGAG
Organism: Lissotriton helveticus; assembly: GCF_964261635.1. Classification (NCBI taxonomy): domain Eukaryota; kingdom Metazoa; phylum Chordata; class Amphibia; order Caudata; family Salamandridae; genus Lissotriton; species Lissotriton helveticus. The sequence continues at coordinate 1,187,591,669 of NC_136067.1, forward strand.
ACGGGTCAGTATCCGTTGTGTCCATGGGGACGTCAAGGATTATCCTGTGGCCAAGGTCACGTTGACAACGCCCTCAGGGACACAAATGGACATAGTCGTAGGAGTAATGGCTAGTCTACCCGAGCCTGTAATCATAGGGACCGACAACCCCACGTTTAGTACTTTACTATTAGAAGCTCTTCACCACCTGTCCCTTCCTAGTGATGCCTTGTTAGCCGCAGAGCCCTGGGCCACGGACACTCATTTTAGGACAGCCTAGTTGAATGACGCAAGCCTTAGCAATGCATGGCAGGTTGCCCGAAATGGACAAGACCCGTCCACCAGAAGTTATCCCACCTTTGTCGAAAAGAACGGCCTGCTGTATAGGCTCGCCAAGGTGGATGCCGACCCTCAATTGCTGGTCCCGAATAGTTTTCGTGATCAGATCTTGTTTTTTGGTCATGCTCATCTGTTAGCCGGCCACTCCGGGGTAGACAAAACTGGCCAGTCCATCTTACGTCATTTCTTCTGGCCAGGCATTTATGCCCAAGTCCAAAAATATTGTCAGGAGTGTAGGATATGTCAGAAGTGTAACCCGTACACTCCTCCTCCTGTCCCTCTGGTGCCCATGCCTATTATAGGGGTTCCCTTTGACCGAATAGGGATGGATTTAATCGGCCCTTTGCCGAAATCCTCCCGAGGACATCAGTACGCCCTAGTCCTGGTTGATTACGCCACGAGATATCCCGAGGCTTTTCCTCTTAAGGCTGCTACTTCTACAATGATAGCCCAGAGGTTGGTTGAGGTCTTCTCTCGTATGGGTTTTCCGAAGGAGATCGTTACCGATCAGGGCACCCCGTTTGTTTCACGGTTGATGCAACAGGTGTGCAAACAATTAAACATCAAACACATCAAAACGTCTGTGTACCACCCACAAACAGACGGTTTGGTTGAGCGGTACAACGGCTCCCTGAAGTTGACGTTAAAAAAACTGTTGTCGGGTGACGGGAAGAACTGGGATCAGCTATTGCCTCTGGCCCTCTTTGTGCTCCGTAGCCAGAAACAGTCTAGTCTAGGGACTTCACCTTTTGAATTGTTGTTCGGGAGACCCCCCAGAACACTTCTTGAAATCACTAAAGACAGTTGGGAGACTGAGGGAGCACAGGAAGCCGAGGCCCTTTTGGATTACACCAGGCAATTACAGAGCAGGCTACATAAACTCAGGACCATGGCTCACGATCACTTAGCGGTGGCTCAAACCAAACAGAAAACCCTCTATGATCGGGGTACAAAGTGGAGAGTACTAGACGTAGGTGATTGGGTTTTGATACTTTTACCCTCCTCTACACACAAAATGAGGAAGGAGTGGCAGGGACCCTTCAAGATTGTGAGGAAAATAGGACACACGACATACTTAGTACAATTAGGAAGAGGTAAAACCCAAATGTATCACATCAACTTGCTTAAAAAATGGCTAGGAACTCCCCCTCAGGCAGTCAATGTGGCGTCTCCTGTTTCCGATACAAGCCACACAGTTGGTGATGCTCCTATCAACCCTGAGCTGTCTGCTACCCAACAACAAGAAGTGAAAAACCTACTCATGTCCCATACAGCGGTCTTCTCGGATCAACCGGGCCGTACCCACTTGGCGGAATACAGTATACCTACTCTCCCCAATGCAGTGGTAAAACAAAAGCCCTACCGCATCCCAGAGGCAAGACGCATAGCGTTCCAGGACGAGGTAGACAGTATGCTGAAATCCGGGATCATAGTGCCTTCCCACAGCAATTGGTGCTCACTGGTGGTCTTGGTACCAAAGCTTGACGGTAGTGTCCGGTTTTGCATCGATTTCAGGGCCGTTAACCGGGTGTCTAAACAAGACGCATACCCCTTGCCTAGAGTCGATGAACTGCTGGACCGCCTCGGTGAGGCCCGGTACATCACCACCATCGATCTCACCAAGGGGTATTGGCAAATACCCCTTGCTCCTCAAGACATGGAAAAGACGGCGTTCTCAACCCCTTCTGGTCATTTCCATTTCACGGTACTCCCCTTTGGACTGCATGGGGCGCCAGCAACGTTCCAGAGGGTCATGGATGAACTGCTGGCACCTCACTTACGATATGCGTCGGCCTACCTGGACGACATTGTGGTGTTTAGCAAGACATGGGAGGACCACTTGACACATCTTGGGAACATACTGACCAGTCTAAAGGAGGCCAATCTCCACATTAACGCAAAGAAATCCCGATTTGCTTTCCAGCAGGTCAAGTATCTCGGGTATCTCTTGGGGGATGGACAGATTAAGCCTCAGACTGAGAAACTGGAAGCAATCAAAGCACTACCCTACCCCTCTACAAAGAAAGAACTCAGGGCCTTCTTGGGGTTGGTGGGTTACTACCGCCATTTCGTTGCTCAGTTTGCTAGTCTGGCAGGACCCCTCACTGACCTACTTGGGAAAAACACCAAGTCTGCTACACTCCCTTCCCCTTCTGTTGTGCAGTCTTCGGCCTTCCAGGCTTTGAAGGACGCCTTGACTTCTTCCTCTGTTCTAGTGTCTCCTGATTTCCTCAAACCTTTCATACTCCAAACGGACGCCTCTGGAGTGGGTATTGGTGCGATTCTTTCCCAGGTGGATGTGAATGGAGCCGAACGACCTGTGCTCTTTATCAGTCGCAAACTGTTTCCGAGGGAGCAGGCATATTCTACGATCGAAAAAGAATGCCTGGCTGTCCGTTGGGGTGTGGAGAAGTTGAAGTACTATCTCGAGGGGAGGCCCTTTGTGTTGTATACTGATCATGCTCCCTTGACTTGGCTCCAACGCAACCGTGGGAACAATGACCGCATCCTGCGATGGTTCCTGGCCCTACAGCCGTACCAGATTGAGGTCCGTCACAGGAAGGGTTCCTTGCAGGGTAATGTTGACTTTCTGTCCCGGTATCTGATTCCCCCCGATCGGGTCAATCCTGGGGGTGGGATGTGTCACGAAGCCGGGCTCCCTGACCTGGATGAGCTCCCTGACGTGGACGGACGGGGTGTGCCTGCTAACGTCTCTTCCTTTCCACCCCGTCCGCAGGATCCTTGTGACGTTTCCTGGGCTTCCCCGGCTCTGCCTCCAACACGTCAGTATCTGTATCCAGCCTCTATGACGTTGGGGGCGTGTTCTCCGACAGCGTCTACACACAACCACTCAGGTGCCTGGACGTCATCTACCGCTGTCCAATCACGGGAGCCAGGGGCGTTTAAGGAAGCTTCGTCCCATTCATGCAGCGCGGAACCTTTGGAAAGTGGACCGGAAGACGAGGAAGACGCCGCCAAGGAGGAAGAAGGAGGAACCGTCGTGGAACCGCTTTTGAGACGCCTGGAGCAGAGACTCGACAAGCCAGGAGGCCAACGTTTCCATGAGCCGCCCCGCCACACTTCCAAGGGAGAAGTGTGGCTCCACAAGGTACGAGGGCATTTTCAGGGGTTGTTTACCTCACGGGGTGGGACAGGGTAGCCTGAGGGTGGACACTCTCGCCGTACCTTGCCATCCTGCACTCATAGGCAGCTATAGACGGTGGTAGTAACCTGGTGATCCCTCACTACCCTACCCCCTCTCTCCCTTTGTACATAGCGATCTCAGTCCCTAATGTGGCTCTTTTCTTTTTCTCGAGTACATCCCCGGAGCAAGCAGACCATCTCTCGTTGAGTCACGACCGGAAGTGAAGACCTCGACAGTTCACCGTTGGAGAGACTCCCCGCCTATGTTTTCTGAACTTTATCCCTTTTGCTTGCAATCAACCCGGTCTTATTGAAGCAAATAATAAAAACCGGTTAAAGACACACTTAGACTTGTGGCGACTCTCCTTCACCCGACCCCCCTCCCCACACTTTCCAACAATCCATCTTAAGTATCAAAGTCCAACATACAGAGTGCAGGGGAAGACGTTAGATGAGCTTCCTTCCGTGAGAATGTAACACTATCGTTCTAAAGTAAGATAGTGCATTTTCGCCGCAATGGCAGCAATTTCCTTGAATGGTACATTGCTAGCATCTGGATCTAAACCAGGCTTTAGTAAACTTGGAAGCTGTCAAGTCTGTTATTAACTAACATGACCAACATAATGTGATCCATATTACTTCCATCTTGACTGAAATTATATTCAAGCACAGGCCCCCACTGAAAGGTAGTGAGAACATTCAGATGCTGTGAAAGTCTTTTTAATTCCTAAAGGAATGATGGTGAGATTTACTTACCATATAAATTGGTCAAATGATGCTGTATGCCGGAAGCCTGCTTTATTTTTTTTCTTCAGTCCCGGCAATGCAGAGAAATTCTGTTGTGAAACACTGCCACTGCTGGTCATTCAGTATAATCTGCAGATGGAAAAGGCCACTGTTAGCATATTTACTATAAACAGTACAAAAAGTTGTGATTTTTATAAAGGGTAAACAGATCAATTCTATGAAGTCTCTATTATTGTGAAAATCAACAGCACGTTAGAAAATCAAATCTCAATTTTTGTTTTTAAGCTCCCATACTTCTCTGAATCCCATGCCTCCTTTGCTAACAATCTCTAAATAACTGTAGCATGTAGATTAGGATATAGATAAAGAGATCTTTTTGCAAGCCAAGTGGCAGTGTACCAATCTCACTTCATTCCTTTTAGGATATGGTACACCAGTATCAATTAAGCCAGCTGATAAGTTGATGGAGGAGGGTTAGGCTACAGTTAATGGGAATAATACAAGCTATGAATAGCATGTTCATCATCATCTTAGGCAGTTCCTACCAGTTCAGCAATAGTCAAGTTGAGACTCTTATGCTCAAACTTACCTTCATACAAATTTAGAAGTCTCAAAAAATGCCCCCATTTCGTTAATCTTACCATCTTAGTTTTCATTTGGGCATCCTGTCTTCCCTGCTACTTATTTCATTACCAAGATAAATGTATCCTGCTGCTTGCTAGGAAAAAGAGTAGCCCTCCCGTCAGAAAACATCTTGCTTTAACTTTATGATGTCATCTTGCTAGGCAACAGATTGGCCCTCATGTCAGATAACATCTTGCTTAAGGTTTATGGTGTCAGAGCGCCTCAGGTCCAATTGTCCTTGTGGAAGCTGACCACACAGGAGGAGGAGATATCAGAAGTTATGCAGTAGGTTTCTATCTGTATTGATGACTACAAGGCAAGCTGGAGGAGGAATGGTGAAGGACCCTGAACCACTCCAAGCACTGGGGCCCTTTTGAAAGTGGGATGGAGATACAAAAACATATTATCCTTTCCAACAATCCATCTTAAGAATCAAAGTCCAACATACAGAGTGCAGGGGAAGACGTTAGATGAGCTTCCTTCCGTGAGAATGTAACACTATCGTTCTAAAGTCAGATAGTGCATTTGCGCCGCAATTGCAGCAATTTCCTTGAATGGTACATTGCTAGCATCCGGCTCTAAACCAGGCTTTAGTAAACTTGGAAGCAGTCAGTCTGTTATTAACTAACATGACCAACACAATGTGATCCATATTACTTCCATCTTGACTGAAATTATATTCAAGCACAGGCCCCCACTGGAAGGTAGTGAGAAAATTCAGATGCTGTGAAAGTCTTTTTAATTCCTAAAGGAATGATGGTTAGATTTACTTACCATATAAATTGGTCAAATGATGCTGTATGCCGGAAGACTGCCTTCTTTTTTTTCTTCGGTCCAAGCAATGCAGAGAAATTCTGTTGTGAAACACTGCCACTGCTGGTCATTCAGTATAATCTGAAGATGGAAAAGTCCACTGTTAGCATATTTACTATAAACAGTACAAAAAATTGTGATTTCTATAAAGGGCAAACAGATCAATTCTATGAAGTCTCTATTATTGAGAAAATCAACAGCACGTTAGAAAATAAAATCTCAATTTGTGTTTTTAACCTCCCATACTTCTCTGAATCCCATGCCTCATTTGCTAACAATCTCTAAACAACTGAAGCATGTACATTATTTATTTATTTGCGTGTTTGTATCGCGCTTGAATCGACTCCCTAGGGAGTATCTCTGCGCCCTAGAAACATAACAGACACAGTTAGAGATGGGACCGGATGGAGCTAATTTTGAAACAGGAAGGTTTTAAGTTTCTTCCTGAACATAAGATGTTCCGAACACTGTCTGAGGTCTAGAGGGAGTTTATTCCATAGCGATGGACCGGCCACGGAAAGGGCTCTACCTCCGTGCCTTGCTTTTCTTGCGCGGGGCACAACCAGTAGGGATTGGTTGCTTGACCTGAGGGAACGTGAAGGGGTGTAAGCTATACATTTATTATTGAGGTATGCAGGACCTAGTCCGTTTAAGCTTTTGTGGATTAGGCAACAGATCTTAAACTTAGTCCTCTGCCGAACTGATAGCCAATGTAGTCTGTCTAAAAGAGGTTTAGAAGCAGACCGTGGGGGGGCGTTTAGGACCAGGCGGGCAGCAGTATTTTGCACCACTTGGAGTTTTGCCAATACTCCCTCATTTACGGATAGTAACAGGCCGTTACAGTAATCAATGCGGCTCAGAATCAGGGCCTGTACTAGCGTTTTCCTGACTGAGTCTGGGAGAATGGGGAATATTTTCCGTAGTAAACTAATTACGTGGAAACATGATCCCACGACGTTGTTGCTATGTTGTTTTAACGAGAGTTCCTGGTCTAAGCGGATTCCTAAGTTTTTTACAATTTGTTTGGGTTCGGGGACTGGACCCAGATCATGTGGCCACCAATCTGGGGTCCAGAGAATCTTAGCCTCCCCGAACAGCATAACTTCGGTCTTGCTCACGTTACACTGCAAGCAGTTAGATGACATCCACTGTGCCACTGCTCTCATGCCTTGTGAGAAGGAATCCTTTACCTCGTCGGTCAGGGATTTAAAGGGGAAAAGGAGCTGTGTGTCGTCCGCATAGGATACGGGGACGAAACCATATGCTCGCATAGTTCCAGCCAGGGGTGCCACATAGACGTTAAAAAGGGTTGGGCTCAAGCAAGAGCCCTGTGGCACCCCTTTGGAGATCTTCACCTCCGCCGAGCGGTAGGCACCCATGGTGACAGTTTGGGTGCGGTTGGATAGGAAGCTTCTGAGCCATGTCAGGGCTTTGTCTGTTAGACCGATGTTTTCCATTCGGCTAGTCAGGATGCTGTGTGACACCGTATCAAATGCTGCTGACAGGTCCAACAGCACCATGATAACAGAAAGGCCCCTATCTTGATACATGTGCAGGTCGTCCATGACTGATATCAGGGCTGACTCCGTACTATGTTTAGGCCTAAAGCCGGATTGTGAATAGTCCAGTCCTCCTGTTTGTTCGATGTACATGGATAGATGGTGATTCACATGCTTTTCAAGGAGTTTTCCTAAAAATGGAAGCAGGGATATAGGCCTAAGGTTGGACAGATCTGTCCAAGGGATAGTTGTATTTTTTCTAATTGGTCTGACCAGAGCCCTTTTCCACCCTCTGGGGACCACACCGGTATTCAGGGAAAGATTCACCAGTGTCTGAATCGCGGGCCCTATTTCAGAAGCAATCATAGGCATGATTCTTGCTGGGATGGTGTCATCTGGGCAACCACTCTTTATTTGGGATATGATAGATGCTACCTCCTCAAGAGTGATTGCGGGAAATATGGCCGGGGGTGTGGGGTGGAGACCGGGTATTCCTTACTTAGCGGAGGAGAGTTGTTTCCTCCGAAGGACAGGTTTGCGTTAGTGATTTTTTCATAGATGTTATCTATTTTTGTAGTAAAGAAGTGTGAGATGTCGTCACACAGTTGCTGAGATTCGCACTCCGAGCTCTCGCAGGCCACTGGTTTAGTAAAGGATTGTAAGATTTGGTATAATACCCTTGGGGTGTTTCCCGCAGCTTCAATTTGGGATGCAATATGAGTTTTGCGAGCCCTACGAATGGCTTTGTGGTATATGGAGAGGGATTCCCAGAAGCGACTTCTGTCATCATTCTGGTGAGACGATCTCCATTTCTTCTCAAGTTTTCTGGCCGTTCTTTTTAGGGATCTTAAGTGTTCAGAAAACCAGACCTCTTGTTTGCGTGCCGGACGTGGTTTGAACAGTTTAAGGGGGGCAATTTGATTTACTGCGGTTACCAACGCACCTTCAAATATAGTTAGGGCTTCCTCAATGTCCTCTGTGGGCCTAGGGGAAGGTTCAACAAATCTATTTTTAAAAGAGTTTTGGGTGATTTTATGCCATGGTCTACGTTCACTTGGCAGGGCTATAGCATTTGAGGGGGAGTGCAAAGGTAGGAGGTATAGAACTCTATAATAAAATGATCTGTCCATTTTACTTGCGTTGGAGGGAGACATTTGATTTCTGCTAGGTTGGACATGATTAAATCCAGAGTGTGTCCTGCCTGGTGTGTGGGACCACTGTTGGCTTGTTTGAAGCCTAGTAGAGACAAATCTGTCAACAGGGTTTGTGCTTCAGTACACTCTTTTTGTTCGCTATGATGTTGAAATCTCCCACGAGCAAAAAATTTCTTTCTTTACTTACGTGGGGAGCTAGGGCTTCTAATAGTGTGGTGGAAAAGTTGGCACAGGGTCCAGGAGGTCGATAGATCAGAGCTCCTTTTTGGCAGCATTTGGGTGAGGTGCTGATTTTAAAGATTAGTAGTTCCAGTTCTGGGGTGCATAATTCATCTAGGATGGAGACATTTATTTCTTGTTTGTAGACTATTGCAATTCCGCCCCCAACTTTAATAGGGCGGTCTAGTCTGACCATTTTGTATCCTGTTGGGATTCCTAGTGTTATGGCCGGGACCGAGTGGGGTTTCAGCCATGTTTCCGTCAGGAAGCATAGGTCGGGTTCTGTTGATGAAATTAGGTCCCATACTTCGGTGGAGTGTTTAGATAGTGAGCGAATATTACATAGGAGGTTCTTATTCCCAAGCGATGCATTGATGCCCACCCTGTCAGCAATGGTGGGACTGTTCTCTACAAGGTAGCTTGACGTAGTAATCGTACTGCGAGATCCAACAGCAGGGTATGTATTAGTTTTGGCCTCCAATGCCGTATGGAACTGGGATTTGCAGTGCCGGCAAGTGAAAGGCCCCTCCAAGCTGGTGTAAACCCCCTTGGAACATGAGTCAGGGAATGTGCAGCGTAGGGACGTGAGAGTCTGAGGGGAGTATGAGATAATAGACGCAGACCAACGATCTGCATTGGTCATAATCGGTGCCATTGCCCCTGGCCCCGTCCTGTCGCGGACGGGCGCAGACGGGCTGGTCTTTGGCTCGTCTTAGGCGCAGAGTTAGGCGCCACCCTGTGCGCCAACGCTGCGCGCTGGGAGCCGACGAGGGCTAAATAGCCTTTGAAAATCGGATGTCTAGAGCGCTAACCGCTCTACTCTCCGTGTGGTCTGTCTCTGCCCCGCCCTCCACACACCGCGATAGGCTGAAGTGCTGCAGTACCGGTTCAGGGGTCAGGAGGTAGACTGAGGATCCCTAGTTGTATGCAAGTGAGTGAAATTCAATTTACAGCGTGCCTCTAGTTATCTAGCCAGGAGCAATACACATTTAAAACAATATTAGGATATGTGGCAAGTTATTACGAAGTGCAAGGACATTTTTAAAAAAACGATCATTAAAACATTTTTCGAGCTCCCTAGACAGTATTACAAGTAGCCCAGCGTGTCTGTGCAGTGTCAGCGCCAAGCGGAGTTAGAGTAGCTGCCACCAACTCCTTACCGCAAATGTGCCTGCCTCCTCGCTGCCTAAATAGCCTTTGAAAATCGGATGTCTAGAGCGCTAACCGCTCTACTCTCCGTGTGGTCTGTCTCTGCCCGCCCTCCACACACCGCGATAGGCTGAAGTGCTGCAGTACCGGTTCAGGGGTCAGGAGGTAGACTGAGGATCCCTAGTTGTATGCAAGTGAGTGAATTTCAATTTACAGCGTGCCTCTAGTTATCTAGCCAGGAGCAATACACATTTAAAACAATATTAGGATATGTGGCAAGTTATTACGAAGTGCAAGGAAATTTTTAAAAAAACGATCATTAAAACATTTTTCGAGCTCCCTAGACAGTATTACAAGTAGCCCAGCGTGTCTGTGCAGTGTCAGCGCCAAGCGGAGTTAGAGTAGCTGCCACCAACTCCTTACCTTAGGATATAGATAAAGAGATCTTTTTGCCAGCCAAGTGGCAGTGTACCCATCTCACTTCATTTGTTTTAGGATATGGTACACCAGTAGCAATTAGGCCAGCATCATTCCTTTAGGAATTAAAAAGACTTTCACAGCATCTGAATGTCCTCACTACCTTCCAGTGGGGGCCTGTGCTTGTATATAACTTCTGTCAAGATGGAAGTTAAATGGATCACATTGTGTTGGTCATGATAGTTAATAAAATACTAACTGCCTCTATGACTACTAAAGCCTGATTTAGATCCCGGTGCTAGCAATGTTCCATTCAAGGAAATTGCTGCCTTTGAGGCTGAAATGCATTATCTCACTTTAGAACGATAGTGTTACATTCTCACGGAAGGAAGCTCTAACGTCTTTCCCTGCACTCTGTATGTTGTACTCTGATACTTAAGATAGATTGTTGGTAAGGATAACCTCTGTTTTTTATCTCCATCTCACTTTCAAAATGGCCCCAGTGCTTTGAGTGGGTCAGTGTCCTTTACCATTCCCCCTCCTGCTTGCCTTGCAGTCATGAATCAAGATAGTAACCTACTGCATAACTTCTGATATCTCATCCTCCTGGTTGGTCAGCTTCCACAAGGACAATTGGACCAGAGGCGCTCTGACATTATAAAGCTAAAGAAAGATGTTGTATGACATGAGGGCCACTCTGTTTCCTAGCAAGCAGCAGGATACATTTATCTTGGTAATGAAATGAGTAGCAGGGTAGACAGAATGCACAAATGAAAACTAAGATGGTATGATTAAAGAAATTAGGGAATTTTTTGAGACTTTTAAATTTGTATGTAGGTAAGTTTGAGCATAAGAGTCACAACTTCACTATTGCTGAACTGGTGGGAATTGCCTAAAATGATGATGGTGAACATGCTATTCATAGCTTTGACCCCCCTTTCTGTTTCCGCTGAACAGCCGAACTCACACGGCCAGGAGGAGTGGTCCCGTGCAGACCCGATGGAATGGTGGAGGGCCGATGTGGATACAGAACGCGGCCCCTTTAAAATCCCCGGCGTGGAAGACGAGACTCCGCCCCCCTGGGACATCAGAGAACCAAAAGGAGGAGGATCCCGGAAGAAGACAGACGGCGTTTCCCGAGGTGGTGAAGGAGAGAGGCACGAGAACGCGAGAGTCGACTTCGAGTGTGGAGAGAAGGAGACGTGGCAGAGCCCAGTGGAGGACGACAAGCCAGGAGGCCACCGGTCGGGTGCTTCGCCCCGCCACGCTCCCGCGGGAGGGGCGTGGCTTACAAAGGTACGGGGCACGCTGGCGGGCTGGGTCTCTCGTAGTCAGCAACCTCCTGAGTAATGTAAATAAGTGTACAGTCTCTTGCTCCCTTTCCCTCACGAGCACTGCAGGCACTAGCTATTCTAGTAGAGCGCACTTGTACCACTTGGTGTCCCTCACTTACCCGGTCCCTAACAAACTCCGGTGAGGAGCGTCAGACTGACTCCCTACTTTCTTTCTTTCCTTTTTGGGATTACACACGACCGGAGTGGCGAACCTCGGCCCTGACAACCTTGTTGGAACCCCCGGTCTGGAGGGCCCTAATCCACAACGTGGCAGAAGCACCCTGGAACTCCCCATCTTCCCCAAGGGCGTCAGGACGGAGCCCGACGAGTTTGCCCGGATTAGACTGTCCAATCGACGGAGAAAAGCTTACTTAAAAATAAAGCCTTCCTTGAAATTACTTTTCTCTGGGTCAGAGTCGCTCCCTTCACCCCTCCTGTGCCCGATCCCGTACAACTGGTGTCAGAAGTGGGATCTCCATCGCAGTCCATCTGTGCAACCGAGATGGACGCCCTCATCCAACACCTGGTAAAGGGGCAGGAGAAATTAGAATGGGCAGTGGAACGACAGATCACTACGGCGCAGGCCGACCACGACCTATTTACGAACACTATTACCGCCCAGTTGGACAGTCTGCAGAAAAATCTGGTGCTAACTCCAAGTGCAGTAACAGTAGAGAGCAGGGTGCATGTCCCCAACCCCTCGGGGATCGCCCTACAGAAATACATTCAAGGGGAAGACCCCGATGCCTTCCTCATGAACTTCGAGAGGGCCGCCAGGGCGTTAGGATGGCCGGAGGAGAAGTGGCCGTTCTTTCTGGCTCCTTTGTTGACCGGCGAGGCGCAATTTGCATACCAGGTGGCCAACCCTATAGGGAACGCCCCCTACATGCTGATCAAAAACGTGATCCTGGACCATTTGGGGTTGGACCCTGAAGCGTATAGGGTCTGTTTTAGGAAGGAGAAAGGGACCCCGGGAGAGAATCCGAAGACCCTTTTCTTCCGCTTGAAAATGATGGCAGACAAGTGATTGAAACCCGAGGCCTGTACAAAAGATGACATCCTGGCAAAAATATACCTGGAGCAGTTCATGGAGGCCCTTCCTTATGGGTCTCAGAGATGGCTGAGACAACACTCCGGTATCACCGTGGAACAAGCCATCCAGATGGCTGCTGATTATGCGAGGGCTCAACCCCGCGGGTGGGAGCCGGAGAAGTACACCAAGGGCCAAACCCCGGTTAAAATGGAGAAAAAGACGAAGCCGCCAATGGACCTTGTAAGACCCAGACCGATGAGGATGGAATCCCCTACGTCTCGCGGACCTCAATGCTTCGAATGCGGCGAATGGGGTCACATAGCCCGTTTGTGTCCCCGAAAGCGCCCACCAGAAGAACCCATGGAGATTGGCTATCTGCCAAAGACCATCCTATACTCTGCCGAAACCGGAACATCTTTTTACGTGAGTATGAGGATAAATGAACATATGGTGAAAGCTCTTCTGGATTCAGGCTGCAGACAGTCTGTAGTCCAGAAACGCCTAGTTCTCCCATCTCAGTATGTCCCTGATTCCATTGTACACGTCCGTTGTGTACACGGAGACATCAAGCCCTACCCGATAGCCAAACTGACTATCTGGCCCACAGACAAACCCCCCTGTGTAGTGACGGTAGGAGTAGTGGACTCCCTTCCTGAGGACATGATTCTAGGGGTGGATAATCCCGGGTTCCTAGCCCTGTTCCGTGAAACAGTGTTTGACCGTCCCCGGACTGTAGAGGGACCCAAGGCCGCTTATATCACCCCAGACCCGTGGATATTAGATCGTAGTTTCTGATTCACTCAAGCTGAGGACAGAACCCTCTACAACGCGTGGGAAGCCGCTCATGCAGAACAAGATGCCTCTGCCACCTCTTTCCCCAGGTTCGTTATACGCAACGATCTACTGTATAGGGAAGCCGACCGAGGACAAAACCTCCAACTATTGGTCCCGGTGACCTTCAGAGAGCAGGTACTTTTCTTTGCCCATGCCCACCTGACGGCTGGCCACGCCGGTAAGGAGAAAACGACGGAGAGCATACTGCGTCACTTCTATTGGCCGGGGGTATACAAAGATGTGCAGGACTATTGCCAGAAATGCGAAATCTGCCAGTGCAAAAACACCCATAGACCCCCAGCCGTACCTCTCCAACCTATGCCTATCGTAGGGACCCCCTTTGAGAGAGTGGGTATGGATTTAATAGGACCATTGCCTAAGACCTCGAAAGGACACCAGTACGCTCTCGTAATTGTCGACTACGCGACAAGGTTCATAGAGGCGTTTCCCCTAAGAGCCCCCACCACCGCAAACGTAGCCGAGAAGTTCGTCGAATTATTCACTCATGTTGGATTTCCCAAAGAGGTCTTGACAGACCAAGGTACGCCTTTCACCTCCCGGATGATGAAAGAAGTCTGTAAAACACTGAACATCCACCACTTGAAGACGTCCGTTTATCACCCACAAACAGACGGCCTGGTTGAGAGGTACAACCAAACCCTAAAACTAACCCTTAAAAAGATGTTAGCCACCGAGGGCCAGGCATGGGACCGCCTGCTCCCCCTAGCGTTATATGTCCTTAGGGCTCAAAAATAGAGCAGCCTGGGATGTTCATCGTTTGAACTCCTTTACGGAAGAGTCCCACGGTCTCTGTTAGAAATCACCAAGGAGACTTGGGAGACGCAAGAAGCCCAAGAGCAGAAATCCCTCCTGGAATACACTCTACACTTACGCTCCAAGCTGGGAAAACTAAGATGTCTGGCACACACGAACCTAGAACATCAACGACACCGACAAACGGTATTACGACAGAGGGACGAAATTGAGACGCCTTAGAGTCGGTGAATGGGCCTTGCTTCTGCTACCGTCGGTTACGCACAAGAACGAATGGGTCGGTCCTTACGAGGTCATTGAGACTATTGGGAACACCACTTACCGACTTCGCATCTCGGCCACCAAAACACACACTTACCACATCAATCTGTTAAAGAAATGGATTGGCCCCATTCCGAGGAGCAACCACCTGGTGCTCCCCTCCCTGACAGAAGAAGCCTCAACCTTAGATCGGCTTGTCATAAACCCTGATCTGTCGGGGAAGAAGCAAAAGAAGCTTCAGAGCGTCCTACAACCCCTGTCACGAATCTTTTCGGATGTCCCGGGGAAGACGTCTCTGGTAGAACACTGCATCGAAACACCAGCAGGAAGAATCGTGAAACAACGGCCCTATCGGATACCAGCAGCCAGACGAGAGGCAGTCCGGAGAGAGGTGGGGGATATGTTGCGACTAGCTGTAATACGACCGTCCAAGAGTAATTGGGCCTCCCCAATCGTGATGATCCCGAAGCCGGACGGCTCAAAGAGGTTTTGTATGGATTTCAGAGCCCTGAATGCCATCTCCTCATTCGATGCCTATCCTATACCCAGGGTTGACGAACTAGTGGAAAAACTAGGGGACGCTGTTTTCATCACCACCCTGGATTTGACGAAAGGATACTGGCAGGTGCCCCTCCGTGAAGAAGACCGAAAGAAAACCGCCTTCATCACCGACGAGGGATTGTACGAGTTTACTGTTCTTCCATTCTGTTTACACGGCGCACCCGCCACCTTTCAGCGTCTGATGAACCAGGTGTTACAACCCTTTCCATCATTCAGTTCGGCCTACTTGGACGACATCGTCATTTACAGCAAGACGTGGGAAGACCATATACAGCACATACGTATCATCCTAACGGCGCTACAAAAAGCTGGGCTGCACATTAACTCCAAGAAATCCCGTGTCGCCTTCAATACGGTCAGATACTTGGGTTATGTCCTGGGAGGGGGCACGATAGCCCCACAAGCCGAGAAGGTGAAGGCCATTCAGAACACCGGCTTTCCAACAAGTAAACGCGAGTTACGTGCCTTCTTGAGTCTAATAGGCTATTATCGCAGATTCCTGCCACACTTCGCCAAGGTAGCCTCACCCCTTACCGACCTCCTCAGAAAAGATATCCGACAGAAGGAAATACTGCACCCCTCCAAAGAAGCCCGGGAAGCCTTCACTACCCTGAAAACAGCCATGACTACGGCGCCTGTGCTAGAATCCCCCGACTTCACTAAACAATTCATACTGGCCACTGATGCTTCGGACGTAGGGTTAGGGGCTGTACTGTCACAGGTGGGCAAAGATGGGGTAGAGCACCCCATTCTATTTATCAGCCGTAAACTGTACCCCCGGGAGTGCAGGTATTCTACTGTAGAACGCGAGTGCCTAGCGCTCAAGTGGGCTATTGACAAACTGCACTACTATCTGGAAGGGAGGACATTCATACTGCAGACTGATCACGCCCCATTGACATGGATGTACAGGAACAGAACCCTCAATGCTAGAGTACTCCGGTGGTTCCTCTCCCTGCAGCCCTATTCCTTTTTGGTGCAACATAAGAAGGGCACTGACAATGGAAACGCGGACTTCCTGTCTAGGGTCTTCCCTCTCCCCGATCGGGAGAGTCCAGGTGGGGAG
Source organism: Lissotriton helveticus (assembly GCF_964261635.1). Classification (NCBI taxonomy): domain Eukaryota; kingdom Metazoa; phylum Chordata; class Amphibia; order Caudata; family Salamandridae; genus Lissotriton; species Lissotriton helveticus. Next base: position 1,187,607,616 of record NC_136067.1, read on the forward strand.
GGGTGTGACGGGGCGGGTTCTCACCCTGACGGCCCCCGGGAGGAACACGATAGCTGTGACTGGTGGTCGGCTGTCCCTTTGACCCCCCTTTCTGTTTCCGCTGAACAGCCTAACTCACCTGGCCAGGAGGAGTGGTCCCGTGCAGACCCGGAATGGTGGAGGGCCGATGTGGATACAGAACGCGGCCCCTTTAAAATCCCCGGCATGGAAGACGAGACTCCGCCCCCCTGGGACGTCAGAGCACCAAAAGGTGGAGGACCCCGGAAGAAGACGGACGGCGTTTCCCGAGGTGGTGAAGGAGAGAGGCACGAGAACACGAGAGTCGACTTCGAGTGCGGAGAGAAGGAGACGTGGCAGAGCCCAGCGGAGGACGACAAGCCAGGAGGCCACCGGTCGGGTGCTTCCCCCCGCCACGCTCTCGCGGGAGGGGCGTGGCTTACAAAGGTACTGGGCACGCTGGCGGGCTGGGTCTCTCGTAGTCAGCAACCTCCTGAGTGATGTAAATAAGTGTACAGTCTCTTGCTCCCTTTCCCTCACGAGCACTGCAGGCACTAGCTATTCTAGTAGAGCGCACTTGTACCACTTGGTGTCCCTCACTTACCCGGTCCCTAACAAACTCCGGTGAGGAGCGTCAGACTGACTCCCTACTTTCTTTCTTTCCTTTTTGGGATTACACACGACCAGAGTGGCGGACCTCGGCCCTGACAACCTCGTTGGAACCCCCGGTCTGGAGGGCCCTAATCCACAACGAGGCAGAAGCACCCTGGAACTCCCCATCTTCCCCAAGGGCGTCAGGACGGAGCCCAACGAGTTTGCCCGGATTAGACTGTCCAATCGACGGAGAAAAGCTTACTTAAAAATAAAGCCTTCCTTGAAATCACTTTTCTCTGGGTCAGAGTTGCTCCCTTCCCCCCCTCCTGTGCCCGATCCCGTACACACACATAAGGTGTTAATGGCCCGCTTAGCAGCGCTGGTCATGGTGAACATGTTGCGCCCCCAAGAGTCCAGCCAGCGGGCCTCCCGGGACGGTGGAGACAACAGTGGCGGCAGGGAGGGAAAGGCAGTCCGCAAAAGTGGGCTGGAGGCAGAGGGGTAGAGGGAAATACACGCCGGGTTAAGCGGCGCCGGAAGGTGCCGGTACAGGAGGTGTTGGGGCAATGGGCCCCCTGTGGCGGGACACCCCCAAGTCCCCATCAGGGAAGAAAGGAGCAAACCCTCGAAGTGAAGCAACAGCTACCTCCCACCAGAGCCCTGGTGGAGAACCTCCAAAAGATGATTTGCAGGGAAATGAGCAAGCAGGTCACCCATGCGCAAAATACCTACAGCGAAGGCCGCACCCGCCTCCGTAGGGTCCAGCGGTAGAGAAAGCAGCTCCTCTGTGGGTGACGGCTGCAAACGAAGGCGACCATCTCCGAAGCCAAGCGGGCGAGCAAAGGCCAGACCTGAAAAGTAGAAGGAGGGGCCGAGGAGTGGGGGACTTTCACTCCTTCCGCGAACACCGCGGCCTCAGGAATGACGGGGAGCCCCCCTTTGATGACGCCGATGGAAAAGCTACAACACGGCGGTCCATCTCTGGTGAGGACGACACCAGTTGGCACCCAAGCTCCGGAGAAGAGGGAGAGTCCGAAGACGAGTCCGCAACTCGACGCCTGTCCAGTACCACAGAGTCCGCAGCCTGAGGCAGGACGTCATCACCATCCGGCGCCAAGGAAAACGCCGGACATATCTCCCCCACATCAAGCAGTGCTGGGGACCGGAGCTGAGCCGGAGCTGAAGTGGCCAAGGGACGGCGCCAAAATTGCGTAGACTCAACCTCCGACTAGGCAGTCACCTGTGTTGAGGGGCGAGAGGGACGGGGGAGTGACAAAAAGCCCTCCGCCAGCTTTGACCCAGAATGGGACATAGGGGGTCCGCCGACCCATGCGGTGCCACCAAGGCAGATTCAACCTCCGATGAAGCAGCCACCGGCATGGAGGGATGAGAGGGGCCCGGAGGGGGACGAGGGGTCCCCATCCAGCCTCGACCCATAGCGGGACGAGGGGGGTCTACCGACCCCTGCGGAGCTGCCCGGGCCAGCAGCTGCTGGCACTGTAGCGGCATCACCTCAGTCATAGATGAGGCCATGGCCTGTCTAGAGGGCCAAGCGGGGCTCGAAGATGTGACCCGAGCCCAGACAACCTCTCGCGACACCATAGGGACTCCCGCAGGAGTTTGCTGTGAGGCAGAGGTGCCGTGGTCCGAAGGAGGGATCCCCAACGGCACCACATCCTCCAAGCCTGGAGCCGAGCCAGTCCGCACTGGGGCCAGAGCCGCCGGTGACACTGTGGAGGGCCCCACACATGCCAAGGGATCCACCGACGTCCCAGGAGGGGAAGGAGGAGGAGGAGACGCCAGCAGGGCCTGCAAAGCCGCCGCTTATGTCTCCATCTGGGCTCTCGATGCCCCCTCACCAGAAAACAGTGGATAGGGAGACAAAATGCGAGCCGCATCACCCGCGGAGAGCCCATGCCCCCAACAGGCCAAAAACCAGCCCCTGGGGACAAGCTGCGACACTTTCCCACCAGGGGTACCTACGCTTCTTTACTGGTGCCAAAAGGACAGCCAAGTACAGGCACCTAAAGTGTGGCCTAGCAACATACGTAGCAACTACTAGTTTTGTCAAGACAGAAGAAATTGGGATTTCCTCTGCAGCTGCGCTTGCTGTTAAACTGGCCCTAGCACCACCAGGTTCAGGCAAAGCCAGTATTGATTGCATTCTGATCAACGCTTATATCTATCCCAAAGAAAAAAAAAAAGCAGCAAATGAACTACACATCTTCTTGGAGGAGGAGTGTATCACGGGATGATCAACAACTAACATTGTACGTACAGGGGACTTCAACCTTAACCTCATGGGGACTCCACAAGAAGAGGTAATCTTAGCTCAAAATATAACTTGGGACCTACCGTCGCAAGGGAAGCTACAAACAGCTAAACAAACAAAATTGGGAGCGCAGATACTTGAAGAAATGGAGCACTTCAATATCAGAGCCTTAAACGGTAGGTTTGGGGGAGATAGGCCACCAGCTCCAACTTACTACTCAACGAGAGCCAACAGCATACTAGATTATACCTTTATCTCATTACCTCTTTTTCATTAAACAACCTCATTCTGGATAGGAAAAAAAACTGACAGTGACCATTGCCCTCAGGAAATTGTTTTGGACATTGCGAGACCCATACTCGAGCGATCAAATACCCCAAAAGAGTCTATCCATACGGTTAATTTAAAAGACATTAAGTACTCGGTAGCAATGGGCAAAAACTTAATAGGAAGGGCACAATATCACTTTACGGAGCACACGGGATCAAATGAAATCATAAAATGGGAACAATTTACAACCACCATGTCGAATTATGCAACGAAGCCCAAAGCACAAGCAAAGCTCAGCAACATGGACAATCTATCTCGAGAGCACAGAGAAAAAAATTAAGAAAACAAAAAACTCGATTTACCGTTTAATGAGATAAATACAGCTGGATCCTAAAGAAAAAGCAAAGCAAAACCACCTTCGGACACTGAAATCTTCACTAAAAAAGCTGAAATGGGAAGCAAACAAAACAATGGAGGAAAACTTGTGGGCAAAACTCCACTCAGACATTAAACAGAATGACGGGGCAAGGTTTTGGAAAACCGTTAACTCTCTAACACGTCCAGCAAACATGGGGGTTTCTTCAAACATCACAGAGGAAACATGGGCACTCTATCTTGGTAAGCACTTTAATCGAGACTTACCCAACAATCGGTGGTTATCCGACCTTAACACCACAAAAGACTATAAAGCTGACAACGCGCAACTAATACAATCGTACACAAACATTAAAGACAGTCATGAACCAAACAATTCCCCAATGCTGCAACATAACATCAAACGCCAAATCAAAAAAGGCAGAAGGGAAGGAGTTCCGGGTTCAAACGGGATCCCGCCAATCCTCTTCAAACAAGATGTGGGTTATTGGGCAGCTGCTCTCGAACCCCTTTTTTTTTTTTAAATCAGGAGCTCGAACATCTTGCCAGGCTCCTGGAAGGGCTCTATCATTACCCCAATATATAAAGCAGGGGACAGGACTCTACCCCAAAATTACAGACTAGTGGCCCTAACTGACAATGAGGCGAAGTACTTCGCAGGCCTTCTGTTGGAGGAACTACAGGCATGGGCCACAAAGAAAGCTCTGATACCGGTTTACCAGACAGGTTTTGTTAAATCAGTGGGCATGACGCCCAATATACTAACCATGGGCATTTTAATAGATAAGGGAGAGACAAAAAAACTGCCCCTACACCTCTGCTATATAGACTATAAAGTGGCTTTCCACAACATCAACCGGAATCTCCTATGGTCAAAATTAAACGGCTGGGGGATCTCAAAACCATTGTTGGACTTGTTAATATATCTGCACACGGAGACTTGGATACAGATAAAGGTGGGGGACGGCTCACTGCTGTCAAGGCGCATACAGACCAATAATGGCCTCAAGCAGGGTTGCGTTTTGGCCCCCACACTGTTTAACCTGTACTTGGGCGATCTGGCTCCAACTTTGAACAACTGCAACTCACATGCCCCTAAACTAGGAGGGCTTAACCTACCATGCCTCTTATATGCGGACGATATTGTTTTAATAAGCCACACCAAAGTAGGTCTCCAAAACCTCTTGAACACCACGCAGAGCTGTTCCAAGACAAACAACCTAATAGTAAACCTCGAGAAAACTCAAACTATGACCATCAGCAAAAGAAAAAGGAAAACCTTTTCGTGGTTTTGGAACAGATCTCGCATCAAAGACACGTCGACATATAAATATCTAGGCGTGAAGATTGATAACGGCGGTCGTTTCAGTGTGCAAAGGTCTAGCATCAGAGGCAAAGGACTTGCACTGGCAATTGCCTTAAAAACACTGAATAACAAGCTCTCCGGCCCATCTCCAACACCTTTGGTACAAGTTATCCGTCCCAAACGGCTGCCCACAATAACTTACGGAAGCGAGGTGCTACGAGGCAGAGGCGCAACAATACTCGACAGCACAATCATAGCCGCATATAGAATCATCTTTAGCCTTCCTAAGCTGACCGCCCCACCACAGATCAGGCTGGAGTTTGGCAACCAACAACAGCTCCTGGCACGACAGGGGGCCTACATCTGCGTATGGGACAAAGTGAGGAAATCCACAGAAGGAACTTTGAATGAATATCTGTGGAGAGAGTTAGAGCAATCTCCGACCTCACCAGCAGCTAAATACTTAGCAAAAAGTCTTGCAAACACCGGGCTGGAACAGCTCTGGGCTTCCTCCACAGACCACAAAACGTTCAATAAACTGGCAAAGAAGTCGATTAAACAACAGTCGTGGGTCCAATACAAAGCAGATTTTTCAAAAAGAATGCACGCCTGGATGATTTTGAACTCATACTCGGCAAAAGCTCCCCAGCACTATTTTGGTCTGGGCTACGCCAAAAAAAACAAAATGTCCTTCTTAAGGTACAGGCTAGGTCTGCTGCCGTGCAGTCAGCATGTTCCACACTGGCTAAAAAAGAAAGCAGGCACGCTATGCCGGCTATGTGGTGTCACGCAAGAAGATATGCTTCATCTGCTATGCTCCTGTGAGACAATGCTAGAGGAGCGGAAACTTTTTCTGAAGCACCACTTCATCCGACATGGCACACGAAGGAGCGCAGTTCTCACCTGTTTTTCATCTCAGGACCCTCAGCTGAGCTGTAGCCTTGTAAAATTTTTAAAGGCAGTGGAAAAAAAATGCCCGGACTCGATCCTTGAACTGATTTAATACACAAAAAAAAATCTGATTTTAACCTGTTTTAAAACAGAAACTGCGTCTATTGTCTAAATACTAGTGTGACAAATGAAAGGTTAACATTTTTTAAAATCAGGATGAACAGAACAGCAACGTCCACGCCATGCTGGTTCTAAAAAAAACATGTCATTTTATATTGTGTTTTATTTTAATTCATATTTTGTAATTGTATGGCATTGGTTTTAATTAACTGTGCAAAATAAACTTACTTACTTACTTATCCACCCACCCACCGGGGAGCGATGCTCATGCGGTATCGGAGAGAAATGGGGATGACGACGGCCGCTTCTAAAGCCTTCCGCAGAAGCTGATAGAGGAGAGGAGACGAAGAAGACTTTGAGAGACGCGCCGAGAGCAGTTTAATCCTGCGCTCCCACCGCTACTTTGGCTTCAACAGTTGACACGCCTTGCAATTAGTGGAGCTGTGATCTTCCCCTAAACACCACATGCAAATGAGGTGAGGGTCCGTCACTGACATAAGGCGTCCACAAGATGGACAAGTTTGAAAGCCCGAAGGCATTCACACACTGTTCCACACAGATAACACAATATTGAAAGAAAAAGGGGGGCCTAAACAGGCCCGGAACAGAGACCGGATACGCGTTGCACGTGGTAAAGAAAAAAAGTGACGTACGGCACGTCGGGTGGGACTTATGTGACCTCCCTGACGTCACGTATGCGGACAATGCCTGGGCGGAGTCGTGTGATGTCGTCTCCCCGACGCACAGGGATGCTGTGGCAAAAAAAAAAATTCCAGATCCAGTCTCACGCCTGGGGATAATTCTACATTAAGGAATCTGCGGCTAGTAATCTCTATCAGAATCAAATAATAAATAATACATTTTAACATCTTCATTTTAGCCAATTTCTACCAGTTAAGCAATAGAGATGGCAAGACTATTATGCTCAACCACCACACGTTCATACAAATGTATACATTTAAAACAATGCCCAAATGTCTTTCGTCTTTTCATCCTAGTTTTCAGGAGGGCCTCCTGTCTACCATGCTACCCATTTCAATCCCAGGCTAAATATATCCTGTTTCTTGCTAGGCAATTGATTGGCCCTCATGTCAGCTGACATCCTGCTGTAGCTTAATGATGTCAGGGCACCAATGGACCAATTGTCCTGGTGAAGATGACACACAGAAGGAGGAGATATCAGCAATTATGCACTTGGTTACTATCTGTAATTATGTCTGCAAGACAAGTAGGTAGTGGAAAAGTAAAGCACTCTGAACTATTCAAAGCATTGGGGCCTTTTTAAAAGTGGGATGGCGTTACAAAAACACAGTTTTTCCTCAACCACAATTAATATTGAGTGTCTGAGTCCCACGTACAGAGTGCAGAGGTTCAGGTTAAATGCAATTCCTTTCGTGAGAATGGAAGATCATCGCTCTAACGTAGGATAATACATTCTAGCCTCAAAAGGCAATAAATTATTCAAATGGAATGTTGCTAGCACCGGTATCTAAAGCAGGCTTTTGTACCCTTTGAGGCAGTCAAGCTCTGTCATTATCTATCATGACCACCACAATGTGATCCAAATTACTTCCACTTTGTGAAAATGTATATTCACGCAGAGGACCCCAATATAAGGTAGTGAGGACCTTCAGATGATGTGAACGTCTTTTGATGCCAAATGAAAAGATTGTGAATTTTACTTACCATATTAATTGGTAAAAGGATGAACTAAGGTTCAAGTCTTCTTGTTTTTCTTTCTTTTTTTGTTTTTTAGTCTCGGCCATGCAGAGAAAATCTGTTGTGCAACACTGCCACTGCTGGTTTCTTCAGTATGTTCTGCAGATGGAAAATTCTACTGTTAGTGCATATACCATATGCAATACAACAAAAGCATTATAAAGCATTAACAGATCTGTACTATGGGGTCTGTAATATAAGTATATTGCCCTTATATCAGATGACATACTGCTGTAGCTGTAAGATGTCAGGGCACCAATGGACCAATTGTCCTGGTGAAGACGACACACAGAAGGAGGAGATATCAGCAATTATGCACTCAGTTACTATCTGTATTTAGGACTGCAAGTCAAGTAGGAAGTGGAAAAGTAAAGCACTCTGAACTATTCAAAGCATTGGGGCCTTTTTGAAAGTGGGTTGGAGTACAAAAACACAGTATATCCTCAACAACAATCAATCTTGAGTATCAAAGTCCCACATACAGAGTGCACGGGTACAGGTCATATGTGCTTTCTTCCATGAGTAATATGAAGACAATCATTGTAATGTGGTAGCTCCAGACTTATACCAGCCATTTAAAGCCCGGAGCCGTTCCATTGTCCTCAACAGAGCTCTCAACATTCTAATTTTCTAATTAAATTAAATTAGTTTCTTGCAAATCATGAATATTTTAAATTTATCTAACCTATTCAATGTTTTCTATTTAGCATGTAATGCCGCGGAGATGGAGTGAATCGGTCACATGTTATGGTGCAAGGAATGACTGCGAATTGTAACTCCACCAGCGTTTCAGAGGGTACCCAAACACGTGAATGCCTTATTCTCCCCTTATGGGATTTTAGGATCACTGGCCCAATATGTGACACCCAGTGACCGTCAGTCTTTTAGATGCAGCTCCTTGGCATAACTGACTCTGCACCTCCCCTCCAGGTCTGGCAGAGGTGATACTTGCATGTGACCAACTGTTCCCCTGTCCTAACAGCTGTTCAGTTGTGATGATGACATGTGACTCACTATGTTCCCATACTGCTTTTATACAAGATGTCACCCCAAAAGGAAGCACCAGCGCTCCGATTGCCCGATATCATTTTATATATAAGATAACTGTGTCAAGTTTAACATCTTCAGCCAGTTCAAGTTTTTTTAAGGACTCTCATGCCCCAGGATCCTACTGGATTTTTGCTAAAAAGACAAAACCGGTTGAGGCTTTCACTCAAGATTAGTGAACACTAGGCAATTATGTATCATACTGTTCCCTGGCCATACCAACCTCATAGGGGCACGATGGGGGAGAAGGACCAACAAACAATATATTACAACCTGACAAAGCGAGTCCGACATGCATTACCACAGTAAACACACAGACATCTAAAGTGCTACAGAAATGAGAAGTTTGACATCTGCATTTCTAGCTAATTTAATCCAGTGCTTTGATTTTTCTTTTGCACTGGTAGGACTTGCAAACAGACAGAAGAGATAACATGCACTACTCAAAAGCTATGCTCACAAATCTGGCATGAGACACTTGTAAGGCCGGCCACCAAGTCTTAGACTACAGAGAAGCAAGGAAAACAAAAATAACCAGAATATTCCTACCTGTATTTAGTAACCTACTATCCAATCTGTGTATCTTTGTTTACCGTGTGAAATCTTCCCAAAGTGGCACATAGTTTAGATATTTGAACTTCTACACAACAATAAGAATAAGCTGACCTCAAATTGCTTGAACAGTATGGACTTCTCGGGGCCAATACCACACACTAGTGGGCAAGCAGTCATGTCAAGCGCACTCTGCCTCAAGGTAGAGGGGTCCTGTGGGATAGTGAATGAGTGCAGGTCCACAATGCTGTGCAAGACCTGAACTCCTCCGGCAGCTGAACCCAGCTATGGGACGGCCCAGGTAGTTGCCTAGGTGACAGATGCCTGTAGGCTGGATACCAAAGAATTTGAGGGGCTTGGGAGAGTTCCAGCACGTCTAAGCAGCAACTAATACCCAGGAATAGTGAGTATCAGTGTTCCAGAATTTCTATTTGAAGCATTTACCCACTTTGCCTGCAGGTGCACTTTATTTTAGGAAACGTGCCACAAGAAGACGTATGCTGGCAATAAACAGACGCCGTATGTCGTGTAGTCAACCTTCGCCCACAGCGGCAGATCTTATTTTGCTAGTGTTTTAACACTTCAATCTGCAGTGCTTGAGTGCTGCCCTCAATCACCGTTCATGTCAGACAAGCCCTCAAGCAGGAGCAGTCAGTTATGAGAGGAAAGGGGACTTTCTCTTCCATGCTTGATAACGGACTTGTTACCATGCTTTAATCTCCATTCTTTGAAAATCTCTGACAAGCCGTGCCCGCGGATGATACGCTGATCTAAGTGCAAGTGACAATTTGAAATGGCCGGGAGAGGGGGCGCAAGGGGGTCTTAAAATCAATCAATCATGCCATTTGTATAGCGCACTACTCACCCGGGAGGGTCTCAAGGCGCTTGGGGGGAGGGGTATGCTACTGCTCGAACAGCCAGGTCTTGAGTTGTTTCCTGAAGGCGAGATGGTCCTGCGTCAGCCGAAGGTGGATGGGGAGGGAGTTCCAAGTCTTGGCAGCCAGGTAAGAGAAGGATCTTCCTCCGGCGGTGGCTCTTCGGATGTGTGGTACGGCTGCGAGGGCAAGGCTGGTGGACCGTAGCTGGCGGGTGGGCGTGTAGAAGGTCAGGCGGTCGTTGAGGTACTTGGGGCCCAGGTCGTGGAGAGACTTGTGTGCGTGGGTGAGGAGCCGGAACGTGATCCTCTTGTCGACGGGGAGCCAATGCAGGTTCCTCAGGTGGCTGGAGATGTGGCTGCGTCGGGGGACATCCAGGATGAGTCGGGCGGAGGCGTTCTGGATGCGCTGGAGTCTTTTCTGTAGCTTGGCTGTGGTTCCGGCGTAGAGGGCGTTTCCGTAGTCCAGTCGGCTGGTGACGAGTGCCTGGGTGACAGTCTTTCTGGTCTCGGTCGGGATCCAGCGGAAGATCTTGCGAAGCATACGCAGGGTGTTGAAGCACGATGAGGAGACGGCGTTGACTTGTCTGGTCATCGAGAGGGAGGGGTCCAGGATGAAGCCCAGGTTGCGTGCGTGGTCGGTTGGCTTGGGTGCGGTGCCCAGGGCTCGGGGCCACCAGGAGTCGTCCCAGGCAGAGGGCGAAGATCCCAGGATGAGGACTTCCGTCTTGTCCGAGTTCAGTTTCAGGCGGCTGTCCTTCATCCACTCGGCGACGTCTTTCATCACTTCGTGTAGGCAGGTTCTGGCGGTGTCGGGGTCTCTGGTGAGGGAGAGGATCAGCTGGGTGTCGTCGGCGTAAGAGATGATGTTGAGGTTATAAACAATTTCCAAGTCTTCACACTGTCATTGATAGCGCTACTTGATTGATGGACCTTACGCGGAGGCAGGACCCATGCAGTTTCTGGCGCAGTGTGCCCAAGATATGGTGGGAGGTTTATTCCTTTTAAATTGAACTGGACATGCTGCTATGATCGTTCATGTATAGTAACAATACTTTTTGCACCTAACTTTCGGGATACTAAATACTTTCTGCACATCACCACCACCCACCAACAGTGCTTTAAATGGGCCGTTACTCACTGGTACAGAGTAGGGGCACTTATTTTTTACCCCCCATTCAGTATTAGAACTTCTCCATGCCCAAGGAGAGCACCGATACTACCAGCAGCATCTCGGGATTTGGAACTAAATGGTGATCATTTGAGTATACACAGCATTTTTACTCAGCTGCGCAAGCTCATGTGATTACCATATCACACTGTCAGTGGCAGAGCACATAGCTGCCAATGTTTAAGATTGCCATGCATGGCATTTTCTTAATTTCAGTGTAATTAAGAGTGACATTTCAACGACTATGAGTGACACTTTCTTGCAAGCAATGAAATATAAAAACCAGAAATGACACCTATTTGATCAACAAGAAACTCTAAGAAGTCATTGAATTAAAGTGCGCTAACAGGGCATGCGAACTGCACCAGCGAGCTACTCTGCTAATCAATTCGGCCCATGCCGAGTGGTGGCCTGAGTAAAACAACCATGATAAAAAAAATAAACAAAACATAAGCAAACGCTCGATTTAAGATATGTGTAGAGATAAGATCCAGTGTGGAAACCATCATATTCACCACAAATCGGTGGCTTAGTCGCCCATTACCCCACCCCTAAATTAAGCAAAGTTATCATCCAAGCAAAGTTATCCTCCAAGCAAACTGATCGTAAAAAACACAGGTGGAACCAATCCTTTTAAACATAGGGCAGAGTTAATCTACAAACATATGACTGACTGCAAGCTGAGCCACAAAATTAAAGAAGACATACTGATGACCCTCTGCACTGAATCACACTGCGCTTATTCACGGAGCTTACTACGTGAAAAATTATACCAAGCACTCCTCGGAAAATATAAATGAAAATAGATAATCAGAACAATTGTAAAGAGCACAAAAATGCAGCTGTTGCTGCCTAAATTATCAATAAACTCTGACCTGAACACGGTGATGCAGATCCCTCACAGTCTCAATTCAAACTATAAATGATGAATAGTGCCTCGGAAACAATTGTTTACTTACACCTTTTCATTGAAAACATAAACGAAAAAGAATTAAAACAATGCTCCATGAATAATTATTTGCAATTTGCTTTTGTATAAAGACGACTTTAACTTAAGCACAGAATACAACTTGCTATATCCAGGAGGCCTCCGATGTGGTTTAATATGTAACTGCTATTTCAAACTCTCCGGGTTCAACATGATCAGGCGGGACAGAACAAGAACAATGAATGACTTATGAATTATGGTCGAATGCACTCCATTTCTTTCAAACCCTTTTTTAGATGCTAGAAAGGAAGAGTTTCAGGAGCGGGACCCCAGAGTAACCTCTCAGCGTGACTAGACAAATGTGCCCGGTCCCCCTACTGCGAGATTTTAACAAATGAGCAGATGATTGACGTTCATTAACGAGCGGGGGCTGGACAAATGTGCCCCTCTGCCACGACATGTGAAGGTCTGGGCAGGTGAATGTTGCAAGTGTGGGTGGGCCTTACACGACTCTAGAATTAGAACTAAAACCTGCCTCCTACCTGACAGTCTTGTACAACCAGGGCTCGAGACGGGGTACCACGCGGGTGGACGGCGTCCCCCCACTTATTTTACCAGGGGAACGCCATCCCCCCTGCCAAACAGCTGGACTTCACTCTTTGGCCTCTCTGAGACGAGGAGCTCGGCACCTTTCGTGGCGTCACTTCCGGCCGTGACGTCACTTCCGGTGACAGCGTCCCCCCACTTATTTTTTTACGACTTGGGTCCTGTGTACAACACAAGTCTGAGTGCAACTCTAGCTCTCAAGTTGAGAAAAGGCGCTGCTCTGCCAGAGACGCTCGCTAGGAAAACAAGCATTGCATAGCCAATAGGTCTCGCCTTTGGGACCAATATAGTGTTTAGCCATGCAACACTTTATCCTGGGTAATACAACATCTACTGGTACTTCATGTGCCACTGGTGAACAGCCACGCACACCTAAGTTTGGGTTTTATTGCTAGTTGATGAACACTGGAAATGTAATTCATGCCCAAAAAGGGCAAGCCTGCAACCTAAAAGAAATTAAATGATGAATACAAATAATGTTATTGAAATAATGCCTTTACTAGCTGCAATAGTCGGTGATGTAATGAAAAAACCTATATTGATTAACGGCAAGAATGACATGATGTATGTTACTTGATTATTTTTGCAGCCCCTTTCGGAAATGTGAAAGTCAATGAGGGATGAATTTGTCTTATTTTTTATAGTTTTAACATTCTTACTGTAATTTCGCATTGTGGATAATAGTCGTCATTAACCAGGGTTCACAGTCTGCAGTGCCGAGACGGAGCTTAAAGGCGATCTTTTCAACGTATAGCGTGCCATTGAGTCTCTAATTAATAAATCTGACTACCTAATGCATCACAAAACCTCAAATAATTTAAGTACTAAGGTCTGATAATCATCAGCTACCTTCCGGAGAAAGCCTGGGGCACGTAATGATCTTGTGGCTCACTTGAAAAGAGCGTCACTACATTACATCAAAAGTGTACTAAAAAGTTATGCATTTTTTGGGCTATAATAATTATAACACAAACAACATATCTTTCCCTTAATTTTAGCAATTCCACATTATCATGCTAGTTTCACAGATATATTCTTAATTTTTCCGTTGATAGGCTTGCTTTTTCTAAAGTTTTTGAAAAAGTAATTTCTGGTCTTGATCAACCTGTGAAGTGGCAGGCAAGCGTATTAAATCAATAGGAATACATGTGCTATAATTCTCAAGGGACACTGAAATAAACAAATACCAATCAACTGGAGAAAATTCGTTCTATTGAAGTGACTAATACCTATTTTTAACTCCATTGTTATAGGTTTGAATATGGGCATGAGCAGCACAACTTTCACCCTCTGAGGAAAATACAGTCAGTAGCACTGAATATGGTAATGATAATGATTAATCTGCAGGACAAATGCTTAATTCTCAAGGGTTAGATGACTCTCAGGCCTATGCAGCATGTGCTCAAGCCACTAAGCTATCTCACAAGATCTATTTTCAGGAAAATGTTGGGTTACATTTCCTGGAGAAGCTGGTGTTCATAACTCCAATAAACTATATTTTTTTTTATACGCCAGTGAAATTGGCAGCTTGTTTCCTAATGAGGTGAAAGTAAAATGCAAACATCATTACCTTTTTTATGCACTAGTTCCCTGACATCCCCACAACACAGGTTCGGCATAGCCAACAGGTTTTGCCTTTGCGACCTATTGGCTTTGCCAATTGCTTTTGGTTGGAACGGGCAGTATTGGGACACACACTGGGCAGCATCTTTACTCGGATGAAAAGCACCTAAAGTTCATTTGTTTCGGAGAGGAGCTAAAGAAATTATTTACTGACGATCTCACTTAATGCACATTTTTTTAAATAAATAATACAAGCATTTAGAAACATTTGGTCAGTTACAGGTGATAAAGTAATGAACAAGTGAGCGTACGTGCAGAGGCGAACCTAAATTTACTGCATACGGTGCAATGGCACCGGGTACTGTGGTGTTGGGTTCAAATCAGGCCTACATACTCTGCTAAACTCTCGAACACCTTAGTATAGAAGTTGGCACGGACACTGGAAAAGGTAAAAGACAAGTTTATTAAGACCCCATGGGGTGGTGATACATTCCTACAGCACCCTTCGGCAATGTAAGAAGTAGCACACCGAACATCGGTGCGCGACCTCTTTTATATAGTTTTAATAGCAATAAAAAAGATAGGCGGTTACAAGTTACACATTTTAGGTACATATAAGGTCATTTTTGGAACACAGCCAACGTGTGGGAGGAGTTCAATAACACTGGTCAGTTAGTGCTAACATTCCTAAAGAGTGACCAGTTGATGCATAGTGCGCATGTGCGCTTGACCAGTATTAAAAATAGCCTGTTGCCGAGCAGAATAGGGACCATGGGTATCAAGAAAGGACAAAAGGGCACACTGACCACGAGGCTGCGTGTTCATAGGAAACGGAAGTCAGAGGGATTCAAAATGGCCCCGTTCGTTTTGGTCAAGTTAACAGAAAAGACCGTGTAGCTGTGCTAAACGCTAACTCAGGAGCTGCCAAAACACGACAGACGGCCCTTTTAGCATTTAGCAAAAGCTACCTCATAGTGAACGTAGTCAGAATGTTCATCCTCAATGTTAATAGCCATTATTTTCAATACTTCATCATTGATCAGTTTCTCTTGCTTAACAATAGCTTGTTTGGACGGAATACAGGCTGTGATACATACAGAACATAATGTAGGGCCACATTGAATACATAGAAAAAAGAAAAAAAGTACTCCAATAAAAACACAGAGAATCGTTAATAATTTCCAACCCCAAGTACTAAGCAGGGTCCAGAACCAACCAGAAAAGGTCCATGTTCCATTTTCTGGGTGGATCTCAGCAGCTATCTTATGTAATTTTGTAATCGAATCATATACAGAAGGTGAGTTATCTGGTACGTACACGCAACAACTACTTCCGATGACGCGGCATGCTCCACCCCTATCAGCTAGTATCACATCTAGAACCATTCAATTCTGGAGCGCCACAATTCTGGTAATTTGCAATTCCTCAGTAATATTCCCTAAAGCAGAGGCAGTTTCATTAGCGACAGCTTCCACCACACGCGTAAGCCGCCTTATCTTCCTGCTATTCAGTGCAGCTCCTACGAATGAGAATAACCCCAAATTGAAATCTACATATTGTTGTAAAGTGGTATCAGTCTGGTCTATTTCATCAAGATCTACTGCTCGTTTTACTCTGTTCAGTATGAAATCATGGTACAGAACGTAATCATTGTGGTACATGGGAGGAGCAATAAACACAGGTGGTAATACAAAAGCTATATAACACGTTCCTAACCATCCCAATGGTAGACGATGGTATCCCTTATTTCCACAAATGAAATATGTGTTACGTGAAGCTACAAATGCAATTCCAGTTGGTGTATCAAAGGTAAGTGTAATATTACATTCACTGCGGCCTACAGGGATTGTACCTTTATTTCTAATACACAAATCTGCTTTTGTATCAATGACTGTTATCATATGCGAGCTCGTCACATTTATAAGTCTTTGATTCGTATATACACGAGGTGTAGAAACATTGTCCGGACGGTACTCTTCCCATTCAAACTTAGTTCCTTCAGCGTGTGGATAGCCGTCTTTGTCGTTATAACATATTTTATTCAACCGAAAAAGTAGTCCACCTTTCGTTGGCCATCGCAGAGTAAAAAGAAGAGTGTACCAAGCATGACAAGAACCATTATGAGAAAACGGGAGAGGAATGAGTGGTGTTCCTCCCTTCTTCTGATGTCCGGGCAACATTCCACATACCCAACAATTGGACGTGTTGGTCATGTTATGAGTATGATGCAAAATCTTAATAAAGCTGTTATTCAAATAAGTCTGCCTATGTCTTTCTTCGTGAAAAGGCAGAGTGAAATGAAAATGTTCAGATGGACTTGGAGTGGTGGGCAGCAAATGTTCTCGTACAGGAAACAACAGTTCTATAGTCCAAGCTAATACTGCGATCACCACTACGGTCAAGACAAACAAAACAGCACCAAGAATTCTCCCTTTTCGTGTCGAAGGAGATGCCATAGTTCACAAAACAATACTCTTCACAAGCAACACTAAGCGAGAAAAATAAAATAAAACGATGGTTCTGAACCGAGGCTGCCGTTGATTTGTTCTCCGGGATTCAAGACGGGTGTCGCTACACTGGGCAGAACTGATCCCCCCCCCCCTTGATATTCCCGGCTTCCGTTTCACAAACCTCAGAGCGGTTACCAACCAGTTTCAAAAACACAAAAGGAATCTTATTTCCTGGGGCGTAGATTGTACTTCACTTTATCAGAAACAACGTGGTCCGGGAAGGCTCCCTCCAATTCATCAGGCGTGACAGCTGGGCTCTTTTCTGTATCCAAAATCTTTCTGTAGTCGGATAGCACCACAGGGCTCACCAGATCCGGAGAGACACGTCGGCAGTGCGTTGAATGTATCTACCGCTTCTTGTTGGTGACTCTCACAGCAGTTCGCGTAGCCAGCAGCACTTGCTCAGGGCCATGCCATCTCGGTTCCAAACTGCTGGATCGCTCAAATACTTTGACCATCACGTGGTCCCCAGGGCGGAGATCGTGAGCCTCACCAGTGAAGTTATCAGGGAGCGCCTCTCGAACCTGTTGATGAATAGAAAGCAAATCATTTGTTAATCGTGCCAGATAATCGTTCATCATTATACAAGGCATATCATGTATCAAACGAGGTTTTGGAACTCCCCAAATATTCATAGGCCTTCCAAACACCACTTCGTAGGGTGTGAGGCCAGATCGAGAATGTGGCACTGACCGAATGGACAGCAATGCCAGAGGCAAAGCGTCCGGCCATTTCAGAGATGTAGATGCCACTATCTTTGCTAGCTTCAGCTTCAGAGTTGCATTGTATCGTTCTACTAAACCTGCTGATTGAGGATGAAAAACAGCATGGAATCGTTGCTTGATTCCCAATCCTTTCAGGACGTATTCCACTACTTTTCCAATGAAATGAGGGCCATTATCACTCCACATAAGTTTACAAACACCGTAGCGCGGGAAGTACTCCTTGAGTAACACCTTAGCTGTTGTCAATGCTGTATTGTCTTTCGTAGGGTAAGCCTCAATCCATTTGCTGAAGGCACACACCACTACTAGGACATACTTGAGATTATTACAGCGTTCCAGCTGGATGTAATCCATTTGTAGTACTTCGAATGGTGCAGTAGGTGGAACAAACCCTCCTTTAGGAGTATGAGTCCCTTGTCCAGGATTGTGCTGCAAACATATCAGACAGGTCTGCACTACTCTCTTAGCCGTGCTAGCAATGTCAGCATTTTCCCAAACTCGTGTAAGCAATTTAGTAATTGCGAGAGCTCCAATGTGTGCCAGCCCGTGTGTCATTTGCACCATTGTTTGTAAATAGGCCATGGGTAGTTTCCATCTCTCCATATCTTTACTACGCCAGCAACCCTCATCATCCAATACTCCTTCAGTGGCCCATTTCATACGTTCTGCCTCAGATGCTGACTTCTGTATATCTAGTATTTCTTCTCTAGCATCATGCCACCGCTCAGCTTGTGACTTCACCACATACATGGGGAAATTATTTTGCAGCATAGCGGTCTCTCTCGCAATGCGGTCTGCGAAAGCATTGCCTTGCCCTATTTTGTCCGTCACCTTTTTGTGTGCACTGCACTTGACTATTGCAACTTTCTTTGGGCATAACAGTGCATTCAGGAGATCGCATACCAATTCTCCATGCATGATGTGTACTCCGTGTGAAGTCAGGAATCCTCGTTCCTTCCAAAGTAGGCCAAAATCATGCACTACTCCAAAAGCGTAACGACTATCCGTGTAAATGTTCACACATAGCCCAGCACTTAACTCACATGCTTTCGTTAAGGCTATCAATTCAGCTGCTTGAGCCGATTTCTGGGGTATTCGTGCTGCTTCTACCACGGTCTTAAGTGTCGTGATCGCATAAGCTGCAGAAGTCGTACCATCTGGTAACCTCACGCACGATCCATCAACCCACAGTTCCCCATCTACATCTGGAAACGGTATATCCTGTAAATCGATACGACCCTTTGTCTGTTCCTCAGTCAGAAAAACACAATCATGTTGTTCTTCCTTCTGGGTCTCAGCAACAGGATCCGGCAGTAAAGTAGCAGGATTCAGTGTCGCACATCGCTTTAGTGTGATGTGCGGCGCCAACAACGTTAGCTCATATCCTGTCAAACGGGCACTGGTTAGATGCTGCGTTTTTGTTTGATTCAGTAACGCATCTACCGCATGGGGAACTAGCACCAACAATTTGTGTGACAAAACTATTCCCTCACTTTGTCGTATCGCAACTGCTGTTGCTGCAACTGCTCGAAAACATCCAGGCAATCCTCGAGCCACAGGGTCGAGTACCGCCGAGAAGTATGCACAAGGCCTCTGTTTGTCTCCGTGTGTCTGCACTAACACTGACAATGCACACCCATCCTTCTCGTGTACATATAATGTAAAAATCTTCGTGTAATCAGGTGTACCTAACACTGGTGCAGAACAAAGAGCTTGTCTCAATTGTTCAAAAGCGTTCTGACATTCATCCGTCCATTCAATGGGAATCGGTATATCTTTAGACAACAATGCTAACAATGGTTTAACGATATGTGAAAAACCCAATATCCATTGCCTACAAAAAGACGTCAAACCTATAAAGGCGCGAACATCCTTCTGAGTGCGAGGGACTGGAGTATCTAGGATTGCTTGAATTCGATCTGGTGTCAATGCACGGCCCTCCTTAGACAAAAGATGACCGAGGTAGGTCACCTTTGGTCTACAATATTGTAGCTTTTTCTTCGAAACTTTATGATTATGTTTGGCCAGGAAGGAAAGCAAGGAAAAGGTACTCTTCTCACATTGTTCTGGCGTGTCTGCAGCAAGTAAGATATCGTCTACATATTGAATGAGAACCACTCCCTCTTGTAAGTCAAAGGAATCAAGCTGTCTTTTTAATGCCCGACTATAAATGCTAGGACTTTCAGTATAGCCTTGAGGAACTCGACAGAATCTGTACGATTTATTATTTAATGTAAAGCCGAATAGATATCGACTGTCAGGATGTACAGGGATCGAAAAGAAGGCATTCTTCAAATCGATGACTGTAAAAGTAGTTGCCGTCGATGGAACCAACGTAAGCAACGTGGTGATGTCAGACACCACCGGGTACTGAGGCACTACTATCTTGTTTATTTCCCTCAAATCAATAATGAAACGGTAAACCTTAGCATCTGTATCTCTTTTAAGGATCGGTAAAATTGGGCTATTGCAAACATTGTAGGGGACTTCCTCAACTACTCCTGCCAAAATCAAATCGTTCACAATGTGCATCAAAGCAAGTTCTCCTTCTCTGGAAATCTTATATTGTGGGACACGTGGTAGAGATACTCCCTCCTTTACAGTAATACGTACTGGAGGGATTAACATCTGCCCCACATCCGTGTCAGAAGTGGCCCACAACGTGTTTGGTAAGGAGGCCAATACTTCAGATTCATGGAGAAAACACACTCGCTCAAAGTCTGGGTAATTCTCATTCAACACAACTCGCACTCCTTCTGGGGCACAGCGAATAGTAGCTCGAAAGTGTTTTAACATATCAAGTCCAATATTATTATCTGGTGTATTTGGAGACAACAAAAAGGGACAAGGGGCAGCAAATTTATCAACATGAAATGCAACTGGTTGAGACAGTGGGCTAGAAGTAGGTGTTCCATCGAACCCTATTGCTGTAATTACCTCGCCAGACAGGGGAGCCCTTGGAACCAAGTATTTGGACAAAGCGCTACGAGTAGCTCCTGTATCGACCAGAAATTGATCAGTAGAACCCAGAACATGTGCTTCTATGTATGGACCTCTTTGATCAACTGGTACCTCAACCGATTCCACACCCCATCCTACGCAATCCTATGCATAATGCTCATCCCGTGGTTCAGCAGGACCACCCTCATTTATCTGATATTGATTGCGATTATCAAACGTATTATAATCTGACTGACCACGACCCCTTGCTCCATATCCTCCACGATCATTCGTACCATAGCCTCCTCGATCATTCGTGCCATAACCTCCTCTTGACCCTCCATAATAATTCCTAGATCTCCCACTTCCTCGTCCCCTCAAATTACGCTGCTCTCGAAACACCGGACAGTCTGCAATCCAATGCCCAAACTGTTTGCAGTATGCACATTGATTCACAGAAATGTCAGAACGAGGGGGAGGAGCATTACTGTATGATCCTCGCCCTCCTCTACTGTTTCCTCTCGTAGCCTGAACCTGAGCTAACATTACCTTCGTCTTCAAATCCTTCGCCTTCTTTTCACTACTTTCTTTCGCCTCCAATTCCTGTCGTTCATAATATTGAGCCATAGTCAATAAAGAAGCAGGGGTTGCTGTGGTCCATGAACTTTCACTCATTTTCAATCGTTTCGCAATCTCCGGTAGGAGATTAGCCACATACTTATCAACGAATAAATGCCTGCCAGTATCTTCTGTCAATAATTGACCACTGTAATCATGGAACGCTTCCTCGAAGCGAGAGAAAAAAATCGGAAACTGATTCATCCGCTTTCTGCTTACAAGAGGCTAATATAGTCCAATCAATCTTTTTAGCGGGAGCAAGAGTCTTTAGTTTTGTTAGTATGGCCCCTGGAAGGTCTAATATTAATTGACACGGCTTACATGCTGGTTCTCTATCTAAATCAGCCTGAACAAGATCTTTCCAAGTGGCCCCAAGAGTCGTGAGGTCATCAAACTTACGAATCGCTCTCCACATATCAGGAGGCAATATCAACCCAAAAAATAGGTCAATATCAACTAACGTCATAATACACGAAGAAATTGCGCTTTCAACATTTTCATAAAAAGCCGCAGGGTTTTTACGGGGATCAGGTAAAGCATTCTTAAGCGCCATAACATCTGCTCTATTCCAAGGCGTATAAACCCAATTATATACAAAATACCCTTTCGCGTCTTTGGATCTTTTATCATCATCTGTGCCATCCCCTTTATGAGGGACATATAAAGGCGCAGCTTCTCGCATAGGTCTAACATTAATCGCAGCGATCTTATCTGTTTCAAAGATAGGGCATTCTTTGGATATCCCCGTCGCTCCGGACGCAGACGAATTCTTCGACTTTTCCAACTCCCGTAGTCGTGTCGCCTCATTTCGCAGTTGAATCAAACGCTTGAAGAAGTCGTCCGCATCTGAAAGAACAAAAAGACCTTTACGAAAATTCTCACGACCCTCGGATATCTCCTTTGGTTCTAACTCGAGAGAATATTTTCTGTACCGCTCAACAACTTCATCTCCAAAATGATCTAAGAAGTACAGTCGCTCCTGATCAGACCACTGTTCCATTTTTACAGTAATGTCAGAAACAGTAACAGTATTAATATTTAGCTTTCGTGCCAACAAACGTAATTCCGCAGTTCGTTCTGCATGTAACCTGGTACGCTGTGTTCGATCACTATCCTCGTCTGATTCCTCGCTCGGAGCCGTGGGTGCGACGTACGGAGGCGGACAACGATCTAGTAATGAAAAATCATCCGTTTCATTAGTAAGGACTGGATAGAGAGGACGCCTGATAGGGAATTGACCATTAACCTGTAAATTGCGTTCTCGTCTCTCCCTCTCTTTCTTTTCCTGTAATTCCTTCTCCTGTAGCTGTAAAGCTTTGTCATGTGCAGCCTTCCGCTGCACTTTCTCCGCCAAGGCTTCCTCACGCTTCGCTCGTTCACGCACCTCTTTCTCCCACATACGCACACAATCAAACATATCTTGTCTAGACCTTCGCTGAAACAAACACTGCTCTACATATTGTACCTTTCGAAGGTCAAACGACCCATATAGTGGCCACTGTAATTCACGATCAGTCTTAGTATACTTATGCCATAATGTACTATACATTATAGGTGGAATACCGAATTTGACATACATTTCACGATTTGGAGTCCCCTCTGGGGGAGCCGGCTGTTTTTCACTTAATCGATAATTGGTACCATTTTCAGAACAGCACATCCTACGGAGTGTGCTAAAAACAGGCATGTTTCAAAAAGTACCATGAAAGCACGATACTACAAAAATGACACCTAACGCGGTGTACCGTTCAAATCAAATAAATCAGAGAAATATCCCTACATGCCTGCCTATGTGAGGTGCACTTCACATATTCAAATTCAGATTCAAAGATTCAAACGTTAGCTAACAAATTCAAATTCAAAATTCAAAAGGCCACAGTAAGTGTCAGTAGACTACCTCACCCACCAATCAAAAGCTTACCAAATATTTTCAAACGTCCAAAGTCCAACTGCCAAGTTCTGTGGTCAAATCAGCCAAAACGGCACATCACGACAATCCAAGATCAGAATCTCAGTCGAAGACCGGCGCCACCTGGAAGGTCAGATCGGAAGGAAGGGAAAACACACCGTGGGTGCCGAGACTCGGGTCACTCAGTGGCAGCGTACGCGTCCATGGCGAGTTTCCTGACCTTCGTCACGACCTCTCCTTCGGGCATCCGAGTCGCCGATGAGTCCCTTCGTGGTCGCCAATTGTGGTGTTGGGTTCAAATCAGGCCTACATACTCTGCTAAACTCTCGAACACCTTAGTATAGAAGTTGGCACGGACACTGGAAAAGGTAAAAGACAAGTTTATTAAGACCCCATGGGGTGGTGATACATTCCTACAGCACCCTTCGGCAATGTAAGAAGTAGCACACCGAACATCGGTGCGCGACCTCTTTTATATAGTTTTAATAGCAATAAAAAAGATAGGCGGTTACAAGTTACACATTTTAGGTACATATAAGGTCATTTTTGGAACACAGCCAACGTGTGGGAGGAGTTCAATAACACTGGTCAGTTAGTGCTAACATTCCTAAAGAGTGACCAGTTGATGCATAGTGCGCATGTGCGCTTGACCAGTACTAAAAATAGCCTGTTGCCGAGCAGAATAGGGACCATGGGTATCAAGAAAGGACAAAAGGGCACACTGACCACGAGGCTGCGTGTTCATAGGAAACGGAAGTCAGAGGGATTCAAAATGGCCCCCGTTCGTTTTGGTCAAGTTAACAGAAAAGACCGTGTAGCTGTGCTAAACGCTAACTCAGGAGCTGCCAAAACACGACAGTACCAGGAGCCTGAACTCCAGTTATGGTTTTACTTTTATAGCTCACCAGCAGAGCGGGTGCTTGCTCCAGGGTTCCTGGCACCCTCAGTGCCCTACCAACAATTACCTGCAATGAAATTCAACTTATTGAATGCTGCTGAAATGGACAGCAAGAAAAGGGTCTGCTTTTGAAATGGCATACTAAATATGATCTACTAAGTTGTACGAGAAATTATACCTCTTCTTTACAGTGCTTTAAAGTAACATACTTTGGTGCTCATGTAAAGCACTCTAATGCCCTTGGGAAAAGATTGCTCTGTATAAAACAGCAAAAATAAATGTATTATGGTGCTATGGAGTCTCAAGAGTCACCTGGCATGGAGAAGCCAGTTTTTCTTTTTACTGGAAGCCAGGCTCTGTGCAGCAAGATGGGAGGGCATATAGTACAGATTGATAGAAACAAAGGTGAGAGGTTCAATTTCCACCCTGAGCCATTATAGGCGGATCACAAGGTCAAGTACTCTTATCTAACCAATGACTCTGGGGCCACCAACAGGCTTCCCTGCAGCTAAGCCCTTACATTTGCCAGAAAGGGACACTATGGATCAACATTAAATTGGATGCATTCATAGCCAGCCAATAATTTTTTATGCAAAGGCATGATATGATGTACCAGGCGAGTTCACAATTGTAACAGTGTTTATGTGACGCTGTCCAGAGGGCTTTATGCTGTGTGTTTGACGAAAGTCCAGTCCCCGTCATAACACTCGTCAGCCCTTTCATCGGCCTTTGTTGCTCCTGTAAAAGCAACTGTGAATGATTGTTAAAGCAACAGTTTGAGTCTGAAATCCCACCACCATAGGAAGAAATACAATTACACATGGAGTCCTGGGTGCAAGAATGTAGGAGTTGAGCTCAATCGCTTCCATCTTTTTACAGTTGCCTTTACAGAAGCTCAAGGAGACAGTATTGTGCCTGCAGAAACCAGAGGCGACCACGGGTGCCAGCAGGACCTTGGAGTGGAAGAAAAGCTTTTTTAGGCTGCTCACATTTGTAGTTTACGGAAGCAAAAGGAAATACAGAAATATGCGCCAAAGACCACACGGTGTCTGCAGCGCTTTCAAGCAACATATTGTAGGATGCGGGGAAGCGGTAAGCCGCTAAAATGGGCGGCAAGCAACATCATGTACTTTTATGGAGTGCTGCAAAATGCAAATATTAAAAAAGAATTTCCAAAAGCGTGTAGCCAGTTACAGTTTGGGGGACCTCTAGCAGACATGAATACATTGGGTGTCCTCTGACACAGGGATCTGAGACTCAAACTGCAGCTTTTCTAAACATTCACAGTTGCTTCTACTGGAGCGCACTATTACACATGGTGTCGGGGGCACAAAAATGTAGGAGTAAAGCTGAATAGTTTCATAGTAGTTCCATCGGTACGCCTCTGCCCACAACCTCCCCCAAACCAAATGACACACAGACAAGCATGTTGGGATGAAGAAGTTGCAGGTTTATTTGTAGTACAAATAACAGAATGGGTTAACTGACAGGCGACCCCATACACCCCGCTACCCCTTGTTGCAGGGCGCCTGAAGTTGAGCCAAAGAAGCGGACACCAGCGGTCATAGCCCGGTGTGGTACCTGGGAGGAGATCCTCCCACCGGTGGACCTATCGTCCACCCACCCCACGCTCCGGACAAGGGAGAGTTAACTCACACCTTCTCCATCCAGGCGGGGTGTTATCGGCAAGCCCCCGGTTGCTCAGGCTTACAACCGCCCTAAGGACTAACGGGGCACCGTCGAAACCAAGTCCCCGAGAAGGGCCCCCTGGATTATGTATGACTCAGCACGGTGCGTTTCGCACTGGGGCTTCAGGTCCTGTTCCTGCGCCTGTCCTGTATGGGGCTCACCTTGTAACTCCTCCTGCAGCAATAGAAAACATAAATACATTATTAATAACCCCCCTCCCCACTTCCCCCCTTTTCAGCGGGTGAGCGGCAGGGAGGGGAGCTGAAGAGCGCGGGCCTCGCGTCCGTCGGGGGGATGGGAGGGGGCTGGGAGGCCTAAGGAGCTTACGGCTGGCGAGGAGAAGCCTAGGCGCGACCGACTAGGGAGGGGGGCAGCAGCAAAGGGGGCACGAGGAGGGAGGGGCGACCATTATAACCTGTCCCAGGGGGGACGCCCCTTTCCCTAGTTGTTGACGCCCCCCCCACCACCTCCACCCACCGGAAAAGGGCGGACGGCTCCCCACGGCCCTACTACTGGGTCTGCCCTCCTATGGGGTCCCCTGCAGGGACCACAAGCATCCTGCAATCTAATTTCAGTTGCCTTTACCGTAACTAAAGGACCGACACAAGCGTGCCCAAGACAACAAGGGAAGACCGTGGGTGACCTTGGAGTGAAAGTACATTTTTTGAAGCTGCTCACATTATAATTAAGGAAAGCGCAAGGAAATATTGAAATGTACACCCACGACCAGACGGTGTGTCTGCATCGCTTTCAAACAACACAACGTGGGAGGCTGGGGGTGGAGGGACGGGACAGAAAGCAATTACAGGTTACGCATCTTTATCTTGAAGGTAGCCTTGCCTCACGGTTCACATACACTCTGTCATACGTTTACATTCATATTTTCTTCAGTTCAAAAATTGCCCTTTCTTCTGAAATGCTTCCAACGACTCTTCATGTTGTTTATGAAAACAGAGAAGTCTGAGGCTAGATTCATCCAGCCATGGGCAAGAGATCCCACCGTTCCTACACCCCCACGGAGCTCGCAGGAGAATGGCAACTGTAACCCTGAGTGCTTCCGGAACACATGCAGACATCACGCACTTACTTTACGTAATGTGTAACGTGAGAAAAAGAACTTTGTTTATGCAATAACATCAAATTGTCATTTAGCTGAATGTATTTAAAATAAAATAAAAATAATTTACAAACGCGCACACACGGTACTTTGTTGAAAACAAACAGGGAACTGATGGAAAAAAAAGTTACAACACTTGTGAACATGTGTGGTTTGGTTGCTTTCAATTGAAATGCGATAAATGGGTTGTGGGGGCTTGGATCCACATCCTGCAGTTGGGGGTGCCTGCTTATAGAGAGAGTAGGTGGGGAGAGGTGCGTCAGAAGCAGTGCCCATGGCTAGCCAGGGAGTGGATCGCCTCCCAGCAGCGCTAGCACCTGAAAAGACACGCGCAGGTGTCGCGCTGATGAGGAGAGGAGGAGGCAGCAGAAGGGGGGAGGAGGAGGCAGCAGAAGGGGGGAGGAGGAGGCAGCAGAAGGGGGGAGGAGGAGGCAGCAGTAGGGGGGGGAAGAGGAGGGGGCCAGCGGCTGTTTCCCTTGCGGGAGCCAGCTTTGAACCCATCTGTTAATTACTAACAGATGGTTTTAAAGCTCATTCTCGCAAGGGGATAGGCAAACGTGCACGCGCTGCCATTAAAAGCAATACAACACGTGCACGTTTTTGCCTGAAAAAGGCAATCCATGGCTTAAGGTATTTTTCCTAGGCAGCGCATGCGCGCTGCTAGGCCAGACCTAAAAACAGCTGCCGCCCGAGGCGAATGGCCTGGCTCGCAGCCTAGGAGGCCAATCCCCCTGCAAGCCATGATCACAGGTGGACACCTTGATAGAAAACAACAATGACAATGGCCTGCAAAAGACATCTCCGACGTGGTATTGATTCGCCAGACTGCGCAGCTCATAACTGCCAAAGTTAGAATGCTATGTATGACATTTTAATAATTTCAGTGTAATTAGGAGTGGCACTTCAAAGACTACGAGTGACAGTTTCTCACAATCAAAAAATTAAGCGATTAAACATTTAGGAAAACACACAAATATCAGAAACTACCCCCATTTGATAAAGCAAATCTCGATTTATGGTATTTGTAGAGACAAGATGCGGCGTGGAAACCAGCATATTCTCGCCATTGGCGGCTTAGACGCCTATGACGCCATCCCTAAAACAAAGTTATCCTCCATGCAAACTAATAGTCAGAAAACTCGCCGTAAACAACACAGGTGGAAACACTCCTTTTAAACACGAGGCGGAGTTAATCTGCAACCATGTGACCGCAAACTGAGACAAGAAATAAAAGAAATACCTGACCCTGGTCAGTGATTCATTCTAGGTTTTTTCACCATGCTTACTACGTGAAAATGATCCAAGCACTCCTCAGACAATGCAAATAAAAAGTGAGAAACACAACAATTGTAAAAAGCACAACATTCAGCGATTGCTGCCTAAATTAACAAGAAACTATGACCAAAACACGATGATGCAGAACCTTCAATCTCAATTCAAGCTATAAATGATGAACAGACTTTGGTAGTGCGTCAGACACAAATTTTTACATGCACCCTTTCATTGAAGAAAAAAAAACATGAAACAATGCTCCATGAATAAAGTATTCGCCATTTGCTGTTGTATAAAGACGACTCCTGCAGAGGAGAATACAACCCGATTTCCCCTCCAGGAGGCCTCCGATGTGATTTAATATATAACTGCTATTTCAAACGGTGAGGGAGCAACATAATCAAGTGGGCCAGAATACGAATATCTGAATGAATCGGGCTCAAACGCCATTTCTTTCCAAAACTTGATTTAGGTGCTAGAAGGCAAGACATTCAGGAGCGTGACCGCCTGGCGAACCTTGACATAGAAGTGTGCCCCGTCCCACTCCCGTGAGCCCCCAAACCGAGCAGATGATGTTGATGAACCGGGAAGGGGGGGGGGGGGACAAGTTTGCCCCTCTACCCCAACATGTGAAGGTAGGTCTTGGCAGGTGAATGCTGCGAGTGTTATTGGGTCATGCACGACTGTTAAATTAAGAGTAAAACCCACCTACATAGTCTTCTTGTCCGACACAACTCAGGTTGCGACTCCGTCTAGCTGGTGGGGAAAAAGCGCCGCTCTGCGAGAGACGCGCGCGCTAGGAAAAACACAGCTGCCTGCAGTCCGCCGCCTGAATGGCCTTGAGCGCTGCATAGATGGCCAATCCCCCTGCAAGCCGTGATCAAAGGAAAAGGCGTCTTCATTGAAAACAACAACGACGAAGAGTTGCAAAACACATCTCGAATGTGGTGCTGATTGTTGATTCTCCAGGCTGCGCTGGCTTTTCGCTAAAAAGACAAAACCAGTTGAGGCTTACACTTAAGATAAGCGATCACTTGGCAATTATGTTTCATGCTGTTCCCCGGCCATACCAGCCTTGCAGAGGCAGGTTGGGTGAGAAGGTCCAACAAATAATACTGTACAACCTGACAAAACAAGTCAGACATGTAAACACACAGTAAACACACAGACATCGAAAATGCTACAGAAATTATAACGAGTTAGACCTCTACATTTCCAGCTAATTTCATCGGTGTTTTGATTTCTCTTTTACACTGGTAGGACACACACAGAAAAAAGAGATAACATGCACTACTCTAAAGTTGTGCTCACAAATCTGGCTTGAGACACTTGTAAGGGTGGCCATCGAGTCTTGGGACTACAGAGAAGCAAGGAAACTAACAAATAACCAGAATACTCCTATCTGTATTCGTTATCTCCTGTCCAATCTGTGTATCTGTATGTTTACCATGTGTAATGACCCTGAAGTGGCCCAGAGTTTACATATTTGAACTTGTACGAAACAAATAAAATTAGAATAAGCTGTGGTGTCAGCGCTCTAGCCGCGCTGATGCGTGCGTGTGACGTAACACGCACTGGGGTCACGGCGCACGCTGGTGCGCATGCGTGAACGGCGGTTCGCGCCAGAGAGAGCGATTAGGAGCGCGATAGGAGCTGCTAGCCCGGCGCTCTTCTATATGTTGTATATTAAATAAACATACTACCTGCAAACTTCATCCTGCGTGTGGTGGTCATTAAAGGGGAACCTCCCTACTCTACAGTGGCGACGAGGAGTGGGATCTCACCCACACGAAAAAGATAAAGAGAAAACAAACAGCAGAGGGGAAGGGAACAAGGACCCGAGACACACCAACAGCCATTGCCCACCGACAGGAGAGAAGGTGAGGCACAAACCGCCGCAGGACACGAAAGGAAGAGCGTGGCAGAGGCACAGCGAACCAGGCAGTCACACCACGTAACCACTAACCCAGCAACACAGACACCGGCACAGGAGCACGGCAGGGGCAAGCAAGCATCCCCCACAAAGGCCCTAGCGGAAAAAGGTGACCACGTGGAAAGGGAGAGAGGAGAAACGAGCACGTCGCAAGCGGCAAGTACCGGCACACCGGGCAGCCCCAAGAACCAGAGAGGGAACGACGGCGCGCCAGGCAGCCCCAGGAATCAGGAAGATGAGCCAGACAGACGAACTGGAATGAGCAACCAAGCGTCCTCACTCACGGCACCCATCCCTTTCCTACCCAGGCCGGGGGAACCCCAGATGAAGTGGGAGGACTGGAGGGAATACTTCAAAAACTACCTAGAAGCCCTAGGAGACAAGTCCAGTGATGAGTTCATCCCCGCAAGAAGAAAACGCATACTACTACACAACCTGGGCCCAGAAGGTATCAGGGTGTTTACGAACATTGCGACGACACCCCGACAGGCAGCAGATGCGAACGTCTTCAAACAAGCTCTAGAAGATCTGGATGCCCACTACCGCCCAGCAGTGTGTGTCTCAATTGATCGGTACAACTTCCAACAGAGGAAGCAAGGAGAAGGAGAGTCCGTTGACGACTACGTAGCAGCCCTGAGACGGTTGGCGGTCACGTGCAAGTATGGAGCGAACGAAGAAGAGTTTATTAAAGACCAGATAGTAATGCACACAACCAACAGGAATGAGCAGGACAAGCTGTGGGCTCATGGCGAGGCTACGCTGAAGGAAGTCATTGCGATGGTGAAGAAGGCCGAACTTTCGAAGCGTTGTGCTGATGCTGCGAAAAGGGAGAGTGCGCAAAGAGTCATGGTCAATAGAGTGGACGACGCGGGGCCGTCAGGAAGACACAAGATGGCGCCCGGAGACAGCAGAGAGACCTCAAAATGGGCGGGAAGGCCAGGACAAACAGAGAAACACCAGATACCAAGCCCGCGTGCTATCGGTGTGGGAGTGCGAACCATGCAGCCCAGGACAAACGCTGCCCGGCATTTCGCGCGAAGTGCACTTTCTGTGGTCTGGTGGGCCACTACGAGAAAGTATGTCGAAGGAAGGAGAAGAGGTCAGTCATGAAGTACATTGCGCAACCACAGCACGAAGAAGGAACCAACGAAGAATCAGATGAAGATGACAGAGTGCTGTGCATCGAAGAACTTGTGCTGGGTATTGACACCAAACACTCAGACAAACCACGTGCGGACATGTTGATAGGGGGAGTCAAAATTAGAATCACAATTGACTCGGAATCCCCATACACAATAGTGCAGAGGTCGGTATGGGAAGAAGAATTCAAACCCAGCCTAGGTCCCAGGCTAGAACCACCGGACATACGGCCTGTGTCATACACGGAAAACCTGATTCCCATGGTGGGTTACCGGAGCCTGAAGTTCGAGTTCAGGGGAAGGACGGCTACATGCAAGCTGTACGTGGCGGAGAAAGGTCCGTCGGTCCTAGGATGGAGAGACCAGGGAGACCTAGGAATCAAACTAGACCCTGGCGGCAAAGAACAAATACTTCTCACTGACAATGAAAGTTGGCCAGACTTGGAAAGTGTGAAGAGGAAGTTTCCAAGGGTCTTTGGATGAACAGTAGGGAAACTCGAGAAATTCATGCACAAGATCATCCTCAAGGAAAACTCCCAACCGGTGTCCCACAAAGTCCGAAATGTGCCCATAGCAGTGAGAGAGGCTGTACAACGAGAACTGCGCAGACTTGAAGAACAAGGGATCATAGAGCCCATTGACAGCTCAGAGTGGTTGGCCCCCTTAGTGGTCGCCAGGAAACCCAATGGCAAGATGCGCCTACGTGTGGACCTGCGCGAACTGAACAAATGCTTGGTGGTAGAGAAGTTCCCGCTCCCAAGAATCGAGGAAATGCTGGCCAAGACCAGAGGAGTGAAATGGTTCTCAACGGTGGACCTCACGTCAGCATACTATCAGATTGACCTGCACCCGTCGAGTAGGAAACTCACATCCTTCATCACACCATACGGATGCTACCAGTTTCTCAGGATGCCCTTCGGGCTAGCGTCCGCCGCAGCGGTGTTCCAAAAACTCATGCACCGTCTGTTCAAAGAGGTCGACGGCATCCAGTACTTTCAGGATGACATCCTCATAATGGGGAAGGATCGCAAAGATCATGATGACAAACTGGACAAAGTACTTAGCGTGCTACAGGAGAGAGGGCTGACCGCAGAAAGGGAGAAGTGCAGATTTGGGATGACAGCCGTCACCTATCTGGGTCACGAGATAAGCAAACATGGGATCACTCCCAAGAAGGAAAATGTGAGGGCAATCTGTGAAGCCAGAGCCCCAGCCAACAAAGATGAGGTGCGGTCATTCCTTGGAATGGCCGAGTACTATAGCAAATTCGTCCAACACTTTGCAACAAAAACGCACAAGTTGAGACAGTTGGTAAGAGACAAGACAACGTTCCTGTGGGATGAAGAAGCTCAGAAGGAGTTCGAAGAGCTCAAAAAGAACATCAGCCAAGCCATGTCTTTGCAGGGGCACGACCCCACAGGAAGGTCCTTTCTCACCACGGACGCCAGCGAGAAAGGTTTGGGCACGGTCCTGGCACAGGAGAGAGATGACAACACTGTGGAAACACTCAGCTTTGCGTCCAGAGCATTATCACAGACGGAACAAAAGTTCAGCGTGATCGAAAAAGAAATGCTAGCTGTCACCTGGGCCATGGGAAAGTTCTGACAGTTCCTGTGGGGAACAAGGTTCCGCGTTCAGACCAACCACAAGCCCTTGGTTAGAGTGCTTACCTCTTGCGGACACGACACAGCCACCCCACGGATCGCGAAGATGACTCTGAAGCTTCTAGAATACACATATGACGTGGAATACATCCCGGGGACACGCAACAAGGTGGCGGACTACCATAGCAGGGCCTCAGCCATGGAGGACGCGCCCACACCAGTAGCAGAGAACGAAGAGATGGTAGCGGTGATGGAAGATGTGGAGAAGGCTATCAGCTTACAGGAGTGGGAGCAAGCGTACGAAGAAGACGTGAACCTAGCAGAAGTTAAGAGGAATCTTGTGAAAGGTTGGCCGGAAAAGACAAGACTGAAGGAAGTACCCCGGAGATTGTATGAAATAAGGGAAGAATTATCCATGAGTGATTCGGGAATCTTCCTTTACTGCAATGACAAAGTGGTACCGCCGGAGAAGCTGATCCCTTCCCTGCTGAACCTGCTACACGAGGGTCACCTGGGAATAGTGAAGACCAAGTCAAGGGTTAAACAGATGTACTGGTGGCCAGGAATGGATACCAGATTGAGAGACATGTTAGAGACTGCAATCAATGCCAAGAGTCAGACAAAGTACTCAAACCGTTGAGTCCTGCGCTGGGGAAATTTGAGCAACCCCGCAATCCCTGGGAGGACCTAGCGGTGGACATACTAGGGCCGGTACTGGATAGCCAAGGGACAGCCAAGTACATATGTGCCATCATTGACAAGTACTCCAAATGGCCTGAGAGGCATGTGCAAGAGGAGATGGACTCAGAAGTGGTGATCGGGTTTCTCACCTCGGTGTTCCTAAGGGAAGGAATTCCTAGGACACTATTAACAGACAATGGTCCGCAGTTCACCTCCGATAAGTGGCACTGATACACCGAAAGGAACGGCTTAAAATCCAAGCACACCTCGGTGTACCATCCAGTGAGCAACGGACAGGTGGAGAGGTTTAACCGAGTCCTCATGGGATCAATCCAAGCGGCCATCATGCAGGGCAAAGACTGGGAAGTAGAGATTCAGAAAATGTTGTGGGCATACAGAATCACCCCTACCGCAACAGGATATAGTCCCTTCCAAATTCTACGGGGCAGACACCCGTTCACGAAAGACAATGTATGGAGGGAAAAGACCATCACCAGTAAATGGTCACCTGCTGTAGTCCAACATAATTTGGAAAAGGCCCAGAAAGTATACACGGATCACTACAATCAGAGAAAAAAGGTGAAGGAATCGGTTCTAGAGAAAGGAGAGTGGGTGAGAGTCAAGCAGGCGGCACTGAAGAAGAAAGGAGAAAGCAAGTATAGCCCACCCCTACAAGTGGAAGAGGTGTACAACAGAGCAGCACTTCTGAGCGACGGCAAAGTATGGTCCCAGGATCGCATGGCGAAGATAAACAAAATTGTGAAATGGCCGGAGTAAAGAGATAGCAGCCCTCCAGTCCAGAGACTAGAAGAGGAAGCAGGAGAAAGTGCATCCAACGATGGAAACCAAGAGAAAGAAGGTGCATGCAGAGAAAGTGGAGATCCGAGTGAGCCGAGTGTGAGCGAGTCATCAGCCAAGGAAGAAGTGACACCCCGGGAGAACGAACAAGGCCATGAGAAAGTAAAGGAGAGTAGCCCAGCGGCCAAGGGTGTTCATGGAGCCTCCACTCCGGTTAGGCACACGCGAGCGGGGAGAGTGATTGTCAGACCTGCACACCTCAGAGACTTTGAGTGAATGAACATTTGACTTTGGACTTGAACTGTTCGTTGGTGTAAAAGGAGGAGATATGTGGTGTCAGCGCTCTAGCCGCGCTGATGTGTGCGTGTGACGTAACACGCACTTGGGACACG
Organism: Lissotriton helveticus; assembly: GCF_964261635.1. Taxonomy (NCBI): domain Eukaryota; kingdom Metazoa; phylum Chordata; class Amphibia; order Caudata; family Salamandridae; genus Lissotriton; species Lissotriton helveticus. The sequence goes on from NC_136067.1 coordinate 1,187,642,126, forward strand.
GCGCACACTGGTGCGTATGCGCGAACGGCAGTTCGCGCCAGAGAGAGCGATTAGGAGCGCGATAGGAGCTGCTAGCCCAGCGCTCTTCTATATGTTGTATATTAAATAAACATACTACCTGCAAACTTCATCCTGCGTGTGGTGGTCATTAAAGGGGAACCTCCCTACTCTACATAAGCTGACCTCAGATTGCTGGAATAGTATGGATTTCTCTGGGCCGATACCACACACTAGCGGGCAAGCAGTCATGTTGAGCGCACTCTGCCTCAACTTAGAGGGGTCCTGTGGGATAGTGACTAAGGGGTTCATTAGGATGGCGGGCGGAGGCACAACCGCAGTGCTGGCGGTGGGGGAAAATGTCCTTTCCCGCATCTCCAGCAGCGGTTCTCGTGCCCCCCATATTAAAATGGGCAAACATAGTCCATTTTTCGTCCGCTGCAGAGTTATGCGGACCGCCTGAAATCTGCGCCCGCCACCGCTGCGGAGCGAGCCAATAGAGACACACCGCCTTGCGGAATGACGTCCCTTCCGCCATGATCCAGCTGGCTACCAACCTCCGAAACTCTATTACCATATATTCATCTGGGCCCATATACACACTCACTCATATAGGCTGGTTATCGCTGCTGGGGGTCAATTTTTATAAATGCTTTAATAAGGATCAGTTACCTGTATCATCTCACTAATCTTTTAACTGATCATAAGACCTTTTCTTTTTAGTCAATGGACCTATTTAGTTGGAATTAGTTGATGGTGATATGAAATAGGTTCATTTATCTTATATTTTGTTATATAACCACAGACTCTGGAAAAGTTTAAATGTTTTATCTAGTTAAAATCATATTAGCCAAACAAATTACAGTACTAACTCTGTCTCTCCGAAGAAGTAAGATCAGTTTACCTAATTTTAGTATTCTATTTCAATGAGATCTTCACAACAACAGTACCTCAGGAAAAAGAGGATAGAGAGAGCAGCACATTGACACAATACACAGAAATATATTTACCTAGGATGGTGTGGAAATCAGACCCCTCTGGCCAAGAGATTAATGGGTCCCCTGGGAAAGATCAGGTGACAGGGACTTCAGGACAGGATAGATGACCTCTCTGGATTCGACGCCTGCATCTCACCCCTCTCTGACACTAACTTCCTCCTCGATTTTTCTGCAATCTTCTTCTAATTAGATCACCTCCTCGATTCTTCAGCGATCTTCTTCTAATTATTTGACTTGAAAATTCTAAGTCTGCCTCTTCAAATATTCAATCAGCATTCGGACAGCAACCCGGTCTCTCAGCATTTCTTTTGCTGTGACTGTGCACTGTTCTAACTACACTACCTCAATTATACCTTTCTGAAGGCATGTACCACCCTAAATGTTTCAACTTTATGAAACTCCTACTTCTGATTGGACAAGCTAAGGGGATGATCATCATACCATGCTAAGTTTGAATAATTTTCTTTAGTTCTTTGTTTTATGCTCCTGCCCATTAATTTGTTTTCCCAAGCTTTATTTCCCACCCGTATTCACAATTTTATCAACAACAATGTATACATTTTACAGTAGTCCATTGAGTTTTCAGGATGTCCAGCTGGTTCCAGGGCATGTACTGAGAACGGCCTTGGATGGGTTTCAAGATTTGACATCACTGTGTTTGGCTTGTCATCATTGCACCTGCGTAAGGAGTCATGTGCAGGTTAAACTTTTGCGTCGTTCAGAGGCCAAAAGTCAAACTAATAGAGAGGTCAAAAGAAAAAGTATTAATTTCGAAATAAAATTATTTCACTGTATACCACCTCTACTCCAATCCCATTTGCTTATGAAGACTCTCCAGCATTAGCATTTAGTATATAACTCATTTTAATTTCAGCAAAGCAAATGCTTAGCATGTGAGTTTCCAAGCGGCCATTTTAGATGCATTTGTGCAGAAGCAGAATTTTCCCTCCAAGCGTAAAGACGTCATTCTGCGTAGATGCAGTTGACGCATGCTCCGTACAGTTTCCCGCCTAAGCAGGCATTTTAAGTTCCACTCGGGTTATTTGTTAGTAAAATACATATACAAGCTTCATCTAGCTAAAACATATATATAATGTAGTGCATTTTAGTATCACAATACATTATTAATACTACGTTACGGGATTGTATGAGAGGATTGCGTCCGAGCAAGTCTCTTTTTTACGAGTCCTTGCTCCATGAATGCTCTCTCTGATGGCATTTATACCATCATAAACTACCCATACCCAACCAGATGCCAAGTTTACCATAACTCAATTCCCTTTCCTGTCCTTTCATTTACCACTCCATCTTTATCTTTCACATTTTTCATTTTCTTGTACAATGCTCCTTTCATTTCTTCAAGCTTAATTTCTTCATATTTTCTTTTCTTTCCCTGTTTATTTACTTCATACCTTCTTCTCTTTCTACAACATTTGCACCATATCCTTATTACTAAAGCTATTATTGTTATTCCAAGTATAGGTAGTATTATTTGGGCTACAACCCCTTTACCTATATTAGCAAACCAAGCCCCTTTCGATGTTATGCTATTTGTTAATTTCTTGCATACATTATCAACTTCCAGTGGTTTCAGATCTTCCTCCAGTTTTGTGATATTTTTAATGTACCCTCCAATTTCTACATTTTTATCTGGAATATAAGTGCAACAATGTTGCGCTTTCAGCATTTTACAGACTCCACCCTCTTTTGCCAATAATATATCAAGAGCAAGTCGATTTTGTATAACCATTGATCTAATCACAACCATTTCTGTATTGATCATAAGAAAACCTCCAGCAGTATCAGTTGATAAGCAATCAACTACTGTAGATAATTGACAAATTCTACGTGAATTCAGAATTACTCCCACTGAAGGTATCAATGCACTAAATTTGTCAACTACTATTTCAGTAGAACTAGATCTTTTATTACGGATTAGTTCTTTGTTGTTTTCGTTGCCTCCAGTGATTCTTTTCACATGATAAACTTTTGGGAATACTATTCCAAAATAGCAACTCCCATACCATTGTGCAGGTAGCTTAAAATAAGCCTTATTCCCACATACATAATAAATTCCAGGAAATACTTGCTCAGTACTCCCTTCTAGTCCCCAACCTCCAAGAATCAAAAAGTTATGTTCCCATTCACTGGAACCAATAAATGCGTTGTTACAGTCAGTCTTTAATCTATGGAGACAGATCTTCCCTTTCTTTTTTAAATCTAGGGACATAGCAGCATGAATCTTGCCAGCTGTACAAATGTTTTCCTTCTCAGCCCATGGTGGAATGAGCAAATTAAATTATTCTTAGGGGCTTCTACTATATCTATTGCCTTTTGTGTTAAGAAAAATTCACCCATGAACTGTGCAGCTTGATTACTAAGTACTGGATTCATATTCTTACGAATAGGAACCTCTGAAAATATCACATCTAAATTTGAATAATAATATTGTAGCTTTCCTGTTCTATAAAATAGACTTGTTAATACACTACATGAAATGCCATATGTTAGTAGTAAATGGTGATATGTGACACCTTCTGCTACCGAAGCTGCTCATTGCATATATATATATACCAATCACTAATTTCCATAGTGTCTCCATATTGAAACAATTACTTGGTGAATACATTTAAAGAAGTGTAAGTATCTGTAACTGTGTGATGTATTTCTAATTCATCTGGTGCTTCTAATTCTATTCAATCTCCTTTTATATCAGCTAACTTTCCATTTGTGTTAGTGTTATTTTTCTTTTCTAATTTCATTAAATAAGGAACTGCTATTGTTAAAAATACCCAAATTACAATCACTAACAACATGCTACATATACATGTTCTACAACATTTCTTTAAGCAATTTCGTTTGGTCTCCCAGCAACTCTATGCTCAGCCATTATAGTCTAAGAAGATTTCTCTTCTTTCTTTTACTTTACTTTCATAATTTTATTTCTTTTATTAGTTCAAGGAGGTCTCACTTCTCCTTCGTCATTCTGTTCTGCAATTTTTTCTTCATCACTTTCTTCATTTATATCTAAATTCTAAAGTTCTTCAAGAATCATATAGGTCCATTCAGGGCCTTTGAAATTATTTTCAATATTTTTAGTCTCTGACTTCTTCATCTGGGTTTCTCAATTAGTTGTCCTCACTGACTAGTGACTTCATTCACTTGTTCAGGTTCCTCACTAATTCTCTTTAGGTGATATTTTAAACTTTTGACACAACTTTTCCAGTTATCACCTTTTCTAACCCTTTTACCTTGCACTGCACTTTCACTTTCCTCGTCTCTTTCGAGGGTTCTTTTAGTTTTGTTATATTGTGGCACAATGTGATTTTCTTCGTCTTCTGAGTCCCCCTCTATCTGTCCTTGTTCAGGGCTTTGTTTGTATGACACCATTCACCTGAACGTGTTCATCTTCTTCTATCTGATCCTGTTCAGGGCTTACTTCCACTTTTTGTTCTTCTTTTCCTAACTGGTCCTGCTCAGGTCTTATTGCACTTTGCTTGTTTGCAGCCTGAACACGTTCTTCTAAACCTATCTGTCCCTCCTCAGATCTGTAAATATTTTGGTTCACCTCTGTCTGAGTATATTTTTCTTTCCTTATCTGATCCTGCTCAGGATCTCCAACAATCTCAACTTAATTTTCCTGAGCTTGTTCTTCTACACCTGCCTGGTCCTCTCTAGTTTCTTGCCTTTTTAATCTGGTTCTATTTCTTGTTTTAATAATCACATCTGGTATGTCAATGACTGGCATCCAGACTTCCTGACTTGTGCTCAGTTGTTCTTGGTCTGCGACTTCAGAATCTGTGATTCTAGATTCCTCAGCTGCTCAGTCTTCAGCAACCCCAACTACTGGTTTTAGTTGTGTGTTTTCTTCCTCAGGAGTTGGTACCTTCTTGGTATGACTAGCATGTATCCAGTTAGGCAAACCTGCACATTTCACTGCTGTTGTTGTAACCAGTATAACCTGTCAGGGTTTATCCCACCTGGGTGCTTAACATGTCTCTCGGGTGTGATTCTTCACCACCACCAGTCACCAAGATTGAGGTCACATGCTTGATCCTGCTGCCTGGCAACTGCGTCTTCTCCAACCTGGTGAGAGATAGAACGCACTAGGTCAGCCAATCTTTTACAATAGTCTAATACCAGATCATCAGTTATACTCAGCAGTTTGTGTCCTGGTATAAAAGCTAATCTCATTGTTCTTCCCATGAGTATTTCATGGGGACTCAACCCTGTATTTCTGTCAGGAATTTTTCTGAGTCCCATCATAGCAAGAGGTAATGCATCTGGCCAACACAGTGATGTGGATGCGCACACTTTTGCCAGTCTCGATTTTATTGTGCCATTCATTTGTTCCACCACTCCAGAAGTGTCTGGGCAGTATGCGCAGTGCAGTTTTTGTTCAATTTTAAATGCTTCACAGATTAATCGAATGCTTTCATTTTTGAAGTGAGATCCTCTATCTGAATCCACAGTTACTGGAAAACCAAAAAGTGGAATTAACTCTCTTAATAGTAGTCTGGCAACTGTTATGTTGTAATTTGTTTAGTTGGATATGCCTCCACCCATCATGAGAACAAACAAACTATGACAAGAATGTACGTCAATCCTTTACATGGTGGTAACTGGATGAAATCAATCTGCAACCTCACAAATGGTCATTCTGCCTTTCCAATTCTTTCCCAACTGGCCACTATGTTCCTGCCTGTATTTATCTGTTGACAAATTAAACAACTCTGGCAAAGACTCTCTGCGACAGCTCTAAATCTCGGATTGTACCAATTTTGTCTAAAGAGTCTGATCATGGCATCTCTGCCTATGTGTGTATCTCCATGGTACATTCTGGCCATTTGTGAAAGCAAGCAATCTGGCATGACTGGTCTACCATCTAGATAAAACCATATGTCATCTTCTGCTCTCCTTTGACACCCTGTTTTTATTCAACCTTCCCTTTTACTCACTTCCACCTCATCCTATAAATGTCTTACTTCATCCCATGTTTCTAATGTTGAGAGTAGCATAAGTTGGCATCTGATTCCACTTTTTCAATTTTCCTGTTTACAGCCATTTTGTTTTTGGCACAGTACTGGGCAACTTGGTCAGGGTATCGATTAGCAGCTGCCACATAGTCATCTCCTGACTGATGTGCAGCACACTTGACCACTGCCACTTCTTTTGGCAACTGTATTGCTTCTTAAAAGCTTTTTGACAAATTTTCCATTTTTAATAGGGGTTCCTGAAGATGTTATGAAATCCTTCTGCATCCAAAGTTGGCCAAAGGCATGCACAATCCCGTAACAATACTGACTATCAGTTAAATGGTTACTCTCCAATTTTTCCCAATTTTACATGCTTTAATTATAGCTATCAATTCGGCTACTTGTGCAGACTTGACTCCTGGTAAATAGGATGCTTTGACTATTCCAGCCAAGCTGCAGACAGCATAAGCAGCACTTTAGTCCTCCTTCTTCATGCCTCATGCACAAGCCATCCACAAATAGCTTGTTTTCACTTTCTTTCAGAGGCTCTTACTGTATGTCTGGATGAGGTTTGGTACAATATTCAGTAACAGCTAGACAATCATGCTCAACTTCATCTCTCACTTCTTCCCCATGTAAATCAGGCTATAGAGTAGCTGGGTTTAGAATAGTATACCTGACTACTGTCACATTTTCTGCTCCTAAAATAATTATTTCATACTTAGTTATTTGACTTGGAGTAAGGTACTGAGTTTGTGCTCAAAGAATTTCCACTGAATGTGGGACATAAACCTTTATGGGGTGTCCCATCTTAATGGACTCACTTTGTTCAAGACTCATGCAGGTGGCAGCCACTGCTTTTATGCAGCCAGGTAATGCTGACGCTACAGGGTCTAAGGTAGCAAAAAAATATGCTACCGGACGTCGCATCAGACCATGTCGCTGAGTTAATACTGATAAGGCACAATTTTCTCTTTCACAACAAAATAATGCAAATTCTTTTGTATGGTCTGGCATACCTAGGGCAGGAGCTTCACATACACAATTTCTTAATTTCACAAAAGCCTTCATGCTTTTATCATCCCAAACTATTGGGTCCTTTGCTTGCTTCTGTGTCATTTGTATTAGTGGTTTGGCCAGTAGAGAAAAACCTGCAATCCATTGTCTACAATTCCCTACCACACTAAGAAACATTCTGATTTTTCTCTGGGTTTGGGGTAACTGCATCTGTTATATTATCTTTATTCTTTCAGGGATCAATCTTCTCACTCCGCTCTCTAATTGATGTCCCAAATATTTAACTCTAGTTTGACAGAATTGTAATTTCTCTGGAGACACCTTGTGTTCTCCATCCACCAAATGATTTAACAAAGCAATGGAATCAGCAACACAATCATCTTGTGACTTTGACGTGACAAGCAAATCATCAATATATTGTACTAAAACTGAATTTTTGGGCATTACTAGCATTTCTAAACACTTTTTCAAAATTTGATTAAATATTGAAGGGCTTTCTGTTTACCCTTCAGGAATCCGATTCCACACAAAAATACGATCTTCAAATTTGAATTAAAAAATATACTGGCCGTCTGGGTGTAACGGAATGGAGAAAAATGCTTGATATAAATCATTTACAGTAAACCACCCTACATTCCATGCTATTTGATACAGGATTACTGCTGGATTCGGCACTACAGGACAACAAGGCACCACAATTTCATTAATTTTCCGTAAATCCTGCCTTATCTGATATTTTCCGCTAGGCTTCTTAATGCCAATTATAGTTGAATTACAAGGACTGCTCATTTCTTTCTTTCAAGATGCCTTGTACAATCATTCGTTCTATTTCTGCTAGGACTCCTGCTTTAATTTCAGGGATCATTTTGTATTTTCTTGTATTTGGGAAGACAGCACCCTCTTTTACAGTGACTTTCACTGGATCTATATCTGTCATTAACCCTACTTGTTTCCTAGTGAAATCCCACACCTCTGGATTTACTGTCAATTTTAATTCATCAGGTAAATCATCTTTTGTCATCATTGAATACATTTCATCTACTTCTGCACCTTGTTTTGCTAGCATTATCTTGTAAATACCATCTTATTCAGGGGTCTTTATTGCAAGATAATCCGGTGTGCAACAGATGGTGCAATTCATCTTGCACAATAAGTCTCTTCCTAGCAAGTTTATTGGACTAGAGTCGCACACTACAAATTTGTTCATTTCCCTAAAATTGCCAATGCATAATTCCATGGGTTCTGTGATTGGAGTTCTAATCTGTCTATTTGAAACACCTACTACTTGGATGGCTTCTCCCGAGAGGGGTAGGTTTGGCATGGCTGCTGTTCTCACAGAAGAGCGGGTGGCACCAGTGTCCAACAAAAAGGTAATGTCCTTTCCTTCTACCTTCCCATCAATATATGAATCTGAGTTATCAACTGGTAAGGATGCGCCAAGTACGCACTCCTCTTCCTCCCCCTCAGGCACCGTCATTGATCATCTTAAAAAAAACAACTGTTCTGCAAAACAAATTGTGAAGTTACAAAATGTATATTACCACTTTCTCCTGGAAATCGGGTGTCTGCACTGTACTTTGCTCTGTTCATAACATTTGGCATAGGGGCAGATGGTAACTGACTCTGTTGATTAACAACCTGCTGCAGTTGACTCATTATCACCTCATTCTGCGCCTGTGGATTTAAATTTTGATTTGGGCCATTATTATTTTGAATATTTTTACACTCGTTTTCCAATGCTCCAATTTTCTGCACCCATGACAAGGAAATTTCTTTCTTCTTTGCTTCCTCTCTACTCAATTTCCCTTTTGGGTTTCCCCCACTATTTTTAATCTGTCCATGTCCTTTTGCTTGATCATTAATCTGACTATTTAAGTTAAGCTCTTGTTGTTCTGCCAATTTTATTTCTGCCCACATTACTTTTTCTTCAAACTTCTTGCGTCTATTTTCAATTTCATCTCTGCAATACTTGGCATACTTAAGTATCTCATCTATTGGCTTTCCCCGCCAACACAACGCTGCTGAATCATCTGTGAAATTTCTGGTCTTAGTCCAGATACAAAACGATATAAAAAATGTCCCATACCTTTATCTCCAATATTCTCAAATCCACTCTACTACTTGAATACCTGCAACAAGCGTTCATAATAAGCATGCACAGTCTCATTTATTTCTTGAGTGGTTCTGCCTATTTTTATCCAGTCTGTTTCTTTTGGGTTGATTTTCCCTTTCAAGAAACTGATCACCTGGTGATATTTATTCATTACCTCCTCTGAAGGTGCTCCTGTTTTTTCATCTCTTGGGTACTCATCACTAGGCCAATCAACTGTAATTTTACATTCAGTCTATAAATTTGTAGGCACTACAATGTCAAATAGACCATCTAAATCCTTCAACAAAGCTTTAGAAACTTTCACAAACCTTTCAACCTGTCTATACCATTCAACTGCCTTTTCTCTTAACTTCGGGAAGTCATTAGTAAATGACAAAATATCTTGTTGAGTCCATGGAACATGTACATATCCCCCTCATGGAACCTCTTCCATCGGGCACAATCTTTCTGTCTTTTTAGATTCTCTCAGTAAATATTCAGATGGGGTTTGATTTGCCTGTGCCTCCTCCTTTTTCTTTGCCCACCTAGTCTTCCACCTGTTCAAATCTCCTCATTTCTGTAAAATTGTCATTAATTCTTTAATCTGCAATTTCCTTCCAGACATATTCATATTTTCTAAATCTTTATCAGTAAAATCTGCTCTGTATGGTTTCTGCAATACTTTCGATCTCCCTATTTCAATTCCCATTTCGGAGGCAAGCTCCGTCAATTTTGCATGAAATATCTTAGCATTTCTAGTTATGCTCCTACATATGAATAACAATTCTTCTTCACTGTAAGTGTTTAGCCTGTCTACTCCCACATTTCCAGCTATCATTTCTTCCAATTATACGTTTAATTTAAAGATGTCTAAAATCTTTGGCTGTTGGTTCAGTTTGTCTATTCCCTGTGCCCACCTTTCTTATTCTTCTGGAGATACTATAGTGGCACTTTTAGTTCCTGTAGATGTTTCTAATCGTATTTCTTTTGAACAACTAGGGGTAACTCTTTTCGGGGTTTCATCTATCTGTTCTCTTATCGGCAAATCCATTAGAGAAATTACTGATTCGCATTCACTGACTTGATCCTCAATTATTATGTTTTCTTTTCTAGGTTCTATTATAGGAGTGCTCATAACGGGTGGTTTTGGACAATTTGCCTTAACCCCATACAATGGAACAACAGAACCTATGGTCACTGGTATAGACAAAGCTTCGGGGTGTGTACTCAATTGGGTTATTTTCTGTATTAATTCTTCTCTATTCGTATTTATTGCCTTCCTTTTTTTTTCTGGAGTACCCTTCCATTTATTAAGTCATGCATAACCTGAGGAACCAATGGTGTTTCTAAAGCAGGGGCGCTTGGAGTTGTTCTACTGGGTCCCTCCTGATATGGTGAAGGATTCTTTGTTAGGATATCTTCCATAAACTCATCTTCTGATTCCCCGCAACCTGTCATTGTTAAATGCTTAGCTTTTTCTGTACACTTTCCTCCCAACTATTCCTCTAACATTATACAGGATACAGTCTTTCTGTAACCATTGCTTGTCTCCATTGTTTCATCTGATCTTCACGTGACTCACAAATTTGTTTAGGATAAAATCCTCTATAACTCCTAGTACTTCTAGATCTGTCTCGCTCAAATGACTCAGCTTCGTCCTCTGATTGTGTGTGGCCAGCAGCGGGAAGAGCAGGACTCGTGCTCCCAGTGACCAGCGGGGCTCGAGAGGAACCACAGCCCCTCCCCCTAATCACCGGGGGTTTAAAACAGCGCCTTGCGTCTCCCGCCCTGCGGGAGATGCTTCGTCTTCTGATTGTGTGTGGCCAGCAACGGGGAAGCAGGACTCGTGCTCCCAGTGACCGGCTGGGCTCGAGAGGAACCACAGCCCCTCCCCCTAATCACTGGGGGTTTAAAACAGCGCCTCGTATCTCCCGCTCCGTGGGAGACGTTTCGTCCTCTGATTGTGTGTGGCCAGCAGCGGGGAAGAGCAGGACTCGTGCTCCCAGTTACCAGCAGGGCTCGAGAGGAACCACAGCACATCCCCCATACTTCCGGCAGTGGGTTAAAGGCTGATCGCCATCCCCGTCCCGCGGGACGCGCGCGGACGTGTGCAGGGCTAAGCCCGGGCAAAGGGCGGGCCATCTGTGGCCGTCGGGGGCCGGAGGAGGCTGGGTTGGGCCACCCCCTTGACATTGCTTCTTGAAGGTACTGTAGTGCTGTGAGTTCCCGAGGATACAAAAACTATGGGGAAAAGGAAAAGTGCGGAGGATGGTAGCTAGGCCGTGGATGTGACGTCCAGGGAGGGGAAAAAACCAAGGAAGATGAAATCCAAGAAATCAATATCACATGCAGGGGGGAACTGTGTTATGGACCGTATTGACGAACTGATTGAGGAATGTAGAGAATTGTTACCTGCTAAGCCCCATTTATGCATAAGGGGCCCAGAGGGTGGAGGCAGTACTGTAGTTGTTGATGGGAGGGGGTCAAAGCGGGGTACAGCGGTGGTCCCTGAAATGTTTTCGGGAAAAAATCAAGGTGGCAGAGGTCTAAAACCCGGGAATACCGAGGGGGCAAAAGTGTGCACTGACTCTGATATAATACAAGTACCCACCTCTACTGCTGTGACTCCCTCTGTGATAGACCCGACAATTCTCATCTGTAAAAACAGGTTTGCAATCCTAGCACAAAATGATAGTTGCGGTTCAATACCTGGTGCTCAAGTACCCTTGATCGATGTGCCCCAAGTAGATGACGAACTCCAGTTGTCAGGCGTTCATGGTTCCCTACCGTCAACAGAGGAAGATAGCAATCCCCTGTCCCTAGTGGTAAAGCGTTTGTGTAAACTGGTAGAGGGCATGCAAGCCAAAATTGAAAGCCTTACCGCTTCAGTAAATAATATGAGGATGGGTTTGGGCCCCTGTTCAACCTGTAAAGCAAATGTGAAAGCCAGTGAACTATGTAGAGGTCAGGATAACGAGGTTGCTGAACGTAGTGGTTCCCATATAAGTAAAGTAAATACTCATACATCTCGGCATTCCATATAGCGAAGCGGCAAGAGCAACGAGGGGCGTGCCGCAAGCTCACTATGGTTATGGAAATGGGGCTAGACAATCATAATGTAACAGTAGGGGAAAAGCAGCCAGGGGAAAAGGGTGATGGTTCCAACTTGGGTGGCAGACTTACTGAACAACGGAACGTTACCAGCCACATAGAGAATAAAAATGTAATTATGAGACTAAGGGCCAGATGTAGGTGGCCAATTACCGGTCGGTAACGGCCGAATTCGGCCGTTACCGACCGGTATTTGGATTTTGAGATGTGGGAGCATGCTTTACAGAATCGGTATTTTACCGAATCTGTATTTACAGATTCGGTAAAATTACCGAATCGGTAAATACAGACTCGGTAAAAATACTGAGTCTGTAAAAGCACATGTAGGTAGCACATCTTTGAGTGCCGCAGGCCTTTCAGATTCGTTTTTTTAACACCCAATCCAATTGGGTGTTAAAATACCGAATTCAGGTGTGCATGCACATGTGTGCATGCACACCTAGCCATGTGACAGACAGACGTGCCCTTAGGGCATGTCTGTGTGCCACATGGCGCACATGCCTATTTTTGGGGTGCCAGAGGGTGTCAAAGTGACACCCCCTGCACCCTTGCAAAAATCGGTATTTACCGATTCTGTAATTACAGAATCGGTATTGCCCATTGATTCCTATGGGCTTCAAGGCCCATAGGAATCAATGGTCAATACCGATTCTGTATGTACAGATTCGGTAAATACCGAATCTTAACGATTCGGTATTTACAGAATCTGAAATACCTACATCTCCCCCCTTCATATTTACCGACTCTTAAATACCGAATCGGTAGAATTCGGTATTTAAGAGTCGGTAAATATGAATTACCTACATCTGGCCCTAAGTGACCAACAGCCTAATGTCCGCTTGAACAAATCACCAAAAGTGTTCATGGTGAATGTCCCCAAATTGAGCCCTGGCAAGGATCGAGAATCTAGTTAATCTCTAACTAATAAGGCAATCCACTGGATCAGGCACATCAGAGGTTGCCGATCTGTAATTAGAGATGACATCCTTAGAGCCCAGGGGATCACTTTTCATGGGGACAAAGTAGATTGTATCGAACTGGTCTTTAAAAGTACAAATATGGCAGAAAATCTAATACAGCTGGAGTTTAGAAGCTGCTTCCCAGACTATTCTACGATACAAATGAGATCCTCTCTCCCACAGAAATGGTTGACTGGTCTAGATAAGCGAGATCGAGGGAGCGAATTAGGAAGCTCTGGCCTAGATTGTAATGATTGACTATCCAATGAAGCTGTCCAAGCAGGTCACATTGAATGTATGGCAGCGGAAAGCCAGAGCCCACATATAGATTCTAACCCGGGCACCACTTGTATAACAGTAATTTCGAGGTCATTTGAGGATCCTGATACCACTATGACAAATATAAATGTAAATTCGAACGCTAGCCTTTCACGTGACCCTTCCAAATCCAGATTGATTTTATCCTGGAATATTGCAGGTTTGAAAACGAAGGTCGAATCTCTGGAATGGGCCTTGTTTTTTAATTTACATGATATATGTTTATTCCAGGAAACCTGGTTACTTGAAGTCCAGTTCTTTTCTGGGTTCTTGAACTTTAGTGTACCTGCAGAAAAGGGAGAAAGAGGGCGACCCTTGGGTGGTTTATCTATCTGGATTAGGCAGGACCTCGACGTTAGTGTAAAGGTTCTCCCTTCTAAACACAGGGACATACAGATTGTTACTCTCAAGTTTAGAACCAAAAAACCCTTAGATATTTATAATCTGTATGCGAGGAGCACTGGGGGTAAGAAATCGGAAACTTTAGCCGTCCTAGAAGAACTTATAGAATGTTACTCCCAGCATTCATATATAGTTCTAGGAGGTGATTTTAATACGACCTTTGAGCCCTTGCTAGGTGACGATTGGAACATCTCGGATGAGGAAGACAGGCAGTGGGGAGTCCCCAAACTTAGGGGCCGATTAAGATGGCGGACGGACTTGCGTCCGTCCGCCATCCCAGAGGTGGAGGGACCGTCCGCATGGACTGCGGAGGTCCCTCCGTGCAAATCAGGATGTGACCGCCACCCTGGCGGTCACATCCTGGATATTTAACATTGCGGCGGGTGCTGCTTCAAGCAGCACCCGCCGCAATGTTAAAAGTGCATGTGTAACATTTACATGCACAAAGCGGCAGGCACCGCGCGGTGCCTGCCGCTTTGTGCATGTAAATGCTGGGGGGTACCATAGGTACCCCCCATGTGCACCCCCCACCCGCCTACGCCCTGGGGGCCCGCAACGGGCCCCCAAAAGCAAAAGTACACATGCTTTTCCACGGCGGAAAAACCGCAGCGGAAAAGCATGTTTACTAATGCTTCCTAATTTGGCTGGCGGTGTCTGATAGACACTGCCAGCCAAATGAGAGCTTTTCCACCGCGGTTGTAATCCGACCGCGGCGGAAAAGCAGCGGACAGAATCCAAGACCCACCAGCCATCGTAATGCGGCGGTGGGTCTTTGGTGACTCCGCAGAGGATTTTCCGCCTCCTCCGGGCCGGCGGTGGCTTCCGCCGGCCCGGAGGAGGCGGAAAATCCTCTATCATAATCGGCCCCTTATTAAATTGGAGCCAGTAAAAAGGTGGACCGTTCTAACAATTCAGATTTACTCACTTTGTTTGAATAAGGGATTGAGAGAAACCAACGGTAGGACACTGCGAGACATGTTAGGCGCTACTACTTTTAGGAGTGGCCCTCAAGAAAGCAGAATCGATTACATCCTGACAAGTCTTGGATTATGGAAATATCTAGAGGATATGTCGATTATCGATAGGGTTGAGAGTGACCACAACCCTTTATAATAATAATAATAATCCACATTTGTAAAGCGCACAATAACCCGTAAAGGTCTCTAGGCGCTGGGGGCCGTCGGGAAGATTAAGCAAGCTATTGCCCAGAGTCACATGGTGCTGGGCTAACCTGCCGCCGGAGCCGGGGATCGAACCCTGATCCCCAGATTCCAGCGTCAGTCGCCCTGGCCGCGTCGCCACACCTCTCCCTGTATGTATATCCTTGTCATATTGGAAGGTACCCACCGATGGCAGGGGGCTCGCTGAAGGGTCTTCCCCTGATATAGTCATTGCGAATGATATGCGCCATGTAAAATGGGCCAAAGTGTCGGAATGCCAGGAGCATATAGATTTTATATCTAGCAAGCTAGAGCAAGTTACACGTGTAATGGGGGTACAAGCCAACAAAGGGGACATGGTTTTAGCCTTAGAAACAGGTACCAATATACATGAATCCTTTTTTGGCGATCTAAAAAGTGTATTTGTTAGGCCGTGTAAGCTAAACAAAAATCACACCTATCACACTCCACGTTGGTACACTGGGGAGTGTAGGCAAGCCCGATTAGATCTGGGTAGAGCCATCAAAAGTGGATTAAGCATTAGTGTGCGCTTTGCTAGGGCAGCCTACAAGAGCGCAGTATTTAAATCTAAGCGTGCCTGGGATGAGCATAGGTGGCAAGAGCTTAAAGACGCAGGTGCTAAAAAAGATTCAAGAAGATTCTGGAATGTACTCAAGTGGGGAAGCGAGGGTAACTCTGACAAGCCCCAAAATTGGGTAGCACAAGATGAATGGGTGGCCTACTTCAAGCCACAATATGCTAAGGGAGTGGAATCAAACCCAAATCCGGAGGCTCCATACACACCCTTTGTGGATGACGCATTTAATTTAGGTGATGTGCATCGTGCCCTGGATTTGGTGGTTCCAGTTAGAGCGCCAAGCATAGATGGAGTCCCAGCAGACATATTATTGCATGATAGAGACTCCTAGGGAAGGTACATACTGTTGTTGGCAAGCATAATAGCTAAAGGAGCCTCAATACCCAAATCATGGAATGGGGCGGAAATCATACCAGTGTTTAAGAACGGGGACAAATCGTTACCTGGTAATTGCCGCCCAATCAGCCTGATTGATACTATGCAAAAGATTTTTGGCAGGCTGATTTTAAACAAGGTACAGGAGTGGGAACAAGTGCAGAACATTTGATACCACCTACAAGCAGGATTCAGAGCCTCTATTAGCACAATCGACCAAGTACTGCACTTTGCTATGCTTTACTGGAAGACTGTGCAAATAGGTGGGGGTAGCCTATATGCTGCCTTCATTGACCTAAGGGCTGCATTTGATCTTGTCCCTCGTTCAACCCTGTGGTCAGTGTTAAATGATATGGGCATGCCTCGTGCCCTTCTCTCATTAATTACAAGACTTCACGAACCTCATTTTGTGCAGATTAGGTGGGGCCGCCCAGGAAGCGTTACCAGACGGTTTCCTGTTGAAATAGGGTTACGACAAGGCTGCGTCCTTGCTCCAACCTTATTTTCCATATACATAAATGACGTGGCTAAATTATTGATTGAAGCCAACGTCGACGCCCCAACTCTAGAGGGAGCTAAAGTACCCATTTTAATGTTTGCCGACAATTGTCTAATTATTGCAAAAACCCCGAGTGGATTGCAAAAGGCGTTAGGAATTTTTGAAAACTTTTGTACCACTCGAGGTGTAGTGTGTTTATCTAGGTACCTATATTGATACTCCTATTTCTGACCCTTGTCCGGTTATTAATTCACTAATGTCCATACACCGGCACAGAAACCCGTTTTCAGATTAGGTCATAGCGCATGCTGTCACATTAAGCAAGCGCTATCCCTCCAGCCCCCTAGAAAGCACACCGAGTTCTCAAAACAAATCAAACCTCCAGCAGACCTGGGAAATCCCCCGCAGCTATTGTTTTGATTTCGCTCGAGAACTCCTGCAAAGAATGTAAGAACGACCAGTCCTTATGACATTCTTGCTGACGTCTTATGTCCATCCTTACGTCAAACACGGCACCTTTCAGGTATAAATATACCGACGCTGCCCTGAGCTAAGACACGGTGGTGACGAGCTTGGAGCAGCGCTACTTGCCGGAGAGCCCAGCTGATGCAGAAAAGCCCACGGACGCTGCCCCTCCCTTTTGACGCGCTGAGAGAGACGCTGCCTTTTCTCCTGCCGAGAAATCCAGCCTCCGGCGTTCCCAGCCGCCCTCGCGGGTAACTGGGATATCGAGTCCTGAGACAGAGATACCAACCCTCCAGCCTTCTAAATCCCAGGTACTGAACTGACTAACCCCTTACAGAGAATTCTTGAGTCAGATCCTTGGCAAAACTATCTTAACTTAAACTGCTACTTATTTACTCCTGCCCAAGTATTAGGCTTAGGTCAGGTACACCAGGGTAGGCGTAGTTAGAAGCACCAGTTGAGAACGATTAGTCAATGTATATATGTATGTATATCTTTTATCCATTTTAAGTATCATATGGCTAAGAAACCATATAAATGCTTTTACAGTATTATTTTATAATTCTGTTTTTACTGTATGCACTTTACTTAACTATAATTATTGCAATAATAGCGATTCATTTCTCTTGTATGAGAAAAGAGACTGATCAATAAATAACATCTTTTTATTGAACCATGCCCATCTCTTATTTCTCTACAAACTGGTGAAACTAAGAATGCACGTACTGACTGAGTAAAATAGTTGTCTTTTGTTTTCACACGACTCTAGAGATATACTCCTGATTAGGGGAGAGCAAAGTTGTCATGTTCTATGGTTGTCAGAAACTAAATCCCTTCTTGTCTATCCAGGGAGGTTAAACTCCTCCTTGCCTATTCGAGAAAGTTTCTAGTGAACTCTGAGCTAGCTGGCACACATAACTTTAAGTCTAATATCGTCAGTAGAAGACCTAGTTAACCACAGTCCTACGTCTATACTATTGAAGATATTATTCCAATGCGCAGAGCCTATTGGGAAAATAGGAACTACACTACATGGCGCCCAACGGTTTGGATAGGCGATAAAACTAACGCAAGACATTAGAGTAACTCAGTCGTGCTTTTTCACACAGACCCCTTTTTCCCATAAAACTCCAAAGACGTCTGGAGTGGGTGAAAGGTTAAATCCGCCAAACTTAGTAGGAGGAGACTCCTATGTATGGTTTTTGGTTTATTCAACGTTGAAGGATACAGTGTTCCAAAATATTGTGCATCTAATCTTTGTTTCCTTGAAAACCTGATCTGCAACAAAAAACCTTCTTGTCAGTAAAATGTCAGACAATGAAGAAGAAAGGGAGGCAGCTAGAATAGCAGCTCAACTCCTAGCGGATGACACAAGTCTCCTGCAAACTGACCCGGGTGCAATACTCATCCCGGTCAGCATAAGAAAAACTATAACTTTAAAACTTATAGAAAATGGACTAACACCGAGAGGTGGTACAGTCATATTCGTAATTGAGGCACACGAATATCGGCAGACAGAGGTATTCTATTCATGAATAAATTTTCCAGCAGCAAACGCTGTAACAAAGGAGTTCCATTATTACAAGATAGAGGAACCTCCGGATGAGTACACCCCGTTCGAGGAGGTGTAAATACCACTCAAATACCAAGAGCACCTGCTCTGGTTTAAAGGCGCCCTAAAACATAATGATCACATCACCAGGCTCGGTCCACTAGGTAGACCAGGAGCGACGTGGCCGGTTCTAGCCGGATACACACCAAATCCAGACATTGAAAAAATGTCAATACCAGAACTTTTAACACAGTTAAAACAACTGATTAAAATACACAGACAACTAGTCCAATATGTAATGCGGACTTCAACAGTCCAACCAGCTATTAAAATTCCACAGCTGACCCCTCATCAGGGGAACACAAATAAAATCACACCACAGAACATACAGGCCTGTCTAGGTAAAGTACCCATTAAACGGGAACAAATTCCATTCTGGTTAGCACAGAAAATCACTCAAATAGAGGCGGTATTTCCAGATACCACCCCTGTTGAGAAACACAGAATTCTGACTATCTGTCTTCCAATGGGGACCGCACCACATGTGGAGGACTGTGACACTTGGGGTACAGTCTTTGCTTCCATTTACACAAAAACACATGGTGTTCCGTCCATGGCGGTAATACCAGAGGTGCTAAAACAGATTCAAAATGAATACGGTCCAGAACCTGCTTTAACTCTGGGTATGAAATTACTGAAAGACTTCAAGCAGGTCTCGGCAATATTACTAGCAAACATAAAGGGGGAAGCAGCAAATGTGGCGATCCGCCAAAGATTAAAGGAAACAGATATAGCAGACCAACCATTTGAACTTGCCAGAATCATAGAAAAATCCTATGAAGAACTAGGAAGAGATAGTTTGGGTGGGAAACCAGTGATACCCCAACTAATTGAAAATCCTGAAAAAGTATTTATTAAAAATAATCTAAACACGACAAAAAAGAACTGGGATGGAAATAAACAATCCACTCCCAAAGAAAAAAGATTCCAGTCCAGAGGAAGGTCTCCTCGGCGGAGAGAAAGGTCTCCGGACCAAGGAAACAAGTCTCCCCAGAGGGAGCCCTCTGAGAAAAAATACAACCTTAGAAATAGGGATAATTTGAAGAAACCTGATAGATATCAAGATTATGATACACGTCCCTCTCCATCTTTTCAGACTTCCTCGCAGAAATCGGAAAGAATAGGACGGTCAGAACACAGGGAAGAGCTCGTCAAGTCCAAAGACAAAGAACCTGCTCATCAAAGTAAAAAGTTACAATTTCCAAAGAAGAAGGTAGCCAGCATTAAAATAATCAAACATGCCGAGGATCCTGAGGACTCAGCTGAAAAACGGAGAGTGGGCTCAGACAATGCTAGACAGCGCAGCAGAAGTGAGCATAGCTCGCAAGATCCTGATGAATCATCTGGAGACAGTGGACATGAATGAATACATTCAGGTGGAAACTGCAGATACCAGAGTTAGCAAACCTCATAAAATATATGAAATAACCTTACGTATAGAGAGAGATAAGACTAGGAAAATAAGGGGTCTATTTTGGGATAATCTCTCCAAGGGCTATGACATCCTTCTAGCTGAAAAAGACTGGCCACCAGAGTTTGTCAGGGAGTGCCCTCATGGGGAAGAAATGAGTATACCTGCCTTCTCAAATCAAATTCCAATTCATAAAAAATATACACTTGCAAGAAAGTGGGCAGTAGCCCAGGCTCCTGCACTATATAAAAATCATGTGGGATGGGATGAGGACTCTCCTTCTCAGAAGATCCAGTTAAAATCTCAGCCGACTGCACAGAGGCAGTACCCAATTAGGCAAGAAGCTAAAAAACAGGTCAGGGAGATCTTGGATCAACTTGAATACCAGGGGGTGATTGAAACATGCACCTCACAAATGAGCAATCCTTTGTTTCCTGTCTCCAAACCAGATGATTCATATCATCTAGTTTTGGACTACAGACACCTTAACTCATGCTGCAAAACGTTTGCAGTACAAAACTCACACAGTGCAGCACTAATGAATAGCATAGTGCGCAAAAAATACAAAACAACATTAGACATCTCTAATGGATTCTTTTGTCAAAATATAGCACCAGAAAGCAGATATTTGACCGCTTTCTCAATAAATGGCTCGCAGAAAAATTCTGTCGTTTGCCCCAAGGGTTCAAGAACAGCCCAGGATTATTCTCAGCGAGAGTAACAGAGTTACTACAAATATATGATGATGAGGCATTATCTTATGTCGATGACATCTATCTAACAGATGATGACTTGGATACTCACTTGAAAAGAGTGAACACCATAATACTTGGGTTTGCAGCAGAGGGTTACAAATTCAACTTCAAGAAGTCAAGAACTGCCCATCTGACTGTCCTATTTTTAGGATATGAATTATCAAGTGAAGGCAAAAGCCTGGCTGACAATTTCCTAGAGAAATGTGCTGTAATCCAAGCACCTAGAACACTGAAAAACTTGCAATCAATTCTAGGATTACTGAATTTCAGAAGAACTTACATTATAAACTATGCAGAGAGGGTTAAACCTCTCTATGATCTAATAAAACCAGATTCTAAAAGAATCAATTGGACTCAAAAATACACAGAAATCTTGAGATCTTTACAAACAGACATGTTAGTTAAAACAAAACTGCAAACACGCGATAACACACGCAACCTTGTGATTCGAGTCATCCCAGGAAGATGCGGATTCACATACCTAACCTCTAATGAGGGGGAAACGGTACCAATAGCATACAAATCACACTTGTACACAGAAGCTGAAAAAACATTCAGCATTAAGGAAAACATTGTTCACGCGGTTCAAACAGCTGTAGCAAGAGAAAGAAACCAAGCTGACGGCAAACAGATTACAGTCAGAACATCAGAATCAGCCTTTGAGGCATTAACAAGCCCATGTAATTTACCTACAATGGCACTAAATGCAAAATGGATACAATGGGAAGATTCTCTTGCTACAGACAGAGTGAAATACTATTTTGATCCAGAAATGACAAAATTAAAAAATCTAGAATATGAAAGAGAATATCCTCTGCCTGGCGACATTCTGCCCATACAACAGTACGCCTGTGTAATATATACAGACGGACATGCTCAACCCTCAGTTTGGGGAGAGCAAGCTTATAACGCCACATGCGAGATTACAAAAGACGTGTGGTGCGGAGGTAAATTAAAACCTCTGTTTTCAAAAACACACTCAGTGGAAATTAATTCAGAACAACAAACTGAAATAATAGCGTTGAAAATGGCGCTAGATAATGCGGATCGCGAATTCCCGACACTAATAGTGTGCGATTCATATTACTGCGTCAAATCGTACAATAACGACTTGCAGAAATGGGTTGAAAACGGGTACAAAGATGACACAGGTGCCACAATAAAGCAAAAATCGCTTTGGGAACAAATAGTTCTTTTAAAGAAAGAACTACCAAAGACTCACGTGATACACTCACTGAGTCATCAGCGTGATGGCGTTCACGTTGCAGGGAATTCATTGGCTGAGACAGCCACAGCGGAAACAACTAAATCGGCTTCCGTAGCTACAAAAAAGCGTTCAGTAAAATACATTGACGGGGAAACAATGCTGGCGGTAAAAACGTCATCAAAAGGCGACTGCTCAGCGCTACCCATCATGTATCCACTCAATTATACATACATAATCGATGCAAACTCCGTTCCTTTTGCTCGAATCCCTGGAGTGGGGGATAGAGTGATTCCAAACATGGACAGGAGAGGCTTGTTAATAGCAGACGCACATATGGGAGAGGGTCTTAGACACCTTACACTTAAGGATTCTCTAGAAGAATTACAATCAACATACTGGTGGCCAGGAATGAGCCTGCAACATCACATATTTGCAAAAAACTGTCCAAACTGCAACAGAGATCGCAGTGGTGAACGAAACGGTGTATTCCCATGGCTTTTCACTAAATAAAAGATTAGGCTATCGACATAAAATACCCAGTATGAATAATGCGTCATATTAACATGTAGAGACTATTTTCACTTAAAATGTAGACCCCCAGCTCTAAGCTGACGTCTGAACTGTTATACAAAGATTTGCGAGTCTTTATCGGCACATACACAATTGGCATGCTACATTCTGACCAGGGTCCTGCTTTTAGCTCTCGAGCTTATAAGGAGGCCATGACCAGCATGGGCATTGCATTGCGGTACTCTTGTCCCTTTCATCCTGAGGGAAACGGAATTGTGGAAAGAAAAACCGTGACATAAAGCAATCTATAACAGCAAAGGTATTAGGTTCGGGAGCTGGGTGGGTCAAACATTTAATAAGTGTCCAACGTAGTCTTAATAATCTGCCAAGAAATTCTCTGAGAGGTCTCAGTCCGTACGAACTATTGTTTGGGACTAGAATGTTAATCCAGGACCTCGATAGTCAAACTTCAGTGGTTAAAGAAAAATGCTTTGATATCAAAGATCGTTTGGCTATTTTACAGGACTTAAATGAAACAAGAAAAGACCTGAGCAACATAAAGTTGAAACAGCAGCCAATAACCACTGAAGAGAAACCACCTGTCCCAGCAAGGCCTGTCTGGATTCCAAAAATCGGGGATCTGGTCAGAGAGAAGATTGCGGTGAAGAAGGAATTTGGGCCTTCTTACAGAAAAGCAGTTTCTGTCTTGTCTGTCAACTGGACAAGATCAGTAGTACTACCGCCCCTTGCTGGTAAAAAGGAAACCGAGTTGTATCCATCGACTTGGTTAAACCACAATCATGTGGCCGATAACAAGTAGTAGGCCAAGTGGACTCCCAAGAAGTAGTAGAACACCAAAGTTTGCTACAAACACAGAGGTTCTAACTGAAAGACTAATCACACCTGATAAACCTACAGTGATTCAACAAGGACTATGCAACAAAGCAATGGAACTTAAACCTCTTGAAACCCAAATCAAAGCTTTACATCAAGAAGCTCCATTATACAATGATGTAACCACAGACTATGCTAATGAAACAAAGCAAATACCTAAAGCAAAAAGGAATCCAGAAGCAATTGAAACAATTGACAGAACAGCATCCGGCTACTTCATCAACTTCGATGATTTTTCTGAGGATCAGAGTGAACCTGAGGAACAGCCCACAACAAAAACTTTTAAAGACAAAGCAAAGGAACTCTTTCATCAACTAAAAGTAACCTATCTGATTTCTCCATGGATTGAACTTTGGGTGGCACTAGGAGTATTCATCCTCATACTTTGGCTCATCATGATACTATGCTTGGGACATTTCATTGAGGGAAAATATGCTACAATGGACACAGCAAGTCAGAACATCAACTTGGTCCTAAAACCACACAAGTCTTCACACATCGAGAAAAGAGAACTTTCTTCAGTAAACTTCACAGCCAATCCTATACCCGGTGGGGTAGCATGGGACAAAACTGATTACGAAATCTATGGTCCGGTTGAGCTCCTGAAGTATCCTCATCAATTCAAGATTTCTTTAAGTGACTTTGTAAAACCAAGCACATTTGCTGATGATTGGGACTTTGAAAGTATTAATGATATGATGTCTGATCTAGTAATGTCAGCTAAATTCACAGAACATGATTATTTACAAGGTTCATCTAATTACGATCAAATGTTTTGTTATAACCATTATGGTTACCATTATCTGCATAAATCTACTCAACCTAGAAATATTTTAAATTTTAACCAATGGGAACATTGTGCAACTCCACCAAAAGGCAGTTCAAAGACATTTTTGGATTAATATTCATATTTTTCAGGGTTCAACACAAGTAATGCAGAATCATTTTATTTCAAATTGTTAAATAAGACAGGAGTGAAAACCATGCTTACAAACACAAAATTGATATATTCAGACTCATTCTTTGGAAAAATGAATACATTCGGTTTTGATTTCTGGAACAATAACATTGAAACGAAAACGATCTGGGGCACAAAAGATTGGCAAGTGCAAGGTACAGAATCATTATTTAGAGCCTGCATGATCCCAGAACAAATTATATTTTTGAATGATACAATTCAACAAACATCCTGTCTTGGCCTAGCCAAAATTAAAGACTTAAATAAACCGTCTATTCCAAAACCAACACCTACCAGTAATAGCACTAAGGATGTTGAGATAGACATATCCCATATTTTAAACCAAAACAGAACACATGCTGATTGGAAACAATGGTTGATCTGGCCCACAGACACAAATAAATGTCAAGACAGATTCCTGAATAAAATACAGGGGTTCACATTGACCAGGCCAGACCCAAGATACTCCCAGAGACAACATCCAGGGATTGTAACCACTTACAGTGTGGGGGAACTCTGCCTTCAATGGCTACATACATCCACACTGTCAGAAATTAAGCAACACTTAACTTTACTTAAAGAAGGTGCTGACTTGCGTGATTTCATCATGGGACCACGCAAACAGCGTCAAAAACGTTTCATAGCGGCCTCTATATATGCAGCTAACAACGAAGCTTGGAAAGTAATTCAAATTGAGACAGCAGAAAAAATACGGGAAATTGACCGTGTTAATTTGGAAAAATCACTTTCTGTTGTGGACAATGGGTTAATGACTCTGTCTTCCAGAATATATTCACTGGACAGTATTGTATCTTCTGCAATCGAAATAATAGAACAAGACTTACTGATGTTACAACACGGTCAGTCTCAATTACGTTCTATTGTACAGCTTGGCTGGACGTTACAAAATCTGCGTTCAGGCTATGTGCCTTGGCGTCTAATCAACACAACGTCACTATTTAATATCTTTAACCTTACTGATAAACAAATCAGTTTGGCACAAAAGGGTGCTGACTATACAATTCTGAGCATTGAAAAACTTGAGAGATTACCATTGACAATGTCAGAACGACCTGTCATTGAATGGATAATACATGGGATAATAAATATTCCGATAACAACTTTCCAGTTTCAATACTTCCAAAAATATATACAGGCAGGCCAGTATGAAAGGTTGGGTAAAGGATACATTAAGTCCACATGGAACTTGCCCTATACACACACATGTGTCAGTAATAACGGACAGAGTGTATTTCTTAGTGGTAATAATTGTGAAAAATCACTAAGTGCCATACTTCTGTGTCAGGGTATTAGTTTGCATGGGGCCTGTGAAGGGACTTCAAATAACCTTTCATGTCACCAGTTAGGCACACCTGCAACACAAATAGAACCATTCTTTAGAAGACTTTCGAACGGGAGTTACATTCTAATTGTAGATCACAGATGTTGTGGCTTGCTGCCAGGAAAACCTTATCTTGTAAGCGTGACTTCCAGGATCATGTGCTGTGAAAGAGTATTGTTCCCGAATGATGCTCCAGACAGGGAGGGAAGGTTATGGCCCAGTTTAAAAATCTCTTCTATTCGAATTGATACTTTAAGCAGAATGAAGACTGTGCTCCTACAGACGCCAACCCAGTTGACGTCATCAAAAGAAACGTACGATCTCCAAGTTGCAAGGACAACGGCAGAGATTCATTCAATGTTATCAACAAATTGCCCCCTACACTTCGCAGAAATGCTGAACGAAATCTTAAATATTTCTGATACAAGTGGTATCGCAAGTGTATTTAAGACAGTTTTTTCAGGAGCTTTAACACCATTCAAAGCGATCCTGGGTATTTTTCCAAATTTCGTCCATTCCATCTTTGGCAGACTTCCACTCCTGTTGGGACTCGTAGCAGGCATTTTATTCTTGCTACTCTTACTTCGTTATGGCAAGCCATGTCACAGACAAGACTCCAGCAACAATGGAAGAAACGATCCTAGCTATCCGCTACCGGGACCGCATAACTAAAGTCCTTGGCTTAGCCCGGCTACGAGATCTGAATATGACCTGGTTTCTTTCATTCAGACCCATCTGGCAGAATTGTGTTATGCCTGTATTAAGGTGCATGCTATGTGGCGAAGAATGCGTGTTGGACACCTGTCTTACACTACAATCAGAAGTACCATTGAATGCAGATACTTTGTTGGGTCCAGTAAAGGCTCATGCATTGTGCTGTCCCCAGCGGCTACCTATCCTGATGACGGCATTCGTGGAAACTTCACCACTACGATTGAAGGGTAGTGAAGTACAAGATGAAAGCAGCATCGACCAGGTACGACCTTCTGTAAGCAGTTCTGATCGAACCATCATTGAAAGCAATCATGCGCATGACTGCATGGTAGCGACATTTTCCAACCTAGTCAAACTTTCACCAGAAGCTGTAGACTGTTTTTTCGAGAGTCTGTCTGAAATGATGTTTTCACCGGAACAGAGAGAATGACTTTAAAAACAATCTTTCACACGGCGTTCCCTGAACTCTGAATTTGGCCTTCAGTCTTTTAAAAACAAAGTGACTGTGAACTTTTTTCTCTTCTCCCCTGAAAAGCGTAAACTTTTTCCCAATTCCAAACTATTTACCTTTTTAGCACTTATCTTCTGCTTAAAGTAAAACTATTCTTAGAGAACAGAGCTTCTATTCTTAGGAATTCTAGAGACATTACAATACCTCAACCTCTAGTTTATATGCAATTAATTGTGTTTATATGTGATGAGATGGTCTCGAAAAAAAAATTCTGTATCAAGAGCCATTTCATGTGTAATTTCGCAAATCATTCATGCAGATATATAATATGCATCTCCCTTTTGAATGATTATACTGCTTGAATGCATACAGTACCTATACTCATTTCGTGCATTTTGCATTCGCCATTTTTCAAAACAAACAAAAATTATTTTTGGGGTGGTTCGGTATACACATGCACTGTTAGTTATGTTTACTATTGCTTAGTTTAGTAAATATGTACATAAAATCGTGGAGTGGGTGTAGTGTGTTTATCTAGGTACCTATATTGATACTCCTATTTCTGACCCTTGTCCGGTTATTAATTCACTAATGTCCATACACCGGCATAGAAACCCGTTTTCAGATTAGGTCATAGCGCATGCTGTCACATTAAGCAAGCACTATCCCTCCAGCCCCCTAGAAAGCACACCGAGTTCTCAAAACAAATCAAACCTCCAGCAGACCTGGGAAATCCCCCGCAGCTATTGTTTTGATTTCGCTCGAGAACTCCTGCAAAGAATGTAAGAACGACCAGTCCTTATGACATTCTTGCTGACGTCTTATGTCCATCCTTACGTCAAACACGGCACCTTTCAGGTATAAATATACCAACGCTGCCCTAAGCTAAGACACGGTGGTGACGAGCTTGGAGCAGCGCTACTTGCCGGAGAGCCCAGCTGATGCAGAAAAGCCCACGGACGCCGCCCCTGCCTTTTGACGCGCTGAGAGAGACGCTGCCTTTTCTCCTGCCGAGAAATCCAGCCTCCGGCGTTCCCAGCCGCCCTCGCGGGTAACTGGGATATCGAGTCCTGAGACAGAGATACCAACCCTCCAGCCTTCTAAATCCCAGGTACTGAACTGACTAACCCCTTACAGAGAATTCTTGAGTCAGATCCTTGGCAAAACTATCTTAACTTAAACTGCTACTTATTTACTCCTGACCAAGTATTAGGCTTAGGTCAGGTACACCGGGGTAGGCGTAGTTAGAAGCACCAGTTGAGAACGATTAGTCAATGTATATATGTATGTATATCTTTTATCCATTTTAAGTATCATATAGCTAAGAAACCATATAAATGCTTTTACAGTATTATTTTATAATTCTGTTTTTACTGTATGTACTTTACTTACCTATAAGTATTGCAATAATAGCGATTCATTTCTCTTGTATGAGAAAAGAGACTGATCAATAAATAACATCTTTTTATTGAACCACGCTCATCTCTCATTTCTCTACAAACTGGTAAACTAAGAATGCACGTACTGACTGAGTAAAATAGTTGTCTTTTGTTTTCACACGACTCTAGAGATATACTCTTCATCAGGGGAGAGCAAAGTTGTCATGTTCTATAGTTGTCAGAAACTAAATCCCTTCTTGTCTATCCAGGGAGGTTAAACTCCTCCTTGCCTATTCGAGAAAGTTTCTAGTGAACTCTGAGCTAGCTGGCACACATAACTTTAAGTCTAATATCGTCAGTAGAAGACCTAGTTAACCACAGTCCTACGTCTATACTATTGAAGATATTATTCCAATGCGCAGAGCCTATTGGGAAAATAGGAACTACACTACAGAGGTTTGGAAGTGAATGTTTTAAAATCAAAATGTATGTCTTTTAATCAACACAAATCTTTTAAGGGTAATGTAACCTTGATCAAACTGCCACTTGAGAAGGTCCAAGCCTTTAGTTACTTGGGTGTTAGCATCCAACATGATCTATCCTGGAATCAGCAGGTTGAGATGGCAACCCTTAAGCACCGCCAGCTTGCCGGAGCACTGAGTCTGGAACATGCTAGGACTTTTACCAACCAATTGCTCCCGCTCTTTCTGTTTATAATGGCAAAGTGGTTAGTTCTGCCCTCTACGGTGTTGAGATCTGGGGGTTTGAGAACTTAGGGAAGATCAAAATGCAGCTCCCCCACCTAGGGAGAGAACCCCTCCGAGCACAACCCAGGTGGATCAAAGGTCTTATTCCATAGTCACATGGTAATCATCCAATATTAATCCAGAAATAGTTATCCAACTTTCAAAGTTTATTCAAACAAGAGAATGTCTTAATTTATCGACATGTGAAAATGATGTTATTCCACATCAGGTTCAAAATGGTAATTCATGTTTTAACACACATCCCGATGCATTTCGGGCGGAGCCCTTCGTCAGGGGATTACTCTACAAAAAAGACAACAAAACCAAGCTATAATGTAATGTCACGTCCAAAAGTACAAAAGTTCATAATGCTACCGTATCATTCATAAAATAAAATAAACATGCAAAGCTGCAAGAACCAATGATAATCAACCCAAGTACTGAAAAGTGCTTAAAACGGAAAGAAACATGCGTCGTGCACAGTATAGATATTGATAACCATAAGTCGTGCACCGTATTTATAAATGTGACCAACAGGTAAAAGCCCGGGGCATGCCAAAAGTAAGAAGAGTGCAAGCCGATTCATGCGTGTGTTTGAAATATAAGTGAAACGCGGTGAGCGAAGGTAAACCTGCGTGAGCTAGAACCCGGTTAAATCATACCGTGAAAGAACAGTAAAGACAGTAAAAGAGTCCCCAGAAGGGTACTTACATTTGTGTGTTAAATGTGTGGACCCCGCGGAGTTCCACAAACAAGGAGCAGCCGCGGGGACGGCAACAAATCACTATAAACGCGAAGCCAGTTGTATCAAAATAGAAAACGGACTAAGTCACCAAAGGTGCAAAAGGTGCACATATAAACAAGCGCCATATTGAAACGATCAAAAATAATGGGAAATAAGTGAACACACAGCAATAAAGTATGAATGAGTAAGAAATAAAGAGGATAACGTGGAAAAATGAAACAAAGAGACAAAATGAAACAAAGAGAAATGAAAGGAATTACAAAGTAGGAAATTCACAGAACAAGGATATACAATCAAGAACCACATAATACATTATAGGTAGCAAAGAAATTCAATACGGTCATTGAGCCCATGGGGGACCATCGTGGACAAAAAACGGATCCAGAAATGTTCTCGTTTTAACAAGGTATTCTTATTGTTCAACGTGATTTCAACTTGTTCCAGTATCTGGAATTTGAGTTGTGCAACAGTGTGTCTATTCTCCAAAAAATGCGTGGCAATAGTAGATTTGAGATTCTGTGTCCGAATGTTGCTCTTGTGTTCTAAGATCCTCACGCGGATCTTCCTCTCAGTGTGACCCACATAACACTTCCCGCAAGGGCATTTGAGAACATATATGACATTCATACTGTTACATGTGGCATTGACCTTGAGTTTAATGGGATTACCTTTCATCGGGTGGTTGATAGTATTACCAAGGATACAATTATTGCAGTTACTGCAATTGAAGCAGGGTCTGAGGCCCGTATAGACAGTATTCTTTTTAGTCCCACTCGGTTGGCTGAGGATTTCCTTCAGGTTCTTACCTCTGGAGAATGCAAACATAGGCGGTTGATCAAATAAACCCTTAAAATCAGGTTCAAGGGACAGGATACTCCAATGTTTGCGAATGATTTGCTGGAAAAGGTGCGAAGTCTTAGGGTATTTCGATACCACGACCATCCGGTCAGTGGGAGTTTTGACCTTAGGTTGCAGGAGAGAGGATCTCGTACATTTCTCGCTCCTTTCGGCTGCCAAATCCAGAATAGGAATAGGATATCCGCGTGCTTTAAGTCTTTCCAAAACGATCTTAATCTGTTTTTCACATTCATCATTTTTCGACACAATTCTTTTAATCCTGAGAATTTGTGCATATGGTAAGTTGTTCTTCAATCATGCTGTAGTAAGCACGATAGGTTGCAGATATTTATCCAAAAACTTGCCAACGTTTTGATGGATGCTACCAATCGTCGACACAATGGGACGAAATGGCGGGTTGGTTACTACAGCATCACATGTAAAGGACACCACTGACTTTCTACTTAAAATTGATCCCATCATGAATGAATTGAGAAACACCCAATTGATCATGTGCACTGTCGACGTGTGTTCTTTGTACACCTCCATCCCCCATGATGGAGGCATTGAAGCTATTGAGCAGGTTTTGGTTCAATCGGATCTGGATCAAGATTTGAAAGTTTTTTTGATGGAACTCACCATGTTTACTTTATACCACAGTTATTTTACGATCTTTGACAAATGGTTCTTACAATTAAATGGCACAGCCATGGGAAATTCGGCGGCTCCTTGCTACGCAAACATCTACATGCGGATTTTTGAGTCACAACACATTTTAAGCCATCGAAGCTGGCAGGAACATGGCAGGTTATACCTGCGTTATATTGATGACATTTTTTTACTTTGGGAAGGCACCACAGAAACACTCTTGACCTTTCTGACTACCTGGAATACCTTTAACCAGCGGATTCAATTCACATGGGATCATAGTGAACAATGTGTCCATTACTTGGACGTCAAAATTATGAGAGAACTGGGAGAATGGTCTACCACCGTTTTCCGTAAGCCCACGGACAGGAATTCTACCTTACACTATCAAAGCTTTCACCGTGCTGGATTGAAGAACAACTTACCATATGCACAAATTCTCAGGATTAAAAGAATTGTGTCGAAAAATGATGAATGTAAAAAACAGATTAAGATCGTTTTGGAAAGACTTAAAGCACGCGGATATCCTATTCCTATTCTGGATTTGGCAGCCGAAAGGAGCGAGAAATGTACGAGATCCTCTCTCCTGCAACCTAAGGTCAAAACTCCCACTGACCGGATGGTCGTGGTATCGAAATACTCTAAGACTTCGCACCTTTTCCAGCAAATCATTCGCAAACATTGGAGTATCCTGTCCCTTGAACTTGATTTTAAGGGTTTATTTGATCAACCGCCTATGTTTGCATTCTCCAGAGGTAAGAACCTTAAGGAAATCCTCAGCCAACCGAGTGGGACTAAAAAGAATACTGTCTATACGGGCCTCAGACCCTGCTTCAATTGCAGTAACTGCAATAATTGTATCCTTGGTAATACTATCAACCACCCGATGAAAGGTAATCCCATTAAACTCAAGGTCAATGCCACATGTAACAGTATGAATGTCATATATGTTCTCAAATGCCCTTGCGGGAAGTGTTATGTGGGTCACACTGAGAGGAAGATCCGCGTGAGGATCTTAGAACACAAGAGCAACATTCGGACACAGAATCTCAAATCTACTGTTGCCACGCATTTTTTGGAGAATAGACACACTGTTGCACAACTCAAATTCCAGATACTGGAACAAGTTGAAATCACGTTGAACAATAAGAATACCTTGTTAAAACGAGAAAATTTCTGGATCCGTTTTTTGTCCACGATGGTCCCCCATGGGCTCAATGACCGTATTGAATTTCTTTGCTACCTATAATGTATTATGTGGTTCTTGATTGTATATCCTTGTTCTGTGAATTTCCTACTTTGTAATTCCTTTCATTTCTCTTTGTTTCATTTTGTCTCTTTGTTTCATTTTTCCATGTTATCCTCTTTATTTCTTACTCATTCATACTTTATTGCTGTGTGTTCACTTATTTCCCATTATTTTTGATCGTTTCAATATGGCGCTTGTTTATATGTGCACCTTTTGCACCTTTGGTGACTTAGTCCGTTTTCTATTTTGATACAACTGGCTTCGCGTTTATAGTGATTTGTTGCCGTCCCCGCGGCTGCTCCTTGTTTGTGGAACTCCGCGGGGTCCACACATTTAACACACAAATGTAAGTACCCTTCTGGGGACTCTTTTACTGTCTTTACTGTTCTTTCACGGTATGATTTAACCGGGTTCTAGCTCACGCAGGTTTACCTTCGCTCACCGCGTTTCACTTATATTTCAAACACACGCATGAATCGGCTTGCACTCTTCTTACTTTTGGCATGCCCCGGGCTTTTACCTGTTGGTCACATTTATAAATACGGTGCACGACTTATGGTTATCAATATCTATACTGTGCACGACGCATGTTTCTTTCCGTTTTAAGCACTTTTCAGTACTTGGGTTGATTATCATTGGTTCTTGCAGCTTTGCATGTTTATTTTATTTTATGAATGATACGGTAGCATTATGAACTTTTGTACTTTTGGACGTGACATTACATTATAGCTTGGTTTTTTTGTCTTTTTTGTAGAGTAATCCCCTGACGAAGGGCTCCGCCCGAAATGCATCGGGATGTGTGTTAAAACATGAATTACCATTTTGAACCTGATGTGGAATAACATCATTTTCACATGTCGATAAATTAAGACATTCTCTTGTTTGAATAAACTTTGAAAGTTGGATAACTATTTCTGGATTAATATTGGATGATTACCATGTGACTATGGAATAAGACCTTTGGTCCACCTGGGTTGTGCTCGGAGGGGTTCTCTCCCTAGGTGGGGGAGCTGCATTTTGTTTATCACGTCCCACTGCCTGGCCAGACAGTGTTCCCTCAGCAGCACACCACAAATCTTCAAAACCCTTTACCTTCTTTGATTAACATTGCTGTGCGAGCTCCTCTCCATTTTTGATATTCAACTTAGGGAAGATGACAGCTTCTGAAAATCGGTTCCTAAGAAATCTCATTAAACTACCCCAGAGTACCCCCATGTGCCCTCTATTCTATGATCTGGGAATGAGACCAATTGCTTTAATTGCCTCATTGCGCCCAGTTTTTTTTACTGGAGGCGGCTTTGGTCAACGCCTGAATTGAGAATATTCGCTGTTGGGCTCATGGATGTAATCAAGAGTGACACCTTCCACAAAATTAAGTGGTTATCCAGAATTGGTGGGATCCTAGTGGAGTTAGGCTTAAAAGAACTATGGAAAGACCCACTCAATGCTAGGTTTCCTCCTAAAAAGGTCCTAAAGGGTTTGTACTGGGAAGTAGTGGCCTCTAAAGCTTACAGGAATATTGCCCCTCTTTCATTGACTGGGACTTTCTTGGATTTTAAAGATGAGGTTAACCTTGAAGCCTTCTGGGATGACATTACCAAACCTCTGGACCGAAAGCTCTATTTTCAACTCAGAATTGGTAGTCTACCAGTTAGAGCGTTCACATCCAGATGAGCTAGGGGTGAAAAGGTTGCCTGTCCCAGTTGCCCGCTCCCCTCGGAAACAATTAATCACATAATATTTGGGTGCCCTGTGTATGCAGTACCTCGGCGGATATGGCTACGACCAATGTGTAAGCTATTGGGCACCAGGAGTGGTATGGCAGCCGTTAGAATAATTTGTACCAGTAATAACCCCCCTGTGTTTATAGCTGTGGCAAAGTTTCTAGGATGGGCATGGGCAATCAGAAGCAAATTGTTGGTGGGATAATCTTCTCTTGAGATCACCTAAACTCAGGTTGCAAAATATGCACTTTAGTATCTATGAACTGTGTTGTATATATACATAATGAATTGTAAGTTTTGTATTTTTAACCTTCTATATCATGATGAATTTTACGTACTACATGCTTTTATGACAATTGTCTAATAAAGCTTGCTTGACTTGACTTGACTCAGCTTCCCACTCTTCTAAAGCTTCATACTGGGTTAATCTGGGTCTGGGCTCTAACTCATTCATCCACATCCTTCCATTTTGAAGAATTCTCCCATTGAACGTACCATTTTCAGGAAAAGCTAATATTCCGTCATTTTTAGTACATTCAATCCAATTTTCTAACCACACACAGGTATGATAGCCTCTTTCCATCATCATAAATGAGGCAGGAGTCTTAGGTGGTGGGATAAGTCTCTAGTCTTAATGGGTTTATCTTTCATGAAGTAATTTTTGTCTTTCTGCATAAGCAACATTTTTCTTTTTTCTCCATACATTTTAGGAGATGATCCTTTTATATATTCTTCTCTTACAAAACCTAAATACCTCCTATCTGGGCATTCCCCTATTAATGTCAGATTGTATTTCCACATACAAACTCCACTGTCTAATACTATTACTGCTTCTATTTTGTTAACCAATTATTTATTTTGTTTACATTCAGGTTTCACCAATCCTGGTGCGGCTTTTATTCTTTCATCCAATCAAGCACAAACTTGAACAATTTGTTTAGCCAATATTAGCACAGCTTTATTGTGACATCAGTATCACTCCTTACTACTGACCCCTCCTTCACAAACCTCCGTCAACTACACGCCCGCTGTCTCAACCAATCCCAGCGCTGCACTATGTAATGTCAGAGCAACTCCAGCAGCTGACCTTCCCTTCACAAGGTAATACGAGAACTTATTTTCTTCGAACTTTTCACTAAATATTTTTATTAACAACAACCTAAAACATTCGCTTCTCCGTCTGTTTCATAAACTAAAGAATAGTTGATTTCTTTTGGTACGAGTAAAACTTTCCGCTTATTCTTCACACATTGCGAGTAAAACCCTTCCGCTTAATCTTCATTCAAGCTCAGAAGAACCTGCTACTCCTTTAGTGTTACCCTTTCTAGGTGATATAACACCAGAGTTTCACTAGCAAACCCTTTGCTATCAATTGCTCTTACTTATTCATGAAAATTAATTACTATTTCCAAACAGATGAGTAACCTCACTGCAGTGTGGCTTCCATTTACCACCCACTATCCACTTGCTAGGAATTTTCCAGACAACATAAAACAATATACAAACGGGTTTTTTAAAACATAAATCAATAACCAATAATCACCAAACTAATCAATAAAAACCATAACTCGGTTACCAGCAAACTGATCCAGCGGGTTACCAACCTCTGAAACTCTATTACCATATATTCATCTGGGTCATATACACACTCACTCATATGGGCTGGTTATCGCCGCTGGGGGTAAATTTTTCCAAATGCTTTCATTAGGATCAGTTACCTATTTCATCTAACTAATCTTTTCACTGATCACAAGGCCTTTTCCTTTTAGTCAATGGACCTTTTTAGTTGGAATTAGTTGATGGCGCTATGACATAGGTTCATTTATCGCCTATTTTATTAAATAACCACAGACTCTGGAAAAGTTTAAATGTTTTATCTAGCTAAAATCATATGAGCCAAACAAATTACAGTACGAACTCCGTCTGCCCGAGGAAGTAAGATCAGTTTACCCAATTTTAGTATTCTATTTCAATGAGATCTTCACAACAACAGTACCTTAGGATAAAGAGGGTAGAGAGAGCAGCACAATAACACAATACACATAAACATATTTCCCTAGGATGGTGTGGAAATCAGTCCCTCTGGCCAAGAGATTAATGGGTCCCCTGGGAAAGATCAGGTGACAGGGACTTCAGGACAGGATAGATGACCTCCCTGGATTCGATGCCTGCGTCTCACCCCTCTCTAACACTAACTTCCTCCTCTTTCTAAAGGCATGTACCACCCCTAAATATTTCAACTTATGAAACGCCTACTTCTGATTGGACAAGCTAAGGGGATGATCATCACACCATGCTAAGTTTTAATCATTTTCTTTAGTTCTTTGTTTTATGTTCCCGCCCATTAATATGTTTTCCCAAGCTTTATTTCCCACCCGTATTCACAATCTTATCAACAACAATGTATACATTTTACAGTTGTCCATTGAGTTTTCAGGATGTCCAGCTGGTTCCCAGGACATGTACAGAGAACGGCCTTGGACGGGTTTCAAGATTTGACATCACTGTGTCTGGCTTGTCATCATTGCGCCTGTGTAAGGAGTCCCGTGCCATGTAAACTTTAACATCGTTCAGAGGCCCAAATATGAACTAAAAGAGAGAGGTCAAAAGAAAAAGTATTAATTTCGAAATAAAATGATTTCACTGTATACCATCTATCTCTACTCTAATGCCATTTGCTTATAAAGACTCTGCCCGCATTAGCATTTAGTATATAACTTATTTTAATTTCAGCAAAGCAGATGCTTAGCATGTGAGTTTCCAAGCGGCCATTTTAGATACATTTGCGCAGAAGCAGAATTTTCCCTCCAAGCGTAAAGATGTCATTCTGCGTAGATGCAGTTGACGTATGCGCAGTACAGTTTCCCGCGTTCAGGTTATTTGTTAGTAATCAAAAAATCAATTAGGGAGAATGGACCACTTTAAACTACGTAGCCAGGGTTTTTTTATGGTGCTCGATGACCCTCATAAAAAACACGCACGTAGATGGCAAGGGGGTATATCTTGGTTCTCCGCCGATTTACGTTGCGTTAATGCATCATCATAGTGTCTTTTTTGTTGAATGGATCTCCATTTCTACCTCCCTCCAATTTGATTAAAACGTATTTGTTAGTAAAACACAAATGCAAGCTTCATCTAGCTAAAAAATATATGTAATGTAGTGCATATTAGTATCACAATACATTATTAATACTACATTGCGGGATTATATGAGAGGATTGTGTCCGAGCAAGTCTCTTTTATGCGAGTCCTTGATCTATCAGCAGTACAAATCACGATGCCGCAAACAACCCATCAAACCGCAGTGGAGAATCCATCCACCCAGAGACGGTGGAAGCCCGTCAGCAGAGCGCGAAACCAGACTCTCGGTCCCCTCCACCCATTCCTGAACGCAATGGATCCAGCTCTTCAAGCCTTTCTGCTGCTGTACCTCATCCACTACCAGTAAATAATGCACCGTCATGGACAAAGCCGCAGGTACGCAAATACACAACTCCACACACAACCACAACACACAACTCCTGTGCTGACATACTGTTCCTGTCCACATCAGACACGCTGGTGGGGACAGGAACATATCTCCCAGTGTACCCACACATGTCTTACCTGTCAGAAACTCACCCCTCCGCATCCGGGTCACCCATGAACCGCGAAATCACTGCAATCTCCTGGACACGTCACTGCAGCGGTGAAAATGCAGGAAAACCTGCACACAATGTAGTAGGCAGGGCCGGCGTCAGGCATGGGCAGCCCACCAAGATTCAGAGGGCTCCACCTTCGCCCTTCCCACACTACACTTCCCACATCCATTTGGGAAGATGCTGTGTGCTCCTCCTGTGCGCCCCCCCCCTGCACAATTAATCAGCCAGGTATAGCCAGACCTTGTACCTCACACATCAAAGGACAAGGGAGATTGACTGGGAAGGTGGGGGTGAAAAGGAACACCCTACACAGAAGCTCTGGTGCTGGACAACCCTCCTCCTCACATCAACCTTCCACTCATGAGAAGAAAACTGAGTATGATTACAAAATGAAGACTCACACTGCATATGAACATCCACTGAACTGTTCACACTACCTGTCAAGTCACTCACAAACACACAACACTGACACACAGCCGCATACTCATACCATAGGTCAGAAGCAATTGAGGACAATGAATGGGCCAGCCAAACGTGAAGTGGACAGTGCTGGAAAACCATGGAGCAAGCCACATAGCATCTGTATATCTCATGCAAGAGAAGGAACATATCATACCACCCTTAGGCCATCAAATCAGACTTGGGTGGCACAGTGAGTGAAATCAAACCAAAGTGACATCTGTGCAACAACTCAGGGAGACATCAAGGCAAGCCATGCATAGGCACAGGAATGATAGAAAGTATCTGAAGTCATACAGTGACCAGCCACACATCTATGTGAACTTACTTGACATGTGTATGTCATCAGTACAACGCACATGGTCCATTGTCACACTCCTTGACTGTCCAACACACGTAGGACCTTCACACATACCCCTTCTCTACCCACCTCACACCAGCAACACTCAACACCTGTGAGAAACACACATAATGGTCAAAATGATGTCCTGTGAGTTCAATGACAACCAATCACACTCCCTGTGGTGCATCCACAAATATCACACTCACACTCAGAGATGCCTGAACCAATGCTGACACAAAAACAATAGCCATACTCAAAGCTCCCAAACAGCATCCACAGAAGTACAAAAAGCCCACACGTGCAGCAAAACAGTGGAAAGGCAATGTGACCCTAGACAGAACAGTAGTACACAACATTGTCACTCAGGGCCAAAGCACAGACACCATACCACAACACAAACAAGAATTGCATCATCAAAAATCAATCATGAACACTAACTGTGATCAATGGGACAATCAGCTAACACAGACAGAGACACCACACCACTCAAGTGAACATGGTGTCATAGTGTACCACAAGCATGCACATGCACAATCCTGACAAGGGACAGGTCAAAAATAGGAGGACAACCACCACAAAACAAGCTCAGGAACAATAATCCACCTTGCTGCATGTGACAGACACACAGGTAATACACACTACACTTGCAACACACATCTGAATGTATCACATAGCAACAACTACTCACACACAATGCCATGCAAATAGAACATCACACACTCGTAACATCTGTCAGTAGAAAGAGCCAACACAGGCCAAACACTCCATACATCCACAACAAAAACACAACAGCTGCACATACCAATACATCACATTGCAAACTCAGCTGAACATCAAGGGTATGCACACCAGGCAAGTACAAGGCAATATATGCTGACAGCACTGCATGCACACCAAGGAGTATGTGCACACCAACCAAATCAGTAGCACAGACATCTGAGTGCCACACCATGAACTCACACAACACAAATCATCATAGCACACAGAGAACATCACAGTCAGGAAGAGTAGCAGCACCTCAGCAATCACACATTCAGCTTAACCATCACCCACAGATGCACAACTAAGGGAAACCCAGGGGCAAACAACATGACTAGAGGACTGTGCTGCTCTAATATATGCTCAGCACATGAGCAACCATGACAGCAAAACAGTAGAATAAAATAACACATAACTAAATGGGAAACTGTCCTGAGTGTCACATTGGGCCTGTACACAGTTCAGCCTCACACAGCATAGTGTCACACTATGAAGTGGTGGGGAGGCTCACACGCTGGCAAGACATGGGGTAGAAGACATGGGATTGAAGTGAGGTGTATGTCAGTAGTGGACAGGTGAGGAGTGGAGGAATGTACAGTACACACACACATACAGGAGTTACTCACAATGTGTAGGCATCAGAAGAACCTACAGGCGATGGCATGACTCTACATACAACATATGGGGACCAATGGGTCAAGTGACAGCGATGCATGAGAAAACTCACACATAATGTCAGTGTGGCTGAGCAGGTCTGCACAGTGAGCACAAACAGTAACAAGACACATGGCTGATCAACAAAACACAATACAGACTTGGCAGTCACACACTCAGCATACTCACAACTGGCAGCAACAATAAGTAGGTGTCCCCCAGGAGTGCAAGGACACACCAACACACTGTACGGTGCCAAACCTACAACTCCTACATGTGCCCACACTCTGAAGCACATGGCAGACAATTGAAACAAACAGGCACTTATTACCTGGATCACACTTGTGTGCAGTTGGCATAATAGGGGCACACACACATCAACACTACTGACAATCATAGCCCATTCATACTGTATGACCACGCAAGTTCACATATCCTTTTTTTTTTATTTTGCCATAAATGCAAATCAATATACAGGAAGCGAGCACAACGGGAATTAACATTAATTAATTTAAAAAAAGAAGAGAGAGAGAGGGAGAACAAGAGAACATGAAAGGGCAAAGAAAAAGATTAATTATAAACTCAAATATATCTTGCTAGATATAAACTCCAACAGAGTATGTATACAACACAATTCTAGTCCCACTGAATACCAGACCACATTTGTTTACATTTTTACCAAGAGCGTGGACCTCTAGCTTTCGCTAGAACCATTTCCATTTAATGTATTTCACAAAGCAGAGCCCAAAATTCATTGATACTGGGCCCTGTTTTTATATCCAAACATGAGCAATGCACAAACGAGCACATACAATTAAAATTGATACAAATCTCCCCGAAAGACAACCTCGATCCTGCATTACCCCAACACAATTTCCTTCTCTGTCATCTGAATGCTGTGTCCAGCTAAAATGGAAAGAGCATGATTAACTTTAAGCCAAAATACACTCAGCCCTGGACACATAAAGAACATATGTCGTAAGTCAGCAGCATACATTTGACACTTTGGACAATATGCTTTAGGTGAAGATAATTGATTCACAACCCATTTAGAAATTAGCTTGGGAGTAAAGTACTGCATAAAAATTACCCTGTGTTGCTGTAGCTTCAGGTTGACCAATGCTACTGCTGAATCTATGCTTGCCATGGATTCCTGTATTTCATTACTAGTTACATTGATTTGAAAAAACCCAACTTAACTTTGCTACAATTTGTATACCATCATCACTGGCAGTAGCTAAAAGTTTCTTATAAGCTTTGCCGTTTAACCCCGGGCTAAAAGTCTGAAAAAGTACTGAAAGTATCTCAGAGGGACTTGGGGCCTGATGTAGGTAAAATAGAAATACCGAATTCTTAATACCGAATTTTACTGAATCGGTATTAAGAAATCGATTTTTCCGATGTAGACAAAAAATCAGAAAAAAATACAGAATCGGTAATAATCGGTAAAATTTACTGATTCCTTAATACCGATCGGTATTACTGATTCTAAAATACCGATTCGGGAAATACGAATCAGTAAAATAAAAAAAAACTGAAATTGAAGATTCAGCCAATCCTGTGCATCCACATCACCTCCCAACCAGGAAGTGGACACACCCATGCAGCTGGACTGAATCAGAATCTGCTGGAGAGGCAGGGAGTGCAAAGGAGAACAAAGGAGGAACTGAAAGAACTTTTCTTGATACAAACTGCAGAATAGCCAACAAGGAGAGTGTAAATAAAGGTGCAGAAAGTAAAAGAAAAATCTAATTTAATGAAAGGGAGCTGGAGGTCCTGATTGAGGAGGTGGCAAGAAAACACACACAGCGGTTTGGGAAACAGTCACTGCAAGTGCCAGAATCCCAGAAGAGAAAAATATGGCTTGGAATACAGGACAATGTAAATGCCATTGGAGTGACCCACCGTGAAATAAACATACTCAAGAAAAGGTGGTACGAGGTCAGGAGCCTGGCAAAAAAGAAGATGGCCGAAAGGAAAAAACAAGCCAGTCTGACAGGTGGAGGAAGAAATAGAGCACCTGCACTGACTGCTTTGGAACTGCCGATGTAGTCCATCATTGAGCCTGAGAGTGTCAGCGGGATCAGGGATGCAGACAGCTCAGCAAGAGCTGGCAACAAACAAGGCAAGATGCATGTACACCAAGATGCACCGCCCACTCCCCGACCCCATTCCCCAATGAGGCAGTGTGAATCCCACATGTTTTAGGAACCTCCAGCAATGCATTATGGGAGATGTAGTCAGTGTAACACTTATGATAACAGTCATCCCATGGAACTCAAAGGCATGTGCCACACATCAGTGATAAGCAAGCAGAGAACAGTCAGATAGATTGGCAGACATGAAAATTTAATATTTTTGAAATGCTGCCAGACAAGTGAGCTAATGTACAATTTGTCTCCACAGGTGAGACATCCCGAAGGTCTGCACATGTCAAGGTAGGAAAGGCATCCCGGAGGGAGAGAACAGAGGAGGCCATTTCAACTGCAGGTCACACCACACCACCACCACCGGCATCAACACCACCGCCGGCATCAACACCACCACCGGTATCAACACCACCAGCTGTAACAACAACACCACTACCTGCATCACCAGCAGAGTCACCACCTGCATTACCGAGACCCAGGAGGCATGCAGTTGCCAGACTCCAAGAGATGGAGCTGTCCTTGGAAGACTGCAGGGGTGGAGAACAGTCAACGGTGCCAGTGGATGGCAATAATGCAGGATCACAGTCCCCAACAGAGCGATCACACACAGGTGCCAGACACAGGGCTAGGGAACCCAGTCCACCTTTGCGGGGCGAGGAGCATGGTGTGTTTGCAGGTCTGGAGGTGAACATGTTAAAGGTCCAGCGCCTGCAAGGGAAAGCAATACAATCAGTTCAGCGGCAGATGAGACACGTGACAGCAAACATGCAGAATATAGAGAAGGGCATCTGCTCTATGAACACAACACTGGCTGAGGGCATGAGTGACATGGCTGACACCATGAGGGACACGTCCCAGTCAATGAGGCTGCTGTGC
Organism: Lissotriton helveticus; assembly: GCF_964261635.1. Classification (NCBI taxonomy): domain Eukaryota; kingdom Metazoa; phylum Chordata; class Amphibia; order Caudata; family Salamandridae; genus Lissotriton; species Lissotriton helveticus. The sequence continues at coordinate 1,187,685,157 of NC_136067.1, forward strand.
AGCAAGCTTGATGAGGACAGGATGGCACGGCGCAGGGAGAGTCAGAAAATGGAGAAGTATACCAAGGCGGTGAACCGCCTCTCCACTGCCACTTCTCTGCTCTGCAGGCACTCCGTAGCCATGCAGGAAGGGATGGCACACTGCAGCCATGATGATGTGTCAAGGGGGCTTGTGACAGTGACCACTGCACTTGAAGTGCTCCTAAATAATCAGGCTGCCAATACTGGTGCAGGTGATGTGGGGGACAGTGAGGAGACAACAAGTCACAGCAGTGTAACGCCCCCTGCAACTGAGTCCAGGAGGAGCAGCAGACGTCAAGGTGCTGGCACTGGATTGATTGCCAGTTACGACAGTCAGCAAAGGGAATGCAGCAGTGTTGTGTGTGGCCGCAGGAGGTAATGCAAGCCATACTTAGTCTAGCTAACTGGGTGACTTAACCCATGACATCTTTGTAGGGTGTTTACGAATAGGACTGCCATGTTGAGCCCTTCAGGTGGTGGCATAGTGCCAAAATATTAAACTACGTCATTCAAATGCAACAACTGGCTCTGTCTCCTTACTTACTCAAAAATAGTTGCGTGTGATCTCAGCCCGTTTTTGTCTCCCATCTGCTGCTGGCGCCACTCTTGCTGCGTTGGGCTCTTGCTGTGCAAATTCATCATCATCGTCCTCACAGTCAGTTAATTCAACTGCTGTATCTTTCTTAGTGGCAAGGTTATGCAGCATAGCACAAGTTGTGATGATCTTGCAGCAGATGATGGGTTGGTGCTGACGTGCGCCTCCGCTTTTGTGGAAGCAGCGGAACCTGCTTTTCAATAGTCCAAATGTGCGCTCTATAACGTTCCGTGTTGATTTGTGCGCCACATTGTATCGTCTCTCTCTTAGGGTTGATGGGTTTAGGTAAGGAGTGAGGATGAATGACCGCACAGCATATGCGCTATCACCTAGGAGGGGAAGACAGTGCCATTAATAACAGTCATCTACACATTCATCTGCAGTATACATCAGGGTGTGTCACAGTTATTTACCTAGCAGGTATCCTTCTCCAAATTCTCCCGCAGCCAGGCGTGTGTAGATCCCACTGCTCTGGAAAATGTATGAGTCGTGGGTGCTCCCTGGAAATTTAGCCACAATGTCGGTGATTAAGTTGGCTGCATCGTAGATTACCTGCACCTTAATGGAGTGGGTGTATTTTCTGTTTCGGTAGATGTACTCAGTGGCTGCAGGTGGTCAGATTGGAATGTGTGTCCCATCAATGCACCCTATAACATGCGGGAACTGTGCCTTTTGGTAAAAGTCTGTCTTGGTTCTCTGCTGTTTCGCCTGTGTGGTTGGGAAGCTTATGTAGTGATGCATTCTTGGCATCATGGCATCCGGGAACTTGTTAAAGAAACGGGACAGGCAACTCTGTGAAACACCACCTACCGCAGCTATCACCCCCTGGTAATTGCCAGGTGCAAGTAGGTGTAGGCTACAGAGCACATGCACATGTGGTGGTATAGCGTGCGCCCTTGGTGTTGGATGCTCCAGGAGTGGGTGCAGGTCCCTTATCAGGTCCAGGATGGTTTGGAGGTGGAGCCTGTACCTTTCATGGATCTCTGCCTCAGTCAGTTGGAAGAGTGTGATGCGCTGTCTGTAAATGGGCTCCTCCCATCTCCAGATCCTCACTCCTGCTGCCTGTAGCCATAGCCACCTTGCAATAACATAGAGGGCCGCCATAGTGATCACACTGTTGCATTTTGGGGCTGTTTAAATACAGTGCACCTGATTACCACTTGCTTTGAGTCAGTAGTAATTACAGACTCTTAAATACCAATTTGGGGAAATTCCGTATTATCAAATGTTTCTACATCTCTTTTCTCGTTTTTACCGTTTCTTATTTACCAATTCAGTATTTGGGGGTTCGGTAACTCTGAAACGGTAAATTAGGAATCAGTAATAAGGAATCAGTAAATACCGATTCCTTATTACCAATTCCTTTCCAACATTGGGGAGTGCTAAATACCGCTCGGTAATGCTGACATCTACCGATTTTCAGTATTACCGACCGGTATTTAGCTACTTACATCTGGCCCTTGGTATCTGTAATAAACCCAGGCTTCGTAACAAACAGTCCCTTATTTGTAGGTACTTAAAAAACATAGTTTGTGGCAGCCCATACTCTTCCTGCAAGGCAGCAAACGACCTTAACCCTTATCCACCATACAACTGGCCAAGTTGTACTATGCCCCTGCTATGCCACCTACTTCCAACAGAGTTGTAAAATACTTCAGGTAATGCATGATTCCCCCATAATCTAGTGTATAGATCCAAATATGCCAAAGAATATGTCTTAGAGATATCCTGCCATATCTTAATGATATCTCTTACAATCTTAAATCGCACCCTCTTGAAATAATTAGGATCAGTGGTTTTGTGTAACGGAATCCCCAGATCAGGGCCACATGCCATTTGATAGCAAAGACAGATACTGCCACTATCAGGTCCCATGAGCAAACTTTGCATTTGACCAAAGAACGCGGCCCAAAAATATAATTTAAAATCTGAGAGCATAAAGCCGCCTTGAGTATAAGACAGTTTAATAAAACGTAAGGCTCTCCTAGAACGTCGATAACTCCAGATAAAGCTACCTATACCACCCTCCAAGCATTTAAAGAATGCCAGGGGAACCCTATATGGAATAGTACGAAATAGATACCAAGTTCACATATCCAAATGTACCCATGTGACTAGGAAGATGCCCACAAATCAACACTGCTGTGCTCACATCAAGAAGGATCACACAGATATGATGGACCCTGGCCACCCCGCAAGTAATCCTGTGGATAGAATTCACCTCTGTTGTGGTATTGCATCATAACATGACATGTGTACAATTTAGCAAACATGACCATAGAATGATTAGGATAACAGTAGATCATCGCAAACAACCATCATTGCACCCTCAAGCCTCAGAGACAACAAGAACTAAAGTGCCTGTCACCTCTGGCAAACTCTGAAAAAGAAAAACAATCAATTGGCAATGTGAAAGTGGCATACAGAGCATGTTTCACATGCAACCATACCCATACAGAAAACATTTTATTTAGGAAGGACACTGACAAAGCAGAACACAGGAGTAACTGTCTTTATTACATATTACCCAGATAGGCATCAAAATTCGAAAACAGCAAAGCTATTGCCCAGTCCATAGTTCAAAGTATGTACATGTGTGCATGAGAACCTGCACAGGGAATGGGCATCCAAAGTGACAAAACACAAGGTCATTATCCGGTTCATAATACAAAGTATGTACATGGGTCCAGGTACCGCTGTGGGAGAGATGGGTTTGGGAGGGGAACTTTGCCTCAGACTTGGCTGTCAGTTGAACTGGGAGGTGGCTGATTATCTGGGCCAGTGGGAGCACTGGACCTGGGAGAGAGAGGACCAGCTGAGGTAGAGGCATCAGTGGCTTTGGGAGCCGGAGGGTTGCTTGGACCGGGTGGCATGGGGGTTAGGGGGAGGCTGAGACCTGCTACCGTGAGACATAGTGTGTGAGGGTGATTGTGGCGGGCTGCCTCTCTCCACTTCTTAGGGATTCGATAGGTAAGAATTGTTTTGGTAGGAGTGGGAAGTAGGGCGGGCAGAACAGCCTCACTCGCCACCAAAGGTGCATCCGGTGCAGGTGGCTCTCCCTGTGAGTATTTGATGATCTGGTGGTACGCTTGGGCTGGCCTTGTCTTTTCCCCTCCATTCCTTATTGACAAGGTGAAACCCCACATTGCTCTCCTGTCCCAGCTTCACAGCGGTGTGGGTGAGAGTTGAGTTTGTGGGTAAATCTGCCTAAGACAGCTGTTTATGCAGAATCTTTGCATTCAGCAGCTTCACAGCAGGCAGGGCAACTGTTTGTTTGTCTTTGGGAGCAGGTTTGAGGATGGGAGTGTCCTTGGATGGGGAGGATTTGGATGCATATGAGCCTGAGGCCTGCTTCTTGGCCTTATGGCCGTGAGTGTCACCTGAAGTGCTTTTGCCTTTGTGCTCCTGGGTGCCTGTTTTTTTATTTTGGGGATGGTGTCTGTTCTCTGGACCGTTTGGAATGCTGCTGTTGTGTGCTGCATGTAGGGTACTTGGAGCCTGAGGGCTGTGGTGTGTGGTCACTCTCGTCAGATGTTGCCAGTGGCAGGGTGGTTACTGAAGGGACTGGAGCTGGACTCTGAGCCTGTGACAGCTAAATGGCTGCCGTCACTGTGGAGGACAAAGACTGGACAGTTATGTGTAGCCCACCCACATCAGAATGATGCCCTCCATGAAGGCAACTACCTATGCCAACTACTTGTCATGATCCTTAAAAGCATTCAGGGGAGTAGTCTGACCCACACACAGCTGGCGCAAAAGGTCCACCGCCTCAACACTGAGGGCAGGAGGGAGGGCAGGGGCAGGGGCAGCGGTGACTGGGGGAAAGGACACTCTACCCTTCTTAGTGCTGCGGACAGGGGCAGCACTAGTGGTAGTAGCCGGGAGGGTGGGCACTGGATGATGTGTGGTGGAAGAAGAGGCAGATTTTCCAAAACCTGTGCCCGCCAACATCGAGGAGTCACCGCTGGAGTCAGATGATGTTGAGGTTAGTTTTCTGGGTGTGATTCTTCAAGGGCACTTCTGTCCCCCTCTGAGGGGCTGGTCACATCAGTGTCAGTGAGCTCATGTATCGCAGTCGTGCCAGATGACTCACCACTGGTGTCCATCCCCTGTCTTTCTGTGCCCTCGATAGAATCTGCAAAAGAAAGAGACGTAGGTTCAGTATAGTGCCATACTCACAAACATCATATTCAAGCAAAGCACAAAACTAGAATGTGATACACCCATGTTGCACACCACCCTGCGCAGTCTACATGTGCAACCTTAATGCAAAAACTCGGGAGATGCACGAAAACATGCATAGTTGGCATTAATGATCCATGTGACGTTCACACAGCCAAATAGCTTGCCCGTGCCACCTCGTAATCTGACAAACTGATTTCTGTAAGCATACCTACGTGCCTGAAGGTGAGATAGATGTACATCTCAACATGTTGTCACAGTCACATACCGAGTCACTTTAAGGGGACAACATATATACTGACTCCAGAATTTCCTTATACTATGGCCATGAGCTATTGATGTCCACCATGTTGTGCTTTAAAGCACAATGAACGTTGCACATTAGTGTGAAATGTGTAGTTCTCACAATTTCGAAGTCAGGCACTGCGCACATCGACGAAAGCACACTAAGATGAGGCACACTACTGTTCACTTCCCGGTGTTGTCTATGACACCCATAATGCAGCAGATGTCATAAGGCCTCATCTCATCTTGTAATGTCAAGGGCCATTATATTAAGCACATAGGAAAGTACATGTAGCGAAAATTTATGACAGCTGCACTCAACACAGAGGCCACACACAAGCCATTGCATCACACTAGAAACATCACAGAGGTCTGCACTGGCTCAGGGTTGGGATAAATGCAGTCACTCACACCCAAAGTCACCCATCGCAGAATATTCACCCCCAACTTGCTGCTGATGGGCCCTAATATGTCCATCCAGCTCTGGCTGTGTCACTGCCAAGATGCAGGCCATTAGTGGTGTCATACTCCTGCGCACCAACCCACTGGCGTAATGAAACTTGAGGGGACCCCCTGCAAGACATGTGGAGGGGCCTCCTCCGGACACGATCGGGAGTGCTCCGGCCAGAGTACTTTGCAGAGGGGGCCCCTCAGAGCTTGGTGCCCCCCTGCACCTCTGGGGCTGCAGGAACCTGTGTTACACCACACAACCTTCCAGTCCGAGGGAGCAGCCCCATAGTCATCTCTGCCACGTTTTTGCTCAGCCGGCAGATGTCATGTGACAGTGTGTGTGCTGTAGGTTGGAGACACCCAGAGCCCACACCTTGCGTGCAATGGCCCTCCATAAGGCCTTACGCTGGCGGACTTTAAGCTGTAGGCATGGTAGACAAGAAGAGGAAGTTTTAGTGACAGTGGGTTATGTACCACTGTGTCTCTGTACAGGAGCAGGCACAAACTTAGCACAGCTATACAGATATGTTTAGCATAGGTCATACAGCATGACATGTAGTACATTAGCATCAGATAATCGCATAGAAATGCATGCAGGTATGAGGATTGACACAGTACATGGACATCTCATACACATGCAGAATGCCAGAATAGAAAGCAATGTGAAGAAGGCCCTCATCTGCGATGCAGTATGTGAGGGAGAAAGACATACATCACATTGGAAATGATGTGTCGGGGCAACTCCCTGCGACCAATACTACACACACCTCAATGTCCTTGGCCTGTGAATGGCTCACTGTGTCCTGGAGGTCACATTCAGGGACATGATCTTGCTTACCCCCACCCTTCTCACAAGGACTGTCTTGCGCAATCCACAGGCCTAAGATAGCTTGTTGATGAATAGGGTGGCAGACAAAACATATGTCTCACTCTCTCTATTTACTAATGGGTCCCTGTCAAATTGGGCAGTATCTGTGCAGGCCAGGGGGACTCACACTGAGGTTAAACATGGACCATCAGAACATTCACATGCATGTACAATATGAGAGGGCAAACAGTGCCTACACATGCAAGTCATTACACATAATGAAAACAAGGGAAGGAGGATGTTTCTGAAGTACATTAATATGATGTGTCATAGGTGCATTTCCACCAAGAATGTCACACTCAGGCGTTTCAATCTTGTGCATATTACTTACATATCCATGGTGGCAATGTTAAAAACGGACACACATCCTTCAGTACCCTCTGGACGAAACACATTTGTAATGTCACAGATGAACATGTGAAAAGCTCATGGACTCTGCCCTCCATTAGCACAGGAAAAGTTTGTTCTGACTTCCACTTTCCAAACCTGCAGTGTTACTGTATGGCTGTAAAAACACTGCATGTCCCTCCCATCCTGAAATGCAGCCACGGATCTGTGGAAATTAGGATACAAACCCCATTTACCTGAAGTCATCATGCTAGGCAGTGTATCACACAAACTTGCACTCACTGGCACATACTGTAGAAGATCAACTTCATGTGTACACTCTTTGCACTCTCCAACTTTCACATATAGCCTCCCTTACTGTGAAGGTACCTCCAGGACCTCAGCTCCTCTGTGGTGAGGGACAGGCCCTGGTGTTCTCAGTTCTCGCCATCACTGGGTCCAGGAGACAGGAACAGCAGCAGTTTGTGGTGAAGAATGGCAGGCAGCAGTGTGTGGTTGCAGTGGAAATGTGTGGCACACTCCCAGACATATATAGCCCCCTGGGGTTGTTCCAGTGTTACTCAGTTGCTGCAATTGGTGTTCCAGGCCAGCTTTTTTCAAATATAACCAATGACCGGCCCATGGTAGCGTAGCATGCCTACCGCGATTTTCAAATGTGTATTTCACTACTGCGATTGCGGTTCCTATTGGCTGTAAAGGCATGGACATTAGCGGTGTCACACCGCGGGGCCAGGCAGTTGCTACCATAATCGTGCCTCTTCTAATTGCATTCAATGAGTGCCCCTGCACTGGCGTTGCATGCCTACCGTGATTTTCAAATGTGTTTTTCACTACCGCGAAACGGTTCCCATTGACTGTATGGGCATGGGCATTGGCGGTGTCACACCGCGGGGCCCATGCGGTCGCTACAGCAAATCTGTGTCTTTCAATTGCATCCAATGACCGGCCCGCGGTGGCGTTACAAGCCTACCGTGATTTTCAAATATATATTTCACCATCGCAATTGCGGTTCCAATTGGCTGAAAGAGCATGGGCATTGGCGGTGTCACACCGCGGGGCCCATGCGGTCACTACCGCGAATTAGCATCTTTCAATTGCATCCAATGACCGGCCCCGCTGTGGTGGTGCACGCCTACCGTGATTTTCAAAAGTGTATTTAACCATTGTGATTGCGATTCCCATTGGCTGAAAGGGCATGGGCATTGGCAGTGTCACAACTCGGGGCCCATGCGGTCCCTACCGCGAATTGGCATCTTTCAAATGCATCCAATGACTGGCTCTGTGGTGGTGGTGCATGCCTTCTGCGATGTTCAAATGTGTATTTCACCACCGCAATTGCAGTTCCCATTGGCTGAAATGGCATGGGCATTGACGGTGTCACACCCCGGGCCCATGCGGTTGCTACTGCAAATTGGTATCTTTCAATTTGTGCAAATGGCCATGATTGCGGTGGCAGTGCATGCTTACGGCACCTATGGACATATCATGCTGTGGCTAATTTGTTACTAGTTAGTAACTCCTGAGGCGGAAGCCGGGAGGTTGTGTTTTAAAAAGTTTTAACTGTGTTCCCCTGCTAAAATCCCACACGTTATTTTGCACAGTTGCCTATTTGCTTATTTGCTTATTTGCACAGTACTTTCAATCTACCTGATTCTGTCGACTTAGGGCAGATCAGGGATGCTAGGCAACACCGGGGACTGCCTCTGAAAACCACCGCCATCTTAGAGGTATTTCGGAGCGGGATAGTTGCTGGGCGCAGTGTCAAGATAAAAGACGCCCACTCCCATTGCCCTGCCTAATTTGTTACTAGTCAGTAACTCCTGAGGCGGAAGCCGGGAGGTTGAGTTTTAAAAAGTTTTAACTGTGTTCCCCTGCTAAAATCCCACACGTTATTTTGCACAGTTGCCTATTTGCTTATTTGCTTATTTGCACAGTACTTTAAATTCACCTGATTCTGTCGACTTAGGGCAGATCAGGGATGCTAGGCAACACCGGGGACTGCCGCCGAAAACCGCCGCCATCTTAGAGGTATTTCGGAGCGGGCAGCGGGCTAGTTGCTGGGTGCAGTGTCAGGATAAAAGACGCCCATTCCCATTGCCCTGCCTAATTTGTTACTAGTCAGTAACTCCTGAGACGGAAGCCGGGAGGTTGTGTTTTAAAAAGTTTTAACTGTGTTCCACGCGTTATTTTGCACAGTTGCCTATTTTCTTATTTGCTTATTTGCACAGTACTTTCAATTCACCTGATTCTGTCGACTTAGGGGAGATCAGGGACGCTAGGCAACACCGGGGACTGGCGCCGAAAACCGCCGCCATCTTAGAGGTATTTCGGAGCGGGCAGCGGGCTAGTTGCTGGGCGCAGTGTCAGGATAAATGGAGCCCCTCGATTGTACGCGCAGCGGATAAGCGCAGCGGGCGCGCCGATGGCGCACCAAAGGCGCGCCAAAGGGAAGCCCGTCTGCGCCCATCCGCGCCTGGACCGGGCCCAGGGCCGAAGACCCTGTTTCGTCTCCTTCAAAAGCCAATCTTGTAATTAATCAGGCAGATGGAGAGACCCCGGCTGCGCATCTTCATAACAGCGATCAGCCATTACTCAGGTACAACTTTGAGCAGCTGCAGGCTCTAAAAATCCCACAATTAGTGCAGTGTTGTAAACTACACTTGCAAGGTGAAATTGCACCATGCCCTAACTGTAGTTTCACAGCTGCTCTGGAGTGCAAGCCTACTGGGAACAGTGAGAGAGATAAGTACGACCTCAGCAATTCCCAATACAAAACTTTTTCTTTTCTCAGCTTAAACTGCAGATCTTTACCTAAACACAAATTTGAGATCTTTAATCTACTAATGGACGATAAGCCTGACGCCCTTTTTCTTACGGAAACCTGGCTCCAAGAGAGCTCGGGCCCGGAGATTGCATTAGCGGTGCACAACCACTATGCAATAGAAAGGATTGACCGCACTAACAAAATAGGAAGGCGGGATTGCTATCTTTTTTTAAAAATAATACAGATGTGACCTCATTCACTTGCCGTGTCCTAATTGTGAAGCAGGTATATTCAAGCTTGCCCTCACCCCCAACTTTACGTTCTGTGGTATACTTGTTTATCGCCCACCTGGCTCTGCTACGGCATGGGCAGCGGCCCTCCCAGAACTCATAGGTCCCCTAGTTATGAAGGCTGTCAATTTCTCCCTCATCGGAGAAATTAACTTACATCTAGAAAATCTAACTAGTACATCAACTTCTGAGCTTATCTCCGATTTAGCCTCTCTTAACTTAAACCTGCTAAACTCTGGGCCCACTCATATTGCAGGTCACCTACTTGACCCTATTTTCACCAATCTCAAGGAAATCACTATTCTTCCTGCACCAGCAATTTGTTGGTCAGACCATTATCTGATTAGGTTTTCACTTCAAGTAGCCACACAGATGTTTAGGAGCACCCCTGATCAATCCAAGCTAATTAGGAATTGGAAAAAGTTAGATATTGATACTTTGAACACCTTTCTAAACTTGCATACTCCCTGTTCAATGCAATCTGTTAATTCTTTATCTACAGCAGTACAAAATTGGCTTATGGCAGCATTTAACACCTGCCTACCTTTGACCAAATTAAAGCACAAAGGCCAGAGACCCCCCGCCCCATGGTTCACGGAATTACTGAAACAGGAAAAATCCAAATGCAAAACTTTTGAACGTAAATGGAGAAAAAACTATTCACCTGAAGCAAAAAAAAGTACAAAAGTAAATTAAATAAATATCACATGCTCTGCGATAAGGCACGAGCCGATTTTGTGTGCTCCACCATCTCGGAGGCTCTACATCGATCCAAAACTCTATTTAAAATGGTGAAAGAACTTGCGGGCTCTAAAACATCTTCCATTCCACCGCATTTAAACAAACAGCAATGTGATTTACTGGCCACTTAACAAAGTGGACAAAATCTACCAAGGAATAGCAATAGCACAGAACAGCTGCCTCCCATTAGCATCTACTTCACTGGACCCCTCCACTTACAACTATTCCAGCAATACAGACATATTTGTCCGTCCGCACCCCAGTTGTACCTTGGATAGCTGGCTCAGACTTAATACCATCACTCTAACCAAACTACTTAATACCATTAAATCTGGTTCCCCTAAAGACCCCCTCCCCTGCTCTATACTCAAAAACTTGACACTCCGTCGCTGGACATTATCACAGATCTTCTTAACACTTCCCTTCAGGAAGAGACTGTGCCAGTAGACTGGAAGCATGCAATGATTCATCCCTTGTTAAAGAAGGCTGGAACCGACCCAAATCATCCTTTCAACTTTCGGCCCATTTCTCTGCTGCCTGTGTTCTCCAAAATTTTGGAACAACATGTGCATCACACCCTAACTGAGATTGTCACTGCCCAGGACTTGCTGCCCTCTTGTCAATCAGGCTTTTGAGCAGGATTCTCAACAGAAACCACCTTACTGGGAGTCATAGAGAATATTCGCCGCCAGCTGGATGAGGGAGAGACTGTGGCACTTGTACTCGTAGACTTAAGTGCCGCATTTGATACGGTATCACATACTGTATTAATCAACACACTTCACTCCCTAGGTATCCGTGGTTCTGCACTTAATTGGCTTAATTCCTTTCTGAATGAACGCACGTTTCAAGTTTTTTCTCAATCCGCCTGCTCAGACATTCATGTCTTTGAACATGGTGTACCACAGGGCTCCATACTCAGTCCTTTATTATTCAACTTGTATATGAGCCCTTTGATAAGGTGGTGGAAGATTCAGGCCTATCAATGTACTCATATGCAGACGATTCTCAGCTGATTTTTTCCCTCTCTTCCGAAAACACTGATACTCCCTCCACACTCAAAAATGGTCTTATCAAAATTGCGGGTTGGATGCAGAACAATTTTCTCAAATTAAACAGGGGGAAAACGGAAGTCATGATTCTCGGCAAAAACAAAAGCTTATGGGGCCCACACCATTGGCCTCAGGAAATGGGCACACTCCCGTTCCAGTCTCACAGGCTCGCAACCTGGCATTATTATTGATGATTCCCTCAATATGCACCAGCAAGCTGTAAAAACCTCAGCCACATGTTTTGCCATCCTAAAGTGGCTAAAAAAGATTTGCCTGAATCTACAAAGAAAACTGTGATCAATGCCTTGATTACTTCTAGGCTTGATTATGGTAATGTGCTTTACCTGGGTTCAAAGAAAGCTACTATTCGCAGACAACAGACGATCCAAAATTCGGCAGCAAGACTGCTATATAAAATCCCTAGTACCACTCCCACCACCCGATACATTCGGGACCTTCATTGGCTTAAGGTCGAAAGTCTAATCAAGTTTAAAGTACTCTGCCTCATGCATAAAATCAATTTTGGACAAAGCCCCTAAATATCTTCACTCGCTTGTGCACCCATATTGCCCATCCCGCTCTCTTCGCTCCTCCACAGCAAAGAGATTTGCCATCCCGAAAATCAAACTTTCTCGAATGGGCGGCAAATCCTTTTCCTATCTAGGATCTGTGCTTTGGAATTCCCTGCATCTCTCAACACGTAATGAGACCAATTACATGAGCTTCCGAAAAGTTTTAAAGACCTGGCTATTCAACATCTAAACACTTCTCCCGACCTTAGCCTTATTCCAACATCCTTACTAATTGCGCCGGGAAACCCTTTGTGGGTAGCTGCTGCGCACAAAAAATGCAATAATAATAATAATAATAATAGTGTAATTCAATGTTAGTGTGACATTTGACTCACTGATGACTACACATGCTATGTCAGTGCACAGGATTACATGCATTGGCATGTACTCTCTCACATGTCACTTATGATGTTGCTGTGCATGGACACAGATCTGTTGTGTGATGGGCTCTCAAATATGTACACATGTCAAAGTGTGAGATGACTAAGCAACCCACAGTAATGATGGACTGACTACATAATGTGCCTAGTTCACTGTGTAGATTGCTGAACACACATGTCAAAGTGTGAGATGACTAAGCAACCCACAGTAATGATGGACTGACTACATAATGTGCCTAGTTCACTGTGTAGATTACTGAACTCATGTTTCTACTTGATCTTTATGCACACACTGTGCTCATTGTGTTGGCAATGGGTGCCCTGTCTGAATCACTCAAGAAGGCATGGCAGGTACAGCAGGTACAGCAGCTACGTAGAAGCCAGCTGTGTTGCTGTTTCAGACATGTGCTGTGTCAACTACTCTCACCGCCATATCTCTATATTCAGTCAGCAGGGCCAGTCCCACAGCCTGAGCCTTTTCATCTGGTAGAATCGCCAATTGGGAGTCAATCACAGTTATATTGCGCTCAATGTGGGTCATTGTCTAAGGTCTTTAAGTACCCCTGCCTCTTTGGAGATGCACACTCCCCTAATAACGGCCTTGAATCCCTCCCACAGAACCGCCACTGTGTCCATTTTGGGAACAGTCCAGCCCGAACTGGCAAGCCATGCCTTCCCTGGACCGGATTCAAGCTTCCTAGGACCGGTTTGTACCACTTTGTTCACCATAAGTCGGCAGGGTATGCTCAGACGTGAGTCCCTTGCTCACTTTGCCACTGGATTCAAGCAAGCTGGGCTGAAGACGGCTGAAATGCCAGAAACCGGTCCTTGGAAGCTTGCTTCCGGTCCAGGGAAGGCATGGCTTGGCAGTTCAGGCTGGACTGTTCCCATGAGGCACAGGGTCAGACTGATTTGCATATGGCCATGTCTGAACTGGGGTGGCAGAGTGGGCTAAAGAACGGTGATGAATTAAACCCAGATCTGTTGACTGGGTGTTAGTGTTTGATTGGTTCAGATGCTCCGTCCATCACCACCCCCTTTTGTACCGCTTTGTTCGCCATAAGTTGGCAGGGTATGCTCAGACGTGAGTCCCTTGCGCACTTTGCCACTGGATTCAAGCAAGCCGGGCTGAAGACGGCTGAAATGCCAGAAACCGGTCCTCGGAAGCTTGTTTCCGGTCCAGGGAAGGCATGGCTTGGCAGTTCGGGCTGGACTGTTCCCGTGAGGCACCGAGTCAGACTGATTTGCATATGGCCATGTCTGAACTGGGGTAGCAGAGTGGGCTAAAGAACGGTGATGGATTAAACCCAGATCTGTTGACTGGGTGTTAGTGTTTGATTGGTTCAGATGCTCCGTCCATCACCACCCCCTTTTGTACCACTTTGTTCGCCATAAGTTGGCAGGGCATGCTCAGACGTGAGTCCCTTGCTCACTTTGCCACTGGATTCAAGCAAGCTGGGCTGAAGACGGCTGAAATGCCTGAAACCGGTCCTCGGAAGCTTGTTTCCGGTCCAGGGAAGGCATGGCTTGGCAGTTCGGGCTGGACTGTTCCCATGAGGCACAGGGTCAGACTGATTTGCATATGGCCATGTCTGAACTGGGGTGGCAGAGTGGGCTAAAGAACGGTGATGCATTAAACCCAGATCTGTTGACTGGGTGTGAGTGTTTGATTGGTTCAGATGCTCCGTCCATCACCACCCCCTTTTGTACCACTTTGTTCGCCATAAGTTTGCAGGGCATGCTCAGACGTGAGTCCCTTGCTCACTTTGCCACTGGATTCAAGCAAGCCGGGTGGGAGACGGTTGAAATGCCAGAAACCAGTCCTCGGAAGCTTGTTTCCGGTTCAGGGAAGGCATGGCTTGGCAGTTCGGGTTGGACTGTTCCCATGAGGCACAGGGTCAGACTGATTTACATAAGGCCATGTCTGAACTGGGGTGGCAGAGTGGGCTAAAGAACGGTGATGGATTAAAACCAGATCTGTTGACTGGGTGTGAGTGTTTGATTGGTTCAGATGCTCCATCCATCACCACCCCCTTTTGTACCACTTTGTTTGCCATAAGTTAGCAGGGTATGCTCAAATGTGAGTCCCTTGCTCACTTTGCCACTGGATTCAAGCAAGCCGGGCTGAAGACGGCTGAAATGCCAGAAACCGGTCCTCGGAAGCTTGTTTCCGGTCCACTGAAGGCATGGCTTGGCAGTTCGGGTTGGACTGTTCCCATGAAGCACAGGGTCAGACTGATTTGCATATGGCCATGTCTGAACTGGGGTGTCAGAGTGGGCTAAAGAACGGTGATGCATTAAACCCAGATCTGTTGACTGGGTGTGAGTGTTTGATTGGTTCAGATGCTCCGTCCATCACCACCCCCTTTCGTACCCCTTGGTTTGCCATAAGTTGGCAGGGTATGCTCAGACGTGAGTCCCTTGCTCACTTATTATTATTATATTATTATTAATTACATTTATAGGGCGCACAGCTACCCAACAAAGGGTTTCCCGGTGCAACAGATCCAATAATAGTGGGCTATAGCCTGCTAGATGTCAAAAGCCAGGTCTTTAAGGCTTTCCTAAACTTGACGTAGCTCAGGTCCGATTGTAATGTCAGCGGCATTGAATTCCAAAGTGATGGTCCAAGGAATGAAAAGGACCTGCCACCCATGCGTGACAATCTAAACTTTGGAATTTCGAAAAGATTAGCCATAGAGGATCGAAGAGATCTGGTGGGACGATAGGGACGCACTAGGTTTTGCAAGTATTTGGGGGCGTTATTGGTGAAAATTCGGTGCATGAAGCATAGAGATTTAAATTTAACTCGGTTCTCGACCTTTAACCAGTGGAGCTTTCTTATGTATTTTGTAGTGGGCTTCGCAAAGGGAATTTTGCATAATAATCTTGCTGCTGCGTTCTGAATTGTCTGTAATCTACGGACTGTGATCTTATTTGCCCCCAGATACAGAACATTTCCGTAGTCAAGCCTTGATGTTACTAGAGCATTGACAACAGTCTTTTTGGTGTTCTCGGGTAGCATCCAGCAGATCTTCTTTAACCATTTAAGTATAGTGAAACATGTAGCCGAAGTTTTCACCGCTTGTTTGTGTAAATTGAGCGAGTTATCAATGATGACGCCCAGATTGCGAGCATGTGTAACAGGGGTGGGGGGGGTACCCATATCAGATGGCCAATGTTGAGGGCCCCATAGCCCTTTGTTCTTTCCCAGCAAAATTAGTTCAGTTTTACCGCTGTTCAATTTAAAAAAAATTTTGTTCATCCATTCTGAGATTTTACTGAGTCCAAGCTGTAGCGAGGAGGAAGTGTTCGAGTCAGTTGATGTAAGAGAGAAAAGCAGCTGGGAGTCGTCTGCATACGAAAACATAAGCAGTCCTGTTTCCTCCACTATTTTTGCTAAGGGGCTCATGTAAACATTAAAGAGTAACGGGCTAAGAGTAGAGCCCTGTGGTACTCCGGGCCCGATTCACAGAATGAACTTAAGACTAAATCCTAAACTTACTACTATTTGGTATTCACAGAATGCACTTACTACTTTCGGGATTCACAGAGTGAACTTACTACTTTCGGGATTCACAGAATAAACTTACTACTTTCGGTATTCACAGAATAGATTTAAGACTACTAACTCTAAGTACGAAATCGGGGAGTAAATTCCGGCCCGGAGGCGGAGCTTCCGGCTTGGGGGCGGAGCTTGCGGCCCGGAGGCGGAGCTTGCGGCCCGGAGGCGGAGCTTCCGGCCCGGAGGTGGAGATTTTTGCCATGCTGAAATCTCCAACTCTGGGCCGCAAGCTCCGACTCCGGGCCGGAAGCTCCGCCTTCGGGCTGCAAGCTCCGCCTCCGGGCCGCAAGCTCCGCCCCCAAGCCGGAAGCTCCGCCTCCGGGCTGGAATTTACTCCCCGATTTCGGACTTAGAGTTAGTAGTCTTAAATCTATTCTGTGAATACCGAAAGTAGTAAGTTTATTCTGTGAATCCCGAAAGTAGTAAGTTCACTCTGTGAATCCCGAAAGTAGTAAGGGCATTCTGTGAATACCAATTAGTAGTAAGTTTAGGATTTAGTCTTAAGTTCATTCTGTGAATCGGGCCCTCCGTTTTTGAATGACATGATATCAGAACAGGCGGTTTGTGAAAAAATTTGAAATGTGCGGTCTTTCAGTAATGATTTTATCCATTCGAGAGCCGCGCCCCTGATGCCTATGGAATGGAGTGTCTGGGCGAGGACCATGTGCGACACGGTGTCGAACGCCGCTCTGAGGTCAAGCAGCACAAGTGCTACTGTTTCGCCCTGATCAACCAAATGGCGGATGTTTTCGGTGACGCCCAACAGGGTGGTCTCGGTGGAGAATCCTGAACGGAATCCCGACTGATGGGAAGGTAGTAGGTCGTAAGTGGTGATAAAATCAGTGAGGCAAAGGTGGACGTGCTTTTCTAATATTTTGGCAAAAGTGGGCAGCAATGAAATACGGCGAAAATTGGATGGCAAATTAGGGTCAGCTCCGGCTTTCTTTAAAAGAGGATGGATCATAGCGTGTTTCCATTCACTGGGTACAGTTGCTTCAGTCAGCGATGAGTTCAGAAGATCAGTGATGGTTTCAAAAACATTGCCACTGAGCAACCTTAAAACAGTGCATGGCAGCGGGTCTTTAGGTGAGCCTGATTTAATTGTCTTCAGCAAATTCTGAACCATGTCAGGGTTCAAGAGAGGCCATTCTGCAAGAATAGCGATCGATGCATTTGATGAAGTGGAGCAATCTGACATATATATGTCATTGATGGGTTTGGAAAGTGCATTATTAGTTATGGCTGAAGTGACTGGAAAGTGGTTATTGGGATCTTGGTTGATGTCTTGATGAATTAAGTCAACTTTATTAATAAAGAAGGTGGCCAAAAGGTCACATTGTGTTTTATTAAGTTCCGGTGGGGGTTGTGACGTGTTGGAGCCCGCCAACTCCTTCACCAATTTAAAAAGTGTTCTAGATTGATCCAAGGCATTCGTGATTTTAGTATTGACGAAATCTGCTCTGGCTGTGCTACACATCTTTTGATATTTTGTTAGCTGTGTTTTATATTTATCCTTATCTTCAGGAGAGTAGGTCCTTCTCCATTGTCTCTCTAGGTTCTTACATCTGGTTTTTTCTTGTTTTAAGGTTTCATTAAACCAGGGGGCAGGACAACAATGTAAATTTTGTTTTAACTTTGTTTTAGGTAAGGTAGGTACTTTGCCACTGAATTCAAGCAAGCGGGCTGAAGACGGCTGAAATGCCAGAAACCAGTCCTCGGGAGCTTTTTTCCGGTCCAGGGAAGGCATGGCTTGGCAGTTCGGGCTGGACTGTTCCCATGAGGCACAGGGTCAGACTGATTTGCATATGGTCATGTCTGAACTGGGATGGCAGAGTGGGCTAAAGAAAGGTGATGGATTAAACCCAGATCTGTTGACTGGGTGTGAGTGTTTGATTGGTTCAGATGCTCCGTATATCACCACCCCCTTTTGTACCACTTTGTTCACCATAAGTTGGCAGGGTATGCTCAGACGTGAGTCCCTTGCTCACTTTGCCACTGGATTCAAGCAAGCCGGGCTGAAGACGGCTGAAATGCCAGAATCCGGTCCTTGGAAGCTTGTTTCCGGTCCAGGGAAGGCATGGCTTGGCAGTTCGGGCTGGACTGTTCCCATGAGGCACAGGGTCAGACTGATTTGCATATTGCCATGTCTGAACTGGGGTGGCAGAGTGGGCTAAAGAACGGTGATGGATTAAACTCAGATCTGTTGACTGGGTGTGAGTGTTTGATTGGTTCAGATGCTCCGTCCATCACCTCCCCCTTTTGTACCAGCAATTAGTGGGCAGCTGCCACGTTTAGGTTGCAAAACTGCGCACTTTTTCAGCCAGCCCTGACTTTGCTGGACATAGGGCATTGGAGCCCTAGACGAGGCCAGTTGGCCTGGGGTCAGTTTTATGTGGTAGGGCGCAGAGCTCTAATGTGGCGCATAATGGGTTTATGTTTATGGTGTATGTATAATGTGATTGTGTCAGGTACGGCCTCGGCCAGACTTCACAGGAGTGAAGATAAATACCCCTAACTTCCAAAAAGCAGATCCCAGAATGGAATGTGAAACTCACTCTTAGGCACAGTGTGCACGCGAATGTTGAGGTCCTGAGGCGGAAGCCGGGACTGCTGTGTGAGTGAGCTAATGAACTGCTTATAAACTGCTTTTACAAGAGTTACTTTTGAAAAGTATAATTGTAATTGTGTACCTTGTATTTTAAACTTACCGATCGCTCACTCTGGGCATTTATTTTCTTTTCTTCTGTTTCCGCCCCACCAACCCTGCTCGCCCCTTCGCAGCCGATTAGGCGCTGCCGGGGTCTAGAGCGTAAGCCACCATCTTAGGTGAGGAGCAGGCGAGCGGCACAGCGCTCAGCCCCTCCCACCTCTACGGCCACAAATGAACCCCCCACCTAGGAAGCGCAGCAGACGAGCGCAGCGGGCGCATCGACGGCGCGTCAAAGACGTGCCAAAGACAAGCCCGTCTGCGACCAGCCGGGACCAGGGGCAGATGACGCCCCCCGTCCCATCTACTACCCCAGGGCCGATCTGATGGAGTACAAAAACAACGCCCAGGGTCTCCTATCGATGGATACACTGAGTCTGCTCTGCAAGTATGGCATCCTGAGTAAGGGCTGTCATTTAACTACCCCTGCAATCAACCAGGTACAGGCTGACCCACTTTTCCCCTCGCTTACCATCCTGTATCTAAACACCCGCTCCCTTGTAAGACACCAGTTGGATATTTTCCTTCTGTTGGATATGGAGAAACCGGACATTCTCCTACTTTCGGAAACATGGCTAACCCCTGATTCTGCCCCCGATATAATAGCGGCCCTTCCACCTAACTACTATATTATCCATGCAGACCGCACCACGGGGAAAGGGGGGGGGAGTGGCGGCAATTATCCGCTCAGAACTGGTCGTTACCACCTTGACCTGCCTCGTGCTAGAAAACACAGACAACCTAGTGCTAAAAATTGCCACCTCTCACACGACGATAGCATGTGTCCTCTTGTATAGACCCCCCAACTCGATGCCATCGTTCCCTATGTCCATGAGCGACCAAGTCGCTAACTTAGCACTCGACCACGCCTGGATTTTTCTAGTAGGCGACTTCAACTACTGGCACAAAGATCCCTTGGAGGGCCCCCAATCGGCCGAACTGACTGATCTCTTGTCCAACCTAAATTTTACTCAATTAGTGCTTTCCCCTACCCACTGTAAGGGTCATATCCTAGACCAGGTATGGTCTAACACCACCTGTGTAACAACACCGAGTATTCTGCCATGCCTCTGGTCAGACCACTTTATCCTTAAATTCAAACTATGTATCGTCCCCGCTAGAGCTGCCGTGCCAGTCGCTGGCGGGCTAGCTAGGAACTGGAACGCAATGAACAAAACTGCTTTTTTACAGACACTAGCCAATACCACCCCCCTCCTTCAGAGTGATATCAACTCCTCAGTATCCACTCTCACTGGCTGGCTACAAGCGGCCAGCGATCTTCACGCCCCTTACAAAAAAATCAGACTGTCACGGCGAGCTGATGCCAATAGATGGTTCTCCTCTGACTTGAAAACTAGGAAATTGGCTCTACGGCAGTTAGAACGCCAATGGCGCCGTCAATACGATCCTGAGCTAAAAATAATTTACACTAAGGCCAGGAAGGACTCTATGAGTGCCATTTCCGCTGTAAAGGCGGCTCACTTCTCGTCCCGAATTCTAGAATCCTCAAACAGATCTAAGGATATCTTCTCTATCCTTAATGAATTGACGAACCTGGACAATGTCCGCCCTAAGATAACTCCCACCCAGTCCCTCTGCGACACACTCAACACCTACTTTAGCGACAAAATAACAGATATTAAAACCAGCATTCCTCAACCGGCGTTCCCACTCACTACTGGTATGACAATCAAATCAAGCCCTGGCACCCTCAGTAGGTTCTCGCCTATAACTCAGAACCAGTTCTGGGAACTGCTGACAAGAGTAAAATCCGGCACCCCCTCAGACTGCTGCCCTCCCCACATCCTGAAAGAGTGTTTTTCCATCTACCCGGCCCCTGCCCTCACACTCCTGAATGACTCTTTGACTTCCGGTATAGTTCCTTCATCGTTTAAAGAAGCCACGGTCATACCGCTTCTGAAAAAACCCTGGGCTGACCCAGCTTGTAAGGCTAATTATCGGCCCATCTCCTTATTGCCCTACCTGGCCAAATGCCTCTCTAATTTCCTTGAGAATTCCTCCTGTTTCGATCCCCACCAGGCTGGTTTCCGGCCGGCACACTCCACAGAGGCAGTAGTCACCACAGTCCTAGATACGCTGCGAGATTGTGCTGACAAACGCTCCCCACAGGCCTTGGTGCTCCTGGACCTGTCGGCCGCGTTTGACACAGTCGACCACATCATCTTGGTCGACCGTGTCGGACAGGCCGGCATACGGGGCACGGCGGCTGGTTGGCTGAGTTCTTTTCTGGAAAACCGCACGCAGGCAGTACGTCTCGGAGATTTAACTGGCACCAGGCAATCCATCACATGCGGAGTGCCACAGGGTTCTTCCCTGTCACCCCACCTATTCAACTTATACATACTCCCTCTGATCCAGACTCTTAGAGACGAACAGGTGAGGGTCTACAATTATGCCGATGACCTACAGCTACTTTTCACTGTCGACAACACTGAAAAATCTATCCTGCATTTCCAGTCAACCATGAGGTTCATAAAATCTTGGATGGACCAAAACCAGCTGAAACTGAAACCAGGAAAAACCGAGCTGGTCCTTACTGGGGACAGCATCAAGCACTGGGGCCCTCACTACTAGCCTCCAGACTTAGGTCAAGCCCCGACACCCTCCCCATCGGCCAAAACACTTGGAGTCATCATGGACTGTGATCTCTCATTAAAGGCTCAAGTGGGCCAGGTGATCTCCAAGTGCTTTTACCAGTTAAAAAAAATCCGGAAGGTTCGGCGACTACTCACGCCCGAGGCAATCACCCAGGTCGTGATTGCCACTGTTCTGTCCCATCTGGACTATGCGAATGCCATCTATCTAGGTCTTCCCAACTACCTATCTAAACGTCTCCAGATGGTACAGAACTATGCCGCGAGGCAAATTTTGAATCAACCGAGGCGACAGGCAGCTTCTCCCCTACTCAGGAAATTGCACTGGCTTCCAGTCACCCAGCGCTGTGCATTCAAAACAGGGTGTATGATATTTAAGTCTTTGCACTGTAAAAGCCCCAAATTCATCGACCTACTAATCACCAGATACATACCACCCGCAACCTACGCTCACTCAACCAGGGCCTCCTCCAGACGCCTTCTTTTAAACTTAAGCGCGCTGGAGGCCTCAGGTTTGCAACACTCGCCCCCTGCTTATGGAACACCTTCCCTCTGGAGATTCGGAACTGCCAAGACCTCCTCTCTTTCCGGAAAGCCTTGAAGACCTGGCTCTTCAGACAAGCACTGCAATAATCCTCTATTCCTCATCCACGTCTATGTTACTGTCAATCTTAGCGCCAAGAAACCAATCGGTGATAGTGCGCCCAACAAATATCTTAATAACATAACATAACACTGATCTCCAAAAGTATGCGGGAATTAAAACCAAGGAGTGACCACCACTCTCCCCATACGTGGATGAATGATGCCGAGGATTGGGACAACCTGGAGGAGCAGGTGCTGGAAAGAAAATAGCAATAACAACACAATGCTTCTATATACTCTAAATGCTGTGGTACATTGATATGTGTTCAGTGCCACCTCACACTCACCCGGGTTTTTCCGTAGGCATACAAGAAAGGTGTATCAGCAGAATGACAGGAGCGGGATCCTTAAGAGTGTCTGGCACTGGATAAGTGATATCTGGAACACGGCCTAAAATCCTGTACTGGGGTGTCTACTGAGACATGCATTCACCATTCATACCAAGAGAACCGTGGTGGATCAAACTTACAACATAAGTAGGGTTCAAACAAAATACTAATATGGCCTTGCAATAGAACTCAAAGGAAGGCCGAAATCCTAATGACTGGGATCTCAGAGGAAGGGATTGAGGTGTTCCGGCCGGCTCCTCCGACAAGGAAGAGTGAACCAGACACACACTCAAGAGGTGTGCCCTCCGGCTCCAAGGGGCCAGTGGAGCGGAACAGCAACACGCTCAAGGGAAGAAGGTAGAAGACAAGACCTGCTTACTTAGCAGAGCAACAACTCGCAAACAGGCGTAGGAAAATGAAAAGGCAAGGGCTGGCTCACACAGTTACATCACATAGCAAGACAGCAGGGAATAGGAAATATATTGCAGCGAGGGAGAAGCGCTGCCAAAATAATACCGCTCATTAACTCAGGAAAGTCTCCGACCTCAAGGAGAGGAGAGGCAATATCGGGCAGGCGGCACGCGAAACGCTGAAACTACAGGAGGCGCTGAACGCAAACAGGGAACAACGCGGAAGTAAGGAAGGGGCGTGGTCACGGACAGGATCAGTAAGCCAAGCGTCAACCTGCGTGAGAGACATCTCTTTAGAGGGATTAGGGAGCGTGTAAAAAGTATAAACCCCGTTAGTGCGGCCCGGCCCTGAACACAGTTCAATGCCTTTCACTTTGCCCCTGAACCCTAACAGATTGATGCACCCTGATTTATACCTCTACTATAGGTTATGTGGTGAGGTTACTTTCTACTGTGATTTCTACTCCTAGCGGGATTTGTGATTGTGAGGTTATTGTCTATTATGTTTTGGCTCATGAGGTTGGCGCATAATGTGGTTTGTGCCTGAGGTGATGCTGATTGCATAATGTTTTATGTTGCAGGATATAATACTGAGTACAATGTTTGCCAGTAATTACTGGTTGTGTTCTACATTTATTATATGATCTACATTTATTATTTTCACTTTGTGATGGTTCTGACAGTGGCCCAATTGACCCTGTCATGTGTATATAGTTCCCTGTAAATATTGCCCAGTGCCAGTTGGCACAGAGTATATCGTGTGATTACTATTCTATGTGTTTATGATAACACAAAGGCTATTTTTTATGTACCATTGTGTGGAGTTCCTTTTGTGGTTTGCCTAGTGTGTTGCTGCTGTGTGTGTGTGTTGCGCAAACGCTTTACACATAGCCTCCGGGATAAGCCTGACTGCTCGTGCCAAGCTACCAAGGGGGTGAGCAGGGGTTATCTTTGGCATATAACTCCCTTGCCCTGACTAGAGTGGTGGTCTCTGCCTGGATTTGGCGCACGCCTTAGCCAACCAGAGATCCCATTTCTAACATAGCTGAACTAACTATAACAGGGGAATTTCTATGGTTTTGTACGAGCGAAATGTCCAACTAACTATAACATCCCTCAAACCTATGTTTTTTTCAGTGAATTTCTAAGGTTTTTTAAATGCTAATTTCTAACTATAACATGTCTGAAACCTATGTTTTTTTCAGTGAATTTCAACGGTGTATTAAATGCTAATTTCTTACTATAACGTGCCTGAAACCTATGGTCTTTTTTCAGTGAATTTCAATGTTTTTTTAAATGCTAATTTCTAACTATGCCTACAAAGTTAGGATGTGAAGAAAGAGGAAGAAAAGTGCAGCAAAATGCAAGACAAATGCAGAAAGAGGCAACAGAAGTCCAGAAAGATGAAGAAAGGTCCATATAGAAGCGAGATGTGCAGAAAGAACCAACAGAGGAGCAGAAAGTCCTCCTGTGCCCCCAACTTTTTATTGACGGGTACTGGTGGTAACTGACTCTGACTAACCAGGACCGGAGCCAGTGCTATGCTAAAAGACACTTAGAATACAGTAAAACACCTACATACACTAGGGAACACTATGCGTTGGGGTACCCATGTAATGAGCATGACCTCCTCTGTATTTGCCATGAGTTAGTGCCTGGGTCATTGCATGAGTACATGGGTAGTGACTGGATGATTAGAGTGCTGCAAGGACAGTGCATGGTGATTTTATAACTGCTTGGGTTTTGGTGGAGTGATTGGATAAGTACATGATGCTGGATGGATGATTGGAGGAGTGCATGGATAGTGACAAAGGGATTTCTGGAGTGCATGGGTACAACCTGGGTAATTGGAGAAGTGAATCAGTACCGTGTATCTGGTTAGAGGTCTGCATGGGTAGTGCACATTGTAGCAGTGCATGTGTTAGTGCCTGGGTCACTCCATGAGTACATGGGTACTGACTGGAAGATTAGAGTACTGCAAGGAAAGTGATTTTATAAGTGCCTGTGTTTTGGCGGAGTGATTGGATAAGTACATGGTGCTCACTGGGTAATTGGAGGAGTGCATTGGTAGTGACAGGGCAATGGCTTGACTGCATGGGTACTGCTCAGGGTATTGTAGCAGTGCATGAATCAGTGCATGGGTCATTGCATGAGTGCATGGGTAGTGATTAGATGATTAGAGTGCTGCAAGGAGAGTGCATAGTGAATTTATAAGTGCTTGGGTTTTGGTGGAGTGATTGCATAAGTACACACATGTCACATCAGGCCCCGCCCCCTCCCTTAATTACTGTGCAAACGCGCCCCCTGGTGGGTTTTAATTTGGGGAATTATTCCCCGTGAATCCTGAGGGTCCCAGGGGGCCAACTAGCCCACCATGTACCTCCAGTATGCGCCACAGAGCTGCGTTGCAGAGAGGTGGTCTGAGGCCACATCCCTCTTTACACCTCTCTGCAACGCAACTCTGTGGCGCTTACTGGACATACCTGGTGGGCTAGTTGCCCCCCAGGGACCCTCAGGATTCAATGGGAGTTAATTCCCCAACTTAAAATGTGCCACAGGGCTCGTTTGCACACTTGTCACATCAGGCCACGTCCCCTCCCTGCACCACTGTGCGAACGCACCCCCTGGGGCATTGTAAATTGGGGGATTAAGTCCCCTTGGGTCCTGAGGGTCCCACCAGAAACCTCCAGTAAGCACTACAGAGCTGCGTTGCAGAGTGGTGTAAAAAGGGGGCGTGGCCTTGGGCCACCTTTCTGTAAGGCAGCTCCCTGGCACTTACTAGAGGTACCTAGTGCACTAGTTGGCCCCCAGGGACACTCAGGATTCAAGGGGACATATTCCCCCAACTTAAAGCGGGCCACGGGGCGCATTTGCACAGTGGTGCAGGGAGGGGGTGGGGCCTGATGTGACAAGAGTGCAACTGCACCCTGTGGCGCATTTTAAGTTAGGGGATTAAGTCCCATTGAATCCTGAGGATCCCTGGGGGTCAACTAGCCCACCAGGTACCTGCAGTATGCACCAGGGAGCTGCGTTGCAGAGAGGTGTTCAGAGGCTAAGCCCCTTTTTACACCTCTCTGCAACGCAGCTCTTTGGCGCTTACTGGAGGTACCTGGTGGGCAGCATATATATATGATCAAGGGCTTTCGCGCCCAAAACGCGTCACTGTTGGAAACTTGGTAATAAAGGAAAACATCTTGCTGAAGGAAAGTGGTCTGTTCTCCTTCTTCGCCGGTTTTGCCGAACTGGAGGTGGTTTGGAGAGTTATTGGCTGAATATATATATATATATATATATATATATATATATATATATATATATATATATATATATATTCACTGAAAAAACCATAGGTTTCACACCTGTTATAGTTAGCTGGAAGTTTTACTCGCATAAAACCATTGAAATTCCCACGTTATAGTTAGTTGGACTCACTATAACTTGCGCGTGCAATGCACTGCTGATGACGTCACATATTACATCACTCATGACACGGTCAGTGACATCACTCATGACATCACTGATGACACCATCCAGTGAATGTGTGTCTTTCTGAAAAATAAATATGTGTTATATATGTATATGTAAAAGTTGATGGAAGAATAAATGTTTAAATAAGTTTTTACATGGATGTTTTAAAAAAAAAATTGATTGGTTAACTGGTTTATTAAGTGTATCTTAGTGAATACATATATTAACGAGTAATGTTTAAATATTTAAATATATGTATTAGTGTTTCACTTTGTGTATAAGTGGCTGCATGGGCTGGTGAGTAGCTACATGTGTATGTATATGGGTTATTAGATGTTTTTCTTAGTATCAGTATGAGTGTTTGTATTGTTTGGTGGGGGTATTACTTAGCACATAGATGCATGAATGACTGACTCTCTCTTTGTATGTGTTTTGAAGACAGCATATGTGCAGGACTGTATGGGTGGATGAGTGTGTACATGTGTGTGTTAGTGAGTGAATGACTGTCTCACTAGTGTCTTTATCAGTAACTACATATGTTTTAATCTAGTATATGTGAATATTGATGTATGTAGGTGAGTATATGTGAGAGTGAGGGATTGTAAGAGTTCCTATTTAAATTAGTTTGTGTTTCTATAAGTGATTGTTTAAGAGAGTAAGTATGTGTAAGTTTCCTTAGAAGTAAAGTGGTAGTGTGTGTATAGCTGTATATGCAAATAAATGGATGTTTAATAGTTTATTTGCATGTGTGAGTATGTGTGAGAGTATCTTTTGGATGACTGTCGGTGTGTAACAGGATGTATAGGTGTATCACTACATATGATGAGTGAGTATATGTATGAGTGACTATATAGAACTGTTGATGAATGAGTGGATGTGTATATAGATGGTGGAATTATTGAATTGGTTGTTGTAACTGGTATGGGTATCTCCATTTTTTTGAAAATTTTAGTTTCTATTTTTGAATATGTGTTTCAGGGGTTACATTACAGTGAAAGGAGGTCTGTCACTCTGTCACAAGGATGGTGTCATCAGTGATGTCATGAGTGATGTCACTGACCATGTCATGAGTGATGTAATATGTGACGTCATCAGCAGTGCATTGCACGCGCAAGTTATAGTGAGTCCAACTAACTATAACGTGGGAATTTCAATGGTTTTATGTGAGTAAAATTTCCAGCTAACTATAACAGGTGTGAAACCTATGGTTTTTTCAGTGAATTTAATAGGTTTTTTAAATGCTAATTCCTAACTATAACTGGTGTGAAACCTATGGTTTTTTCAGTGAATTTCAATGGTTTTTTAATAGCAAATCTCTATAGGTATGAAAACTAATATTTTTTATAACTAATTTTATATTGTATAATTATGTAATAGTTTTTTTGGGGTTTTTTTTTGCCCCGGAGCGCTCCCGGGGCGCGTACCGATGCGCTCACCGGTAAGCGCAGTGCTACGGCGCGTACCGGTGTGCGTCCCGTTAGCGCTATTCCCGTGAACGAAAACAACATCGTGACGTATCGCGTAGCCGCGTGATGCGTCATATGACGCACTGCGTAAGCGCACCCGGAAGCGCCCGGACGTATACGATCGCGCAACGTCCTGACGCGCTCACGCTACGCGCCCCCGCTCCCGGGGCGCGTACCGATGCGCTCACCGGTAAGCGCAGTGCTACGGCGCGCCCCGGGGCGCGTACCGGTGTGCGTCCCGTTAGCGCTATTCCCGTGAACGAAAACAACATCGTGACGTATCGCGTAGCCGCGTGATGCGTCATATGACGCACTGCGTAAGCGCACCCGGAAGCGCCCGGACGTATACGATCGCGCAACGTCCTGACGCGCTCACGCTACGCGCCCCCGGGCGCGCCCCGGGTCGCGTAGCGTAAGCGCGTCGGGTCATGTGATCAGAAAATAACACTTTTCATTGGTGCAGATCAGTTTTGGTTTCCAAATGATGAAAGCCCGGATCATGTGACTTGAAAATAACACTTTTCATTGGTCCAGAACAGTTTTTTTTCTCCAAATGATGAAAGCCCCCACCTTTTTTCCTTATTCTGACTTTGTCCTTTGACTGAGGAAGACCTGTTTGGAGATCTGTCTCTAATCTTTTGTACTTTAAAATGGCTACAGTAGCAGCAGCAGCTGGAGCATCTGCACCACCACCACCACCACCACCAAGAGGACCACCACAACATCACATTGGTGGTCAAGAAGAAGAGGAGGAGGAGGACGAGGAGGGGAGAAGGACATTCCTCCCAGAAGACAATACCCCATATATGCCAAAGGAGCACATTGTATGGGAGTTTTTTTCCATCCCAGAGGGCAAGAAGAAAGTGAATGCGCCAAAGGTAACTTGCCGAATCTGTGGCATGGAACTTTCAAGGGGGAACCCTAATAAGAAATATTCATTTGGTAATTACACCATGATTCGGCATATGCAGCGCAAGCATCCCAACAACTATGCTGCTGCAGAGGTGAGAGAACTGGCCAGTAACCCTCCCCAATCCTCACCCCGCCTCTCCAAAAGAAAGCAACCCACTCCATCGGGACCAGACACAAGGGAGACGATGCCAATCATACAACCACGGTTTGGTGAATTCAGGGTCACATGTATTTTTTGTGGTAAGACCATCAGCTATGGTGAGCAGAGCATAAAGCTCATCGTCCTTGCTGGTGACAACCACAATTGCCCCAAAAAACCCTAATTTTTTCCTGATTTTTTTTTGCTCCAGTTGAGCCGTTTACAATTCCCTGTTTTTTGTTTCTCCCCATAAAAAATACAAAAAAATTATAAAACTGTTCTGAAAAACCAAAAAAAGTAAAAAATGTTCAAAAAAACAATAAACAAAATATAAAACAACAAAAAGAATAAAAAAAACAGTTCTTTTTAGAACTACCTCCAATTTATAAAAAAATGCTATATTTTTAAAAAACTCTGTCATTCTTTTTTCTTCAGGGTACGCGCACCGGGGCGCGCACCCAAAAAAAATAAAAAAATAACGAAGGAGTGAGCATGAAGGAAGGGGACAGAGAGAGTGATATTAAGAGAAAGAGAGATAGAGGGAGCAACACAGATGGACTGTGTATTACATAGTAAGACAGAGAGAAGGTATAATAGAGTGTAAGTGAGAAAAAAAATGATTAAGGGAGCGGAAGAAGGGAAGAGACTGGAAGAAAACTAAAGCAGAGGTACTGGGAGAATGTGAGTGGGTGTTGAAAGTAAAGGGAAGGACAGTAAAGGATGGGGAATGAGGGGTAGTGACGGAACCGGAGTAAAGGAACAACGGTGATGGAGGGTTAGAAAAGAGCAGTGACTGTAAGTAAAGAGGGGTTAAAGAGGGTGGATAAAAGTGAATAAAGGTAAGACATGGGGAGTGACAGAGAGAAAAGAGAGAGAGAGTAAAGGAAGGAGTGACTGAAAGGTAGTGAGTGAAGCAGCAAAGAAAGGTAAGTGAGGGAGTGTGGGTGAGTTGTAGGGAGTGAGCATGACGAAAGAGTATTGACAGAATGAGGGGACAGAGACAGCGACGATAAGAGAGACAGAGTGAGGGAACGGAAATGAGGAACTGTGAGAACAGACGGACTGAGAGAAGGAGTGACAGGAGTAAAGTAAATGATTAAGGGAAAGGGAATGAGTGAGGGAGCAAAGGAAGGGAACAGAGGGTAAGGGAAGTAAAGCAAGGGGACTGAAAGAAGTTGAATGTGGGAGGGGAGTTAGGGAAAGGGGAGTAAACATGCAGGATAAGAATAAGTGAGGGAAGCAGAGTAAAGAAACATGAGTGAGGTAGGGTGAGAAAATAGTAGTGAGGTTAAAGCAAAGGGTGATGACAAACTACATTTTTTTAGTCACACTTACCATATAATTAATGTAACTTTAATTAAATTTTTTTACTACACTTTGTATCTGTGAAATAGAGAAGAAAAAATAAGTTATAATTAGTAAAATATGTATTTTAAAATAAAAGATACAAATGAAGAGGTTAAAAATCATAACAGTGTATTTAGAAATAAAGTAAGAGTGAAGGACACAGAAAGGGAAATAAAGTAAGGTAGAAGGACAAAAAAAGGGAAAAAGAAATAGAAGGAGAGCAAATTACTAAGAGTAAGGCATATAGATTCACTGACAGAGAGGAAGAGAAGAAGAGAGAAATGAACTGAAGATAAGAAAGATACTAAAAGAATATGAGTTAGCAAAACTAAATCAGGAAACAGGAGTAAGTAAAAAGCTAATGACTGAGAGGGAAAGGAGTCTAATTAAGGATGCATTTAGAAGAATGAGGAATTGAAGATAACTGAGAGTAAGTGAAGGAGAGTCATAGAGTGAAGGGATGAAGGGAGAGAGGATAATATAGAAGGATTGAGGAAAAAGGAGTGTGGAAGTTAGTAGACAGAGAGACTAACAGAAGGATTGAGTGAAGTGGAGTACAATGAGTGAGGAAAGTGAATGAGTAAGGGAGCAAAAAAAGGAAAGAGAGGAGAAGAGGACTAAAACAGTGGTACTGAGAGAAAGTGATTCAGTGATGAAAGTAAAGAGGACACTGAAAGATAGGAAATGAGGGGTAGTAATGGAACCAGAGTAAAAGAAATGGGATGAAGAACGATGAGAGAGGAGCAGTGAAGTTGTTGTAAGAGAAATGATAGAAGGTAGATAAACACAAGTGAACATAACACAAGGAGAGTGAGGGACTGAGGACATAGAGGTAGTGAACGGAAAATAGAGAGAAGAGGTAAAAAAAAAGGAGCATACAAAGATAAGCGAGGGAGAGTGGGTGAGTTATAGTGATAAAGTGCAACAATACTGGTGAGTGAGTAAAGAGGAATTACTAAAAGAGCAAAGGAGGAAAAGACAGAAAAGGGAAGTAAAACAGAGAGACTGAAAACTGAAAAGTGGTGCAAGGGAGAGAGGGGATGCAGACAGTTGAAATGAAAATGAGGGGTTGTGAAAGAAGTGCAGTAAACGAATGGGTGTGAAACAGAGTGAGAGAAAGGCAGTGTGAGTGAGTAAAGAGACCTGAAAGAGAGAGGAAAAAGGAAAGTGAGTGTGAGACAATGGGAATACAATATAAATTACACAATACAAACTGTAGAATAATTTATACAACATGTTAGATAGTTTATTTTTGCTGTTCTCAGAACATATTGAATTTCACTAAAAACAGTGAGTTCAAACTATTCATCATATGACAGCGGGAAAAAAAAACACAATCAAAAAGATTGTGTTTTTAAAAAAAACATATAAACTTACAAATCACATATGTACACTAATCTTTGATTCACTTACTTTTCCTTTAGGCCAAATAGTACATCATGAAGGTCCTTTACGTTGGAAGGTACTCTGCTGTTCTCTAAAAAATCCATTTCATCGACTCTCTAGAAAATAAGCTCGAAGAACATCTGAAATATGTTTTAATGTTTTCATATACTCCTTCTGTTCAGTCATGACTCTTTGCTCATTCCTTCACCTTTCCTTAAGGCCAAATAGTGTCAGATGTATCAGTATATTTTCAAATTACTTAAAACAAACTCTAAAAATACAGTTTTCCCGACAATCTGAAAGAAAGGCTCAAACAACATTTTCACAATATTTAAATATTCATAATTCCATCTCTGGCTCTCTTATGTTGAACATTTCCTATAATACTGATATCACTTACTATGCAATCCACTTACCATACCTCTATGAGAACTATAATTTTTATATTGTCTTCATCACTTTTACGCACAATATAATTTTAAACAGCAAACTAACTTTTATTAACTACTCCCGTCTTCATAGGGCAATTACCTTTATTTAAATTCTGGTTCTAAAAACACTAGGTATGAATTTTTTAAGTCAAAAGGCAAACGTTGTTTGAAAGTCAAATGAGTGTCATTACAGTTAGTCCAACCTTTTCGACTTTTTAAATAACATGTGTAATGCCCTGATGTTGTTGAAGGACCGTCATGATAAATAATAGCTACAGTTGCAAAAGTTCTTCCTGATATTCATAACGAAGAAGCCACGAAATTTTTAATAGAAGTTGTCAACTTACTTCCATCAGGTCTACATCGTTGGAACATTAAAATGACATACTGACCATAAGTTTGTAAAAGATAATGTGGACAGCATTGTAGACTTACATTGGGTACACACCATATTGTGATCAGCTGCTTTAACTAGATTATTAAAAGACACTGATTTGCAGTCTGGTAAAGTCAAATATATAAATCTTTCAGTGTCTATTCTAGTACTACTTGATAAACTACAGTTGTCGCAGTCATGCTGCCATTGATAAGAAAGGCTAAAAAGATTTTTTATATCTACACCTTCATCTTCCAATACATCAAACATATACATTAAAAATTCCTGACAATCCTGCTGACTATTCTGTGAAAATTGATTTTGTCCAGAACATATGTCTAGAAGATTTCGAATTTCTGAAACACTTTCTATTTTTGCTCTATCACTGCTACATTTCTCAAACACAGAATTCAATAAACAGCAGAATGTTTGATCCCGATTTTCAACAATCTGTTCTTGTAAATTTTGAAGAAAAAAAAACATTAAGCACTACATTAGCATAGCAATTGACACCAGAACTGTTTTCAAACTGAAATCCAACAACATCTTCAACAGAATCCTTTTTCTTTCTGCTTACAATTACAGTTTCATCTACTTTTTGTCTTTTTGCTACTACCTCACTGCAAATATTCTCATTTCTTCTTTTTCGGCCTACCACACGTTTTTCAAACAGAGGATATTGAGGCAAATGTGGAGCATACTCTCTTCTTAACCTATTGTATTCTTTAACACAATCTAGATCAGCACAAATCTTTGTTTCATCACACTCAATCAAGTACAATCCTGATAAAGTTCTGACTCGTGATAATGCCACATATGCCATACCCTCTTTAAACACAGAACTTCCAATGTTCACCAAAGCACTATCTACACTTAAACCTTGAGATTTATGAATTGTCACCGCATATGCCAAACAAACAGGAAACTGTTTTCGGCGAACATATAAGTCTTTCACAAGCAAAAATCTAGCTGAACAACAACAAATTTGTTGTATTTCGTCAATGCCATCAAATTTAATTTTTATTATTTCAATTCCATCTCTATTTTTGTAATTCACAAAATCAACAACATGACCCATTGCTCGATTTACCTGACCTCTTTCAACATTTAAATTCCTTCTCAAAATGATACGACAATTTAAACACACATTCAGAGTCTTTTCAAAACCAGCAGTTTTAGATATACTCTTCTCTAATGAATCCAATTCTGATTTCAAATTTTCAGACAAAATAATTGTTGCTCCCATATGCTCTATTTTATCTATAGCTTCCAGTTTCACAATCTCTTCATTTTCTAACTTTAACATTTTGTGGTTGAAGATGGAACATTCTTGCAGTTGGCATCAAGCATATCCCAGATTTGTTCTCAGTAATTTTCTTAAAAATATTCTCTGGAAGAATGTTTTCATTTGGATACAAATTTGAAATTAATCGTGCATGTAATGCTTCTTTCCCATGCTCACTTACTTTCCCGATTCTTACATCTTGTAGAATATTTTTATAATCTTCATCCTTTGCCTGTCGCATATTTTGAAGCAGTTCTGCATATTTGAAATTTAACCATATATTAACGTTTCCAATGCTTCCTAGGCACTTCCTGGTATCTTCATGAGTGAACATTTTAAACACTGGTTGTCCTTTCACTGGAGTCAACTGCAGTAGATCTCCAAAAACAATAATGTGTTTTCCTCCGAATAAGACATCATAGTCTGTTCTAAGAATTTCTTGCATTCTCAAATGCACAAAAGCAAGCATTAGATTTGAGACCATGCTTACCTCATCAATGATAAGAAGTTTCATTTTCTTCAGGACTCTGGAAACTTCAGAACAAGCATCTCCAGATAGCTTGTGGTATTGTAATTTGTTATCATGCTCAACTGGTAGCATCAGTAAACAATGTAAAGTAATCCCTTTAATGTTATGTGCTGCCAGCCCAGTTGGAGCGGTAACAACACAAGACAGCGGTGATTCAGTCCTTTTCTGCAGATAAGTTGCAATTGCTTTAATCAGAAAACTTTTTCCAGTTCCCGCTTCTCCACTCACATAAAGTCGGACAGGCTTAAATGATGTACATGAGCACTCTATTTTCTCATGACTGAATCCATGTTCAACCTGTTCTGTGACTTCGTCATATATCTGTTTCTGCTCAATGTTTAGTTGTTTCACCAAATCTTCTAAGTTAATTACATCCTCTTCAGCTTGTTCCATAGCTCTTTCCACCTCATCCATGGCAGTGGCAGCCTCATTTTGAATAATTGGTCCTCCTAGTGGATCCGGACTCAATGAAGCAGAACTCTGACTGTCTTGAGAACTGTCTCTAGCAATCTCTGCAGCAATTGTTGCTTCTTGCTCTATTTCTTCGTTCAACATTTGCAGATAATTTGGAAAAACAGGACATTCTATGGTATCCTTGGTTGCATTAAAAGAGTCTTCGTAACAGAGACAATCTCCAAGTAGTTCCTCTTCTGTACGCCATAGTTTAAAGAGTTGCAATAGAGCCAAATAGTAAAATTCCCTTTTGTCTGGATTTTCTCAACTTAATTTTCGATGATTAATCAAATGACCTTTTCTCTGTTTTACTAGACATCCTTCACATCCAATGACAGCATATATTCCATTATTTATATCTTCTCTGATGTTCCTCTTATAAATATATCTTTGCAGAACTTCATAGAGACAAGCGTTCTCAAGGTAAGGACTTCTATTTGGATAGTATGTATCCAACATGTTTGTCTTAAAAATATCCGTACTTTCTGGTTCTTTCTCCGCCAAATACTCTATTTCTTGTACAGATTTCAAAACTCGGTTTCGTGTTGCAGCAAGACCTAGACTCACCCAAATGATGGTTCGAGATTTGGCATATAGACTTGCTGATGACAATCGATCAGAACATTCATATGCTCCAATTTCTCGATGTGACAACAACTTCAGACTGTAACTGTATAATTTCTTGCTTAGACTCTTTTCATGTGAAATATCCTCCCACATTTCCTTCAGTTCTGTCTTTTTTTTTGTGATGTAAGACGTCACATATCGAGCCACAGCAATAGAGTTGTCAGCAACGAATTGAATATCCATGTTAGCATTCCACATGGACAAAATCACTGGGTTGTAGTCGTTGATGTACTTGGATTCTTCGTTTCTTTTTAAATTGTATGTATTTTTGGGTGATTTCCTCGTCACAGTATGTCGTAGAGAAGACATCAAATTATTTACTCTTCCTTTAGAAATCACTGGTCGTGGAAAGCTGAAACGACATTTTGTGTAGAACTTTTCCTTGTTTTTAAATTTTCTACGACAATACTTCCCACAACGATGGGATTGAAAGCGTAAAACGTGTTGCCTTAAACTGTTTTCCTCGGTAGTTTTCGGAACAGCACATGTTGAATACTCTTCAATGAAACTCATCACTGTTTCATCCGAATCTGTTCCAAATTTGGGTGCATCTTTAATCCACAACAACATATGTATGTGAGGAGCACCTCTCGCTTGATACTCCTTTCTCAAAAAGAAATCCAAAACCTCTCCAAGGAGAGGATTTTTTTTGTTGGAAATGAAAGACATCATAGCTTCAAATCTATGATATCTGCATACATTCACAGGATCCAAAGAACACAGTTCTCCAGGTGTTTTGAATTCTATATTTTGTATATTTGCATTTGACTCACGTATAAATTGAAGTAAGTCGTCCCATGCATACTCGCCACAGCTAAGAGTGAGGAACCATGTAGGAGTTCCTAAGTTTCTTAGCATACATTTCAATTCCACATGACGACGGTACCAATACTCGTTTGTACCACACTGACATGCCATGAGATTTATTAGATGAGATTCCAAAGTATTATCTTGCAGATTGACTTTCTCCATAAAGTCCCTCGCCGAAACATTTTGCAGATGTGCTCCACTTTTCAGTATATGGTTTACTGCATAAGAAAGCCCAGACAAGTCACTTTCATACAGTAGATGAAACAAATATGGGATGCATTGACGAAACCTTGGATCTTCAGCATATAATCTTAAAGTCCGGTATTCAGATGCTGGAATTTGAAGTGGTCGATCGTCATATCGTCCAACTCGACCTGTTGGAAATAGCTGTGGAAAACAACGAGCTTCCAAACTTTCTTCCCATACACTAATGGGACTTCCTTTTGCTGATTTCATTTGAAACAAGTCAATTGCATTCCCCATTACTTCTTTGGAATGCAAAGGATGAACAGTATAATGTTCATATATTTCTTCACTTGTAGACACATCAACTTTTTCAATTTGGCTAGCTGAACAATCACTGTCTTCATCTGCAGCTGTTTCCTCTGCTCCAATACATACATGTTTGTAGTACTCATTGTTTTTGACCAAATACAACGTTGCCTTTTTGACTTTCCTAACATCCACTAAATCTTGCCAGATTTTCGTACTCTTTGTCGGAACCCCATTAACTAGAATAACCAGAGGTTCCTCTTCCACTTTCTCTACACCAATTGTATCAATATTTTTCTTGAAATCTAGAGGCAAATAAACAACTCTTCCCTTTAATCCTCTCTGTAAATCTGAAGGAGGCAATTTCCCTATCTTAGGCTCCATGCGAACAATTGCCTGAAAAGGATGGACACATTGAATCAAAATAGACTCATATGTATTTAAATCCATCAATTCAGGAGGAATGTCTACCAACTCAAGATTATTATGAACAGCTCTAGCAGGCATTCTGTTTTGATTTAATTTATTATAACAATATTTACAAATACGCTGATCAGAACTCAAATCAAAAGAATTCTCCACCCACAAATAAGTTGCAAAATCCTTCCACTCATAATTATTTATCTTTTTACTTTTTACATATAAATCAACTAATCTAGTTTGATGCTTATAATGAGTTCGTCGACAACACACACAAGTAAAATTAGGCCTTTCACTTGATTTCACCTTAAACCTGGTAATTTCCTGGTCAAACTTTTCTGTACTTGAAATCTGTACATTCTCTTCCACATTACCTTGAATTGCTGTGTCAATTTCCACATTGTCCTCTTTTTCACAAAAATAACACATCTCAATTTCTTCACAAATCTTCTTCACATCTAATTCAGTTCGATGCAAAAGAGCACTATTTAACTGTTTAAGCTTAAGTGCTGGACTTTTTGCATAATACAACCTTCTCACTAATTTCCTCATTTTGTTATGATGCACTGCTAACATCCTAAAATGATGAAAAACACTCTGACAAACTTTTCTAGAAAGACAAGCCAGTGAATGCCCTTGCAAACCTGTGTTTTCTCTCACTCTGCAAGGATCTAAGTCTTGCAACATCTTCATTTTCTGTTTTAGACTTTTCTTACTATATGTTCGTAAGAAATTACGAAGCACATCGATTGAATCCTGTCGCACACTACAAATACTACTACACTTCCAAGTGTACACTGGACCCTTAGTACGTCTCCCTAAACCTTCATCAGCTAACACCTCTTCTGCTTCTCTAGGCACAAGTTTCTCTTTTTCAATCGGACAACCGTCTTTCACCTCATATGCTCGACCACTGGTGTCAACTGCATGCACCAAATCATTCTCCTGGAAGTAACTCTCCTCATTAAAAAATGGCTCACAACTTGAACTATGCATCCATTCTCCAGAAAAAACTTTACAAAAATTAGTCCGATTTATTACTCTTTTGCATCTACTCTTTGATTTGAAAACATCAATTGTCTTGTTCAGTGTCCTAATTCTATTGATTACTAAAATAAATAATTATTTCTTAACCTCAAAAGCCTGATCAACAATCTTCTCTACACTTTTCTTTTTCTTATAAAAAGCAGCTCTCTGTTTACCTTTCTTAATATTTTTTAACAAATTTAAAACCACCCTATTGCGAAACATTCGTTTACGAATGTCCCTAAATTGATTTTGCCTTCTATTCCTATACATATTATTGTCTCCTGCTGCAGTAGTAACATTTTTTGGGGATCTCTCCTTCCTCTTCAAATTTGCTCTCTCCTTCTGTACATTCACATGTATATTATCATTTTTTATGGATCTACATATGTTCCGAAAAAAAGACTTAGTTGTCTTACCAGGAGCTTTTTTCGCGTTTTTTGAAGTATTTGTTGTAGGAGACTGCTTTAATTCTGTTGCTGTTTTTGATTTTTTCCGCTTAGCATCTTTCCGTCTCCTCTACCTTGAGGGCATATTTCCTTACTATTGAAATCTTGATTTCAATCTGTGGTAAACAAATAAAAAAAAAACTCATTATCGACCACTATTACCAAACAACAAAGCAATGACAATAAGCAAACAATATAAACACTATAATGCTTATACATATGACCTTATCTCTGTTTTTTAAATGTTATTCTAAAAAAATATTTCGGGCACAAGAATTGGTTTTACATTATTGACAAGGATTAGATAGTATCTGCATGATTAAAAAAATATATTTGCACATTTCACAATCATATCACCTGTGTTTCCTCAGATTAGTAAGCAGATTGTACACATGAGGTAAGTCCTGTCCTGGGGAGCATCGGTGGTGAGACCGGTGTCTAAGAGTGCACTGGACTGGACTTCATGAAGCCTATCCCCCACTACACTCTTAGACACAGCCCTCACCTTCTTTCCACCCCTGGACAGACCTCTCTTCCACTACACTCTTCAACACAGGCATCACTTCCTATGCACTCCTGGACAATCCTCACCTCATCTGCAACCCTGAATAGACCTCAAATCATCTGCACCATTAGACAGGCGTCAGTTAATCTACACCCCTGGACACGCCTCTTCTCATATGCACCCTGTTACCATCACTTATACTCAATGTATTAAGGTCTGTCCAAGGGGCGCAGATTAGATAATGCTTGTCTAAGGGTCAGAGGAGGTAAGTCCTCTCCATTGCACTCATGGACACAGGCCTCAACTCCTTTACACCCCTGGACAT
Source organism: Lissotriton helveticus (assembly GCF_964261635.1). Classification (NCBI taxonomy): domain Eukaryota; kingdom Metazoa; phylum Chordata; class Amphibia; order Caudata; family Salamandridae; genus Lissotriton; species Lissotriton helveticus. Next base: position 1,187,724,421 of record NC_136067.1, read on the forward strand.
GCCTCACCTCATCTGCACAATCCACTTCCTAATTTGAGGAAACACAGGTGACATGATTGTGAAAGGTTCAAATATTTTTATGTAATCATGCACACACTATTTATTCCTTCTCAAAAATGTAAAAGCCATTGATTTGCCCCAAAATCGTTTTTTGAATAACATTTTAGAAACAGAGCGCAGGTCCTATGTACAAGCATTCCATTTCAGTACTGAAAACTCACTATTTTACAAAATACATTTCCTCTCTCTTGCAAACATTCCTACCAAGCATTACCAAAAAAAGACACAAACCAACAGCAAAGAAGCTCAGTCTGCTTCCCAATCTGAGGTAACACAGGTGACAGGATTGTGAAAGGTTCAAATATTTTTATGTAATAATGCACACACTATTTATTCCTTCTAAAAAATGTAAAAGCCATTGATTTGCCCCAAAATCATTTTTGAATAACATTTTAGAAACAGAACGCAGGTCCTGTGTACAAGCATTCCATTTCAGTACTGAAAACTCACTATTTTACAAAATACATTTCCTCTCTCTTGCAAACATTCCTACCAAGCGTTACCAAAAAAATGACACAAACCAACAGCAAAGAAGCTCAGTCTGCTTCATAATCTGAGGTAACACAGGTGACATGATTTTGAAAGGTTCAAATATTTTTATGTAATCCTGCACACACTATTTATTCCTTCTCAAAAATGTAAAAACCATTGATTTGCCCCAAAATCGTTTTTTGAATAACATTTTAGAAACAGAACGCAGGTCCTATGTACAAGCATTCCATTTCAGTACTGAAAACTCACTATTTTACAAAATACATTTCCTCTCTCTTGCAAACATTCCTACCAAGCATTACCAAAAAAATGATACAAACCAACAGCAAAGAAGCTCAGTCTGCTTCATAATCTGAGGTAACACAGGTGACATGATTGTGAAAGGTTCAAATATTTTTATGTAATCATGCACACACTATTTATTCCTTCTCAAAAATGTAAAAGCCATTGATTTGCCCCCAAATCGTTTTTTGAATAACATTTTAGAAACAGAACGCAGGTCCTATGTACAAGCATTCCATTTCAGTACTGAAAATTCACTATTTTACAAAATACATTTCCTCTCTATTGCAAACGATCCTACCAAGCATTACCAAAAAAATGACACAAACCAACAGCAAAGAAGCTCAGTCTGCTTCCTAATCTAAGGTAACACAGGTGACATGATTGTGAAAGGTTCAAATATTTTTATGTAATTGTGCACACACTATTTATTCCTTCTAAAAAATGTAAAAGCCATTGATTTGCCCCAAAATCGTTTTTTTAATAACATTTTAGAAACAGAACGCAGGTCCTATGTACAAGCATTCCATTTCAGTACTGAAAACTCACTATTTTACAAAATACATTTCCTCTCTCTTGCAAACATTCCTACCGAGCATTACCAAAAAAATGACACGAACCAACAGCAAACAAGCTCAGTCTGCTTCCTAATCTGAGGTAGCACAGGTGACATGATTGTGAAAGGTTCAAATATTTTTATGTAATCATGCACACACTATTTATTCCTTCTCAAAAATATAAAAGCCATTGATTTGCCCCAAAATCGTTTTTTGAATAACATTTTAGAAACAGAGCGCAGGTCCTATGTACAAGCATTCCATTTCAGTACTGAAAACTCACTATTTTACAAAATACATTTCCTCTCTATTGCAAACATTCCTACCAAGCATTACCAAAAAAATGACACAAACCAACAGCAAACAAGCTCAGGCTGCTTCCTAATCTGAGGTAACACAGGTGACATGAATGTGAAAGGTTCAAATATTTTTATGTAATCATGCACACACTATTTATTCCTTCTCAAAAATGTAAAAGCCATTGATTTGCCCCAAAATCGTTTTTTGAATAACATTTTAGAAACAGAGCGCAGGTCCTATGTACAAGCATTCCATTTCAGTACTGAAAACTCACTATTGTAAAAAATACATTTCCTCTCTATTGCAAACATTCCTACCAAGCATTACCCAAAAAATGACACAAACCAACAGCAAAGAAGCTCAGTCTGCTTCCTAATCTGAGGTAACACAGGTGACATGATTGTGAAAGGTTCAAATATTTTTATGTAATCATGCACACACTATTGATTCCTTCTCAAAAATGTAAAAGCCATTCATTTGCCCCAAAATCGTTTTTTCAATAACATTTTAGAAACAGAGCACAGGTCCTATGTACAAGCATTCAATTTCACTACTGAAACCCATTGATTTGCCCTAAAATCGTTTTTTAAATAACATTTTAGAAACAGAGCGCAGGTCCTATGTACAAGCATTCAATTTCACTACTAAAACCTCACTATTTCACAAAATACAAATCCGCTATTTTGCAAATGTTAATACCAAGCATTATCAAAAAACATGACACAAACCAACAGCAAAGAAGCTCAATGTGCTTCCTAATCTGAACTCTCTATCTATATTGAATGAATCATAACTCACCTTTACAAATGCTTTGGGAGATTGAGAACAGTGTCAGATACACACACCAATATTTCTATAGCTGAGCAAAAGGTATGTACTCCAGGCACTGCAACCATGAATGGCACAGAAAACCTCTAATTCTACACACATATCCCTCATGTTAACCAATTAAAACTCTTCCCTTTCTATTTTCAAACCAACACCCTTCCCCCCTCAGCCCTTTCTGCCTGTTACCATAGCAACCCCCTCCTCACTGACCTCTCAGGGTTAAAAGTTTATTCAACAATGTTGCAAATGAACTCAGCAAGGATGTTTGACCTCTCAATACACCAGCTTATCAGGTGCAATCTTTCTTTTAATGACTTCTTCTTAACCATTCAAATTACTTCTTTCATAGAACAGAACCATGCACCCTAACTTTCAGTTTTCAACTATCTGAATCCACCAATCATTGCTTGTGGTTCAAGAGCACTGAAACTCCACAGTTTTTTTTGTTGCAAACTCCTACTGTTCCAACTGCCATTTCATTCCTACACTTCATCTGACTGCACCATAACCTCCTCTCACCATGTACTCTGTCTGGATTATTGGACATAGCTACATTTGATAGAGCAAGATTTCGCATCGCGACTTGCTCGAGTCATGAACCTCGATTCTGTTGTAACCCTATAAACAAATTGTACGTTTTACTAATCTCCTTTATTTTGATATGTGTGCGTATTAGTGAAGCTTGCCTATGTGTTCTACTAATACAAATAACCCTTGTATTTAAAATGGCCGCTGCTTGAATTTTCGCTTCTGCGCATGCGTTAGTCATACTCACGTGACTTTACGTAGAGGTAGTTCTGGAGAGAAAGGGTGCGCATGCGTAATAGCCATAAGATGGCAGCTTAATGTGATAACGAGGTGAAGCTCGTGCTGTTGCTCATCGTGTCGTTATGTGTAGCACTTACCCTTAAATCGCATAGTATATTTTTATGATGATAAACCTGAAGTGTGAAATCATGACATGTAATACATGCATTCATTTCTATGTTTTAATTTGTTTTTCGCTTACTTTTCATGTACCACGATAACTGGGGGGGTCTGACCGAGCCGAGAACCATCTTGAAGGTCCCTTCTGCGCATGTCATGCAGCTAGGGAAATTCAGCCTTGAACAGTGGAACTCAGCCAGCTGGCAGAAACGGGCAAGATGCTCCTGAGAAAGTGACCTGCGACCCAGCAGGACGGAGTTGTCTGTACCCATATTGAAACAATTGTTAACATTTCATTGTATTCCACTGGCATGTCTCATGAGAACCCCAATCTTGCTAGGCGGTACCCAAACATGTAGATTAGGCCTTAGAAAAGTCTGTTCTGATTGGTGTGTTAACCCACCCTACCTTAGGACCAATCGAAATTGGGGATTCTGACACTTTGCAACATTTGGGGGTGGTACACTGACCCAAAAGAGTATATCTAGCCTAGGTTTAGCAATAGAAGTCGTCCGACTTGTCCGAATAGCTGACCTGTCACTGACCCAACGCACTCAATAGGTGACTGAATATACAGAGCGCTGCGGAGCACTCTGTCCTAATTTGACCATAGACTAAGGTTTTACTAAACCTTAAGTGCTGGCGGAGCACTTGGCTGGGGAGTTCGCTAACCCAATCGGGGTTCCGACTGATAGCTGCAGAGAGGGTGGAGCGCAGGCGTTGCTTCCAAACTGCGGGTGCTGGTCGTGCCTTGATGGTCCTGTCCTGATCCTAATCTGGTTTCCTGTCCTGTCCTGGGGTGTCCATTCTGCACCTGCTGTCCCATTGATGACTGTCCTTCCTTGGGTATTTCCTGTTCTTAACTGACCCGTGGCCAGGGTTGGTTTTCACACCAGTCTAGGTAAATATCTTGCCGAAAACTCTAAAAACTGCACCTTTCTATTTTCTGTCTTTGCTTCAATAAAGACATACCTTTGCATATGATAAGTTTCCATGCTTTTCCGCAACCATTGCATATCATAAAGTTATTTGCATTTAATTTCATAGCGTGTTCCTATGTTACCCTACCTTTTAGAAATCATTTTCTTCATTGCAGTTTGCAAGTGCCTGATGTGGTCTATAATTTTCTCTTATAACATTGACTGAAATACTTTACTAGAGTTATAACGTGTTTCCCTTTTCACCCTTACTATAGCTATTTAGGATTCCTAATTTCCCTTTTATATTCATGAAAACTGTTTCCATAGTATAAATTCTGACTATTGACTGTTTTTACTGCAAACATGATTTTCCAAACTGAATTCTAGATAAAATTCTTAAACCTTCCCAGTTGTCCATGGTCATTTGATGATATATCAAAGTAATTTTTATGTTGGGTTTTGTACTTTGCTGCCTTTCCTTTTACAGCTAGCTCCCTGACCCATCGTGGTCATAGGTACCCGTAACAGTGGAGAGTAAGTCGGGTACACTGGAAAATTATCGAAAGGGACTCATGATTATTGGTAGTGGATTGTAAGGTCATCTGATCAATGTGTATGATGAATTGAAGTATATGGGCCCGAAAACATAAGTGGTGAAATTATTGGTCTGGTGACCTGCGATCTCTATCACATTCACTGGGCTCAAAGGTATGCAGCTATCAGAAATTTTCACAACCTTGATTTACCAAATGTGCCCATCAAGTGGTTTGGCCAAAGAGGATTGAGATGTCATCAATTGATACCATTGGTGAAAACCTTTTACCATCTGCCACACCCTGACCTCATAATTTTGCACTGTGGTGGAAATGACCTAGGCACTTTGACTGGGGAAGGTCTGGAGATGCTTTTAAAGGACACCTTTGGGCAATTGATGACACTTTTTCCACAAACTACCTTGGTATATTCCAATATATGCCAAAGACGGAAATGGAAGTGCTCCAACCAATTTTGTCCACAATTTGAGAAAGCACGGAAACATGTGAATAAATCTGTTTCTGCTTACATGAGAGACTATGGAATGGGTTCAATATACAACAATAACTTGCGTTACAACATGCAAGATATCTACAGAGGAGATGGTGTGCACTTCTCAGATGAGGGGAATAGAATATTCCGCCTGAATTTAAGACTGTGCATTGGAACCTACTTGTAGGTACCTAAATCAGCCACAGAACCCAAAAGCTCTTTTCAGGGCTACCCTACATCTGATCACTCAAAATGATTATTTTACTCTAACTTTTTTCACTAATTTTCACCAAAGTATGCTCCCCGGTGCCCGTACCGGGCGCTCCCCCCGCGAAAATTTAAAAAAAAATGTTTTTCTTGGCCTATATGGGCCTCCTAAGCCCCCCTCAGAAAACCTAGGGGGTCAGGGGGTGTCTACCGTGTCCCCTTTTACCCATTCCCAACATTGTTTGTCCTCCATCTTGTGTCTCAAATCTACCGAAACACAAGATGGAGGACTCCCGTTGCGCTTCCGGTACGCGTACCGGGGCGCTCACCGGTAAGCGCTCCCCAAAAATTTTTACAAGTTAAATTACATAAAAACCACTGGAGAGACTTTCACCAAATATAGAATAGGCCCTACTACATACCAGTCCCTACCATTTCCCCAAATTTGGTGGAATTCTATTGAGCCGTTTGGGCTGTAGCCCTGTCTAAATATCCTGAGGTAAATTACATGACAAAAACACATATGAAGTGTTAGGATTTACAACCAATTAAAATGTTACTTTCATTTTCTACTTTTTTTTCCTGACATTTGATTGGTTATGTACATGAATATATATGAAAAATGAAAGGGAAACACGGCCATTTTGACTACAACTACCTGAGGTACATCTTGAAAGAATTTTCTCCATTTATCTTCATCACCTTTTAATAAGGTAAGTTGTTAATTTGTAAGGGGCACTTTAAGTTAATTTGTAAAAACGTTTTCTGATAGTTATTTACTGTCCCTCTGTTATAGTTATAGATTGAGATAGGCTTCTCTGTTATAGTTATGTATTGAGTTAGGCTTCTCTGGTAAAATTATAAATTTACTTAGGCTTCAACACATGCACTTTTTTATATTTCTACTTCCTGCCTGATACCATACACTGCCCTAAGATAACTTCACTGTTAAAAACTCAGAAGTACCTGTCTGAACTTAAACCCAACAGTGCCATAACTCTACTGATATAGTTATTTTTTATGCAATTTACAGCAAAAAAATGGAAGGTAAAGAGGAGAGCAATACAATTTCTTTTGAAATTATGGATAAAGATATTCTTAACGAAGACTTGGATTTCATGGATGAGTCTGAAGATCAACAACTAATTGACTGTCTTGAATCATTTGAATCATGTAATGAAAATTTGGAGGACATTCCGGATGATGTAATGTTAGAAGTGTTATTAAATTATGAACAATCTCAACAATAAATTTATATTTAATAATTAAAAATTGTTTGAGACATTATTCATTTTCATATGTACTCCATGAAATACTACCAAAATGATTATAATATAAACTGAGACTTACAGTATACTGTGCAACTTTTTTGTGTTACATAGTAAGTTTGCTCATAGTTACTTCCTTTCTCCCACTATATTATCTCCAATGTGTATTTGACATCTCTTTTTCATCTCCTGCCTCCTCTCTCACTGTCTGTCTCTAATGCACCATATCACCACCAATTTTGTGTAGATTCAGAAGAGAGTAAAATGTAATACTTGAAAATATCATAAGGGAGCAGGGTAGACTACCCATGATCCCATAGGCTTTCTCAAGGAGTGCTTAAAGGATCTGTTTCTGCTTTCCTGACACACTATGATATAGATTCCATATACCACAATAACTTCTGTAACAACATGCAAGATATCTACAGAAAAGAAGGTGTACATTGAATTTAAGACTCTGCATTGGTAACTACATGTTGGTACTTAAATTACCCACACAACACAACAACTCTATTCAGAGCTACCCTACCTCTAAGCACTTTAAATTATTATTTTACTGTTTCACTTGGTTGTCCCCATGGTGCGCTCCCCGGTACGCTCCCCGGTGCACGTACCGGGCGCTCCCCCCGCGGAAATCGATTTTTTTTTTTGGACCCGCGAAGCCCTTTTATGGCCCTCACATCAAACCTATGGGGTCAGGGGGGGTCTACCCTGCCCCCTTTTGGTAATTTCCCCCTTTGTTTTTGCCACCTCTTGTGTCTCGATCCTACCGAGACACAAGATGGCGGCCGCTCCGGACTGTTTGGAATGTTGACAGACACCCGAGAGCCAATCAGCTTTCCGCGCGCGAACTCGCGTAGCGCGCTGGTGCGCGCCCCGCTGCGCGTACCGGGGTGCGCTTATAAATATATATATTTTTTTTAACCTAAATTACTCAAAATCCTCTGGAGCACGTATCTTGAGACATAGCAAAGGCACATTGGGCTACCAGTCCCTACAATTTTGCCAAGTTTCGTGGGAGTCCATTCAGCCGTTCGGGCTAAAAGTGAGTCCAACCGCCCTATTGAAATTAACATGGGGAAAACACGTTTTGGGACCCCCCTTTTATCTCGGCCCCTGCTTAACAAATCCCCCCTAAATTTTCAGGGAAGGAGCGGAGCGGAGCTGGCCATCTTCTTTGAGAAATTTGCGAAAATTCGTCCACCGGCGCCAAAGTTATTCCCAATAGAATGTTGCGGATTTCCTATGGAAACTAGGTCCTAACTATAACTACCTACTGGCGACCGCCAGTAGGTAATATATATATATATATATATATTCACTGAAAAAACCATAGGTTTCACACACGTTAAAGTTAGGAATTAGCATTTAAAAAACCTTCGAAATTCACTGAAAAAACCATAGGTTTTACACACGTTATAGTTAGCTGGACATTTCACTCATACAAAACCTTTGAAATTCCACTGTTATAGTTAATTCAGCTAACTATAACTCGCGCGACCGCAATGCACTGCTGATGATGTCACATATTACATCACTCATGACATGGTCAGTGACATCACTCATGACATCACTGATGACATCTCAAATGACATCACTGATGACATCACTGATGACATCATCCAGTGAATGTGTGTCTTTCTGAAAATTAAATATATTTTTATATGTATATCACCCGAGTATTACAACGAACCGAAGGGGCTATGCAGGATCACGAGGGTAGCCCTAAAGAAAGAATGTTGGGCTCATTTGATATCTTTGAGGCTAGCGGTAGAATTGAACAAAGTTACGGTTTTGCGGCATCATTCCTTGCTCACCTCAGAAAATATGCAGCCTTATCTGATCTGGTGTCTCAGGGGCTTTGATAGGTACCTACTCACCAGATTTAGACTTGATATTTTTTACCGTTTAGTGTCTTTCCCTCAAATTAATGATTGGTCTAAAAAACTTATTAATTGTCCGTGTGATGGGAGATCTGATCAATCAACACTGCATGTGATCTATTTCTGTGGTTTTTATCATAATGAAAGAGTCCGATGGATTAAACCACTTTTGAACAAATATGGCCCATGGCGACATTGTCGGATTGCTTTGTTGTATCTCCAGCTCTTAAATGATGAACTCTGTGTGGCAACTATGACTAATTTTTTAAAGAGTGTCTTTTTAAAAAGGAAAATTCTAGCATGTTCCTAAAGTTTTTGTAAATATTGTTATTTATTCCTTGCATCGTACAGTTTTATACATGTATTGATTTCGGATGTTGATGCTTTTATGATTTTTTATTTTACAAAAATCGAATAAAGCTTTTCTACTACTACTACAACTACTATATGTATATCTAAAGGTCGATCGAAGAATGAATGGGTAAATAAGTATCTAAATGGATGTTCTTTTGGCAAAATTGATTGTATAACTGACTTATTAAGTGTATCTTAGTGAATATATGTATTAGCGAGTAATCTGTAAATATTTAAATATCTGTATCAGTGTCTCACGTTATGTATAAGTGGCTGCATGGGTTGGTGAGTAGCTACATGAGTTTGTATATGGGTTATTAGTTGTTTTTTTTAGTATCAGTATGAGTGTCTCTATGGTTCGGTGGGGGATATTACTTAGCCATAGATGCATGAATGAGTGAGTAACTGTTTGTATGTGTTTTGAACACAGCATGTGTGCAGGACTGTATGAGTGAATGAGTGTGTGTATGGGTGTGTTCGTGAGTGAATGACTGTCTCAATAGTATCTTTATGAGTAAGTTTGTTTTAAACTAGTATATGTGAGTATTGATGTATATAAGTGAGTATGTATGAGAGTGAGAGATAGGAAGAGTACCTGTATAAATTAGTATGTGTTTTTATAATTGATTGTTTAAGAGAGTAAGTATGTGTACGTTTCTGTAGAAGTAAGTGTAGTGGTGTGTGTATAGCTATATATGCAAACAAATGGATGTTTGATAGTTTATTTGCATGTGTGAATATGTATGTGAGTAACTATATGGATGAGTATTAGTGTGTAACAGAATGTATAGGTGTATGAGTACATATAATCAGTGAGTACATGTATGAGTGACTATATAGAACTGTTGGTGAATGAGTGGATCTGTATGTAGATGTTAGAATTACCTAATCGATTGTTGTAACTGGTATTGGTATCTCTATTTTTTAGAAAATTATAGTTTCCATTTTTGAATGTGTGTATCTAAGATTATATTAGGGTGAGAGGAGGTTTGCCACTCTTTCACAAGGATGATGTTATCAGTGATGTCATTTGAGATGTCATCAGTGATGTCATGAGTGATGTCACTGACCTTGTCATGAGTGATGTAATATGTGACGTCATCAGCAGTGCATTGCGGTCGCGCGAGTTATAGTTAGCTGAACTAACTATAACAGTGGAATTTGAAAGCTTTTGTATGAGTGAAATTTCCAGCTAACTATAAGGTCTGTAAAACCTATGGTTTTTTCAGTGAATTTCTAAGGTTTTTTAAATGCTAATTCCTAACTATAACGTGTGTGAAACCTATGTTTTTTTCAGTGAATTTGCAAGGTTTTTTAAATGCTAATTCCTAACTATAACGTGTGTGAAACCTATGGGTTTTTCAGTGAATTTGCAAGGTTTTTTAAATGCTAATTTCTAACTATATCTGGTCTGAAACATATGGTTTTTCAATGAATTTCAAAAGTTTTTAACATGCTCATTATTGTATCAATTTTTATATTTTTTAAATATTTATTTTTCACAAACTGCCTTTGTATATTATAATGGATTGACTGTATCCAGTAATATGCAATGGCACAGCTAATTTTTATGTTTTGGTTAAAGTTGAACAGTATAGTCTACATCTTCAATCAACAATAACCACTCAAATTTGTATTTACTTTTTTTTGTGTGATTTTTTTCACCGTGCGCGCACCTGCAATTTATTTAGTTTTTTTTTTAAAAACTGTTTTTTTTGCTCTTTGGAGTCTTTCAGGGATGCCCAGAGAAAGCCTAGGGGGTCAGCGAGTGTCTTCCCTGCCTTCTTTTTACGTTTTGAAACTTTTTCGAAAATCAGGAAAAACGCTATTTTGAAGCGACGTTCGTGCACCGTGCGCGCACCTGTGTGAGCACCCGTGCGCGCACGTCAAGTCATGTGACTGGAAAACAACACTTTTGATTGGTTTATAGTAGTTACTGTTCCAGAATCTTCAAAAACCCCACCCACTTCCCTCACTATCTGTTTCACTCTCTTGGGGGAAGAACCTTTCCAGTTTCTTCAAGGATTGTTCCAGAGATTTCAAAAGATGGCAGAAAGAATGGATTCCTCTTCTGAATCAGATGTCCAGGAACATCAGACATCTGCAAAGAAGACTAAACAATCATTCATTTGGCAATTTTTTATATATCCACAGAGGCAGAAAAAAGTAAATGCCCCAAAGGTAATATGCACCATTTGTGGATCTGTCCTCTCAAGGGGAAACCCTCAAAAGAAGTATTCCTTCGCATTTTATACTATGATAAGGCACGTGAGGAATGTGCACCCTGCACATTACGCACAGGCTTCAACCAGAGCCCTCGCGTCTCAACTACCATCTGCTGTGCCCAGCACATCAACAGGAGCACCTTATGCCTTACTATCTACATCAGCATTTGAAATGCGCCCGTTGCTGAGAAGAGTGAACATGAGGTGCAATATGTGCAATGAGATACTCTGCTACGGGGAGCAGAGCCTCAACTTAATCGAAATTAAAATTGTGCAGCCAAAGAGTGAATGAAAGAAAGGAACTAAGTGTAGGGGAATGAAGTAAGGCGAGTGAAAGAGTAAGGGAATGGCAGTAAGGAAAGGCAAGTGAGGTAGGGGGAGTGAGAAAAGGGGAGCATGGGACGTACACAGGGAAGGGGAGTAAGAGATGGACAGGGAGAAGTAGATCAGGGTAAAGGGAGTAAGGGTAAGAGAAGTGTAGTGATGGTGAGAGAAGGAACAAAATTAAGACACAGGGAAAGTGAGTGAGGAATAGAAGAGGAGTGATAGAAAGAGAGAGAATAGGAGTTTAATGGTAAAGGAAAGAGAAGGATAGAGTGAGAGACAGGGAGAGGGAGAGCAAAGAACTGAGAAGCAATGAGCCATTGAGACTGAGTGACACAAACGGAAACAGGGAGAGAAAAATGGATTAAAAAAAAAGAAAGGGGAGGAATAAGTGAAGGGGAGCAAGTAAGATGGAGAGAGGGAGTGAGGAAAGGGGAGGGGGGAAAGTGACTGAGAGGAAAGTACTAAGGGTGAGTGAAAGGCATTAACAATGAGAAAAGTGGTATTAGGAATACGAAAGGGAATGAGAAAGAACAAAGGAGATTAAGAGAGAGGAACGAGGACTGAGGGATAAAGTAGAAGTCAAGGAAACAGAAAGAGTGAGGGAGAGAGAGAGAGAGATAGAGTGCGAGAAAAAGAGAGGGAGAGTAAGTGACTAAGATGGAGTAAAGTGTTTACACTCAGTGAGACAGAAAAAGAGACGGAGAGAGAAATGGAGTGAAGGAGAGTGGGGGAATAAATAAACTTCATCATCTGACTCAGATGTGGAGTTTGTTGAAGCGCAGACATGTAGAAAGAAGACCAATGTGTCCTTTATCTGGAAGTATTTTTCCTTTCCAGAGGGACACAAGAAAGTATATGCAACAAAGTTCACCTGCAAAATCTGTGGTAGTGTGCTATCTAGAGCACACCAAAAGACACACTAGTCTTTTAGTATAGACACATTGATTACACTTGTAAAAAATATTAAAATGTACATTCTAACGATTATGCAAGGGCCTCTACCCAAACCCTTGCAGTGAACCCTCCAGTTGCTGTTCCCAGCACTTCATCTGCAGGAGCATCTCCTTCATCGACTGCTCTAAATATCAGGCCACTTTTCACCAATGCCCACCTCGAATGCAACTTCTGTGATGATATTCATCGTTATCTGTCAACTAAAAAGCAGTAAAGCAGTTACAGTAAGTAAGACAGAGGTAGACAGAGAGAAAAATTTGATTTTTTTTTAAAAAGAAGGTGAGTTAGTGTGATAGAGTGAGGGTGTAATGAAAGAGGAGTAAAGGAAGAAAAGTGAGGGAAGGAGAGTGAGAGAAGCAGAGTGAGGGGGAGTGACAAAAAAGAAGCGGGGAAGTAAAGTGGTGAAAAATACAGATAGGATAAAGTGTAGAGAGAGAAAGTGAATGATAGTGAGTGAACAACAGTGATAGATAGGAAAGTAGTATTAGGAAGAGAAAAGATGAGTGAGGGAGAAGGAACAAAATTAACAGACAGGGAAAGTGAGTGAAGAATAGAAGAACAGTGATAGAAAGAGAGAGGATAAGAGTTTAAGGGTAAAGGAGAGAGAAGGACAGAGTGAGAGACAGGGAAAGGGAGAGCAAAGAACTGAGAAGGAATGAGCCAGTGAGACTGAATAACACAGAGACAAACAGGGAGAGAAAAATGGATGAAAAAAAGTAAGGGAAGGAATAAGTGAAGGTGAGTAAGTAAGATGGAGTGAGGGAGTGAGGAAAGGGGAGTGAGGCAAGGTGACTGAGGGAGACGTACTGAAGGTGAGTGAAAGGCAGTAACACTGAGGAAAGGGGTATGAGGGTGACGAAAGACAAAGAGAGAGAAGGAACAAGATTAAGAGAGAGGAAAGAGGACTGAGGGATAAAGTAGGAGTGAAGGAAACAGAAACAGAAAGACAGGAAGGATGAGAGAGAGAAAGAGAGAGAGTAAGAGAGAAAGAGAGGGAGAGCAAGTAACTGAGAGGGAGTTAGGCGGTTAGACTGAGTGAGATACAGGGAGAGAGGGAGAGAGAAAAGGAGTGAAAGGAAAAGTGGGACTAAAGGAATGGGAGTAAGCAAAAGTGCATGAGGAAAGAGGAGTAAGGGAAAGGGACTGACAGACAGAGTGAGCTAAAGAAAGTGAGGGGAGTGCGAAAAGTGGAGTGAATGAAAGAGACTGAGGGATGATATGAAGAAAAATCAGTAAGGAGAGGGAACACATTAAGGAAGAGAATTGAGCAAAAGGGAGTGAGTAAGTGAGAAAAATGGAGTGAGTGAAGATCAGTGAGGGTTAATGTTATGGAAAGAGAGTAAGGAGGGAGTGAGAAGAGACTAAATGATACAGTAACACAAAGGTAGTGATGTAGGAACATAGGAATGAGAAGTGAGACAGACATGGGAAAGAGGGAGTTGGACAAGGTGAGTGACGGAAAAGAGAGAGTACTGATAGTCACAGAAAGACTATAAAAGTGAATGAAGGGCAATAATGAGAATGAGAAAAGGAGAGTAAAACGAGTAGAGGAAGAAGAGTAAGGAGAGATTAAGGAATAGGAAAGAAAGAAACACAAGTAAGAGAGTGAAGAAAAAGTATTTTCTGTTTGTCATACTTTCCTTATAAATAATGACAACTTAATAGAATTCTTTTGTTATAAATATAGTATCTGTGGAAGACAAGAAAAAAATGAGTTACAATATATTTTTCATAATACATAAGAAAGTACAATGGGGGTGGTGTCGCACACTACTCACACACCAGCGGGATCGCCCCTAAGGACTGTGGTAAGTGTAGTTCGTGTTCCGCGATGAATCTTCTTTCAATTCTCTGCTATCTTCGCCATCCCTGGACACGTGTTTCGGGGTATTTACCGCTCATCAGCAGGGATTAGGCCGTGTTCTGGGCTTGCCGGTGGCTGCCAAATATTGCCAGGTTTAGTACCACTCAGGCGCGCAGGTGCGGGGTCCCAGGCTCGTCAGTCAACTGCTCGAGGGCGCTTTAACATTACAATGGGGGTGGGGTCGCACACTACTCACACACCAGCGGGATCGCCCCTAAGGACTGTGGTAAGTGTAGTTCGTGTTCCGCGATGCATTTATTACATAAGAAAGTAGAAGTGAAAAAAAACAGAAAGGGAAAGAAAGGAAGGATGAGGGAGAAACACAGAGGAAGAGAGGAACTGAGTAATGGACTAAAAGGAGTAAAAGACTAAAAGAATGAGAGTTACTAAAACGGATTGAGGAAACGAGATTAATGGAAGGGAATTGACGGAATAGGTGCAAGAGAAATGGAATGAGAGTAATGCAGAGAGAAGAGAAGATGAAGTGGAGGAAGAAGACTCAGATTGAGTGAAGGGCAGGGATAGTGAGGGAAGGGATATACGACTGTGGAAAGGGGAGTGAAGGAAAAAGAAGCATATTAAAAGAAAGGAAAAAGAATTAAGTGAGAGAGAAGGATTTATGTAAAGAGACAGAAAACAAAAGGAAGACTGGTGTAGAGAAAGGGAGACAGTAAAAGAGAGAAACAGAGGGAGAGTGACGGACTGTGAAGTAGTAAATCAGTTATACTGACTGATACTGAAGAACAGACTTAGACACGAATAGCGAAAAGGGCAGTGATCAAAAGGGAGTGAGGAAGTGAAAGAAGTGGAGTGAGTGAAGGTCACTCAGTGATCATATGAAGGAAAGAGAGTAAGGGGGCAGTGACAAGAGACTATTCGATACAGCATGACAAGGCTAGTGATGGAGGAAGATAGGAAAGAGAAGTAAGGAACAGACAGAGGAAAGAGGGAGTTGGACAAGATGAGTGAGGGTGAAGGAAGAGTACTAATGGTGAGAGAAGCAGAGTAAAGGTAAATGAAGGGGAGTAAGTAGAATGAGGGAAGAGGAGTAAGATGAGGGAAAGTAAAAAAAAGTAGGAGAGACAGTGAAGAAAGGATAGAGAGAAATAGAAGTAAGAAAGTAATGAAAAAGTATTTTTTTGTTTGTTGTACTTACCTAAATATAATATCTGTGGGAGAGAAGAAACAATTGAGTTATAATATATTTTTCACAATACAAAATACAAATTAATTTGTACAATATATTATATATTTTATTTTGCTGTTCTCAGAATATATTGAATTTCACTAAAAACAGTGAGTTCAATACAACTCATCATATGACAGCGGGCAAAAAAAAACACAATCAAAAAGATTGTGTTTAAAAAACACATCCAACATTTTCATTGACAATGTAACAATTAGAAAAAAACATATCTTAAATGTATTTTTCAAACAGCAATTTCTGATGTAAGTAAAGAATGTGAAAAACATTCACAAAGTAAAAAAACAATACTACTTCTTTCTTATACACTCTAAATAAAGTAATGTCCAAACATATGCTAATAACATTAACCCGAAATAGTCATTTGTTTGTGATACTATTCCTCATGGCCAAATAGTATCTGCGAAATCCTTAGTTTGGAAGTTGCTTAATAGTACTCTTAAGCATCCGTCTCCCGACCTTCTGAAACAAAAGCACCCACATCTTTTGGACCATCTAACAATGGTTATACCTCCTCCCGATAGTATTTATCATGAACATAGAACCTTAAACAAATAGCATGCTATCAGAACCTCAACATCATCTGGTATGCTGATCACACTCTGCTCATCCTTTATTTCACCAAGGAACTGTATATCATTAAAAGAAACCTCTACAAGGGAATACAAAATGCCACCAACATCTCCAACAACTACAACAAATCTAAAACACCACTGCCTCACTCATGATCAACATTTCCTGTAATACTCATATCACTCACTATATGATACACTTACACTACCTCTATGACAAGTTTAAGTTTTTTTTGTCTTGATCACTCTGACTAACAAAGTAATTTCAGCAGCAGATTAACCTTTTTTTACAGCACTAATCTTCCTAGGCCAATTGTTTTCCCTACAATTTGGGTTCTAAAAACACTAGGTAAGAATTTGGTAAGTGTCAGGGGGTCAAGACCTACCCTTTACGAAGCCCCGTAACGGACTTTCAATCTCATCAACAGGACTGGTCCGGGCCCTTTAAGGACAGCCTGGACTTCACGGGGGTTGACTCCACCCTTATGACGTCGGAATTTGTGAGCCTATGAGAATCGGCCCCAGGGGGGAGAAAGGCGGACACGGAAGACGCAGAGGTGTGCGTGGCCCGACGCAAGTCGGACAGGAAGAGAGGAAGCCGACGGGTGACCAACTTTGCTGAAGCCACGGACCTGGAGGACGCCGGAGGAAGAATCGAACGTGGAGTCACGGACCTTGAGGACCTCAGACGTGGGAGAGCTGACCGTGGAGCCACGACCCAAGAAGAAGCCGGCGTCGGGAGAAGCAGTATCCGAGCCCTGAATCGAGAGAACGTCCCGGAATTACCATCCCAGGAGAAGCCAGGAGGCCACCGTTCCCACGCTTCGCCCAGCCACGTGCAGGAAGACGCGTGGCTAACCCAGGTACGGGACCGTTTACGAAATCTGCTAAGTTTTAAAAGGGGGGCAACCGGGTAACAGAGTAAGGAGGAAGGGACTTTACTGGGGCACCATGTTCTACTAAGCACAGAGCACCGCACCTTTCGGGTTTGAGTTCCGTCCTAAGCAAACTGGTGATGGTCATTGCCTTCCTCACGAGTGTTACCCTCACCCCCTTTCCCATAGCCATAGCAGTTATTGAGCTGTCAACTAACAGCCACGTCTCCTTTCCTCTTGCTTTGTATGCGGGCGAGACGGTAAGGAGAAAAGGGATCCAAAAACCAAGGAAAAGAGACCGAAGACCAGCAGAAGGACGTTGGCCCTCCTTTCCTCAGTTGAAGTCATATTTGTCTTTGACCACCTTGAAACTGTCTAATAAATACCGTTACACCGCACTTCAGTCTTGGCTCCTTCCCTCCTTGTTAACCCTTAAGGTTACAGTAAGTCAAAAGGCAAACGTTGTTTAAAAGTTAATTTAGTGTCATTACAATGAGTCCAGCCTTTTGCACATTTTAAGTGCACATTTTAAGTAAGCTGTATAATGTCCTGATGTTGTAGAAGAACCATCATGGAAAATAATTGCTACAGTTACAAAAGTTCTTCCTTAAATTGATTTTTGTGAAGCCACAAACTTTTTAATTAAAGTTGTCAATTTTGTTCCATTAGGTCTGCATCGTTGGAGCATTAAAATTACATACTGTCCATGTCTTTGTATAAATAATGTTGATAACATTTCTGAGTTACATTGGGTACAAACCATGTTTTGATTTGCTTCTCTAACTAGATTATTAAAAGTCACTGATTTGCAGTCTGGTAATGTCAAATATATAAATCTTTCTGTTTCTATTTGAGTACTACTTGAAAACGAACAATTATCACAGTCATGTTGCCATTTATAAGATACACCGAATATATTTTCAATATCTATACCTTCATCTTCCAATACAACAAGCATATACATAAGAAATTCCTGACAATCTTGCTGAATATTCTGTGAAAATTGATTTACTCCAGAACATATGTCTAAAACATTTCGAATATCAGAAACACTTTCTATTTTTGTTTTATCACTGCTATATTTCTCAAAGACAGAATTCAACAAACAACGAAATCTTTGATCCCGATTATCAACAATCTGTTGCTGTAAAGTTTGAAGAAAAAAAACAACATTAACCACTACATTAGCATAGCAGTTGACACCAGTACTGTTCTCAAACTGAAATCCAACAACCTCTTCAATACTATACTTTTTCTTTTTCCGTGCACTTACTGGTTCATCTAGTTTTTTTCTTTTTTCTACAACCTCACTACAATTTTTCTCCAATCTTCTTTTCCGACGTACCACAACCTTTTCAAATAAAGGATATTGAGGTAACTTTGGAGCATATTCTCTTCTTAACCTATTATACTCTTTCACACAATTCAGATCTGCACTAATCTTTGTCTCATCAAAATCAATCAAGTATAATCCAGATAAAGTTCTGACTCAAGATAAAGCAACATATGCCATACCCTCTTTGAACACAGTGCTTCCAATATTCACCAAAGCACTATCTACACTCAAACCTTGTGATTTATGAATAGTCACCGTATATGCCAAACAAACAGGAAACTGTTTTCGGCAGACGTATAAATCTTTTACTAGCAAAAATCGAGTTGAACAACGACTCACTTGTTGTACTTCTTCAATATCATCAAATTTGATTTTCATAATTTCAATCTCATCTCTATTTGGGAAATTCACAAAACCAACAACATGTCCCATTGCTCCATTTATTAAACCTCTTTCCACATGTAAATTACGTCGTACAATTATCCGACAATTTAAACATGCATATAGATTCTTTTCTAAACCAGCCGTTTTAGATATTGATTTCTCTAAAGAATTGAATTTTGACTTTAACTTTTAAGACAAAATAATAGTAGCTCCTTCATGCTCTATTCTATCAATAGCTTCCAATTTTATAATTTCTTGATTTTCTAACTTCAACATTTTTTCATTGAAGATTGCACATTATTGCTGAGTTGGCATTAAGCATATCACTGATTTATTTTCAGCAATTTTTCTATATATATTCTCTGCACCAACATTTTCCTTTGGAAATAAACTAGAAAGTAATCATGCCTGTAGAGCTTCTTTGCCATGTTCACTTAGTTTTCCAATTCTTATATCTTGAAGAAGACTTTTATAATCAGCATCCTTTGCCTGTCGCATATTTTGAGTGAGTTCTGTATATTTAAAATATAACCATATATTTACATTTCCAATGCTTCTCAGGCACTTTCTGGTATCTTCATGTGTAACAGTTTTAAACACTGGTTGTCCTTTCACAGGTGTTAGCTGTAGTAGATCTCCAAAAACGATGATGTGTTTTCCTCCAAACAACACATCATACTCTGTTTTAAGAATTTGTTGCATTCTTAAATGCACAAAGGCAAGCATTAAATTTGATACCATGCTTACCTCATCAATAATGAGAAGTTTCATTTTTTTCAGGAATCTGGAAACTTCACAACAAGCTTCTCCAGATAGCTTGTGGTATTCTAATTTATTTTCGTGCTCTACTGGCAGCATCAACAAACAATGTAGGCGGTAACAACACAAGAGAGTGACAACTCTGTTCTTTTCTGCAGATAAGATGCAATTCCTTTAATTAGAAAACTTTTTCCAGTTCCTGCTTGTCCCCTCACATACAGTCGGACAGGTTGAAATGACGTACATGAGCACTCTTTTTTCTCGTGAAGTAAACCATGCTCAATCTGCTCTGTCACTTCATCATATATTTGTTTTTGCTGAACATTTAGTTGTTTTTCCAATTCTTCTAAGTTTATTACATCCTCCTGAGCTTGTTCCATTGCTCTTTCCACCTCATCCATGGCAGTTGCTGCTTCATTTTGGATAATTGGTCCTCCTAATGGATCCTGACTCAACGAAGCAGAACTTTGACTGTCTTGAGAACTGTCTCTAGCAATCTCTGCTGCAATTGTAGCTTCTTGCTGTATTTCCTCGTTCAACATTTCTAGATAATTGGTGAAAACAGGACATTCTATAGTATTTTTGGGATCACTGAAATAATATCGACTACCAAAATATCGACTACCCAAAATATCGACGAGAAAATATCTACAACCAAAATATCGAGTTTGTATGTACAAACAGGTAAGTACAAAAATATCGAGTACAAAATATCGTTAACAAAAATATAGTTGTAAAAAATATCGACTTTAATAAAAACAATCTTTAATTACATTAATATAAAAAATTAATTACTAAAATATAATTAACAATACTTAAAATAACTTTTAATAATTAAATAATTAATGAAAGTAAAAAAATAATATTTTTGTAATCATATTTCTTAAAACATATATATATATAGTAACAACATTTAATTAAATAATAGCCAATATTATTAACGTACAAATACAAAAGAGTAAAAATTACTATTCCCACTGCAAAGAGTGCAACAGTGGATATATGATGTTACAACGCAACTTTTACAACGCACTACCATTACAACGTAAGTATTGGTAAGTATATAATAATTTTTTTAAATTTAAATTATTTAAAATTATTTAAATATAATTTAATTTAATTTCATTTCATTAAATTAAATTAATGTAAATTTAATTTTACTTTATTTTTACACTGTACCCCTGTACCCCTGTACCCCAAAACTGACCCTGAACCCTAAAAAAACCCTTTACCCAAAAACCCCAAACTGACCCTGAACCCTAAAAATACCCCTTTACCCAAAAACTAAAAACTGACCCTGAACCCTAAAAATACCCCTTTACCCAAAAACTAAAAACTGACCCTGAACCCTAAAAATACCCCTTTACCCAAAAACCCAAAACTGACCCTGAACCCTAAAAATACCCCTTTACCCAAAAACTAAAAACTGACCCTGAACCCTAAAAATACCCCTTTACCCAAAAACTAAAAACTGACCCTGAACCCTAAAAATACCCCTTTACCCAAAAACTAAAAACTGAACCTGAACCCTAAAAATACCCCTTTACCCAAAAACTAAAAACTGACCCTGAACCCTAAAAATACCCCTTTACCCAAAAACTAAAAACTGACCCTGAACGCTTAAAATACCCCTTTACCCAAAAACTAAAAACTGACCCTGAACCCTAAAAATATCCCTTTACCCAAAAACTAAAAACTGACCCTGAACCCTAAAAATACCCCTTTACCCAAAAACTAAAAACTGACCCTGAACCCTAAAAATACCCCTTTACCCAAAAACTAAAAACTGACCCTGAACCTTAAGAATACCCCTTTAATTTAACATAATTAGCAATTAATCAATTAAATTAAATTAATTACCAATTACATTTTAATTAATTAACAAATATTAATTAATTACCAATTAATTAAATATTACTACCAATTAATACATTTACATATTTAATAAATAATAATTAAATTACTTCCCACCCTATTCTCCTATAAACCCACAACCCGCTACAGGAAATACATTATTTTAATTTACATAATTAGCAATTAATAAATGAAATTAAATTAATTACCAATTAAATTTTAAATAATTAACATATAATATTTAATTACCAATTAATTAATTATTACTACCAATTAATAAATTTACATATTTAATTAATTATAATTAAATTACTTCCCACCCTATTCCCCTATAAACCCACAACCCGCTACAGAATAAAATTACACAATAATTTAAAAAAAATCATTAATTAAAAATAATTATAACATAAAATGACACTTTTCACACATATTATAACATAAAAACACTATAAATAATTACATATTATATAAAAAACGATATTTTTTACTTTCGATATTATTTACAGTCGATATTACTTCACTTACCTTAAAAACGATATTTTGGCTGTCGATATTCTGTCCTGTCGATATTTTCTCCAAACGATATTTAAAACTCGATATTCTGTCCAAACGATATTTTGGAGTCGATATTATGTCTGTGCACCGTATTTTTGGTTGCGTTGAATGAATCTTCATAACTGAGAAAATCTCCAAGTAGTTCCTCTTCTGTACGCCATGGTTTAAAGAGTTGCAAAAGAGCTAAATAGTAAAATTACCTTTTGTCAAAAGTTTCGCAACTCAGTTTTCGATGATTAATCAAATGTCCTTTTCTTTGTTTCACCAGACAACCTTCAGGCCTAATCACAGCATATACTCCTTTATTGAGATCTTCTGTAATGTTCTTCTTAAAAGTATAGCTTTGCAGTACTTCATAGAGACAAACATTCTCAAGATGATTACTTCTATTTGGATAGTATGTATCCAACATATTTGACTTCAAAATATCTGTACTCTTTAGTTCTCTCTCTGCTAAATACTCAATTTCTTGTACAGATTTCAAAACTTGGTTCCGTGTTCTTGCAAGACCTAAACTCACCCAAATGATTGTTCTAGATTTAGCATATAGACTTGCAGATGATAAGCGATATGGACATTCATATGCTCCGATTTCTCAATGAGACAACATCTTCAAACTGTAGCTGTACAATTTCTTGCTTAGGCTCTTTTCATGAGAAATGTCTTCCCACATTTCCTTTAGTTCTGTCTTTTTAGATTTCGTAATGTAAGAAGTTACATATCGAGCCACAGCAATGGAGTTATCTGCAACATGTTGAATATCCATTTTTGCATTCCACATGGACAAAATGACTGGGTTATAGTCATTTATGTACTTTGACTCTTCATTTCTTCTTAAGTTATAGGTATTTTTCGGTGATTTTCGTGTCACAGTATGTCACAAAGATGACATAAAATTGTTCACTCTTCTTTTGATGTTACTGGTCGTGGAAATCCAAAACGACATTTTGTGTAGAACTTGTCCTTTGATTTGTACTTTCGACGACAGTATTTTCCACAACGATGGGTTTGAAACCGCAAGACTTGATGTTTTAAATTCTTTTGTTCTGTGTTTTTAGGAACAGCACATGTAGAATACTGTTCAATAAAACTCATCACTGTGTCATCCTAATCTGTTCCAAATTTGGGGGCATCTTTGATCCATAGCAGCATATGTATGTGAGGAGCACCTCTAGCTTGATACTCCTTTCTCCAAAAGAAATCCAGAACCTCTCCAAGAGGAGGATTTTTTTTGTTTGTTATAAAAGACATCATAGCTTCAAATCTATGATTGAAATACCTGCTTACATTAACTGGATCCAAAGAGCACAATTCTCCAGGTGTCTTGTATTCTATATTTTCTATGTTTGCATTTGCCTCTCGAAGAAATTGAAGTAAATCTTCCCAAGCATACTCAGCACAGCTTAGAGTAAGGAACCATGTAGGAGTCCCTAAGTTTCTTAGCATACATTTCAATTCCCCATGACGACTGTACCAATACTCGTTAGTACCACGCTGACATGCCATGAGATTAATTAGCTGAGATTCCAAAACAGTGTCTTTCTCTTGGACTTTATTTATAAAGTCCCTTGCCGAAACATTCTGCAGATGTACTCCACTTTTTAGTATGTGGTTCACTGCATAAGAAAGTCCAGACAAATCACTCTCAAACAGAAGGTGAAACAAATATGGAATACATTGTCGAAATCTTGGATCTTCTGCATACAATCTTGATGTCCGGTATTCAGATGCTGGTATCTGTACAGGTTGGTCATCATATCGTCCACCTCGACCTGTTGGATATAACTGAGGAAAACAACGAGCTTCCAAGCTTTCTTCCCATACACTAATAGCACTTCCTTTTGCTTCTTTCATTTGGAATAACTCAATAGCATTCCCCATTACTTCTTTTGAATGCAGTGGATGAACACTATAATGTTCATAAATTTGTTCACTTCTGGACACCTCCACTTTTTCAATTTGTCTAGCTGACAAATCACTGTCTTCTTCTATAGTTGTTTCCTCTTCTCCTACATATACATTTTTGTATTGTTTTTTACCAAATACAACGTTGCCTTTTTGACTTTCCTAACATCCACTAATTCTTGCAAGATTTTCTTACTCTTTGTAGGTACTCCATTAACTAGAATAACTAGAGGTTCCTCTTCCACATTTTCAACACCAATTGTTTCAATAGTTTTCTTTAAATCTAGAGGCAAATATACAACTCTTCCCTTTAATCCTCTCTGTAAATCTGAAGGAGGCAATTTCCCTGTCTTAGGCTCCATACGATCAATAGCCTGAAATGGATGCACACATTGAATCAGAATAGACTCATAAATATTTAAATCCATCAGTTCAGAAGGAATATTTATCAACTCAAGATTATTATGTACAGCTCTAGCTGGCATTTTGTTTTCATTTAATTTATTATAACAATATTTACAAATACGTTGATCAGAACCCAAATCAAAACAATTATCTACCAACAAATAAGTTGCAAATTCCATCCACTCATTATTATTCTCCTTTTCACTTTTTAAATATAGATCAACTAAGCTGGTCTGATTTTTAAAATGAATTCTTCTACAACAAATACAAGAAAAATTGGGCCTTTCTCCTGAAATGACCTTAAACCTTGTAATTTCTTGGTCAAAATGTTCTGTACTAAAACATTGTACATTTTCTTCCACATTTCCTTCTATTACTGTATCAGTTTCTGCACTGCCCTCTTTTTCACAAAAGTAACTAACCTCAATTTCTTCACAAATGTTCTTAACATCTAATACAGATCCATGTAAAAGAGCATTGTTTAACTGTTTTAGCTTAAGTGCTGGACTTTTTGCATAATATATCCTTCTCACTGACTTCCTCACTTCAGTATGATGCACTGCTAACATCCTAAAATGGTGAAAAACACTCTGGCATACTTTTTTAGAAAGACAAGCCAGAGAATGACCTTGCAACCCTGTTTTTTTCTCTCACTTGGCAGGGGTCTAACTCTTGCAACATTTTAATCTTCTGTTTAACACTTTTCTTAGAATACTCACGTAAGAAATTGCGGAATTGAATCCTGCCGTACACTACAAATACTACTACAATTCCAAGTGTACACTGGAGCCCTAGAACATCTCCCTAAAACTTTCTCAGATAACACCTCTTCTGCATTTCTTGGGACAATTTTCTCTTTTTCAATCGCACAACCGTCCTTCACCTCATATGCTCGACCACTGGTGTCAACTGCATGCAACAAATTCATTTGTCTGAAAGTAAGTCTCTTCATTAAAAAATGGCTCAGAACTTGAACTATGCTTCCATTCTCCAGAAAAAACATTACAAAAATGAGTTCTATTAATTAGTCTTTTCCATTTACTTTTCGCTTTCAAAAGATTAATTGCCTTGTCTAGTGTACGAAGTCTATTGATTACTAAAATAAATAATTTATTTTTTAATTCAAACACTTCATCCACAATACCTTCAAATTTTTTTTTTTGCTCATAAAAAGCTGTTTTCCTTTTAGAAGTCTTTCCACTTTTCAACAAATTTAATACAATTCTGTTATAAATCATTCTCTTGCGAATTTCAACAAAAACATTTTTTCGTCTATTACTGTTGGTAATTTCATCACCACACACTTTTCCAATTTTTTTTTAACTCCTTTTTTTTGTTGTTAGAGATGATTTTTAAATCTTCTCCACATTATCCACATATTTTTTTCTTTCAGTTAATTTCCTTATAAAATCCTTTGTTGTCTTACCAGAAGCATTCTTCTTTTTCTCTGTACAATGTTGTTTAGATACATCTTGTAATTGTGTTGTCTTGGAAAAGTAAGCCTGTTTATATTTTCGTCTTTTAGAATCCTTAGTAGGCATCTTAGTATCTTAGGCATCTTGATTTTCTTTCTGTAGATAATAACAATCTATTGTGAAGAAAAAAACATGTTATACACCACTACTAACATACTACATAGCAATTAAAACAACTACATGATATAAACACTGATTCACTTTATAAGTAAATTGAAGGTACCGCAACAGTGTCTGAGCAGAGTAGGAAATCATACAGTCACTGCTGTTTCTCAGTTTATGGCAGTGCAGTGGTGTTTCAACATTAATGGGGAATTTCCTTAGAATGCTGTTTCAAGGTTCTGAACAGTGCAGTAGTGTTTAGACAGTGTAGGAAGTCATGGTGAGAATCATATTTCTGACTTTAGAGCAATACAGTTGTGCTTGGGCAGTGTATAGTATCATGCAAGGGCTAGGAGTATAAAGCACTTTTTGTCCTAAACTCTAACTCACTCCATGAGTACATGTTTCCCCATGTCTTAAAACACATTCACCAAGGAAAAGAAATGATTACTACATGCTACAGAGAGACTTGCTACGGCATTTCTACTTTTAAGGAAACAAAGAGGTCCTCAGCATATAAGGATAAGTGCAAACAATATTTATATAGACCACAATAGGCTGCTATATATCTCTCAGTCCCTTATCCAGCCGGACAGGGAATTTAATAGTCAAATTATTCAAGATTTAAGATACATCTTAACTACAACCATTTGTAGTTACAGTAGGGCACAGTCCTGTACCGTACAGTGAAGAGTAAGAAAAAAGTAGAGTAAGAGGTATATCAGGCAAACAGAAAGAGCTAGCAGGCCACTGTCATGAGTCAAAATAAGCAGTGTGTCCTGGAGTGAAACATACAGAAAATGATACAATAAGGTATGGCGTATGTTTTACTCAAACAAAGTCGACGTTTCGTTCCATGCTCAAATTATAAGGGGATCATCTTCAGGACTTAAGGGATTATTTTTGCCTGAACAGTAATTAAAACCGCCAAGTGGTGAAGATTTGGAGACACCTGGTTGTGTTGCAGGAAGCCTCGGGGGTCAGTTCAGCGAAGGCTTCGATTGCGAGATAACGCACTGATACGTAAAATGGTCAGAGGTCCTCCTGCGCATGCGTCAGGGGGAGCCGCGTTAGGGGGCAGCGTGCACTTTGAGGCTGTCTGCCGGGGAACGGTCAAGGTTGTATCCGTAAGTATCCGTTTCTGGTGGCATGCTTTGGGCTTCTAGTTGGCCGGGTGGAGGCAGCGTGAGGCTTAACGCCGTCTGTTGAGGAGCGGTCGGTTCGATGACTGATCCGCCTGTAAGACGAGGAGATGCGCGTTATGCGCTGTGCTTCCCTGGGACGGCATTTCTACAGCACGGCCAGGATCTTCAGTACACAGCATGGAGATTATTTCCAAATTAAGAGGCCTGACATTTATACTGCATAGCAGTTTCTAGAACTACATACCCTAAACCCTAACACACTTCATCAGAACATTATTACAATACTACAAAAAGACTCACTCGAATAATTTTTAATACATTTATTCATCAAACATTTCGTATTCCAATAAAACCTCCAACATCACTTCGTCCGGTATTTCATTTTGATTTTCCTCAAATTAAAAATTTTGTTCTTCAAATTCAAAATCTTCCACCGCTTTCAGTAATTCACTGTCCAAAGTCTCATCAAAGAAATCTGCATTTTCTTTATTAAATTTCTCTGCAAAAGGTCCATCTATTAGGTCCTCTATTAGTTAGTCTGACATGTCAAAATTTAAAGCAAAGTTCTCCTCATGCTCTTCCATTGCACCAATATGATAATGTTGTTGCACCTTGCAAAAAAATATAAACACTTAATTATATCATTTTCTCTAATAAATAATAAATAACGACCTTTATCAATTTTATAAGTACATATATTCCCATATTTTAAACACACTAACTACGCAAATTATTCTGCCACCTTCCTCTTAAATGAAAACAGACTCACACTGAGATCTTACACACATAACACTATCCCTTCCAATTCAGTAAAATGATTACTACAATCAAAGGGAGTCTTGCTGGGAATATTCTTTCAGGCTTTACAACACTGCAGTTGTGTTGCAAGAGTTTTGAATATTTTTCTAGGAATGGAGTTTCAGGGTTTAGTACAATGAAGTGAACTTAAAGCAGTGTATTGTCCCCCTGCCTACAGCCCTCCACCATCTATCCTCTATGTGTATCATGTCTGTGTCTCTGCTCGAACCATCTCACCCTCTCTCTGCACCATCTTTTCTGTGACTGCACTATCTGTCCCTCTGCCTGCAGCCCTACACCATCTATCCTCTGTGTGTACCATGTCTGTGTCTGCTTGCACTATCTGTGTCTCTGCCTGCAGCCCTCCACCATCTATCCTCTGTGTGTACCATGTCTGTGTCTGCAAGCACTATCTGTGTCTCTGCTTGAACCATCTCACCCTCTCTCTACACCATCTTTTCTGTGACTGCACCATCTGTCCCTCTGCCTGCTGCCCTACACCATCTATCCTCTGATAGTACCATGTCTGTGTCTGCATGCATTATCTGTGTCTCTGCTTGAACCATCTCACCCTCTTTCTACATAATCTTTTCTGTGACTGCACCATCTGCCCCTCTGCCTGCAGCCCACCACCATCTATCCTCTGTGTGTACCATGTCTGTGTCTGCTTGCACTATCTGTCCCTCTGCCTACAGCCCTCCACCATGTATCCTCTATGTGTACCATGTCTGTGTCTGGTT
This sequence comes from Lissotriton helveticus, assembly GCF_964261635.1. NCBI lineage: Eukaryota > Metazoa > Chordata > Amphibia > Caudata > Salamandridae > Lissotriton > Lissotriton helveticus. The sequence continues at coordinate 1,187,753,004 of NC_136067.1, forward strand.
GCACTATATGTGTCTCTGTTGCAACCATTTCACCCTCTCTCTGCACCATCTTTTCTGTGACTGAAACATCTGTCCCTCTGCCTGCTGCCCTACACCATCTATCCTCTGATAGTACCATGTCTGTGTCTGCATGCATTATCTGTGTCTCTGCTTGAACCATCTCACCCTCTTTCTACATCATCTTTTCTGTGACTGCACCATCTGCCCCTCTGCCTGCAGCCCTACACCATCTATCCTCTGTGTGTACCATGTCTGTGTCTGCTTGCACTATCTGTCCCTCTGCCTACAGCCCTCCACCATGTATCCTCTATGTGTACCATGTCTGTGTCTGGTTGCACTATATGTGTCTCTGTTGGAACCATTTCACCCTCTCTCTGCACCATCTTTTCTGTGACTGAAACATCTGTCCCTCTGCCTGCTGCCCTACACCATCTATCCTCTGATAGTACCATGTCTGTGTCTGCATGCATTATCTGTGTCTCTGCTTGAACCATCTCACCCTCTTTCTACATCATCGTTTCTGTGACTGCACCATCTCTCCCTCTGCCTGCAGCCCTACACCATCTATCCTCTGTCTGTACCATGTCTGGGTCTGCTTGCACTATCTGTCCCTCTGCCTACAGCCCTCCATCATCTATTGTCTGTGTCTAGCATGTCTGTGTCTGCTTGCACTATCTGTGTCTCTGCTTGCACCATCTCACCCTCCCTCTGCACCATCTTTTCTGTGACTGAAACATCTGTCCCTCTGCCTGCAGCCCTACACCATCTATCCTCCATGTACCATGTCTGTGTCTGCTTCCACTATCTATATCTCTGCTTGTACCATCTCACCCTCTCTCTGCACCATCTTTTCTGTTACTGCACCATCTGTCCCTCCGCCTGCAGCCCTACACCATTCATCCTCTGTATGTACCATGTCTGTGTCTGCTTGCACTATCTGTCCCTCTGCCTACAGCCCTCCATCATCTATCCTCGGTGTGTACCATGTCTGTGTCTGCTTGCACTATCTGTGTCTCTGCTTGAACCATCTCACCCTCTCTCTACACCATATTTTCTGTGACTGCACCATCTGTCCCTCTGCCTGCTGCCCTACACCATCTATCCTCTGATAGTGCCATGTCTGTGTCTGCATGCACTATCTGTGTCTCTGCTTGAACCATCTCACCCTCTTTCTACATCATCTTTTCTGTGACTGCACCATCTGTCCCTCTGCCTGCAGCCCTACACCATCTATCCTCTGTGTGTACCATGTCTGTGTCTGCTTGCACTATCTGTCCCTCTGCCTACAGCCCTCCACCATGTATCCTCTGTGTACCATGTCTGTGTCTGCTTGCACTATCTGTGTCTCTGCTTGAACCATTTCACCCTCTCTCTGCACCATCTTTTGGATGACTGCACCATCTCTCCCTCTGCCTGCAGATCTACACCATCTATCCTCTGTGTGTACCATGTCTGTGTCTGCTTCTACTATCTATATCTCTGCTTGAACCATCTCACCCTCTCTCTGCACCATCTTTTCTGTGACTGCACCATCTGTCCCTCTGCCTGCAGCCCTAAACCATCTATCCTCTGTGTGTACCATATCTGTGTCTGCTCGCACTGCCTGTGTCTCTGCTTGAACCATCTCACCCTCTCTCTACACCATCTTTTCAGTGACTGCACCATCTGTCCCTCTGCCTGCAGCCCTACACCATCTTTCCTCAGTGTGTACCATGTCTCTGTCTGCTTGCACTATCTGTGTCTCTGCCTACAGCCCTCCAACATCTATCCTCTCTGTGTACCATGTCTGTGTCTGCTTGCACTATCTGTGTCACTGCTTGAACCATCTCACCCTGTCTCTCCACCATCTTTTCTGTGACTGCGCCATCTGTCCCTCTGCCTGCAGCCCTACACCATCTATCCGCTGTGTGTACCATGTCTATGTCTGCTTGCACTATCTGTCCCTCTGTCTACAGCCCTCAACCATCTATCTTCTGTGTGTACCATGTCTGTGTCTGCTTGCACTGTGTGTGTCTCTGTGTCAGAAGGCTCCAATAACTTCGCAGAGGCAGTAAGATGCTTTACCCAATCACCTTCACACCAGTGTCTTCCCCACAAGTGCAAATGCACTAGCAGAAGGGAAAAGGGGAAGTGGATAGAGAAGAGACACCTTGAGAACTTCTGGCACCTTCACCGATATGGTAGCTCAGACTTGACTCTTGCGTCGGTTACTGTGGATGCCTAATACACAGAATAAGGGGAAAAGAATAAACAACAACAACCACCTACCAATATTCTCACTCTATGAAATAATCAATTCTTATCCTACCAGTGGTTCCCAAAAGTATTGCTACTCTTCATGTAGGAATGTAGTAACTTTCTGGAGCTTCATGCCTGTGAGATAAAAACTAACATTACTGTGGGTCCTTGCTAATAGTCTGCGACCTACTCAACTAATACTCACTCTAATTACCTGTAAGCTCTCTGTACTTGCCCAAACTGGGGTTCTGTTAGAGTCTTGGTGCAAACGTGTGGCTCAAAGGAGTCTCACTGCGGAGTTGTCTTGTGCGCGCAAAAAGGTACAAGGGAGGCAAGAAGGGGGAAAGGGTAAAGCAAGAAAAGCGCAAGAAGGGAATTGTTACTCAGTACATTGTTTGTTGGCAAAAGGGGGAAAAGCCGCTGGCTTACTGTTCTTCTCTAACACTCCGCAAGACGTCAATGGAGTTCGTGGAACGTCCCGCTGAGGTATCCTGTCGAACTTCCGCAGAACGAACCTTGCTCCCACGACGGCAGCGGATGAAGCAGAAGGTAGACTCAGTCACTGCAGCCGACGGAAGGTTCTTTCAAAAGAAAATATCTTTCCTTCAGGGGCTATTAACAACTATCGATAACTACACTTAAATGTGACTTTTAAAGATATTCCACTCTCTCGGCAAATAGCCACTTCGAGCGGACTCAAGGAGATTACTAACTGACTCGGTTAACTCCTGTCATGAATATAGACACGGAGCCTCGAACACTAGCAGCCACCTCAGGAACCCGAACAGTTGAAGTGCGCAGTTAGAAAGCTGCGCGAGGCACACATCAACTAGCCCTCACACCCTAACTCTAAGTTTGCTTCTATGGCCACTGCGGCGGCCATCTTGGGAGGGACAAAACACTCACTATTACCTGATCCTATTTACATAGTACTGAAAGGAATCTATTTAGTAATACACGGGTACCAAACATTAACTCGACAGGGCTTCACTATTGTCCTCGCACTATTCCCAGATTTAGGAACATAGGTAGACGCGATTTGCAAAACCCTGACAGTACCCCCTCTCAAAGACCGATTCATCGGTCCAGGTTTGAGAGGTTCAGTGCATGGAATCTTTTAATGAGTCGTGGAGCGTGAATTTGAGATACAGGCTCCCACGACCTTTCCTCAGGACCGTACCCCTTCCAATCCACCAGATAAAATAGTCTTCATCTTTTGATTTTAGAGTCCAGAATGTCATGTACCTCAATCTCAGGGTGGCCAGCAATAACAAGGGGCTCTGGTGGTTTACCCAACCTCATGTGTGATTTAATCTTTTTCAATAAAGAGACATGAAAGACTGGATGGATCCCTAACTTAGCTGGTAATTTTAATCTCACTGTTACTGGACCCAAGACCTGCTCAACCGAATAGGGACCCACAAATCTTGGTTGGAATTTCCTATTCCCTTTTAGATGGAGGTTTTTTGTAGAGAGCCATACCTGATCTCCTACTTGATATTGCGGAGTGGGCTTTCTATGTCTGTCTGCACCCTTCTTGTAAGTTTGCTTTGCTTTTATCAAATTTTCCTCTGCAGATCTATGTACGGCAGCCATATCGGTCAACATGGTCTTTACTGCTGGGACCTCTACCTCTTGCTGAGTGCAGAAGGGATTGGGATGACAACCAGAACTGAAATAAAATGGAGAGTAACCTGTAGAAACACTTTTAGCGTTATTACTAGCAAATTCTGCCATCCACAATTGATCTGACCATTCACCACCCCGCTCGAGGAAAAACAAACGGAGATACTGCTCCAATTCTTGGTTAATTCTCTCCGTCTGTCCGTCCGATTCAGGGTGATAGCTGGTAGACAATCTACTCTCAATCCCCAAACCCTTGAGATAAGCTTGCCAGAAACGGGAAATAAATCGAGGACCTCGATCTGAGACTACTATTTTGGGGACCCCATGCAGTTTTACAATATTCTCGCTAAATGCTTGTGCTAACTCAGGAGCAGTAGGGGTACCCGACATAGCAATAAAGTGACTCATCTTGGTGAAGGTATCCACAATCACCAAAATAGTATCGAACCCCTTACTAACTGGTAAATCTACAATCAGATCCATAGAAACCGTATGCCATGGATGGGTCGGAGTAGGGAGCGGTTGTAAAAACCCCTGCGGAGCCTGCCGACTAGGTTTACTCCTGGCACACAATTCACAGGACTGTACATACTGCTTGACATGAGAAGATAACCCAGGCCACCAAAAATAGCGCTGAACCAAATCCATGGTCTTAGAAATTCCTTTATGGCCTGCCAAAGGATGATCATGGCAACTTTGTAAGGCCCTTTGTTGAAGTGCAGTTGTCGGAAGATACAAGGCCCCTTTAAAGTAGGGTAATTGCTGGTTTAACTCTCTCTCCTCACCCGATTGAACCCACTTCTGGATCTCTTCTTTAGATAAACTTTTCTGAACTTCTTCTTGAAAGCTGCTCAGAGAAAGAGCACAAATGATCTTAGTTTCGGGAATGATAGGTTGAGGTTCGACAGGATGTTCACAATCTTCAGTATTCAAACGGGAAAGTGCGTCCGCCTTTCTATTCTTTGTTCCTGGACGAAATGTGAGCACAAAATCAAAATCTGCAAAGTACAAAGACCAGCGTAACTGTCGAGGAGTTAGGGTTTTCGCAGATTTCAAGAATTGTAGATTCTTATGATCAGTAAATACGGTCACTGTATGCTTAGCCCCCAGCAGATAATGCCTCCAATCCTCAAAGGCATCCTTTACCGCCAACAATTCCTTTTCTGCGATCGTGTAATTCAGTTCAGCTGGATTTAATTTTCTGGAACGATACGCCACCGGATGCAGCTGACCAGTTTTCAAATGTCGTTGGGAGAGAACACCTCCGATTGCCTGATCCGACGCATCTGCTTCTACAAAGAAAGGTTCTTCTGGATTGGCATGCAAAAGAATTGGTGCGGACACAAATTTTTCTTTGACATGAAAAAATGCCTGAGCTGCCTCACTGGTCCACTCGAACCTTACCCCTTGCTTTAGTAGTCGAGTAATAGGGGCGATCAATTGTGAAAAACCCTGAATTAAGCACCGATAGAAATTAGCGAATCCCAAAAATCGCTGTATCTCCTTGATATTATGTGGTTCTGGCCAATTTTTCACCGCGAGCACTTTTCCTTGATCCATAGTGATTCCATGTGGAGAGAGGATGAATCCTAGAAACTCCACTGTAACTGCATGAAAAACACACTTTTTCAATTTTCCATATAAATGATGTGTTCTTAATCGCTCCAACACCATTCTGACATGCTTGGGATGGTCCTGGGTATTCTGAGAGTAAATCAAGATATCATCCAAATAGACAATAGCCACTTTGTCAATCAAATCACTCAAAATGTCATTAATGAAGTGTTGAAACACAGCAGGTGCATTACACAACCCAAAGGGCATCACACAGTATTCGAAGAGGCCAAATTTGGTACGAAAGGCGGTCTTCCACTCGTGCCCCCCTTTCATCCGCACCAAATGGTACGCCCCACGTAAATCAAGCTTGGTGAAAATCTGAACTTCTTTAATTTGATCCAGAAAAACGGAAATTAAAGGCAGGGGGTATTGATTCTTGATAGTGACTAAGTTCAATGCACGGTAATCGATACACGTTCTCAGACTTCCCTCTTGCTTTTTCGGGATGAAAAAGAGCGGCGAGGATACTGGTGACTGCGAAGGTCTAATAAACCCATTGGCCAGATAACGGTCTAGATACTCCTTAAGATGGTTATTCTCTGCTTCGGTTAGAGCATAAATCCGACTGCAAGGAAGTACTGCTCCTGGAACCAGATCAATAGTACAGTCATACGAACGATGTGGTGGTAACACCTCAGCTTCTTGTTCACTGAAAACCATCTTCAAATCCTGATATTCGGGGGGAATTTCTCCACAATCAATTACACAAATTGACTGACCTCCAAAAGATAGGAAAGAAGCGGGAGATGTCTCCACTGAATTTTCTTGGTGCCCATAACAATGTTCCAGACAGAAGCTTGACTGCATGCTGACTGTTTGGTTCTCCCAATCAATTGTCGGATTGTGTGTAGCCAGCCAAGGTAACCCCAGGATCAATTGAAACTGGGGGGCGTCTATTAAATTGAATTGCAACACTTCTCTATGCCCATCCGCTTGAATCAACTCCAATTCTTCGGTATGACTGATAATTGGCCCAGACGACAAATTTGTTCCATCTACGGCTCTCACTGGTTCTGGTCTTTCTTTTCTAATGGCTTGGATTCCCATGCTTCGGGCATACTTAATGTCACAAAAATTTCCTGTGGCCCCAGAGTCCAACATAATAGCCACTCCGGGAATCTGCAGTTCACGGAATTTTAATGTCATGTGAAGGATTACATGCAGAATACACGACTGTAGAGTATTAAGGATTAGATGGGATTCTGGAGTCGTCTTTTTTTCCTGCACCACCAGAGCGACTCCGCCTACTGATGGCTCACCTCGTTTCCCTTAAAAGGTAATTTTGGGCGCTTGAGGCATTCCCTTACAAAGTGGCCGGAGGTTCCACAATATAAACACAATTTCTTCAAACGCCTCTGTTCCTTCTCCTCTTTACTCAATGGACCTCGGACTGCTCCAATTTGCATGGGTTCCGTCTCATTACTTCCTCCGGCACCTTTCTTGGGCCGAGCCCGATCAAACCAGGGAAAGTTAACTCTCCAATCTTTCTTCTTCTCTCCCTTTCGCTCAGAGTTGCGGAAATCCAATTCCAAAACTAAATCCACCAACGCAGACAACTCTGTGGGCCAATTCGGAACTTGTGGCAATGTGTCCTTGATCTCATCTCTTAGACCTCGGTAAAATAAAGCTGCCCGTTTCTCCTCTGGCCAGTTGGTTTCCACTATTAACTTGTTAAATTGCGTCAGGTATGAGATCAAATCTTTAGAGCCCTGCCACAATTCCAGCAACTCATTATCGGTGGCCTGAGAAATCCTTCTCCTGTCAAAAATTCTGAGGAACTCAGATTTAAACTTAGCGAAATCACAAAGGATTGGGTCATCTTCGCTCACTAAGGGCATCGCCCAATTGGCAGCATCCCCACTGAGATAGGATAAAATAAATGCTACTCTAGATTAAGCATCGGGAAAAAGGGTTGGACGGCACATGAAATGTAGGGAACATTGAGTTAAAAAAAGTTGTGCCTTTTGTGGATCCCCAGAAAACCGCTCTGGAGCTGCTAGAGGAATTAAAGGAGAGACTGAGTGGATAACCTGAGCAACTGACTTAGGATCTGAACTCGCGGTACTGGTGTTAGATGTGGAAGGAACCTGAACTGGATTTCCCATAACTAATCCATCCATCTTCTGAGTCAAAACTCTAGTCTCTTGTCGAGAGGCCTCTAGTTCTAACTTTAAACTTTTATTTTCCTCCCTTACAGCTCCTATCTCTCTCTGAATACCCACTAAAATGTCTCCCAGATCCTTTAGGTCTAAGCCCTCAGCCATACTGCCTGGGCGAAGTGAATACGTGGGCACTTCAATCTGTCAGAAGGCTCCAATAACTTCGCAGAGGCAGTAAGATGCTTGACCCAATCACCCTCACACCAGTGTCTTCGCCACAAGGGCAAATCCACTAGCAGAAGGGAAAAGGTGAAGTGGATAGAGAAGAGACACCTTGAGAACTTCTGGCACCTTCACCGATATGGTAGCTCAGACTTGACTCTTGCGTCGGTTACTGTGGATGCCTAATACACAGAATAAGGGGAAAAGAATAAACAACAACAACCACCTACCAATATTCTCACTCTATGAAATAATCAATTCTTATCCTACCAGTGGTTCCCAAAAGTATTGCTACTCTTCTTGTAGGAATGTAGTAACTTTCTGGAGCGTCATGCCTGTGAGATAAAAACTAACATTACTGTGGGTCCTTGCTAATAGTCTGCGACCTACTCAACTAATACTCACTCTAATTACCTGTAAGCTCTCTGTACTTGCCCAAACTGGGGTTCTGTTAGAGTCTTGGTGCAAACGTGTGGCTCAAAGGAGTCTCACTGCGGAGTTGTCTTCTGCGCGCAAAAAGGTACAAGGGAGGCAAGAAGGGGGAAAGGGTAAAGCAGGAAAAGCGCAAGAAGGGAAGTGTTACTCAGTATATTGTTTGCTGGCAAAAGGGGGAAAAGCCGCTGGCTTACTGTTCTTCTCTAACACTCCGCAAGACGTCAATGGAGTCCGTGGAACGTCCCGCTGAGGTATCCTGTCGAACTTCCGCAGAACGAACCTTGCTCCCACGACGGCAGCGGATGAAGCAGAAGGTAGACTCAGTCACTGCAGCCGACGGAAGGTTCTTTCAAAAGAAAATATCTTTCCTTCAGGGGCTATTAACAACTATCGATAACTACACTTAAATGTGACTTTTAAAGATATTCCACTCTCTCGGCAAATAGCCACTTCGAGCGGACTCAAGGAGATTACTAACTGACTCTGTTAACTCCTGTCATGAATATAGACACGGAGCCTCGAACACTAGCAGCCACCTCAGGAACCCGAACAGTTGAAGTGCGCAGTTAGAAAGCTGCGCGAGGCACACATCAACTAGCCCTCACACCCTAACTCTAAGTTTGCTTCTATGGCCACTGCGGCGGCCATCTTGGGAGGGACAAAACACTCACTATTACCTGAACCTATTTACATAGTACTGAAAGGAATCTATTTAGTAATACACGGGTACCAAACATTAACTCGACAGGGCTTCACTATTGTCCTCACACTATTCCCAGATTTAGGAACATAGGTAGACGCGATTTGCAAAACCCTGACACTCTGCCGCTTTTATTATTTCTCTGTAGCGTGAACTCCGACCGTTAACCTCACATTCGGAGGAGTGTCTTTGTCCCGACGTTTCTAATAGCCTTTTATGCAGGTAAAAAATAATATACCATTGGGTACATGTCTAGACATTGAAGAGGAAACTTACAAGTTCAACAAAATTGATAATGTATATCTCCTTTTTAGTGCATCATCTACCCCATCCTTGCGACCAGGAGGTTTAATATTTTCAATTTGAACTGAGGTAAACTGCCTACGCTGTGTATTTTATTGTCTTTGGAATTTATAGTTTGAAGTTGTTTATCGGGCTTTGTAGGACTCCTTCCATCTAAAATGTATGCCTTTTAGATCTGTACAACCTTCGTTTCTCATCACGCCATAGTCTACATCGTGACTACAGGCAGCGAATCTTTTATATTGTGTTAAGGTAAATATGTAACCTCATAAATAAGTCGATAAGAATCTATCTTTAGTTATAGGAAAATAGGAGTATCATTTACCATTACCATATGCTCTATAGATTCGTAGCCTTATCTAAAACTATGTAAAAATCAATTAGCCGCGATATGTTTAGTTGACTAATAAGTCAAATGTTCCATCTCGAATAAAGGTATTCCATCACCATTACTGCTGAGAAAAATCTGTCTATTAGGAGAATTATTAAATGTTGTAATCTATCATTAAACAATAAGATGTAAAACAATAAGATGTAAGGTATTTTTCCAGAATATAATACACGTAGAGCATACTCGTGACATATACCTTTAGAGTATAAAAATTTCGTTCCATCATAGTAAAATAACGAATAATACTTGATTGGTTTCATTATGCGATAAATACGATTTTAATTTGTAGATTCGACTTTGAGGAGAGTACCCTTCATCGAAAGGCTTCTTCTATAGGAGTTCATATCATTAGAATTTCAACCAAGTTGAAGTATACCTAGAACATTTAGAATTGTAAGTTTCTCAAAACAAATCCTTTTTCTTTAATTAACCTAGTCTAATCATGTTGAGCCGTGTGAGAAAAATAAAAAAGGAAACATGTTACATTTGAAACCTTGTTATCTCTTTTTAGTTAACCGCCTTTGACTCACAGACTACAGCCCCAGTTTTCATCTTTGATAAACTGTTAGAGCAGTAAGTATATCAGATGGTGATAAATGTGTATAAGTCATTAGTGATAAGAATTAATCCATTTTAGAATTAATACCAATTTGATACATCGTCTGAATTTATTTTTATTTTTCTCTACCTTACACCGGTACACATTAAAAATGTCACAAACTATAATGAGCAATGAAATAAGTATGTTGAGTGCCATTATAATCTGCTTGTGAGAATCATACGTTAAATGTTATTTAAGTGACATAAAGAGAGGTCTGTTAAAATATTGTTGGTCACAATCAGTGAATTATTCTATGACTTTTTCTAACATAAAAGGATGTTATAATTAATAAATTGTTAAAATAATTTGCTTATGTTATTTTTAATAAAAACTTTTTTATTATAAGATTTTACGTGGCTAATCCAGAAGAAGGCACTGGTCACTGAAACGCGCGTTGAGAAACACTTTATGCCACTTAATTTTTAACTGTATTATGATTGTGATATTGTGTAATACCGATTTGATAATTTTTGTAGTTGATTAATTGTACTTGAGAATCAACTTTTTATTATTGTCTTTTATCTTTTATGTTAATAAAACCAAAGTCATTGAATTTATGCTTTACAGCAATTTTCTCTCCTTTGTCACTTTATCTATGAGCACTAAGAATTAATTGCCTAGGTTGTTAAATTTCATGTGTGTCTCTGCTTGAACCATCTCACCCTCGCTCTGCACCATCTTTTCTGTGACTGCACCATCTCTCCCTCTGCCTGCAGCCCTACACCATCTATCCTCTGTGTGTACCATGTCTGTGCCTGCTTGCACTATCGGTGTCTCTGCCTACAGCCCTCCACCATCTATCCTCTGTGTGTACCATGTCTATGTCTGCTTGCACTATCTGTGTCTCCGCTTGAACCATCTCACCTTGTCTCTGCACCATCTTTTCTGTGACTGCACCATCTGTCCCTCTGCCTGCAGCCCTACACAATCTATCCTCTGTATGTACCATGTCTCTGTCTGCTTGCACTATCTGTCCCTCTGCCTACAGCCCTCCACCATCTATCCTCTGTGGGTACCAATTCCGTGTCTGCCTGCACTGTCTGTGTCTCTGCTTGAACCATCTCACCCTCTCTCTCCACCATCTTTTCTGTAACTGCAGAATCTGTCCCTCTGCCTGCAGCCCTCCACCATTTATCCTCTGTGTGTACCATGTCTGTGTCTGCTTGCACTATCTGTGTCCCTGCTTGAACCATCTCTCCCTCTCTCTGCATCATCTTTTCCAATTTACAGCACTATTTCTATACCAGCATTTAATCAAAACACTGTGTCTAACACAAACCAGCAGCCATATCATAATAGGCCTCTGCAGATGCACATCAGAGGATGCAGGCAGTGGGAGAGGGTTGGTGCAGACAGAAAATGAGATAAGCAGAGAGAGGTAGACTGTGAGGAGAGACAGGGCAGATTTTAGAAAAAGGTGCAAATATAATTCTTTAATTTACACAGACACTCAGTGTGATCTTAGTCAAAAATATTAAAACCATAGATTTCACCAAAACGCATATACCACAGAAAAACCTTTAAGAGACAGAACACTATCCCTTCCAATTCAATAAAATGAGTACTACAATGAAAGGGAGTCTTACTGGGAATATTCTTTTAGGATTTACAACTCTGCAGTTGTGTTGCAAGGGTTTAGAATATTTTTCTAGGAATGGAGTTTCAGGGTTTAGGACAATGAAGTGAACTTAAACCAGTGTAGTGACTTAAGGTGGGACTGAGAATGTACAAATCAAATTCACTGAAAGGATTACTACATTCTACAGACACAGTTGCTTAGCATTTCAACAGCACACCCAGCATCTAAATTGCACAGCATAAACACAATTTGAAAATTAAGACGCCTGAAACACATACTGCATAGGACTTTCTACAACTACATCACCTAAACTATGACTCAGTTCATGATTTAGGTGGTTTAGCACACAGAGGGAGACAAAGTACAAACAGAGACAAAATGGTACACACAGAGGGTGCGAGACTAGAGGCAGGGAAGGAAAAGATTTAACATGTAAGCACTGTCTAACACACACCAGCAGCCATATCATATTATGCCTCTGCAGATGCACATGAAAGGGTGCAGGCAGTCGGAGAGGGTTGGTGCAGACAGAAAATGAGATACTGCGGGCAGAGAGTAAACTGGTAAAATCAGAGGATAGATGATCCAGGGCTAGAGGCAGAGGAAGAGATGGTGCAGTCAGAGAAAAGTTGGTGCAGAGAAAGTGTGAGATGGTTCAAGCAGAGACCCAGATAGTGCAAGCAGACACAGACATGGTACACACAGAGGATACATGGTGGAGGGCTGTACGTAGAGGGACAGATAGTGCAAGCAGACACAGACATTGTACACACAGAGGATAGATGGTGTAGGGCTGCAGGCATAGGGACAGATGGTGCAGTCACAGAAAAGGTGATGCAGAGAGAGGGTGATATGGTTTAAGCAGAGACACAGATAGTGCATGCAGACACAGACATGGTACTATCAGAAGATAGACGATGCAGGGCTACAGGCAGAGGAAGAGATGGTGCGGTCAGAGAAAAGGTGGTGCAGAGAAAGGGTGAGATGGTTCAAGCAGAAACACAGATAGTGCAAGCTGACACAGACATGGTACACACAGAGGATAAAATGGTACAACAGAGAAGAAATACTGGAACAGTGAGAGAAATGGTACATGCAGACACTAATTGGCGCACAGAGAGGGGGAGATAGTGAAGACAGAGATAAAATAATACACGCAGAGGGTGCGAGACTACAGGCAGAGAAAGAAAAGATTTAACATGTAAGCGCTGTCTAAAACACAACAGCAGCCATATCATAATAGGCCTCTGCAGTTGCACATTAGAGGATGCAGGCAGTGGGAGAGGTTTGGTGCAGACAGAAAATGAGATAAGCAGAGAGAGTAAGACTGTGAGGAGAGACAGGGCAGATTATAGAAAAAGGTGCAAATATAATTCTTTAATTTACACAGACACTCAGTGTGATCTTAGTCAAAAGTGTTAAAACCATAGATTTCACCAAAACGCATATACCACAGAAAAACCTTTAAGAGACAGAACACTATCCCTTCCAATTCAGTAAAATAAGTACTACAATGAAAGAGAGTCTTACTGGGAATATTCTTTAAGTATTTACAACTCTGCAGTTGTGTTGCAAGAGTTTACAATATTTTTCTAGGAATGGAGTTTCAGGGTTTAGGACAATGAAGTGAACTTAAAGCAGTGTAGTGACTTAAGGTGGGACTGAGAATGTACAAATCAAATTCACTGAAATGATTACTACATGCTACAGACACAGTTGCTTTAGCATTTCAACAGCACACCCAGCATCTAAATTGCACAGCATAAACACAATTTGAAAATTAAGAGGCCTGAAACACATACTGCATAGGACTTTCTACAACTACATCACCTAAACCATGACTCAGTTCATGATTTAGGTGATTTAGCACACAGAGGGAGACACAGTACAAACAGAGACAAAATGGTACACACAGAGGGTGCGAGACTACAGGCAGAGAAGGAAAAGATTTAACATGTAAGCGCTGTCTAACAGACAACAGCAGCCATATCATAATAGATCTCTGCAGATGCACATGAAAGGGTGCAGGCAGTGGGAGAGGGTTGGTGCAGACAGAAAATGAGATAAGCAGAGAGAGATAGACTGTGAGGAGAGGCAGGGCAGATTATAGAAAAAGGTGCAAATATAATTCTTTAATTTACACAGACACTCAGTGTGATCCTGGACAAAAACTTTAAAACCATACATTTTACCAAAACACATTTACCACACTAAAACGATTAAGAGACTACATCACAATACAGAAACCTGAGTCATTTTCAAAATACATTTCCAATTTGCAGCATTACTTTTTTCCCAGCATTACATCCAAACATGAGACTCACACGGAGACCTTAAAACATAACAGAAATCCTAGCAATTCAGTCAAATGATTACTACAGTGAAAGGGGTGGAAGAGGGGGCCTTGCTAGTAGTGATGTATAAAGAGAGCAAGCGTAAAGGAAACAGAAAGAGAGAGAAAATGAGAATGAAAAAATAAAAAATAAAAAATAAATCAGAAGGAGAGAGGGAGTTAGAAAACAGGAGTGAAGAAAAAGAATAATGACAGTGAGGAAAAAGATATGAGCTTAAGAAAAGGAGAGTGAGAGAAAAAAAGCCGTATTAAAAAAAGGGAAAAGGGTGTAAGGAAAACAGAAGGATTCATAGAAAAACTGAAGAAGGAAAAAGAACAGTGTTGGAGAGAAAGGAAGACAGTGAGGGAGAGTGAAAGAGCGAGACAATGAGTAACATCCACATTGCAACTCATTTTTATTATTAACTTTAAAATGCACAACATATATCCCCTCACAAATTAATAACTCACCTTTAAAAATGCTTTTGAAGATTTAGAACAGTGTCAATCACACACCAGATTTTCTTAAGCAGAATCTCTGAAATGTACCTCAGACACTGCAACCACAAATGGCCCTGATTCCCTCTCATTTTACACACATATTCCAGTACATAGCCAATAAAATTTCTTCCCACACAAATTCAAAACCAAACTAACATTTTAATTGGTTGTACATTTTAACACTTTCAAACTCACATAATGTTCAATCTTCCCCCACTGCTCTCTCTGCTTGTTACCATGGTAACTCTCCATAGAACACCTAAATGCACTCAAAAGGTGAAAAGTTCATCTCTCAATGTTGCAAACCAAAGCAGCAAGTGTGTTTAACTTCTCAATATTCCAGCTTATCCTGTGCAATGTTCTTTTCAATGACTTTTTCTAAACCAATAGTATTATTCCTCTTTAAAAACAGTAGTATGCACCCTAGTTTTCAATGTTATATTATCAGAAACCACCAATCATTTCTTGTCTTTCTAATGCACTGAATCTCAACAACATTTTGTTCCAAACTCTAAGTTTTCAAACTGCCATTTCATTTCCAGAGACCATCTGAGTACAACCAGATCTGCCTTCAAGATGCTAAGAGTCTGGATTGTAGGACATAGCTATATTTTCTGAAGTGAAAGGTATGCAGCAAATAGATGTTTTCTCAACCTTGATTTACCAAATGTGGATATTATATGGATTGGCTAGAGAGGATTGAGATGTCACCAATTGATGCCATTGGTAAAATCCTTTATGCATCTCCCACACCCTGACCTCATAATTGTGCACTGTGGTGGCAATGACCTAGGCACTTTGACTGGGGTAGGTCTGGAAATGCTTTTAAAGGACACCTTTGGCCAATTGATGTCACGTTTTCCACAAACTGTCTTTGTATATTCTAATATATACCAAAGGCAAAAATGGAACTCGTCCAACCAATATTGTCCACAGATTGAGAAAGCAAGGAAACATGTGAATAAGTCTGTTTCTTCTTTCCTCAGAGACTATAGCATGGGTTCTATATACCACAACAACTTGCGTTACAACATGCAAGGCATCTATAGGAGAGATGGTGTACATTTTACAGATGAGGGAAACAGAGTCTTCCTTTTAAATTGTAGACTCTGCATCGGTACTTACTTGTAGGTACAAAAACACTCAATGAACACAACGGCTCTTTTTAGAGCCACCCAACATCTAAACACATAAACTTGTTATTTAAATCTATTTTTTTTGTTTTTTATTTTGACATGCGCGCACCGTGCGCGCACCTCGCGATTTTTAAAAAAATATATATTTTTTTTTTGGCATTCAGGGTTCCTTCAGGGACCCACTGAGAAGGCCTAGGGAATCAGGGAGACTCTACCCTGCCTCCTTTTAAAAGAACCGTCTATTACTTTTTAAAGTAATTACAAATCTCACGAGGATACGTCGCACGTAAACGCACCGTGAGAGCACCGTAAGCACACCGTAAAACCTTTGTGTGCTTACCCCCATAAGTTTTATAATCTTAAATACGTTATATCTACGGATTTATTATAGATTTTAAAGATAGACATTATCTTGGATAATAAAGAAATTGGTTTTTTAAAACTTTTATGAACCATATATTACCTTTTAAAGTAATTACAAATCTCGCGAGGGTATGTCGCACGTAAACGCACCGTGAGAGCACCGTAAGCACACGGGAAGATCTTCGTGCGCTTACCTCCAAAAGTTTTATAATCTTACAAACTTAATATCTACGTATTTATTCTAAATTTTAGAGGTAGACATTATCTTGGATAATGAAGAAAATGTTTTTTTAAACTTTTATGAACCGTATATTACTTTTTAAAGTAATTACAAATCTCGCGAGGGTACGTCGCACGTAAATGCACCACGAGAGCACCGTAAGCACACCATAAAACCTTTGTGCGCTTACCCCCGTAAATTTTATAATCTTAAATACGTTATATCTACGGATTTATTATAGATTTTAAAGGTAGACATTACCTGGGATAATGAAGAAATTGTTTTTTTTAAACTTTTAAGAACCGTATATTACTTTTTTTAGGTAATTACGAATCTCGCGAGGGTACGTCGCACATAAATGCAGCGTAAGCGCATCGTAAGAACACGTTAGCGCTCCGTTAGCGCACCGTAAGATTACATCCAACCATGTGACTTTAAAACAAGAGATACTATTGGTTTATAATACTTCCTACTCCAATTGTTGAAATACCCCTCCCATTTTAATCATTCTTCTTTGACTTTCACAGAAGAACCATCTTTTTTCTTCAGCTCCCGTGCTTTAGATAAAGACATTAAAATAGCTGGACGTCCAGAAGAACCTTCAAATCATTCTTCATCTGAAGAATTTGTGGAAGAAGACCCACAGCCCAAGAAAAAGAAAGAAGCAATTGTATGGACATTTTTTACCTTCCCTATAGGTCAAAAAAAGGTTAACGCCCCACTAGTCACATGCAAAATATGTGACACTGTTTTATCAAGGGGTAATGCCAATAAAAAATATTCTTTTGGCACAGCAAGCATGGCACGCCATGTTAAAAACCTCCATCCAAACAATTGGGCAAGACTAGTTGTCAGAAGATCAGAGGAGGAGCAGGGCTCTGCTCCAAGCACTTCAAGGGGACCACCAACACCATCAAATATGATCCCTTCTTTGCAGCCAGAATTCAGAAACGTAATGGTTCGCTGCATACGGTTGTATGACGATCCATTGGCCGCAACGTCCTCACGGGCATTCGCATCGCCGCAAATACATCGTAAAGGCAGTTACACCGGCCATTTTGTCATCGCACGTAGTTGCGACACAAATGCGGCCATGTAATAGGATCGCGTGTCACATCGGCGACTTTACATCGCGCAACATGACAACGCGATGTTAGACACATTTCTAGATTGGTTTCTGAGCACTTGTGGGGTGAGTGGCTTTTCAGTGCACAGTGCATGTGGCAACCTATTATGGTGCTAACCCTTCTGCTGACTTTGGAGAGGCGTTTAGAAATTGCAGGAGGCACGGGACCCTTTCTGCTTCCTTCCTCCTGACTGCAGAGTAACCTTTACAACAGGCTCAAGGTGTATCGCAGCATCCTTACATCTGTCTTCAGAGGCATCTCTACTACCTGCCTGGACAACTGCACCCTGTACTCTGGCTTCAGGGGAAGCTTTAGTAGTGAGCCGTGGCACTGAACCACTTGCAGCTGGCAGCAAAAGAAGGAAGGAATCACTGCTCCGGAAGGATGGGGAGTGTAGAGCCATTGGCATAAACATGCCCAAAAAAACAGTTTAGTGTAGTCTTAGCAATTGTGGCTTTTTTCAAATGTTCGCAGTATTGCTAAGTGATGGTGCAATTCGTGCTTGTGAATGTGAAAATCTTAATATGCACTAAAGATCACTGAGTGATGGTACACATTTAAATTTGCATTTGGATTAACGAGTAACAGTGCAAATGTATTCATGCAGGTAATTTTGCTATGTGATGGAGAAAATCTGGCCTGCCACTCAAGATTTCTAAGTACATATCTGAAAACGCCACGCATTAAAGACACCCGACAGATGGTGCAAAATAGAATACACACTAACAGAGAAAGCAAATTTGAACACGGGTATTGGTGGTAATTAATGTCAGATGGGGATCATTTTGGGCACGATGGAGTCCACTCATGTTGAATGCGTGCACTAGTCTGACTGTGGCAAATCATGACATATTGAAGACACACTCAAAGCAATGGTGCCCCCTTCGTTGCACTCGCTTGATATTAGTATCTTGCCATGTTTAAAGCACTTTATTACCGCTTTCTGAGGCTCATCCTGTCAGATTGGTGTCAACTGAGACCAATGTATCCATCTATGCATCGCTGCATCCATTTATTCATTAATTCATCTATCTATGAGCTTGAGCTCCATATGCTTACCTAGCCGACATACATTCATCCATCCATCCAGGTTCTCACGCATCCATCCAAAGATTGACACATTATCATATTAATCTACTCACCCATTCAAAATCCAAATTCAGTCGACTTTGTCATTTCTTGCATTTTTGTCTTACTTAACACAGTAGGCATTAAAATCCTTGGAAGCTGCACTTTCAATGGCTTCTTCCGCGTATTCTATGCGAGTTCTTAGTAATACTTGCTGAATTTGCTAATGCATTCTTTATGCTTTGCAACTGACCCAGATAGGAAGCGCGCGGCCTTTGTTAACAATCTCTCAAACTAACTGTTTTGGACAATGTTCTGCCCGTCGCTAGCAGTGCTCGGGGCAGCCTGGTGGCACGCTTGTATCTTCACGGCGTCCTCGCTCAGTTTATTAAGTGGAGTCATTTCAACAAATTACATTGGTAGTTGAAGAGGTATCACACTCCTGCCACTGCCACTGCTCTAAAAAATCAGGAAATGACATCACACAACCTTTAATTCCGAAGACAGACTAGTATATTTCTTTTTTGAAAACTCGAGCTTGCTGAATGAGAAGGGCCAGTGTTAGCTATGGTTCATTCATCCATCCATCCATCCATCCATCCACCCACCCACTCACCACACACACATCCATTCATCCACCCGCCATCCATTAATCCATCCATCCACCCACCCACTCACCACACACACATCCATCCACCGAGCCACCCATAAATATTGACACCTGCGACACCTGTGCCATTGACACCTGCGACACCTGCGCCATTAGCGATCTGCTTTGAATACTGCGCCATTAATGGAAAGCCCTTTTGGCATTTCTTATGTGACGTGATTATTTGCAGTCTGAAAGTTTGAGGCGTGATTATTTTCAGTCATTTTTGTTTACACAGCCATCCATTAATGCATCCGCCATCACCCATCCATTCACCCATCCTTCATTCATGCAGCCATCCACTCATAAACCCATCCATCCATTCATCCACCATCACCCATCCATTCATCCATCCTTCATACATGCACCCATCCACCCCTAAACCCATCCATCCATTCATCCACCATCACCCATCCATTCACCCATCCTTCATTCATGCATCCATCCATCCATCCACCCCTAAACCCATCCATCCATCCATCCCCCAGCAACCACCCATCCATCCATTCATCCATCATCACCCATCCATTCACCCATTCATCATACCCGCTGTACACAGCCATCCATTCACCCATGCATCATGGCATGTGAATATCTGTGATGTTTTTTTAAAAATCCGCAGCATTTTTCCGTTCTTGTGCATTTTGAAATATACTGCATTTGCATTTAGTAACATCTGCTGCATTTCCCCGTTTTGAAATAATATCCCGTCTTGTGCATTTGTAAAAACCGCTGCATTAATATCCCGTCTTGTAAGCTAACATCGCTAACATCGCATGCGTTGTAATTGCATGCGATGTTAATGACATCGCGCCGTCGTAGTATGCGGTGTGAATGACGATGCGATGTCAAAGGTGCTTCCCGCTGCATACATTGCAACCAATTAATTTCATATGGACAACAGAACATAGAAACAATTCTTTAAAAGAACAGGAGCCACAAATGCCCACAATAATTTTTTTTTAAGTTCTTTGTTACTGTTGAACACTTGTTTCGTTTACAAAGTTATTTTTTTTTTCCTTTTTTGAAGCAAAAAAAGAAAAAGTTCTTTTCAGAACTACCTCTACCTGTCAAAATAAAGAACTATATTTGTATGTTTGTATGTTTTAGTTTGTCATAGTGAATGTCTAGTTCATAAATGAATGAATGAATATGAAAGTGCAAAACTATAAGGATGTGGGTCAGCATAAATCTATAGGGTGTTTACCTATAGTATACTGTAGTACTTCCAGAACACTTAAATGTAACATATGTATATAAATATGTTACAACTCTATGCTTCAATTTGCACTATTAATGAAAGTGCGTGGATGAATTTATATGTATTACGGGCAGTTTTAAAATCCCCTTGTGTCACTTTTTTTTGCCAACGTGCGCGCACCGTCCTCGTAGGGATGCGTGCACCTCGCGATTCTTAAAACAAAAAAAATGGTTATTTTGGCCTTCGGGGTCCTTCAGGGACCCCCTGAGAAGGCCTAGGGGGTCAGGGGGTCTCTACCATGCCCCCATTTTGTGTTTTCGACTTTTGTTTTGGTCTCTCTTGTGCCTCAGTTCTCCAGAGAGACAAGATGGCAGCCAACACTTCCTGGTTTGGACAGTTTGGAATGTTGACAGACGACTGACAGCCAATCACAATTTCGCTCGTGCACGCCAGGGTCCGCGTACGGTGTGAGGACCGTGCGCGTACGGTGCGCGGCTCTAGATATATACATTTTTTAAAACTTGATTTTCTCAACAACTACTGGACGGATTTACACCATTTAAACAAAAGGGCGATCTGCGAATAAGACTCTACCATTTTGCCAAAGTTCATGTAATTCCATTCAGCCGTTCGGGCTGTAGCCGTGTCTAATCGTCCTATGGAAAATTGCATGGGGAAAACACGTTTTGGGACCCACCTTTTTTCTAAGCCCCCACTTGACGAATCCCCCCAAAACTTTCAGGGAAAAAGCGGAGCGGAGCGGAGCGGAGCGGGCCATCTTCTTTGAGAAATTCACGAAGATTCGTCCACCGGCGCCAAAGTTATTCCCAATAGAATGTTGCGGATTTCCTATGGAAACTAGGTCCTAACTATAACTACCTACTGGCGACCGCCAGTAATTAATATATTACCTACTGGCGGTCGCCAGTAGGTATATATAGTTAGGATTTTTTCTCTATGGGTTTTTTGAAAATTCTATGTCTAATAACTTTGGCGTTTGTGGACGGAATTGGCTGAAATTTTCAGGAAAATGGCACATTTTGTTTCTGAGCAGCCCTTGAAAATTTGGGGGGGGTTCGTCCAGTGGGGGACGAGAAAAAAGGGGGGTCCCAAAACGTGTTTTTAACATTGAGTTTTCCATAGGGCGGTTGGCCTCACTTTTAGCCCGAACGGCTGAATGGATTTGCACGAAACTTGGCAAAATTGTAGGGACTGGTAGCCTGATGTGCCTTTTGTAGGTCTCAATATATGTGCTCCAGTGGATTTTGAGAAATTAACGTTTAAAAAAAGATATATATCTGTAACAGCGGACCGGTTAGCTCTCTGGTTCGCGGACTTTTCGCGCAACGGAGCTTTGTGAAGCGAAGCTGATTGGTTCTCCGGCGTCTGTCAACATTCCAAACAGTCCGTAGCGGCCGCCATCTTGTCTCTCGGTAGGATCGAGAGACAAGAGGAGGTCAAAACAAAGGGGGAAATAACTATAAGGGGGCATAGTAGATCCTCGCTGACCCCCTAGGTTTGATGTGGAGGTTTTAAAAGGGCCCCGCGGGGCAAAAAAAAAAAAATAAAAATAATAATTGAACGGCTGAATGGATTTGCACGAAACTTGGCAAAATATTAGGGACTGGTAGCCCGATGTGCCTTTGCTAGGTCTCAATATATGTGCTCCAGTGGATTTTGAGAAATTAACGTTCAAAAAAAGATATATATCTGTAACAGCGCTCCGCTTCGCGTAACGGAGGTTTGCGAAGCTGATTGGTCATTCTGTCACTGGGCTATAGTTGGGCTACATCTGGCTGATATTTGGGCTACATTTGTTTTTTTGTGTGTCTGGCGGCCATCTTTGGGCTACATTGGGCTACATTGGGCTTCATTGGGCTACATTCGGCTAATTAGCAAATAGCTCATCGCAAACTAGGAATGGTAAAGAATCGCTATTTATTCCTTAAAGTTCGCTATTTAGGAAATGCAAATAACTTTGATGATACATATGGCGGTTCATCTCTAACAAGATAAGAAGCATAGGGATAGATTTATGATGACTGGCGCATCACCAGGGATGTGTTAGTCATTCTGTGCCGCTGTTCCGTCACCTATGGTGTGCTGCATTTACAATGCGGCGCATCATGGGGCAAAAACAGCACAGATGCGTGATGTATCTGTGCCGTAAAGGTGGCGCATTGCTGGAGTTGTATCGCAAGTGTGATGAAGCTCCAGCAAGGGTCGGGGGTGCCCCTGTCGCAGGGTTTCTGTTCTCACACAGAACTGTGGACAGAGGATTGGAACCTCGGCGAATTAGGGTGTCCCAAAACTCACGTTAGTAATCAAAAACTATTTAGCAAGCTAGGTACAGTGTCACATTGGATATAACAAACTCTCAATGTTTAGACAATCCAGAATATGAACTTATAGTACCTCAGGATACGTGGAACTCATGAACAGTCGGTCGTTATAGATTTCTTAGAAACCAGAACATGGAGTTAAGAAGAACAGATGTGTATTTGAAATGTTTATTTACTAATGCCGTCTTCTCAGGCGTAGTACCTTAGATAATAAAAGTACACATATTATCAGTAGCAAAATTACCAGCATAGTTACTAGTACATAAAAAGCGAATGGTGACAGTATGTTAACATGCTGTAAATGAATAAGAGTTAGCAACACTTATAAGCAGCCGCGGGCCGTGGAGGGAGTTACGGTGGGGCAGGGAGGCGGGGAGGGGGAGGGGCAAGGTAGAGAGGGCTCCACCCTGCTTCTCCCCCTCCCCGCCTCCCTGCCCCATCGTAACTCCCTCCACGGCCCGCGGCTGCTTATATCTCACCCTCCCTAATACACATATTATATTATTTGCTAAGAAGGTCTCTTTGTGTTGGTTTAGGGCGTGTCCATACTTTAGTGTCTTAGATTTGAAGAAATCACATCAGCATACACCAGCTCTCTCTTCATGTGAACCGCATCAACTGTTGTGTATGTGTGTTCGGCAAAGCAATATAAAACCCGCCTCATGCCCAGAATTGGCAGAAGTTGCACTTATGTTATGAGTATGAAGTCGTGGAGATCAGACCTCATAAAAATTCTGTATCGTGTTGTTCTTGAAACTTTAGCACTCGCTGTACAGATATAGTTTAACAAGTAAAGCAGATAGTAGACCAATAACATATTATTCTCATGTAAACCACGATGAACTACTAGGTGGAAAGCTAAAGCAACAACTAAGTGTCGTGTGCAGAAGTTGCAAAAAAGGAAAAATGGCGTTTAAACCGGTAATGAGCCCATGCTAACTTAACACGGTGTAAAGATATCCAGGACCTAGATGACACCTCCTCATGATCCGGAAACGAACTGAATAAGATAATAGAAGTGCCATCTCATGAGAGCAGATTGCAAGTTTATATGTGGACGGTCCGCAAGGTAAAGCATTAAAAACTAGGAAAATTCAATGCTAAAGAAAAATAAAACAGCCAAGTACTTTATCGAGTCTTAAGCCAATAGGCAAGGTAAATAATAAAAACTTGACAAATAAGTCAATGAATTGTCAATGAAATGCTAGTACTCAGCATATCAAACATGAAAAAGGTCTATGACATAACTGTGTATGCAAAATAAGCTGCAACAGCCTCCAATAGGAAGTCACCGTCTTCATCCGAAAACAGTTCAGCCATCCAATTTAAAAGCGGAAAAGAACATACGTGCTCTCCCAGCACCGGATCCTCTATCACCATCAGAGGACAGCTCGGTGGGTTTTCAAGAAAGCTGTGTTCCAAGAAAGACTGTGCTGCCGCCAGTAAATTCCAGGGACCAAGTAGTCCATGCATCAATGCCACAGCCATAATCCTTTCGCCAGGACAAATCAACTCGTGAGTAATGATAGGAGTCATCAGCTGATTAAAGTCGACGTCAGGAGAAACCGGTCCGCAGAGACACAAATCAATGGCCCAATCGAAATCACAGGTCAGGCAGTGAAATACAGGCTGGACACAGGTGAAGTAGGAGAACCGAAAAGATAATCCATATGCCGTGCTTAATATCGCCAACGGCATTGTGCCATAATATTCTAGCATGCGATTGCGGAACAGTGTCAGCAGCTGCAGGGTCGGAGGTTGCATAGGAGGGACATCCATATTTAAAAATGTAAAAAAGCACAAGAGCGTCCGCTGGTAATGCAAGTAAAAATGCCAATCCACGAACCAGAGTGCAGAAAATACAATGAAAGGGAGCAGGGATGACTCCAAAGATTTTCTCAAATGAAGTCACGAGACCACTGGTAACAACTTTAAAAAAGTGTGCCAGGGATTTTGTGGAGGATGCGTTAAAGATAGTCGGAAACATGTTGCTGAAATTGAAAGGCAAACCTGTGTACGGGTGTTCGCTATGTGAAGTACGAAAGTTTCACGGGCCGAACTCAAGGCCACCTCTCTCTGAGACAAAAGAGCTCTTATTCTTGTCATGCCGTTGAAACGTGTCCCAAGGTTGGTATTTGTGGCCAGATTGAAAACTCCCTATGTTCATGTGTGGGAGGAAATAGAACATTTCTGCAGCAAATAACCCGTTCACTTACTGTTACGATAAAAGGAATACTTTTAATTAACTCAGAACAATCTTCATTATTGAGCATCAAATAACTACCATTTTCCAACAACTTGAACGTGGGGATGATAGCAGGAACTGGCGTGCCTTGCAACACGCAAGCCATATTTGGTCGGTGTTTGTTGCATGAATCGTGTAACTGTATGTGCCTACACATTAGTGAATGATCTGGCGTCTCAGTGCATTCCTCTCCATTCAGATAAACTTCTTGATCATCTTTGAAGCATCTGTATGTGTATGGAAGCGACCAGACCTCATGAACAAAAGCACTACCTAAAGGTTCATAAAGACCTATTGGTATATATTTCATACAATTTGAAAACTTATATAAAGCAAAAGGCAGCGTTATTAAACCGTGGATAAGGCATGTTGCCAAAAAACCCGCAATCCTCTGCTGATGATGTCACTGAGCATGTCATGAATGATGTAATATGTGACATCATCAGTAGTGGATTATGGGTAATAGTATCTCTAGTTTACTCCCCTATAGCTGTCTTTCTTTTAACATAAGTGTGTGTTTCCTTCCCTTATACTTACTGTTTTTGGTTCGCTTCCAGTTCGCGTACCAGCGAGCGAACTAGGAAGCGAACTAAGAGAAATAGAGGTTGGCACAGTTCCAAATATTGTACCAATTTTTTAATAACGGGGAGGTAGTTCTGAAAAGAACTTTTTTTTTTATTTTTCTGAACATTTTTTTACTGTTTTTGAATTTTTCGGAACAGTTTTATATTTTTGGGGGGTTTTCTTGGAGGGGGCAATGAAAACGATTCATTGTAAAGGGCTCAACAGGAGCAACAAAACAAAAAAAAGAAGTATTTATTATTTTGGGCGTTTCGGACAAACTTGCATATGATAGTGAATAGCTCTGTTGATCAGAGTGATGCTTCTTTCTCCGTAGGAAATGAATCCATCGCAAAATACGCAGGTGTGTTTTACTTCACCAAATCTCATTTGTATATTTGGCACCATCTCCCTGCCCTCTGGTCCCGTTACTTCCGGTACAACAGATCTTCTGGCCATAATAGGGAGATTATCTAGGTCGTTCCGAAACTGTGCAGCACTGTAGTTGTTAGGATGCCACCTAGTCATATGGCGATGCATTGTGTAGTTTCCGAAACTGTATTTTTTGTCGGTCCCTCTGGACAGTCTATCTTGACATATAAGGCAAGTTACGTATCTTGCATTTACTTTTTTCTGACCTTTGGGAATTTTAAAAAATTGCCAAATGAAGTTTTCTTTCCGGTGAGACGTCTTGGGCTGCTCAGGCAAAAACTGCCTCTCTTCGTGCTCGTCCTCCTGTTCCTCTTCTTCTTCTTCTTGTTGAATTACAACTTGAGCAGGTGGTCCACTCTTCCTTGGATGTGGTGGAGGTGGTGGGGAAGCACCAGCTGAAGCTACTAAAGAAGCCATTGCTCAGTGATCACAAAGGGTCTTTCTCTCACAATGATGAAAGTCAGAGTGAGGAAAGAAGGAGGGATTTTCATCATTTGGGAAAAACAAGAGTTCTCAACCAATCAAAAGTGTTCATTTTAGATTATATGACCTAGTCTTACATCATTAGGAAACCAAAAGTGAAATGAACCAATGAAAAGTGTTATTACCAAGTCACATGACTTGCTGTGTTTACGTTAAGCGCTTTGCAGGGCCTCCCGGTTTGCTTCCAGAAACCTGCGCTTTGGCACTCGCTTCGCGTACCAGTTCGCTAACGTAGCACGTCATATGACGTATCACGCGACAACGTGGAACGTCATGCGGACGGGAGGCGTCACGATGTTGTTTTCTAACGCGGCACTTGCGGTAAAGAAACGTTTACCGGCTCGCGGTCTATTTCGCGGCATCAAGGTCAGCTAACGGGAAGCTTCCCGATTCGCGAAGCGGGAACGAAGAAAAAAAAATATTTTAAAAAAAAATTATTCATAAACATATAAAATATATTTTTGGATTTAAAGAAGAATACATTTTACAGCTACAGATATTAGCTGTTAAAAAACCAATGAAATTCACAGAAAAAACCATAGGTTATAGACCATATATAGTTAGGAATTAGCATTTACAAAACCTTGAAAATTCACTGAAAAAACCATAGGTTATAGACCATATATAGTTAGGAATTAGCATTTAGAAAACCTTATTTTACTCACACAAAACCATTGAAATTCCATATATAGTTAGTTGCACTAACTATATATCGCGCACCCGCAATCCACTGCTGATGATGTCACATATTACATCATTCATGACATGGTCAGTGACATCACTGATGACATCACTGATGACATCTCAAATGACATCACTGATGACATCACTGATGACAACATCCAGTGACTGTATGCTTCTGTAAAGTTAAAATATGTCTTACATATTGAAGAATGAGTGGATGTATAAGTGTCTGGATGAAGGATTTAGTAGGTGCATGACTGACTGTATAAGTGAGTGATTAAATGTGTCTCACTGAGTGCATGGGTTAGTGACTAAACTGTTTTAAATTGTGCATCATTGTGTCTGTTGTTTTGTAATCTGATGCATGTGTTGATCATTAGCTATATGACTAACTATATGGGTTATTGATTAGTTGCCCAAGTATTTGTATGGGAGACTGAGTGTGTGTGTGGGTGTCTGGGAGGTGTATGACTCTGTGCATAGATGTGTGAGCAGTTGATTCACTAGATGTATGGGTTCAAAAGTGCATGTGGAAACATCTGTATGGGCGGTTGACTGTGTGCATGAGTGTATTGGTGAGTGAATGGATATCTCAGTGCTACATGTCAAAGTAAGTACATATGTAAAACACAGTACATGTGATAGTTGACATATATAAATAACTGTGCATAAGAGCCAGTGAATGTGTGAGTGGCTGTATGGATTATTGTGAACTTGTATCAGGGATTGTATAACAGAGTAAATATGTGTTATTATATGTTCCAATAAGTAAGGTGTGTATAACTATATAGTTGAGGAAATCGAGGTGTGATTGATTCTTTGCAAGACTGACTAGGTGTGTGAGTAACTCCATGGATGAGTGACAGTCTGTGAGTGTCTGTTTACACTGAGTGTATCTAAGGTTATATTAGAGTCTGAAGAGGTTCATTGTATCATCACATGAATGATGTCATCAGTGATGTGATCAGTAATGTCAAATGAGATGTCATCAGTGATGTCATCAGTGATGTCATTTGAGATGTCATCAGTGATGTCATCAGTGATGTCACTGACCATGTCATGAATGATGTAATATGTGACATCATCAGCAGTGGATTGCGGGTGCGCGATATATAGTTAGTGCAACTAACTATATATGGAATTTCAATGGTTTTGTGTGAGTAAAATAAGGTTTTCTAAATGCTAATTCCTAACTATATATGGTCTATAACCTATGGTTTTTTCAGTGAATTTTCAAGGTTTTGTAAATGCTAATTCCTAACTATATATGGTCTATAACCTATGGTTTTTTCTGTGAATATATATATATATATATATATATATATATATATATATATATATATATATATATATATATATATATATGTATATGTATGTATATAGGTGGGACTGAAACACGTCATGGCGGTGATGCAGGGTGTTTCAAAATAAATATTTCTGGCACGAAGAACTTTTTGGGTCCGCTATTCTTCTATCGTTGTTTACTGGATGTTTTGAAGAAAACTACAGTATATATATATATTACCTACTGGCGGTCGCCAGTAGGTATATATAGTTAGGATTTTTTCCCTATGGGATTTTTGAAAATTCTATGTCTAATAACTTTGGCGTTTGTGGACGGAATTGGCTGAAATTTTCAGGAAAATGGCACATTTTGTTTCTGAGCAGCCCTTGAAAATCTGGGGGGGGTTCATCAAGGGGGGGCCGAGAAAAAAGGGGGGTCCCAAAACGGGTTTTTAACATTGAGTTTTCCATAGGGCGGTTGGCCTCACTTTTAGCCCGAACGGCTGAATGGATTTGCACGAAACTTGGCAAAATTGTAGGGACTGGTAGCCCGATGTGCCTTTTGTAGGTCTCAATATATGTGCTCCAGTGGATTTTGAGAAATTAACGTTTAAAAAAAGATATATATCTGTAACAGCGGACCGGGCAGCGCTCCGGTTCGCGGACTTTTCGCGTTACGGAGCTTTGTGAAGCGAAGCTGATTGGTTCTCCGGCGTCTGTAAACATTCCAAACAGTCCGTAGCGGCCGCCATCTTGTCTCTCGGTAGGATCGAGAGACAAGAGGAGGCCAAAGCGAAGGGGCAAATGACCATAAGGGGGCATAGTAGATCCTCCCTGACCCCCTAGGTTTGATGTGGAGGTTTTAAAAGGGCCCCGCGGGGCAAAAAAAAATAAAAATAATAATAATCGAACGGCTGAATGGATTTGCACGAAACTTGGGGAAATTGTAGGTACTGGTAGCCCGATGTGCCTTTGCTAGGTCTTAATATATGTGCTCCAGTGGATTTTGAGAAATTAACGTTCAAAAAAAGATATATATCTGTAACAGCGCTCCGGTTCGCGGACTTTTCGCGTTACGGAGCTTTGTGAAGCGAAGCTGATTGGTTCTCCGGCGTCTGTAAACATTCCAAACAGTCCGTAGCGGCCGCCATCTTGTCTCTCGGTAGGATCGAGAGACCAGAGGAGGCCAAAGCGAAGGGGCAAATGACCATAAGGGGGCATAGTAGATCCTCCCTGACCCCCTAGGTTTGATGTGGAGGCTTTAAAAGGGCCTCGCAGGGCAAAAAAAAAAAATATCGTTTTTTTAGTTCTTTTGCGTGGGGAGCGCCCGGTTCGCGAACCGGGAAGCGTTCTGGGGAGCGTACTTTCTTGAAAATTAGTGAAAAAAGTTAGAGTAAAATAATAATTGTGAGTGATCAGATGTAGGGTAGCTCTGAGAAGAGCTTTTGGGTTTATGGTACATTTAGGTACTTATAAGTACTTAAATTCAGAATGAAAATTCTGTTGCCCTCATCTGAGAAGTGAACTCCATCTCCTCTGTAGATATCTTGCATGTAGTAACGCAAGTTATTGTTGTACAAGGAGCCCATTCCATGGTCTCTCATGTAAGCTGAAACAGATTTGTTTACATGCTTCTTCGACTTCTCAATTTGTGGACAAAATTGGTTCGACCACCTCCATTTCTGTCTTTGGCATATATTTGAATATACCAAGGCAGTCTGAGGAAAAAGTGCCATCAATTGCTCAAAGGTGTCCTTTAAAAGCATTTCCAGACCTACCCCAGTCAAAGTGCCCAAGTCATTACCTCCACAGTGCACAATTAACAGGTCAGGTTTTGGCAAATGCATAAAGGTTTTCACCAATGGTATCAATTGGTGACATTTTAATCCTCTGTGGCCAAACCACTTAATTTCCACATCTTGTAAATTGAGGTTAGGTAAATTCCTGTTTTCAGCGTACCTCTGAGCCCAATAGATGTAACTATGTCCAACAATCCAGACAGAAAACATGGCGAGAGAAGGTTCTGCTGCAGTCAGATGAAGTGTGGCAATGAAATGGCAGTTGAAAAAATAAGAGTTTAAAGTGAAAAAAACTGTGGAGTTTCTGTGTTAATGAAGCAGTAACAGTGATTGGTGGATTTTGATTGCTGAAAACAGAAAGTTAGGGTGCATGGATGAGTTCGTTGAAAGATGTATTTTGAGTGGCGAAGAAAAAATCATTAAATGGAAGAATGCACTGGATATGCAGGTGCACTGAGAGTTCAGAGTTCAATTGCAACATTGTTGTGTGAACTTGCAAACACCAGAGGTCTTGCAAGAGGTGGTTGCTATGCAAAAAAGCAGAGAGGGTAGAGGGGGGAAGGGTTTTGATTTGAAAAAAAGTGAGGGAAGAGTTTTGATTGGGTGACATGAGAGATATGTGTGAAGAATTACAGCCTTTCTGTGCTTTTGATAGCTGCAGACTCTGGAGTGCATACCTTTTGCTCTGCTGAAGTCAAATTGGTGTGTTTCTGAGACTGTTTTGAAACTCAAAGTATTTGCTAAGGTGAGAAAAGATTTCTTTAATTTAGATAGAAAATAGTGTGCTTTAAGGAGAAAATTATGAAGAAAGTTGTGTTTTTCAAATGTTGCTTTGTCTCAAGTGTTTTACAAATAGATTTTGTTTCTTTGAGAAATTGTAATTGGAGAAAATGTGAAGTATTAGTACTGACAGGGTTTTTATGTGCATAGGAGCTGTGGAGTGTTTTCAAATTATGATTTGTAAATCGTTTTTGAGGAAAAGGAATGGTTTTAATACTTATGACAAGGACATAATGGTGTATGCTTCTTTATAAGGCAATTGAGTGTCTCTGATGTTATTTTTCCCATTTTAATGTAAGACGTTTCCCTGTGGAGCAAATTGCTTGTAAATATGCTCCCACCTGTGCATGGCAAATTTAGATTTTGAATGTTTGCGTTACATAGGCATGTTAAAGGTGACCGAAACATGCTGCAAAGGCAATCAAAAAACGCTTTCATGTGTCTTAAGGACATTTTAAGTCATTTCCCCATGTGGAGTGTTTTCAAATTATGAGTTGAAAATCGTTTTTGAGGTAAAGGAATGTTTTCAAAATGTATGTGCGCCATATGCCCCCAAATTTCTTTTTCAGGGGTACAGCAGGGTGTTCTTGAGACACCCCTGCACCCTCGGAAAAATTCGTAATTTGCGATGAGGTAATTGCTAATCGCAAATTGCACCTTCATTCGTATGGGCCTCCTGCTCCATGGAAATGAATGGGTAATTTGTAATTAGCAAATAGCTCATCGCAAACTAGGAATGGTAAAGAATCGCTATTTATTCCTTAAAGTTCGCTATTTAGGAAATGCAAAAAACTTTGATGATACATATGGCGGTTCATCTCTAAGAAGATAAGAAGCATAGATTTATGATGACTGGCGCATCACCAGGGATGTGCCAGTCATCCTGCGCTGCTGTTCCGACACCCATGGTGTGCTGCATTTACAATGCGGCGCATCATGGGGCAAAAACAGCACAGATGCGTGACGTATCTGTGCCGTAAAGGTGGCGCATTGCTGGAGTTGTATCGCAAGTGTGATGAAGCTCCAGCAAGGCTCAGGGGTGCCCCTGTCGCAGGGTTTCTGTTCTCACACAGAACTGTGCACAGAGGATTGGAACCTCGGCGAATTAGGGTGTTCCAAAACTCACCTTAGTAATCAAAAACCCCTTAGCAAGCTAGGTACAGTGTCACATTGGATATAACAAACTCTCAATGTTTAGACAATCCAGAATATGAACTTATAGTACCTCAGGATACGTGGAACTCATGAACACTCGGTCGTTATATATTTCTTAGAAACCAGAACATGGAGTTAAGAAGAACACATGTGTATTTGAAATGTTTATTTACTAATGCCGTCTTCTCAGGCGTAGTATCTTAGATAATACAAGTACACATATTATCAGTAGCAAAATTACCAGCATAGTTACTAGTACATAAAAAGCGAATGGTGACAGTATGTTAACATGCTGTAAATGAATAAGAGTTAGCAACACTTATAAGCAGCCGCGGGCCGTGGAGGGAGTTACGGTGGGGCAGGGAGGCGGGGAGGGGGAGGGGCAGGGTGGAGAGGGCTCCACCCTGCCCCTCCCCCTCCCCGCCTCCCTGCCCCACCGTAACTCCCTCCACGGCCCGCGGCTGCTTATATCTCACCCTCCCTAATACACATATTATATTATTTGCTAAGAAGGTCTCTTTGTGTTGCTTTAGGGTGTGCCCATACTTTAGTGTCTTAGATTTGAAGGAATCACATCAGCATACACCAGCTCTCTCTTCATGTGAACCACATCAAGTGTTGTGTATGTGTGTTCGGCAAAGCAATATAAAACCCGCCTCATGCCCAGAATTGGCAGAAGCTGCACTTATGTTATGAGTATGAAGTCGTGGAGATCAGACCTCATAACAATTCTGTATCGTGTTGTTCTTGAAACTTCAGCACTCGCTGTACAGATATAGTTTAACAAGCAAAGCAGATAGTAGAGCAATAACATATTATTCTCATGTAAACCACGATGAACTACTAGGTTGAAAGCTAAAGCAACAACTAAGTGTCGTGTGCAGAAGTTGCAAAAAAGGAAAAATGGCGTTTAAACCGGTAATGAGCCCATGCTAACTTAACACGGTGTAAAGATATCCAGGATCTAGATGACACCTCCCCATGATCCGGAAACGAACTGAATAAGATAATAGAAGTGCCATCTCATGAGAGCAGATTGCAACTTTATATGTGGACGGTCCGCAAGGTAAAACATTAAAAACTAGGAAAATTTAATGCTAAAGAAAAATAAAACAGCCAACTACTTTATCGAGGCTTAAGCCAATAGGCAAGCTAAATAATAAAAACTTGACAAATAAGTCAATGAATTGTCAATGAAATGCTAGTACTCAGCATATCAAACATGAAAAAGGTCTATGACATAACTGTGTATGCAAAATAAGCTGCAACAGCCTCCAATAGGAAGTCACCGTCTTCATCCGAAAAGAGTTCAGCCATCCAATTTAAAAGCGGAAAAGAACATACGTGCTCTCCCAGCACCGGATCCTCTATCACCATCAGAGGACAGCTCGGTGGGTTTTCAAGAAAGCTCTGTTCCAAGAAAGACTGTGTTGCCGCCAGTAAATTCCAGGGACCAATTAGTCCATGCATCAATGCCACAGCCATAATCCTTTCGCCAGGACAAACCAAGTCGTGAGTAATGATAGGACTCATCAGCTGATTAAAGTCGACGTCAGGAGAAACCGGTCCGCAGAGACACAAATCAATGGCCCAATCGAAATCACAGGTCAGGCAGTGAAATACAGGCTGGACACAGGTGAAGTAGGAGAACCGAAAAGATAATCCATATGCCGTGCTTAATATCGCCAATGGCATTGTGCCATAATATTCAAGCATGCGATTGCGGAACAGCGTCAGCAGCTGCAGGGCGGGAGCTTGCACAGGAGGGACATCCATATTTAAAAATGTAAAAAAGCACAAGAGCGTCCGCTGCTAATGCAAGTAAAAATGGGAATCCACCAAGCACAGTGGAAAAAATAGAATGAAAGAAAGCAGGGATGACTCCAAAGATTTTCTCAAATGAAGTCACGAGACCACTGGTAACAACTTTAAAAAAGTGCGCCAGGCCCTTTGTGGAGGACGCGTTAAAGATAGTCCGAACCATGTCGCTGAAATGCAAAGGCGAATCAGTATTTAAAAGGGTCTGCACCTCTGTACGGGTGTTCGCTATGTGAAGCACGAAAGTCTCACGGGCCGAACTCAAGGCCACCTCTCTCTGAGACAAAAGAGCTCTTATTCTTGCCATGCCGTTGAAATCTGCTCCCAAGGTTGGTATTTGTGGCCAGATTGAAAACTCCCTATGTTCATGTGTGGGAGGAAATAGAACATTTCTGCAGCAAATAACCCGTTCACTTACTGTTACGATAAAAGGAATACTTTTAATTAACCCAGAACAATCTTCATTATTGAGCATCAAATAACTACCATTTTCCAACAACTTGAACGTGGGGATGATAGCAGGAACTGGTGTGCCTTGCAACACGCAAGCCATATTTGGTCGGTGTTTGTTGCATGAACCGTGTAACTGTATGTGCCTACACATTAGTGAATGATCTGGCGTCTCAGTGCATTCCTCTCCATTCAGATAAACTTCTTGATCATCTTTGAAACATCTGTATGTGTATGGAAGCGACCAGACCTCATGAAGAAAACCACTACCTAAAGGTTCATAACGACCTATTGGTATATATTTCATACAATTTGAAAACTTATATAAAGCAAAAGGCAACGTTATTAAACCGTGGATAAGGCACGTTGCCAAAGCAGCCAACCTTTTGGATTTATACTGGAAATGTTAAAGGAAGAATTATGGAGTAGGGCCTGTAAATCTTTAATGGACAACCGAGTAAAATTACTCCAACCATCATATTCCTCTAACTCCGGGATAGTAGGGGTGTTTAATTTTTTAGAAGTAGCCAATCCAAAGCATTTGGTCTGGGAAATTGTTTCATTCACAAACAACATATGATTTGGGATGAGACATGCACGGTGCAAAGCCTCAGTGCCTTGTACCTGCCAGGTTCGTGAACCCCAAACTGATGTAGATCCTGGATATCTTTACACTGTGTTAAGTTAGCATGGGCTCATTACTGGTTTAAACGCCATTTTTCCTTTTTTGCAACTTCTGCACACGACACTTAGTTGTTGCTTTAGCTTTCAGCCTACCTGCGTCAAGATCTATGCCTGCTTCAAGCAGGCGCAGGGTTTTGATGCAGCTTTGTCCTATCTGATTGTAAATGCGGCACACCGTGGGTGGCAGAGCAGCGGTGCACGTTAACTGGTGCATCCCTGGGGATGTGCTAGTTAATATAAATCTGCCCCTTTACATTTAATTATGTGCAGGGGACACAGAGTCGGTGAGGTTTATCCAAGGTTAAGAAGAGATGAGTCCTGTTCAGTGAAAAATTGGAGATAGGCTTCACCTCCTCACAGCCGCGGGCCGTGGAGGGAGTTACGGTGGGGCAGGGAGGCGGGGAGGGGGAGGGGCAGGGTGGAGGGACCTAAAAACTGGCATATGGATAATTGCAGGTAAGTACATAATTTAATTATTTAAACGAAATTCGTAGCGCCTCCCTGCTCCACCGTAACTCCCTCCACGGCCCGCGGCTGCCTCCTCAGCATCGTTGGACATGGTTAAATAATAGCTGCAAAATGTTACTCTTGTTAAACAATTTTACTATTATAATCTCTGAGATTTGTTTCTTACTCTGCAACATCTCATTGTTGTTATCTTTCTTTAAAGATAAAGACAACATCAACATGAGCGACAATCAGCAATCAGTTGATTTCGACCTCATCATTGAACTCGTAATTGAAACATCAGTGGATGTTGATCCCTTGGATGATTTCAATCCTGAGGATGAAGAAGAACGTGATGAGGATGCAGATTTGTCAGAATTGTATGACATAGGATGGGAAGCTGACGTGCTTGAGCCTATGGAACTATAAACATTTATTTTATAAATTTATAATAATTAAAAAGTAAATATTTAAACCGTTTAATTTAAAAATAAAGACACCTTCAAAAACAGGTTATGTGTAGTGTCTTCAATAAAATATTAAAATATGGTCATAAAATTAGATCAGATTCATATATAAAACAGCACAGGTAAAATGAATATAAATTCCATTTCTTTTCTGCTATTTCTGTATTCTAAATTTGCCATGTACAAAAAAATGTTCTATGTAAAAATGTTAAGTAATGTGTTAAGTTTTTGATGACTGTTATTAATTTACTGTTGGGTAATAGTGGTTAATAACATTTTTTATTATATTTTACCACAGATTCAACTGCAGATCATTTCAAGATTTCAGCATGCCAACCAAAGAAAGAGTGAGAAAGGCTGCAAAACGTCAAAGACAGCAGGTGAATGAAAAAAAGCAGCAGTCCTCTAACAAAAATATTTGTCAAGTCACCAAGAAAGCACCGGGTAAGAGTACAAAAACATTCATAAGAAATATCTGTAGTAAAAAAAATATTACTACAGAAAATGTTTCAGTCCAGAAAAGGAGAAGCAATTCAAACGGTAAGGAAAGGCCAATGAAAAATGTTACTGCTAGAGTAAGAGATAACTCTATGCATGAAAGTAGAAGGAAAGAACAGTTTAGGGACATTCGTAAACGAATGTTCCGCAACAGGATAATTGGCAATTTGTTAAAAAATATTAAGAAAGGTCAACAGAAAGTGGTTTTTTATAAGAGAAAAAAAATAGTTGAGAAAGTTATTGATCAGGCATTTGAAATTAAACGTAAGTTATTTATTTTGACAATCAATAGAATTAGGAAGCTAAACAAGGCAATTTATGATTTCAAAAGAAATAGTAGATGGAAGAGAATAGTTAATCGTAGTAATTTTTGTGAAGTTTTTTCTGGAGATTGGATGCATAGTTCAAGCTCTGAGGCATTTTTTAATGAGGAGAGTTATTTCCAGGATAATGATTTGGTGCATGCAGTTGACACCAGTGGTCGAGCTTATGAAGTGAAAGATGGTTGTCCAGTTGAAAAAGAAAAACTTGTGACAACAGAGATAGAAGAGGTGTTAGGTAATGAGGTTTTAGGGAGACGTCCTAAGGGTCCTGTGTACACCTGGAAGTGTAGTAGTATTTGCAGTGTACGACAGGATTCCATCAATTTGCTTTGTGATTTTATACGGTCATTTAATAAGAAAAGTTTGAAGCAGAAAATGAAGTTGTTGCAAGAATTAGATCCTTGCAGAGTGAGAGAAGTGATAGGTTTGCATGGTCATTCACTGGCTTGTCTTTCCAGGAGAGTATGCCAGAGTGTTTTTCATCATTTCAGGATGCTAGCAGTGCATCATAATAAAGTGAGGAAATTAGTTAGAATGTTGTATTATGCTAAGAGTCCAGCAATTATGCTTAAACAATTATGCGCTGCTCTTTTGCATGGTTCTGAAATAGATGTGAAGAATATATGTGAAGAAATTGAGTTTTGTTACTTTGGAAGTAAAGAGGAGAATGTTGAAATTGACCAAGAAGAAGAGAGTAATGTGGAAGATAGTGTACAGGTTTCCAGTACAGATAATTTCCAGAGGGAAATTGCGACGTTTGAGGTGAAATCAAGTGAGAGGCCAAATTTCACTTGTGTGTGTTGTCGACGCACTTATTATAAGAATCAGACTAAGTTAGTGGATTTATATGGAAAAAGTGAAAGGGAAAATAATAGTGAATGGAAGGATTTTACAACATACTTGATGGTAGAAAATTGTTTTGATTTGGGATTGGATCAACGTGTGTGTACTTATTGTTGTAACAAATTAAATCAAAACCAGATGCCTGCTAGAGCAGTTCATAATAATCTGGAATTGGTTGAGATTCCTTCTGAATTGAAGGATTTAAATACTTATGAATCTATTTTGATTCAAAGTATCCATCCCTTTCAGGCTATTGTAAGAATGGAGCCAAAGACAGGGAAATTGCCTCCATCAGATTTACAGAGAGGATTAAAGGGAAGAGTTGTTTATTTGCCTCTAGATTTGAAGAAAAACATTAACACAATTGGAGTAGAAAAAGTGGAAGAGGAACCTCTTGTTATCTTAGTTAATGGGGTTCCGACGAAGAATAAGAAAATATGGCAAGATTTAGTAGATGTTAGGAAAGTCAAAAGGGCAACATTGAATTTGAAAAAATATAATAAATACTATAAAAATGTATATGTTGCAGAAGAGGAAGTAAGTGAGTAAGAGGATAGCGATTTGTGTGCTGGTCAAATTGAGAAAGTAAACCCTGTACTAGTGAAGAAATATATGAACATTATAGTGTTCATCCTTTGCATTCCAAGGAAGTCATGGGGAATGCTATTGAGTTGTTTCAAATGAAACAAGCGAAAGGGAGTCCCATTAGTGTTTGGGAGGAAAGTTTGGAAGCTCGGTGTTTCCCCACAGCTTTTTCCAACAGGTCAGGGAGGAAGATATGATGAGCGACCTCATCAAATTCCTGCTTCTGAATACCGGACTTTGCGATTGTATGCAGGAGATCCTAGGTTTCGACAATGCATTCCTTATTTGTTTCATCTCCTGTTTGAAAGCGATCTGTCTGGACTGTCATATGCAGTGAACCACATCTTGAAAAGTGGTATACACATGCAAAACATCTCGGCAAGTGACTTTATGGATAAAGTCAATGTCCAAGACAGTATTTTGGATTCTCACCTGATTAATCTCATGGCGTGTCAGCGTGGTACTAATGAGTACTGGTACCGTCGTCATGGTGATTTAAAATGTATGCTGAGGAACTTAGGAACTCCCACATGGTTCCTCACTTTGAGCTGTGCTGAGTATGGCTGGGAAGACTTACTTGAATTTCTACGAGAGGCAAATGCTAACGTAGCAAACATCGAATTCAAGACACCCGGAGAACTGTGCTCTTTGGATCCAGTCAATGTATGTAGGTACTTCAATCATAGATTTGAAGGTATGATGTCTTTCATCATGAATAAGAAGAATCCACCTCTTGGAGAGGTGTTGGATTTCTTCTGGAGGAAGGAGTACCAAGCAAGAGGTGCTCCTCATATACATATGTTGCTGTGGATCAAGGATGCACCTAAATTTGGAACGGATGCAGAAGACTCAGTGATGAGTTTCATAGAACAGTATTCTACGTGTGCTGTTCCAAACGCAAAGGAGAAAAAAAGCCTAAGAGAAAAAGTTCTACGTTTCCAAAGCCATCGATGTGGAAAGTACTGTCGTCGTAAATTCCGGAACAAAGACAAGTTCTACACCAAATGTCGTTTCGGCTTTCCACGACCGGTGATTTCTAAAGGAAGAGTGAACAGTTTGATGTCTTCGCTGCGACATAATGTGATGAAGAAATCACCTAAAAACACATACAATTTGAAGAGGAACGAAGAGTCTAAGTACATCAACGACTACAACCCGGAGATTTTGTCCATGTGGAATGCTAACATGGATATACAGTTTGTGGCTGATAACTGTATGGCTGTGGCTCGGTATGTGACATCTTACATCACCAAAAAAGAGAAGACAGAATTGAAGGATATGTGGGAGGACATTTCCCATGAAAAGAGCCTCAGCAAGAAGTTGTACAGTTTCAGTCTGAAGATGTTGTCGCATCGAGAAATCGGAGCTTACGAATGTTCTGACCGGTTGTCTTCAGCAAGTCTCTATGCCAAGTCCAGGAGTATCGTTTGGGCGAGTGTTGGTCTTGCTGCAACGCGTAATCGAGTTCTCAAACCTGTGCGGGAAATTGAGTATTTGGCGGAAAAGGAGCCAAACAGTACCGACATTTTAAAGACCAACATGTTGGATACATATTATCCAAATCGAAGCAGTCACCTCGAGAATGTTTGTCTGTATGAGGTTCTGCAAAATTACATATTCAAGAGGAACATCAAAGAAGATACTGAGAAAGGAGTGTATGCTGTAATAGGAAGTGAGGGATGTCTGGTCAAGCAAAGAAAATGCCACTTGATAAACCATCGAAAATTGAGTGGCGAATCTCCTGAAAAAAAGGAGTTTTTCTATTTAGCACTTTTGCAACTTTTTAAGCCTTGGCGTGCAGAAGAGGAACTGCTTGGAGATTTCCTTTGTTACGAAGACTCTTTCAATGCTGCCAAGGAGACCATAGAATGTCCTGCTTTTCCCAAATATGTAGAAATGTTGAATGTGGAAATTGAGCAGGAAGCAACGATTGCAGCCGAGATTGCCAGAGACAGTTCTCAGGACAGTCAGAGTTCTGCTTCATTGAGTCAGGATCCACTAGGAGGACCTCTTATCGAAAATGAAGCTGCCACTGCTATGAATGAAGTGGAAAGAGCCATGGCACATGCTCAGGAGGATGCGGTTAACTTAGAAGAGTTGGAAAGACAACTCAACGTTGAGCAGAGGAAAATATATGAAACAGTTTTTCTGAACTCATTCAAAGTGCACGTATTTCTCCATGACGTCCAATATTATGGTAAGAAGTTATGTCTCTGTACTACACGTATCCTCAAGGCCAAATCGTGTAGGAGCCATTAGAACTTCTTGAAATTCCTCAGAGCACATCCCGAGATTATTTCCCTAAAAATGTGGTTTTAAAAACACCAGGTAAGAGTTTTTAAGGTCATACGGCAATTTTTTTTTGAAAATTAAAACAGAATCGTTGCAGAATGACCAGCCATTTCTAGACTTTAAATAAGCTGTGTAATGTCCTGATGTTATTGAAGGGCCGTCATGATATATAATTGCTGCAGTTACAAAAGTCCTTCCTGATATTGACAACTGCGAAGCTACAAAATTTTTAATTAAAGCTGTCAATTTTGTTCCATCAGGCCTACATCGTTGGAACATTAAAATGACATACTGGCCATATGTTCGTATAAATAATGTGGACATCATTTCAGATTTACATTGGCTACACTCCATGTTGTGATCAGCTGCTTTTACTAGCTTATTAAAGGAGACTGATTTACTGTCTGGCAAAGTTAAATATATAAATCTTTCTGAGTCTACACTAGTAGTACTTGATACCATACAGTTCTCGCAGTCATGCTGCCATTGATAAGAAAGCCCAAACAGCTGATCTACATCTACACCTTCAGCATGCAATACATCAAGCATATACATTAAAAACTCCTGACAATCTTGCTGAATATTTTGAGAGAATTGTGTTTGGCCTGAACATCTGTCTAACAGATTTCGAATTTCAGACACACTTTCTATGTTTGTTCTATCAGTGCTACATTTCACTAACACAGAATTTAACAAACTGCAAAATCTTTGATCAGAATTGACCACAATCTCTTCTTTTACATTTTCTAGAGAAAACAAAACATTAACCACTACATTAGCATAGCAGTTGACACCAGAACTGTTTTCAAATTGAAAACCAACAACATCTTCAACAGAATCCTTTTTGTTTCTGCTTGTAATTTTAGGTTCATCGACTTTTCGTCTTTTTGCTACAACCTCCCCAGTATTGGTCACATTTCTTCGTTTCCGGCCTACCACACGTTTCTCAAACAAAGGATACTGAGGCAAATGTGGCGCATACTCTCTTCTTAACCTATTGTATTCCTTAACACAATCTAGATCCGCACAAATGTTTGTGACATCACACTCAATCAAGTACAATCCCGATAAAGTTCTAACTCGTGACAATGCCACATATGCCATACCCTCCTTGAACACAGAACTGCCAATATTCACCAATGCACAGTCTACACTTAAACCTTGCGATTTATGGATTGTCACCGCATATGCCAAGCAAACAGGAAACTGCTTACGGCGAACATATAAGTCTTTTACAAGCAAAAATCTAGCAGAGCAACGACCAATTAGCTGTACTTCCTCAATGCCATCAAATTTAATTTTTAAAAATTCAATTCCATCTCTATTTCTGTATTTTACAAAATCAACAACATTACCCATTGATCCATTTAACAGACCTCTTTCAACATGTAAATTCCTTCTTAAAATTATACGGCAGTTCAAGCACACATTCAGAGTCTTTTCAAAACCTGCAGTTTTAGATATACTCTTCTCTAATGAATCCAATTTTGTTTTCAGATTCTCAGACAAAATAATTGTTGATCCCATATGCTCTACTCTATCAATAGCTTCCAGTTTCACAATCTCTTGCTTTTCTAAATGCAACATTTTGTTGTTGAATTTGGCACATTCTGCAAGAGTTGGCATCAAACATATTCCAGATTTCTTATCAGTAATTTTCTGAAAAATATTCTCAGGCACAACATCTTGTTCTGGATATAAATTTGACAGTAATCGTGCATGTAAAGCTTCTTTCCCATGCTCGGTCACTTTTCCAATTCTAACATCTTGTCGAATAGTCTTGTAAACTTCATCCTTCGCCTGACGCATATTTTCATGCAGTTCAGCATAATTGAAGTTTAACCATATATTGACGTTGCCAATGCTGCCTAGGCACTTCCTGGTATCTTCATGCGTGAGCATTTTGAACACAGGTTGCCCTTTCACTGGTGTCAGCTGCAAAAGATCTGTTTGCCACCAAATAACACATCATACTCTGTTTTGAGAACTTCTTGCATTCTCAAATGCACAAAGGCAAGCATGACATTGGAAACCATGCTTACTTCGTCAATGATAAGAAGTTTCATTTTCCTCAAGATTCTTGAAACTTCAAAACAAGCATCTCCAGATAGCTTGTGATATTGTAATTTGTTGTCATGCTCCACTGGCAGCATCAGTAAACAATGTAAAGTAATCCCTTTAATGTTATGTGCTGCCAGTCCAGTTGGAGCGGTGACAACACAAGACAGCGATGACTCTGTCCTTTCCTGCAAATAGCATGAAATTGCTTTAATGAGGAAACTTTTTCCAGTTCCCGCTTCTCCACTCACGTACAGTCGGACAGGCTTCAACGACGTACATGAGCACTCTTTCTTCTCATGACTTAATCCATGATCAATTTGCATGGTAACTTCGTCATATATTTTCCTCTGCTCAACGTTGAGTTGTCTTTCCAACTCTTCTAAGTTAACCGCATCCTCCTGAGCATGTGCCATGGCTCTTTCCACTTCATTCATGGCAGTGGCAGCTAAATTTTCGATAACAGGTCCTCCTAGTGGATCCTGACTCAATGAAGCAGAACTCTGACTGTCCTGAGAACTGTCTCTGGCAATCTCGGCTGCAATCGTTGCTTCCTGCTCAATTTCCGCATTCAACATTTCTACATATTTGGGAAAAGCAGGACATTCTATGGTCTCCTTGGCGGCATTGAAAGAGTCTTCGTAACAGAGGAAATCTCCAAGCAGTTCCTCTTCTGCACGCCAAGGCTTGAAAAGTTGCAAAAGTGCTAAATAGAAAAACTCCTTTTTTTCAGGAGATTCGCCACTCAATTTTCGATGGTTTACCAAGTGGCATTTTCTTTGCTTGACCAGACATCCCTCACTTCCTATTACAGCATACACTCCTTTCTCAGTATCTTCTTTGATGTTCCTCTTGAATATGTAATTTTGAAGAACCTCATACAGACAAACATTGTCGAGGTGACTGCTTCTATTTGGATAATATGTATCCAACATGTTGGTCTTCAAAATGTCGGTACTGTTTGGCTCCTTTTCCGCCAAATACTCAATTTCCCGCACAGGTTTCAGAACTCGATTACGCGTTGCAGCAAGACCAAGACTCGCCCAAACGATACTCCTGGACTTGGCATAGAGACTTGCTGAAGACAACCGGTCAGAGCATTCGTAAGCTCCAATTTCTCGATGCGACAACATCTTCAGACTGAAACTGTACAACTTCTTGCTGAGGCTCTTTTCATGGGAAATGTCCTCCCACATATCCTTCAATTCTGTCTTCTCTTTTTTGGTGATGTAAGACGTCACATACCGAGCTACAGCCATACAGTTATCAGCCACAAACTGTATATCCATGTTAGCATTCCACATGGACAAAATCACCGGGTTGTAGTCGTTGATGTACTTGGACTCTTCGTTCCTCTTCAAATTGTATGTGTTTTTAGGTGATTTCTTCATGACATTATGTCGCAGCGAAGACATCAAACTGTTTACTCTTCCTTTAGAAATCACCGGTCGTGGAAAGCCGAAACGACATTTGGTGTAGAACTTGTCCTTGTTTCGGAATTTACGACGGCAGTACTTTCCACATCGATGGCTTTGGAAACGCAGAACTTTTTCTCTTAGGCTTTTCTTCTCCATTGCGTTTGGAACAGCACACGTAGAATACTGTTGGATGAAACTCATCACTGAGTCTTCTGGATCCGTTCCAAATTTAGGTGCATCCTTGATCCACAGCAACATATGTATATGAGGAGCGCCTCTTGCTTGGTACTCCTTTCTCCAGAAGAAATCCAACACCTCTCCAAGAGGTGGATTCTTCTTATTCATGATGAAAGACATCATAGCTTCAAATCTATGATTGAAGTACCTACATACATTGACTGGATCCAAAGAGCACATTTCTCCGGGTGTCTTGAATTCGATGTTATCTACGTTAGCATTTGCCTCTCGTAGAAATTCAAGTAAGTCTTCCCAGCCATACTCGGCACAGCTCAGAGTGAGGAACCATGTGGGAGTACCTAAGTTCCTCAGCATACATTTTAAATCACCATGACGACGGTACCAGTACTCATTAGTACCACGCTGACACGCAATGAGATTAATCAGGTGAGAATCCAAAATACTGTCTTGGACATTGACTTTATCCATAAAGTCACTTGCCGAGATGTTTTGCATGTGTATACCACTTTTCAAGATGTGGTTCACTGCATATGACAGTCCAGACAGATCGCTTTCAAACAGGAGATGAAACA
Source organism: Lissotriton helveticus (assembly GCF_964261635.1). NCBI lineage: Eukaryota > Metazoa > Chordata > Amphibia > Caudata > Salamandridae > Lissotriton > Lissotriton helveticus. The sequence goes on from NC_136067.1 coordinate 1,187,797,830, forward strand.
AATAAGGAATGCATTGTCGAAACCTAGCATCTCCTGCATACAATCGCAAAGTCCGGTATTCAGAAGCAGGAATTTGATGAGGTCGCTCATCATATCTTCCTCCCTGACCTGTTGGAAAAAGCTGTGGGAAACACCGAGCTTCCAAACTTTCCTCCCAAACACTAATGGGACTCCCTTTGGCTTGTTTCATTTGAAACAACTCAATAGCATTCCCCATGACTTCCTTGGAATGCAAAGGATGAACACTATAATGTTCATATATTTCTTCACTAGTAGAGGGTTCTACTTTCTCAATTTGACCAGCACACAAATCGCTATCCTCTTCCTCACTTACTTCCTCTTCTGCAACATATACATTCTTATAGTATTTATTATTTTTTTTCAAATACAATGTTGCCTTTTTAACTTTCCTAACATCTACTAAATCTTGCCATATTTTCTTATTCTTTGTCGGAACCCCATTAACTTAGATAACCAGAGGTTCCTCTTCCACTTTTTCTACTCCAATTGTGTTAATGTTTTTCTTCAAATCTAGAGGCAAATAAACAACTCTTCCCTTTAATCCTCTCTGTAAATCTGATGGAGGCAATTTCCCTGTCTTTGGCTCCATTCTTACAATAGCCTGAAAGGGATGGATACTTTGAATCAAAATAGATTCATAAGTATTTAAATCCTTCAATTCAGAAGGAATCTCAACCAATTCCAGATTATTATGAACTGCTCTAGCAGGCATCTGGTTTTGATTTAATTTGCAACAACAATAAGTACACACACGTTGATCCAATCCCAAATCAAAACAATTTTCTACCATCAAGTATGTTGCGAAATCCTTCCATTCGCTATTATTTTCCCTTTCACTAGTGAAATTTGGCCTCTCACTTGATTTGACCTGAAACGTGGCAATTTCCCTCTGGAAATTATCTGTACTGGAAACCTGTACACTATCTTCCACATTACCCGCTTCTTCTTGGTCAATTTCAACATTCTCCTCTTTACTTCCAAAGTAACAAAACTCAATTTTTTCACATATATTCTTCACATCTATTTCAGAACCATGCAAAAGAGCAGCACATAATTTTTTAAGCATAATTGCTGGACTCTTAGCATAATACAACATTCTAACTAATTTCCTCACTTTATTATGATGCACTGCTAGCATCCTGAAATGATGAAAAACACTCTGGCATACTCTCCTGGAAAGACAAGCCAGTGAATGACCATGCAAACCTGTCACTTCTCTCACTCTGCAAGGATCTAATTCTTGCAACAACCTTATTTTCTGCTTCAAACTTTTCTTATTAAATGACCGTACAAAACCACAAAGCAAATTGATGGAATCCTGTCGCACACTACAAATACTACTACACTTCCAGGTGTACCCAGGACCCTTAGCACGTCTTCCTAAAACCTCATTACCTAACACCTCTTCTGCCTCTGTTGTCACAAGTTTTTCTTTTTCAACTGGACAACCATCTTTCACTTCATAAGCACGACCACTGGTGTCAACTGCATGCACCAAATCATTATCCTGGAAATAACTCTCCTCATTAAAAAATGCCTCACAGCTTGAACTATGAATCCATTCTCCAGAAAAAACTTCACAAAAATTACTACGATTAACTATTCTCTTCCATCTACTATTTCTTTTGAAATCATAAATTGCCTTGTTTAGCTTCCTAATTCTATTGATTATCAAAATAAATAACTTACGTTTAATTTCAAATGCCTGATCAATAACTTTCTCAACTTTTTTTTTTCTCTTATAAAAAACCACTTTCTGTTGACCTTTCTTAATATTTTTTAACAAATTGCCAATTATCCTGTTGCGGAACATTCGTTTACGAATGTCCCTAAACTGTTGTTTCCTTCTACTATCATGCACAGAGTTATCTCTTGCTCCAGCAGTAAAATTTTTGATTGGCCTTTCCTTTCCATTTGAATTGCTTCTCTTTTTATGGACTGAAACATTTTCTGTAGTAATATTTTTTTTACTACACATATTTCTTATGAATGTTTTTGTACTCTTACCCGGTGCTTTCTTCGTGACTTGACAAATCTTTTTGTTAGAGGACTGCTGCTTCTTTTGATTCACCTGCTGTCTTTGACGTTTTGCAGCCTTTCTCTCTCTTTCTTTCGTTGGCATGGTGAAATGTTGAAATGATCTGCAGTTGAATCTGTGGTAAAATATATTAAAAATTTTTATTAACCACTATTACCAAACAGTAAATCAATAACAGTGATCAAAAACTTAACACACTACTTGACATTTTAAATAGAAGATTTTTTAGTCCTTGGCAAATTTACAATACAGAAATAGCAGAAAAGAAATGGAATTTATATTCATGTTACCTGTGCTATTTTATATGTGAATCTGATCTAATTTTATGAGCATATTTTAATATTTTATTGAAGACACTACACATAACCTGTTTTTGAAGGTGTCTTTATTTTTAAATTAAACGGTTTACACTTTTACTTTTTATTTATTATAAATTTTAAAAATAAATGTTTATAGTTCCATAGGCTCAAGCAGGTCAGCTTCCCACCCTATGTCATATAATTCGGACAAATCTGCATCCTCATCACGCTCTTCTTCATCCTCAGGATTTAAATCATCCAAGGGATCAACATCCACTGATGTTTCAATTACAAGTTCAATGATGAGGTCAAAATCAACTGATTGCAGATTGTCGCTCATGTTGATGTTGTCTTTATCTTTAAAGAAAGATAACAACAATGAGATGTTGCAGAGTAAGAGACAAATCTCAGAGATTATAATAGTGAAATTGTTTAACAAGAGTAACATTTTGCAGCTATTATTTAGCCATGTCCAGCGATGCTGAGCAGGTGAAGCCTATGTCTAATTTTTCAGTGAACAGGACTCATCTCTTCTTAACCTTGGATAAGCCTCACCAACTCTGTGTCCCCTGCACATACTTAAATGTAAAGGGGCAGATTTATGTTAAATGGCACATCCCCAGGCATGCACCAGTTAACGTGCACCGCTGCTCTGCCACCCATGGTGTGCCGTATTTACAATCAGATAGGAGAAAGCTGCGTCAAAACCCTGCGCCTGCTTTAAGCAGGCATAGGTCTTGACGCAACATTGTGGAGATGGGGCACCCCTGAGCCTTGCTTGAGCTGCATCGCACTTGCGATACAACTCCAGCAATCACTACCTTTACAGCACAGATACGTCACGCATCTGTGCCATTTTTGCCCCATGATGCCCCGCATTGTAAATGCAGCACACCATGGGTGGCGGAACAGCGGCGCAGGATGACTGGCACATCCCTGGTGATGCGCCAGTCATCATAAATCTATCCCTAAGCTTCTTATCTTGTTACAGATGAACCGCCATATGTACCATCAAACTATTTTACATTTCCTAAATAGGGAATTTTAAGGAATAAATAGCGATTCTTTACCATTCCAAATTTGCAATGAGCAAATTGCTAATTGCAAATTACCCATTCATTTCCATGGGCCAGGATACCCATATGAATGAAGGTGCAATTTGCGATTAGCAATTAGCTCATCGCAAATTAGGAATTTTTCCAAAGGTGCAGGGGTGTCTCAAGAACACCCTGCTGCACCCCTGAAAAAGAAATTTGGGGGCATATGGCGCACATAAATTTTAACAACATTCCTTTACCTCAAAAACGATTTTCAATTCATAATTTGAAAACACTGCCCACAGGGAAATTACTTAAAATGTCCTTAAGACACATGAAAGTGTTTTTTGATTGCCTTTCCAGCATGGTTGGGTCACTTTTAACATGGCTATGTAACACAAACATTTAAAATCTAAATTTGCCATGCACAGGTGGGAGCATATTTACAAGCAATTTGCGCCACAGAGAAAGGTCTTACATTAAAATGGGAAAAATAACATCAGGGACAGTCAATTGCCTTATAAAGAAGCATACACCATTATGTCCTTGTCATAAATTTAAAAACAATTCCTTTTCCCCAAAAACGATTTTCAAATCATAATTTCAAAACACTGCACATGGGAAAATTACTTAAAATGTCCTTAAGACACATAAAAGCGTTTTTTGATTGCCTTTGCAGCATGTTTGTATCACTTTTAACATGGCTATGTAACACAAACATTCCAAATCTAAATTTTCCATGCACAGGTGGGAGCATATTTACAAGCAATTTGCGCCACATAATTCATAATTTTCTCCTTAAAGCACACTATTCTCTATCTAAATTAAAGAAATATTTTCTCACCTTAGCAAATACTTTGAGTTTGAAAACAGTCTCAGAAACACACCAATTTGTCTTCAGCAGAGCAAAAGGTATGCACTCCAGAGTCTGCAGCTATCAAAAGCACAGAAATGCTGTAATTCTTCACACATATCTCTCATGTCACCCAATCAAAACTCTTCCCTCACTTTTTTTCAAATGAAAACCCTTCCCCCCTCTGCCATTTCATGCCTTTTCTGCATGGCAACCACCTCTTCGAAGACGTCTGGTGTTTGCAAGTTCACACAACAATGTTGCAATTGAACTCTGAACTCTCAGTGCACCTGCATATCCAGTGCATTCTTTCATTTAATGATTTTTTATTGACCATTCAAAATACATCTTTCAAATAACTCATCCATGCACCCTAACTTTCTGTTTTCAGCAATCAAAATCCACCAATCACCGTTACTGCTTCATGAAAACAGAAACTCCACAGTTTTTTTCATTTTAAACTCTCATTTTTTCAACTGCCATTTCATTGCCACACTTCATCTGACTGCAGGAGAACCTTCTCTCACCATGTTTTCTGTCTGGATTGTTGGACATAGTTATATCCACTGGGCTCACAGGTATGCTGAGAACAGAAAATTACCTAACCTCAATTTACAAGATGTGGAAATTAAGTGGTTTGGCCACAGAGGATTAAAATGTCACCAATTGATACCATTGGTGAAAACCTTTATGCATTTGCCCAAACCTGACCTGTTAATTGTGCACTGTGGAGGTAATGATTTGGACACTTTGACTGGGGTAGATCTGGAAATGCTTTTAAAGGACACCTTTGAGCAATTAATGGCACTTTTTCCTCCGACTGCCTTGGTATATTCAAATATATGCCAAAGACAGAAATGGAGGTGGTCAAACCAATTTTGTCCACAAATTGAGAAGTCGAGGAAGCATGTAAACAAATCTGTTTCAGCTTACATGAGAGACCATGGAATGGGCTCCATGTACAACAATAACTTGCGTTACTACATGCAAGATATCTACAGAGGAGATGGAGTTCACTTCTCAGATGAGGGCAACAGAATTTTCACACTGAATTTAAGACTGTGCATTGGTACCTACTTATAAGTACCTAAATGTACCATAAACCCAAAAGCTCTTCTCAGAGCTACCCTACATCTGATCACTCACAATTATTATTTTACTCTAACTTTTTCCACTAATTTTCAACAAAGTACGCTCCCCGGGGCGCTACCCGGTACGCGAACCGGGAGCTAACCTCGCGAATTTTTTTTTAAAAATGGTTTTTTCTCGCACATATAACCCTCCTCAGCCACCCTCACAAAACCTAGGGGGTCAAGATAAGTCTACCGTGCCCCCTTCTACCCATTCTGAACATTATTTGCCCTCCATTTTGTATCTTAATTCGACCGAAACACAAAATGGTGGACTCCCGTAACGCTTAAGGTTCGCGAACCGGGGCGCTCAACGGTTCGCGTACCGGGTCGCTCCCTGGGAAGCGCACCATCAAAAAAGGTGGGAAAGTAGTTTACAGAAAAGCCACTGGAGACAATTTCACCAAATATAGATTAGCTCATACTACATACCAATCCCTACCATTTTCACAAATTTGATTGGAATTCCATTTAGCCATTTAGCCTGTAGACCTCTCTAAATACCCTGAGGTAAATTACTTCTCAAAACACATCTGAAGTGTTGGAATTGACAACCAATTAAAATGTTACTTTCATTTTCTACTTTTTTTACCTGACATTTGATTGGTTATGTACCTGAATATATATAAAAGAAGAGAATGAAACACAGCCATTTTGACTACTACTTCCTGGTGTACATTTCAATTGGATTTTCACTAATCACTTCAACTTCTTTCTAAAGGTAAGTTGTTTATTTTAAAAACTGAACTATATTGTGCACTATCAGTTAATATGGTAAACTTTTTCTGATAGTTATATACTATCCCTCTGTAGTAGTTATAGATTTAGATAGACTTCTCTGTTATAGTTATGGATGGAGTTAGGCTTCTCTTTTATAATTATGAATTTACTTACGTTAAATCACATACACTTTTTTATATTCCTACTTCCACTCTGATACTATACACTGCCCAAAGATAAATTCTCTGTTAAAAAATGCCTATCTAAAATTAATCCCAACAGTGCCCTATCTCTACTAATATATATTTTTTTTATCCAAATTTCAGGCAACATGGAAGGCGAACAGAAAGTTTCATTCATTTCAAATTGTCCTGCAACAGAGCAGCCAAGAATTAATTGATCCAAATTATATAGAATTTATGGATGAAACTTGGGACCAAGAACTACTGCAATGTGTGCAAGCAGTGGATGACCTCCTTCAAAATGAGGACATTTTACACCCTCATAGATTACAAGCTATGTTCAATGAAAATGACGACATTTCAGACAGTGAAATGTTAGAAATGTTATTAAATTTTGAAACACAATCACAATAATAAATAATTGCTTGAAAAATAAAAAAAATAAAAAAATAATCAACAAAACCAACAATCAATTAACATACAGTATTTGAAAAGTCTATCATTCATTTTTCATTGCAGTACGCTGCCCAGAACGCTTCCCGGTTCGCGGACCGGGCGCTACCCACGAAAAAAAACAAAATTTTTTTTTATTTTTTTTTGCCCCGCGGGGCCCTTTTAAAACCTCCACATTAAACCTAGGGGGTCAGGGAGGATCTAGTATGCCCCCTTATGGTTATTTCCCCCTTTGTTTTGGCCTCCTTTTGTCTCTCAATCCTACCGAGAGACAAGATGGCGGCCGCTCCGGACTGTTTAGAATGTTGACAGACACCGGAGAACCAATCAGCTTCGCTACGCGAAGTTCCGGTAGGCGTAAGGTCCGCGAACGGGGCGCTGCCCGGAGCGCGCTTACAGATATATATCTTTTTTTAAACGTTAATTTCTCAAAATCCACTGGAGCACATATATTGAGACCTACAAAAGGCACATCGGGCTACCAGTCCCTACAATTTTGCCAAGTTTCGTGCAAATCCATTCAGCCGTTCAGGCTAAAAGTGAGGCCAACCGCCCTATGGAAAACTCAATGTTAAAAACACGTTTTGGGACCCCCCTTTTTTCTCAACCCCCCCTGGACGAACCCCCCCCAAATTTCCAGGGGCTGCTCAGAAACAAAATGTTCCATTTTCCAGAAAATTTCAGCCAATTCCGTCCACAAACGCCAAAGTTATTAGACATACAATTTTCAAAAATCCCATAGGGAAAAAATCCTAACTATATATACCTACTGGCGACCGCCAGTAGGTAATATATATATCTATATATATATATATATATATATATATATATATATATATATATATATTACCTACTGGCGGTCGCCAGTAGGTATATATAGTTAGGATTTTTTCCCTATGGGATTTTTGAAAATTCTATGTCTAATAACTTTGGCGTTTGTGGACGGAATTGGCTGAAATTTTCAGCAAAATGGAACATTTTGTTTCTGAGCAGCCCCTGGAAATTTGGGGGGAGTTGGTCCAGGGGGGGCCGAGAAAAAAGGGGGGTCCCAAAACGTGTTTTTTACATTGAGTTTTCCATAGGGCGGTTAGCCTCACTTTTAGCCCGAACGGCTGAATGGATTTGCACGAAACTTGGCAAAATTGTAGGGACTGGTAGCCCGATGTGCCTTTTGTAGGTCTCAATATATGTGCTGCAGTGGATTTTGAGAAATTAACGTTCAAAAAAAGATATATATCTGTAAGCGCGGACCAGGCAGCGCCCCGGTTCGCGTACTTGACGCGTAACGGAACTTCGCGTAGCGAAGCTGATTGGCTCTCCGGTGTCTGTCAACATTCTAAACAGTCCGGAGCGGCCGCCATCTTGTCTCTCGGTAGGATCGAGAGACAAGAGGAGGCCAAAACAAAGGGGGAAATAACTATAAGGGGGCATAGTAGATCCTCGCTGACCCCCTAGGTTTAATGTGGAGGTTTTAAAGGGGCCCCGCGAAGCAAAAAAAACATTTTTTTTTTTGTTTTTTTTCGTGGTTAGCGCCCGGTACGCGAACCGGGAAGCGTTCTGGGGAGCGTACCACAATGAAAAATGAATGATAGACTTTTCAAATGCTGTATGTTAATTGGTTGTTGGTTTTGTTGATTATTTTTTATTTTTTTTTATTTTTTAAGCTTTTTTTATTGTGTTTCATAATTTATTAAACTTTCTAACATTTCATTGTCAGAAATTTCATAATAATCATGGAATATAGATTGTAGTCTCTGAGGTTGTAAAATGTCCTCATTTGCAAGGAGGTTATCTACTGCTTGTACACATTGCAGTAGTTCTTGGTCCCAAGTTTCATCCATAAATTCAATCTCATTTGGATCAATGATTTCTGTGTTGGACTCTGGAAGGACAATTTCAAATGAAATGTTTTGTTCACTTTCCATTTTCCCTGAAATTTGCATAAAAAAAATATATATTAGTAGAGGTAGGGCACTGTTGGGATTAATTTTAGATAGGCAGTTTTTAACAGAGAATTTATCTTTGGGCAGTGTATAGTATCAGAGTGGAAGTAGGAATATAAAAAAGTGTATCTAAATTTATAAGTACTACAGAGGGATAGTATATAACTAACAGAAAAAGTTTGCCATATTAACTTAAAGTGCACAATATACTTCAGTTTTAAAAATAACAACTTACCTTTAAAAAGAAGTTGAAGTTATTAATGAAAATCCTATTGAAATGTACACCAGGAAGTAGTAGTCAAAATGGCTGTGTTTCCTTCTCTTCCTTTATATATATTCGGGTACATAACCAATCAAATGTCAGGTAAAAAAAGTAGAAAATGAAAGTAACATTTTAATTGGTTGTCAATTCCAACATTTCAGATGTGTTTTGTGAAGTAATTTACCTCACGGTATTTAGAGAGGTCTACAGGCTAAATGTCTAAATGGAATTCCAATCAAATTTGTGAAAATGGTAGGGATTGGTATGTAGTATGAGCTAATCTATATTTGGTGAAATTGTCTCAAGTGGCTTTTCTGTGAACAACTTTCCCACCTTTTTTGATGGTGCGCTTCCCAGGGAGCGACCCGGTACGCGAACCGTTGAGCGCCCCGGTTCGCGTACCTTAAGCGTTCCGGGAGTCCACCATTTTGTGTTTCGGTCGAATTAAGATACAAGATGGAGGGCAAATAATGTTCAGAATGGGTAGAAGGGGGCACGGTAGACTTATCTTGACCCCCTAGGTTTTCTGAGGGTGGCTGAGGAGGTTTATATGTGCGAAAAAAAAACATTTTTTTAAAAAATTTCGCGAGGTTAGCTCCCGGTACGCGTACCGGGTAGCGGCCCAGGGAGTGTACTTTGTTGAAAATTAGTGAAAAAAGTTAGAGTAAAATAATAATTGTGAGTGATTAGATGTAGGGTAGCTCTGAGAAGAGCTTTTGGGTTTATGGTACATTTAGGTACTTATAAGTAGGTACCAATGCACATTTTTAAATTCAGAGTGAAAATTCTGTTGCCCTCATCTGAGAAGTGAACTCCATCTCCTCTGTAGATATCTTGCATGTAGTAACGCAAGTTATTGTTGTACAGGGAGCCCATTCCATGGTCTCTCATGTAAGCTGAAACAGATTTGTTTACATGCTTCCTCGACTTCTCAATTTGTGGACAAAATTGGTTTGACCACCTCCATTTCTGTCTTTGGCATATATTTGAATATACCAAGGCAGTCTAAAGAAAAAGTGCCATTAATTGCTCAAAGGTGTCCTTTAAAAGCATTTCCAGACCTACACCAGTCAAAGTGCCCAAGTCATTACCTCCACAGTGCACAATTAACAGGTCAGGTTTTGGCAAATGCATAAAGGTTTTCACCAATGGTATCAATTGGTGACATTTTAATCCTCTGTGGCCAAACCACTTAATTTCCACATCTTGTAAATTGAGGTTAGGTAAATTCCTGCTTTCAACGTACCTTTGAGCCCAGTGAATATAACTATGACCAACAATCCAGACAGAAAACATGGTGAGAGAAGGTTCTCCTGCAGTCAGATGAAGTGTGGCAATGAAATGGCAGTTGAAAAAATGAGAGTTTGAAATGAAAAAAACTGTGGAGTTTCTGTGTTCATGAAGCAGTAACAGTGATTGGTGGATTTTGATTGATGAAAACAGAAAGTTAGGGTGTACAGATGTGTTGTTTGAAAGATGTATTTTGAGTGGTCAATAAAAAATCATTAAATGAAAGAAAGCACTGGATATGCAGGTGCACTGAGAGTTCAGAGTTCAATTGCAACATTGTTGTGTGAACTTGCAAACACCAGAGTTTCTCCAAGAGGTGGTTGCTATGGAAAATAGGCAGAAAGGGCAGAGGGGGAAGGGTTTTCATTTGAAAAAAAGTGAGGGAAGAGTTTTGATTGGGTGACATGAGAAATATGTGTGAAGAATTACAGCATTTCTGTGCTTTTGATAGCTGCAGACTCTGGAGTGCATACCTTTTGCTCTGCTGAAGACAAATTGGTGTGTTTCTGAGACTGTTTTCAAACTCAAAGTATTTGCTAAGGTGAGAAAATATTTCTTTACTTTAGATAGAGAATAGTGTGCTTTAAGGAGAAAATTATGATTTATGTGGCGCAAATTGCTTGTAAATATGCTCTCACATGTGCATGGAAAATTTTGATTTTGAATGTTTGTGTTACATAGCCATGTTAAAAGTGACCCAACCATGCTGGAAAGCCAATCAAAAAATGATTTCATGTGTTTTAATGACATTTTAAGTCATTTTCTGATGTTCAGTGTTTAGAAATTATGATTTGAAAATCGTTTTTGTGGAAAAGGAATTGTTTTTAAATTCATGACAAGGATATAATGGTGTATGGTTCTTTATAAGGCAATTGACTGTCCCTGATGTTATTTTTCTCATTTTAGTGTAAGACCTTTCTCTGTGGCGCAAATTGCTTGTAAATATGCTCTCACATGTGCATGGAAAATTTAGATTTTGAATGTTTGTGTTAAATAGCCATGTTAAAAGTGACCAAACCATGCTGGGAAGGCAATCAAAAAACGCTTTCATGTGTTTTAATGACATTTTAAGTCATTTTCCCATGTGCAGTGTTTAGAAATTATGATTTTAAAATCGTTTTTGGGGAAAAGGAATTGTTTATAAAATCATGACAAGGACATAATGGTGTATGGTTCTTTATAAGGCAATTGACTGTTCCTGATGTTATTTTTCTCATTTTAGTGTAAGACCTTTCTCTGTGGCGCAAATTGTTTGTAAATATGCTCTTACATGTGCATGGAAAATTTTAATTTTCAATGTTTGTGTTACATAGCCATGATAAAAGTGACCCAACCATGCAGGAAAGCCAATCAAAAAACGCTTTCATGTGTTTCAATGACATTTTAAGTCATTTTCTCATGTGCAGTGTTTTGAAATTATGATTTGAAAATCGTTTTTGGGAAAAAGGAATTGTTTTTAAATTCATGAGAAGGACATAATGGTGTATGGTTCTTTATAAGGCAATTGTCTGTCCCTGATGTTATTTTTCCCATTTTAATGTCAGACCTTTCTTTGTGGTGCAAATTGCTTGTAAATATGCTCCCACCTGTACATGGAAAATTTTGATTTTGAATGTTTGTGTTACATAGCCATGTTAAAAGTGACCCTACCATGCAGGAAAGCCAATCAAAAAACGCTTTTATGTGTCTTAAGGACAATTTAAGTAATTTTCCCATGTGTAGTGTTTTGAAGTTATGATTTGAAAATCGTTTTTGAGGTAAAGGAATGTTGTTAAAATTTATGTGCGCCATATGCCCCCAAATTTCTTTTTTAGGGTTGCAGCAGGGTGTTCTTGAGACACCCCTGCACCTTTGGAATAAATTCCTAATTTGTGATGAGCAAATTGTTAATCGCAAATTGCACCTTCATTTATATGAGCCTCGTAGCCCATGGAAATGAATGGGTAATTTGCAATTAGCAATTTTCTCAAAGCAAATTTGGAATGGTAAAGAATCGCTATTTATTCCTTAAAATTCGCTTTTTTGGAAATGCAAAATAGTTATATGATACATATGGCGGTTGATGTCTAACAAGATAAGAAGCTTATGGATACATTTATGATGACTGGCGCAATGAAGTAGAAATCACTTACTTCATTGGTAGGCCTTTACAATAAATTATCTCCTCTGTATTCTTCATCAAGCGTAACTTTAATCTGCAATCCTGAGTAGGCCTCACCTTAAACAAACCTCTGGATAGGCCACATCTTATTGTCATCCTGAATTAATCATTTAAAATGCTAGGGACAGATTTATGATAGGTGTATACCTCTTTTGTGCCACTTAGAAAACATTGTCCATGGGGAAATGACTTAAAATGTCCTTAAGACACATGAATGTGTTATTTTAAAACGTTTGCAATTTTTTTGGGTCACTTTCAACATGGCTATGTGTCTGAAACAGTCAAAATCTAAATTTGCAATGCACAGGTGGGAGCATATTTACAAGGAATGTGCTTCATGGGGAAAGGTCTTATAATGTAATATGGGAAAAATGACATTAGAGATACTGAAATGCTTTATAGAGAAGCATACACCATTATGTCCTTGTCATAAATTTGCAAACCATTACTTTTCCACAAAAATGATTTTCAAATTATATTTTGAAAACACTGCACATGTGGAAATTACTTAAAATGTCAATAATTCAAAATTTGTGATTCCTTAAATGCAATGTATCCAAAAAAAAATAAGTAAAAAATGATATTAAGGATTTGGAAACTACCACCAACTTCTAGTTTGTGGTAATTTGCGAATTCTTTTCAAAAAGCATTTTTTTCAACAAAAAAAAAGGTCCCATATGACGCCCATACATGCCATTAGGGCATGTAGGTGTGCCATGTGCTCCCAAATTTCTTTTTCAGGGGTGCAGCAGGGTGTTCTTGAGATACCCCTGCACGCTTGAAAAAAATTCTATTTTGTGATGAGCTAATTGCTAATCACAAATTGCAACATTAATTCCTATGAGCCTCCTAGCCCATGGAAATGAATGGGTAATTTGCAATTAGCAATTTGCTCATTGCAAATTAGGAATAGTAAAGAATTGCTATTTATTCCTTAAAATTTGCTATTTAGGAAATGCAAAATAGTTTGATGGTACATATGGTGGTTCATCTGTAACAAGATAAGAAGCTTAGGGATACATTTATGATGACTGGCGCAATAAAGTGCACATTACTTACTTCATTGGTAGTCCTTTATATGTATTATCTCCTCTGTATTCTTCATCAAGCGTAACTTTAATCTGCAATCCTGAGTAGGCCTCACCTTAAACAAACCTCTGGATAGGACACACTTTATTGTCATCCTGGATTAATCATTTAAAATGCTAGGGATAGATTTATGATAGGTGTATGCCTTTTTTCTGCCACTGTGCGTCACTTTTATGATGCAGCGGTGGTGCATAATATTTGCTATGAGGTGACAACATTAAAAATTGATGCATTTAGGCAGATATGTCATGGTGTAAAAAAAAAACGTACCACATAAAACCCAATCAGCAGTAATGCAAAAGATGCACCATGTCGCAAGACAGGCCTCACTTGGGGCCATATGTATCAAGCTAATTAGCATTTGCAAAGATCAAAATTCTATGAATTTCGGCCTTTGCGAATGTTAATTAGACAAATGGTATGTATCAAACAACTTTGATGCAAAATAAGGAGTAGCAAAATTTGCTATTCCTTATTTTGCGATTGCACTGAAGCATTTGTAAATTTTGTGACTACTTAAATGCAATGTATCAAACAAAAACTATGTAAAAAATGACATTAAGGATTTGGAAACTATTGTGGTAAATTAGTGGTAATTTGTGAATTCTTTTCAAAAAGTTTTTTTCAAAAAAACAAAAGGTGCCATATGACGCCAACACATGCCCTTAAGGCATGTATGTGTGCCATATGCCCCTAAATTTCTTTTTCAGGGGTGCAGCAGGGTGTTCTTGAGACACCCCTGCACCCTTGGAAAAATTCCTACTTTGTGATGAGCAAATTGCTAATCGCAAATTAAACCTTCATTCATATTAGCCTCCTAGGCCATGGAAATGAATGGGTAACTTGCAATTAGCAATTTGCTCATCGCAAATTAGGAATGGTAAAGAATCGCTATTTATTCCTTAAAATTCGCTATTTAGAAAATGTAAAATATTTTGATGATACATATGGCAGTTCATCTGTAACAAGATAAGAAGCTTAGGGATAGATTTATGATGAGTGGCGCATCACCAGGGATGTGACAGTCATCCAGCGCCACTGTTCCGCCACCCATGTTGTGCTGCATTTACAATGCGGCGCAGCATGGGGCAAAAACGGCACAGATGCGTGACGCATCTGTGCCGTAAAGGTGGCGCATTGCTGGAGTTGTATCGCAAGTGCGATGCAGCTCCAGCAAGGCTCAGGGGTCCCCCATCTCTACAATGCTGCGTCAAGACCTATGCCAGCTTCAAGCAGGCGCAGGGTTTTGACGCAGCTTTCTCCTATCTGATTGTAAGTAGTGTGTTATGTTTTTGATCACTATTACTGATTTACTGTTTGATAATAATGTTTATTAACATTTTTTATTATATTTTTCCTCAGATTCAACTGCAGATCATTTCAAGATTTAAATATGCCTACAAAAATAAGAGAGATAAAGGCTGCAAAACGTCAAAGACAGCAGGAGAAAAAAAAAACGCAGCAGTCCTCTAACAAAAAGATTTCTCAAGCCATGAAGAAAGCACCGGGTAAGAGCTCTAAATATTTCATAAGAAATATTTCTAATAAAAAAAATATTAGTACAGAAAATGTTTCAATCCATAACACGAGAAGTAAATCAAATGGAAAGAAAAGGACAAATGAAAATGTTACTGCTAGAGCAAGAGATAAATCTGTGCATGATAGTAGAAGGAAACAACAGTTTAGGGAGATTCGTAAACAAATGTTCCGTAACAGGATAATTGGCAATTTGTTAAAAAATATTAAGAAAGGTCAACAGAAATTAGTTTTTTATAAGAGAAAAAAAAAGTTGAGAAAGTTATTGATCAGGCATTTGAAATTAAACGTAAGTTATTTATTTTGATAATCAATAGAATTAGGAAGCTAAACAAGGCAATTTTTGATTTCAAAAGAAATAGTAGATGGAAGAGAATAGTTAATCGTAGTAATTTTTGTGAAGTTTTTTCTGGAGAATGGATACATAGTTCAAGCTGTGAGGCATTTTTTAATGAAGAGAGTTATTTCCAGGATAATGATTTGGTGCATGCAGTTGACATCAGTGGTCGTGCTTATGAAGTGAAAGATGGTTGTCCAGTTGAAAAAGAAAAACTTGTGACAACAGAGGCAGAAGAGTTGTTAGGTAATGAGGTTTTAGGAAGACGTGCTAAGGGTCCTGTGTACACCTGGAAGTGTAGTAGTATTTGCAGTGTGCAACAGGATTCCATCAATTTGCTTTGTGATTTTGTACGGTCATTTAACAAAAAAAGTTTGAAGCAGAAAATGAGGTTGTTGCAAGAATTAGATCCTTGCAGAGTAAGAGAAGTGACAGGTTTGCATGGTCATTCACTGGCTTGTCTTTCCAGGAGAGTATGCCAGAGTGTTTTTCATCATTTCAGGATGCTAGCAGTGCATCATAACAAAGTGAGGAAGTTAGTTAGAATGTTGTATTATGCTAAGAGTCCAGCAATTATGCTGAAACAATTATGCGCTGCTCTTTTGCATGGTTCTGAAATAGATGTGAAGAATATATGTGAAGAAATTGAGTTTTGTTACTTTGGAAGTAAAGAGGAGAATGTTGAAATTGAGCAAGAAGTAGAGGGTCATTTGGAAGATAGTGTACATGTTTCCAGTACAGATAATTTCCAGAGGGAAATTGCGACGTTTGACATGAAATCAAGTGAGAGGCCTAATTTCACTTGTGTGTGTTGTAGACGCACTTTTTATAAGAATCAGACTAAGTTAGTGGATTTATATGCAAAAAGTGAAAGGGAAAATAATAGTGAATGGAAGGATTTTGCAACATACTTGATGGTAGAAAATTGTTTTGATTTGGGATTGGATCAACGTGTGTGTACTTATTGTTGTAACAAATTAAAACAAAACCAGATGCCTGCTAGAGCAGTTCATAATAATCTGGAATTGGTTGAGATTCCTTCTGAATTGAAGGACTTAAATACTTATGAATCTATTTTGATTCAAAGTATCCATCCCTTTCAGGCTATTGTAAGAATGGAGCCAAAGACAGGGAAATTGCCTCCATCAGATTTACAGAGAGGATTAAAGGGAAGAGTTGTTTATTTGCCTCTAGATTTCAAGAAAAACATTAACACAATTGGAGTAGAAAAAGTGGAAGAGGAACCTCTGGTTATCTTAGTTAATGGGGTTCCGACAAAGAATAAGAAAATATGGCAAGATTTAGTAGATGTTAGGAAAGTTAAAAAGGCAACATTGTATTTGAAAAAAAATAATAAATACTATAAGAATGTATATGTTGCAGAAGAGGAAGTAAGTGAGGAAGAGGATAGCGATTTGTGTGCTGGTCAAATTGAGAAAGTAGAAACCTCTACTAGTGAAGAAATATATGAACATTATAGTGTTCATCCTTTGCATTCCAAGGAAGTCATGGGGAATGCTATTGAGTTGTTTCAACTGAAACAAGCCAAAGGGAGTCCCATTAGTGTTTGGGAGGAAAGTTTGGAAGCTCGGTGTTTCCCACAGCTTTTTCCAATAGGTCAGGGAGGAAGATATGATGAGCGACCTCATCAAATTCCTGCTTCTGAATACCGGACTTTGCGATTGTATGCAGGAGATGCTAGGTTTCGACAATGCATTCCCTATTTGTTTCATCTCCTGTTTGAAAGCGATCTGTCTGGACTGTCATATGCAGTGAACCACATCTTGAAAAGTGGTATACACATGCAAAACATCTCGGCAAGTGACTTTATGGATAAAGTCAATGTCCAAGATAGTATTTTGGATTCTCACCTGATTAATCTCATGGCGTGTCAGCGTGGTACTAATGAGTACTGGTACCGTCGTCATGGTGATTTAAAATGTATGCTGAGGAACTTAGGTACTCCCACATGGTTCCTCACTCTGAGCTGTGCCGAGTATGGCTGGGAAGACTTACTTGAATTTCTACGAGAGGCAAATGCTAACGTAGATAACATCGAATTCAAGACACCCGGAGAACTGTGCTCTTTGGATCCAGTCAATGTATGTAGGTACTTCAATCATAGATTTGAAGCTATGATGTCTTTCATCATGAATAAGAAGAATCCACCTCTTGGAGAGGTGTTGGATTTCTTCTGGAGAAAGGAGTACCAAGCAAGAGGTGCTCCTCATATACATATGTTGCTGTGGATCAAGGATGCACCTAAATTTGGAACGGATCCAGAAGACTCAGTGATGAGTTTCATCCAACAGTATTCTACGTGTGCTGTTCCAAACGCAAAGGAGAAGAAAAGCCTAAGAGAAAAAGTTCTGCGTTTCCAAAGCCATCGATGTGGAAAGTACTGCCGACGTAAATTCCGAAACAAAGACAAGTTCTACACCAAATGTCGTTTCGGCTTTCCACGACCGGTGATTTCTAAAGGAAGAGTAAACAGTTTGATGTCTTCGCTGCGACATAATGTGATGAAGAAATCACCTAAAAACACTTACAATTTGAAGAGGAACGAAGAGTCCAAGTACATCAACGACTACAACCCGGTGATTTTGTCCATGTGGAATGCTAACATGGATATACAGTTTGTGGCTGATAACTGTATGGCTGTGGCTCGGTATGTGACGTCTTACATCACCAAAAAAGAGAAGACAGAATTGAAGGATATGTGGGAGGACATTTCCCATGAAAAGAGCCTCAGCAAGAAGTTGTACAGTTTCAGTCTGAAGATGTTGTCGCATCGAGAAATCGGAGCGTACGAATGTTCTGACCGGTTGTCTTCAGCAAGTCTCTATGCCAAGTCCAGGAGTATCGTTTGGGCGAGTCTTGGTCTTGCTGCAACGCGTAATCGAGTTCTCAAACCTGTGCGGGAAATTGAGTATTTGGCGGAAAAGGAGCCAAACAGTACCGACATTTTGAAGACAAACATGTTGGATACATATTATCCAAATCGAAGCAGTCACCTAGAGAATGTTTGTCTGTATGAGGTTCTGCAAAATTACATGTTCAAGAGGAACATCAAAGAAGATACTGAGAAAGGAGTGTATGCTGTAATAGGAAGTGAGGGATGTCTGGTCAAGCAAAGAAAATGCCACTTGATAAACCATCGAAAATTGAGTGGCGAATCTCCTGAAAAAAAGGAGTTTTTCTATTTAGCACTTTTGCAACTTTTCAAGCCTTGGCGTGCAGAAGAGGAACTGCTTGGAGATTTCCTCTGTTACGAAGACTCTTTCAATGCCGCCAAGGAGACCATAGAATGTCCTGCTTTTCCCAAATATGTAGAAATGTTGAATGCGGAAATTGAGCAGGAAGCAACGATTGCAGCCGAGATTGCCAGAGACAGTTCTCAGGACAGTCAGAGTTCTGCTTCATTGAGTCAGGATCCACTAGGAGGACCTCTTATTGAAAATGAAGCTGCCACTGCTATGAATGAAGTGGAAAGAGCCATGGCACATGCTCAAGAGGATGCGGTTAACTTAGAAGAGTTGGAAAAGCAACTTAACGTTGAGCAGAGGAAAATATATGACGAAGTTACCATGCAAATTGATCATGGATTAAGTCATGATAAGAAAGAGTGCTCATGTACGTCGTTGAAGCCTGTCCGACTGTACGTGAGTGGAGAAGCGGGAACTGGAAAAAGTTTCCTCATTAAAGCAATTTCATGCTATTTGCAGGAAAGGACAGAGTCATCGCTGTCTTGTGTTGTCACTGCTCCAACTGGACTGGCAGCACATAATATTAAAGGGATTACTTTACATCGTTTACTGATGCTGCCAGTGGAGCATGACAACAAATTAGAATATCACAAGCTATCTGGAGATGCTTGTTTTGAAGTTTCAAGAATCTTGAGGAAAATGAAACTTCTTATCATTGACGAAGTAAGCATGGTTTCCAATGTCATGCTTGCCTTTGTGCATTTGAGGATGCAAGAAGTTCTCAAAACAGAGTATGATGTGTTATTTGGTGGCAAACACATCATTGTTTTCGGAGATCTTCTGCAGCTGACACCAGTGAAAGGGCAACCTGTGTTCAAAATGCTCACGCATGAAGATACCAGGAAGTGCCTAGGCAGCATTGGCAACGTCAATATATGGTTAAACTTCAATTATGCTGAACTGCATGAAAATATGCGTCAGGCAAAGGATGAAGTTTACAAGACTATTCTACAAGATGTTAGAATTGGAAAAGTGACCGAGCATGGGAAAGAAGCTTTACATGCACGATTACTGTCAAATTTATATCCAGAACAAGATGTTGTGCCTGAGAATATTTTTCAGAAAATTACTGATAAGAAATCTGGAATATGTTTGATGCCAACTCTTGCAGAATGTGCCAAATTTAACAACAAAATGTTGCATTTAGAAAAGCAAGAGATTGTGAAAGTGGAAGCTATTGATAGAGTAGAGCATATGGGATCAACAATTATTTTGTCTGAGAATCTGAAAACAAAATTGGATTCATTAGAGAAGAGTATATCTAAAACTGCAGGTTTTGAAAAGACTCTGAATGTGTGCTTGAACTGCCGTATAATTTTAAGAAGGAATTTACATGTTGAAAGAGGTCTGGTAAATGGATCAATGGGTAATGTTGTTGATTTTGTGAAATACAGAAATAGAGATGGAATTGAATTTTTAAAAATTAAATTTGATGGCATTGAGGAAGTACAGCTAATTGCTCGTTGTTCTGCTAGATTTTTGCTTGTAAAAGACTTATATGTTCGCCGTAAGCAGTTCCCTGTTTGCTTGGCATATGCGGTGACAATTCATAAATCGCAAGGTTTAAGTGTAGACACTGCATTGGTGAATATTGGCAGTTCTGTGTTCAAGGAGGGTATGGCATATGTGGCATTGTCACGAGTTAGAACTTTATCGGGATTGTACTTGATTGAGTGTGATGTCAGAAACATTTGTGCAGATCTAGATTGTGTTAAGGAATACAATAGGTTAAGAAGAGAGTATGCGCCACATTTGCCTCAGTTTCCTTTGTTTGAGAAACGTCTGGTAGGCCGGAAACGAAGAAATGAGAACAATACTGGGGAGGTTGTAGCAAAAAGACAAAAAGTGAATGAACCTAAAATTACAAGCAGAAACAAAGAGGATTCTGTTGAAGATGTTGTTGGTTTTCAGTTTGAAAACAGTTCTGGTGTCAACTGCTATGCTAATGTAGTAATTAATGTTTTGTTTTCTCTAAAAAATGTAAAAGAAGAGATTGTGGTCAATTCTGATCAAAGATTTTGCAGTTTGTTAAATTCTGTGTTAGAGAAATGTACCACTGATAGAAGAAACATAGAAAGTGTGTCTGAAATTAGAAATCTGTTAGATAGATGTTCAGGCCAAACACAATTCTCTCAAAATATTCAGCAAGATTGTCAGGAGTTTTTAATGTATATGCTTGATGTATTACATGCTGAAGGTGTAGATGTAGATCAGCTGTTTGGGCTTTCTTATCAATGGCAGCATGACTGCGAGAACTGTATGGTATCAAGTACTACTAGTGTAGACTCAGAAAGATTTATATATTTAACTTTGCCAGACAGTAAATCAGTCTCCTTTAATAAGCTAGTAAAAGCTGCTAATCACAACATGGAGTGTAGCCAATGTAAATCTGAAATGATGTCCACATTATTTATACGAACATATGGCCAGTACGTCATTTTAATGTTCCAACGATGTAGGCCTGATGGAACAAAATTGACAACTTTAATAAAAAAATGTGTAGCTTCGCAGTTGTCAATATCAGGAAGGACTTTTGTAACTACAGCAATTATATATCATGACGGCCCTTCAATATCATCAGGACATTACACAGCTTATTTAAAGTCTAGAAATGGCTGGTCATTCTGCAATGATTCTGTTTTAATTTTCAAAAAAAAATTGCCGTATGACCTTAAAAACTCTTACCTGGTGTTTTTAAAACCAAAATTTTAGGGAAATAATCTCGGGATGTGCTCTGTGGAATTTCAAGAAGTTCTAATGGCTCCTACACAATTTGGCCTTGAGGATAAGTGTAGTTCAGAGACATAACTTCT
This sequence comes from Lissotriton helveticus, assembly GCF_964261635.1. Lineage (NCBI taxonomy): Eukaryota > Metazoa > Chordata > Amphibia > Caudata > Salamandridae > Lissotriton > Lissotriton helveticus. The sequence continues at coordinate 1,187,819,260 of NC_136067.1, forward strand.
AATCATAGGATTGGACATCATGGAGATGTATGTGCACTTTGAATGAGTTCAGAAAAACTGTTTCTTTTCATAAGCTAATTGAAGCAGCCAATCAAAACATGCAGTAGAGGGAATGTAAGTCTGCAATGCTGTCTACTGTTTTACATTGCTTTGTGATTAAAAGTGATGTAGAGAATTAAATAATTGTAGTACTCATAGAGGTAGTGTAAGTCTGCTTCATATTAAGCAGTATCAGTGTCATAGGAAATGTAGAACATGACTGAGCAAGAAGGGGAAGATATTACTATTCCAGGATTGTGAAAATGATCTTCAACATTTTAATTGTGAAAGTTGCGGAAATGCCAAATGATGGGATTGGCTTACAAGAAATCCAAGAGTTATAAATATCTCTGACTAGATTTGGCCTTGTGGAAAATAGTGGTAGAGAGCAAGAAGTCATTTATTGCATGTAACGTGTTTTTAAAAACGATGGAGGTTTTCTTTCAGAAAGTGGCGGGCTGAAAGTAATAACAGCACAAAAGAGTGTAAGCTGTTCATAGGACATCCTTGGACGTCATGGAAAGTAAGTTAACTTTAAGGAGTTCTGAATTTTAATTTCTGATGTTGTATGGGTTTTTTAAACACAATCATTTTGATTGTGTTTTTTTTTCCCCGCTGTTACATGATGAATACCTTCAAGTCACTGTTTTTAGTGAATTTTGATACATTCTGAGAACAGCAAAAATAAACCATTTAACATGTATAATTAATTCTGTACTGTTTGCATTTATGATGTATATGTAGAACTGTGTAGGAGGCATGGAGAAGGTGAGTTTTCTGTAAGTGTTAAATTTATTGCATGCAGTGCTGCACTTCTACGTATTCTTTCATATGCTGGACTACATCTGCACAATGAGATACCTAAGCAAAGGAAACACAAGTGATGTGATTGTGAAATGAGCAAAATAAATTGCACATATTTCAATTACATCACCTGTGTTTCCTATCATTACGAATCACATTGTGCAGATCAAGTTTAGGTCTGTCCAGGGAAACATAGGAGGTTTCTACTTTGTTGAAGAGTGCAGTGGACATGACTCACTTCATTAGTAGACTTTCACAGATATTATCTCCTCTGTACACTTCAACAAGTGTAAATCTCATCTTGAACTCTGAGTAGGCCTCACCTCAAACAAATCTCTGGATAGGAGACATGTTATTGGCATCCTGAAGCGACACTTTTCTGAAACAAGAGCAATGCAAAAGATGCACCATGTTTTAAGATAGGCCTCACTTCATCTGCATCAAGATACTGTTAGTTTAAAATGTATATCTTTAGGATTGTGTAGAGGACCTGGAGAAGCAGAAGCTTCTGTCAGTGTCAAAGTTGTTGAAAAACTATTTGTCCATCAATATTTTCCCTTGTCTTTTGTAATTTTTAAATACATGTTTTAATATTTTTCAAATGTTGGTTCTCTCTTTCACAGATTGAAAGTATAAAAATAAAATGTGATTAATTTAACGGCAATTACAAGGTAAATAGTTGTACTCTTTTCGTTACATTTCTATCACATTCACCTACTATTAGATCCACTGCTTCACTTCTTTAATCCTCAGTTTCCTGCCTTTGCTACTTTCCTCATTCCTTTCTCTATTACCTATTTACTCAACTCCTTCCACTCTTTTTCTCAGTCCCTCTGTTCTCATAGTTCCTCAGTCTTGTTCACTCACTCCATCTCTATTACTCTTAGTGTCTGTGAATTACTTTCCCAACTTTTTTTTTTGGACCGCTTCCCGGGAAGTTGCCCGGTTCGCAAACCAGCAGCGTTATGGGAGTCCACCATTTTGTGTTTCGGTCGAATCAAGATACAAGATGGAGGGCAAATAATGTTCAGAATGGGTAGAAGGGGGCACGGTAGATGTATCTTGACCCCCTTGGTTTTCTGAGGGTGGCTGAGGAGGACCATAGTTCTTCACTCTTGTTCACTCTCTCTGTTTCTATTAATGTCACTGTTTATGACTGATCAAAAAAATGTTTTTTAAAAAAGAACAGTAACTATAAGGGAAGGAAAGAGACAGTTATGTTAAAAGAAAGACAGCTATAGGGAGTAAACTAAGGATACTGTTACCTACAATCCACTGCTGTTGATGTTACTGACCATGTCATGAATGATGTAATATGTGACATCATCAGCAGTGGATTGTAGGTAACAGTATCTCTTGTTTACTCCCTAGAGCTGTCTTTCTTTTCACATAACTGTCTGTTTGCTTACCTTATACTTACTGTTCTTTTTTTTTTAAAATATTTTTTTTGGTTAGCTGCCGGTACGCGTACCGGGTAGCGCCCCGGGGAGCGAACTAAGAGAAATAGAGGTTCGCAGAGTTCCAAATATTCTACCAATTTTTTTATAATGGGGAGGTAGTTCTGAAAAGAACTTTTTTTTTTAGGTTTTTGTTGTTTTATATTTTTTTTTGTATTTTTTGAACATTTTTTTACTTTTTTTGTATTTTCTGAACGTTTTTAAAAAAAATTTGGTTTTTTTGGGGGGGGGGAAACAAAAACGATCCATTATAAAGGGCTCAACAGGAGCAAAAAAAAAAAAAAGAATTTATTTTTTGGTGCGTTTCGTACAAACATTAATATGATTTTGAATTGCTCGCAAAATCAAAGTGATGCTACTTTCTCTGTAGCAGATGAAAGTGCCACATTCCACGCACACTTGCTTTACGTGCCCAAACAACATTTGGATGTTTGCGATCATCTCCCTCGCCTCTGGTCCCGACACCTCTGGAACCACCGATCTTCTTGCCATTGGGAGGGGATTTTGTTGCTCGTCACGTAGCTGGGCAGCACTATAATTATTTGGGTGCCACCTACTCATATGCCGATGCATAGTATGATTGCCATAACTGTATTTTTTATCAGTGCCCCTTGACAATCTATCACCGCATATACGGCAAAACACGTAGCGTGCATTCACTTTCTTTTGCCCCTCAGGAATTCTGTAGAATTGCCAGATGTAATTCTCCTTTCGATTGTACCTCCTGGGCTCCTCTGGCAAAAACCTTGGCTCTTCCTCATCTTCCTCCTCTTCCTGTTCTTCCTCTTCTTGCAAAATTACTTCTGCAGGTGGTCCTCTCTTTCTTGGATTTGGTGGAGGTGGTGGGCTAGCACCAGCTGAAGCTACTAATGAAGCCATCTCAAAGTCTCAAAAAAGGGTCTTTCTCTCACCAAGATGAAAGTCAGAGTGAGGAAAGAAGGAGGGGTTTTCATCATTTGGGAAAAACAAAAGTTCTAAACCAATGAAAAGTGTTCATTTTAGATCACATGACCTAGTATTACATCATTAGGAAACCAAAAGTGAAATGAACCAATGAAAAGTGTTATTACCGAGTCACATGACCTGCTATGTTTACGTTACGCGGTCGGCGCCGCGCCGCGGATCGCTTCCGGTTCGCGTACCGCTGCGCTTCCGGGTACGCGAACGTAGCACGTAATATGACGTATTACGCGAGAACGCGAAACGTCATGCTGACGCGAAGCGTCACGATGTTGTTTTGTAACGCGAGAGGTGCGCAAAAGGAACGTTTACCGGTTCGCGTACCGGGTCGCGCCTCCGGATTGAGCTAACGGGAAGCTAACCGGTACGCGTACTGGGAGCGAAACAAAAAAAAAATAAAAAAAAAATTGTATAAAAAACATGTAAAAAATATTTTTCTTTTTAAAGAATAATACATTGTAAAGGTTTTGATATTAGCTATTAAAAAACCAATGAAATTCACTGAAAAAACCATAGGTTATAGACCATATATAGTTAGGAATTAGCATTTACAAAACCTTAAAAATTCACTGAAAAAACCATAGGTTATAGACCATATATAGTTAGGGATTAGCATTTAAAAAACCTTATTTTACTCACACAAAACCATTGAAATTCCATATATAGTTAGTTGTACTAACTATATATCACGCACCCGCAATCCACTGCTGATGATGTCACATATTACATCATTCATGACATGGTCAGTGACATCACTGATGACATCACTGATGACATCTCAAATGACATCACTGATGACATCACTGATGACATCTCAAATGACATCACTGATGACATCACTGATGACATCTCAAATGACATTACTGATGACATCACTGATAAAATCATTCATGTGATAATACGATGAACCTCTTCAGACTCTAATATAACCTTAGATACACTCAGTGTAAACACAGACTCACAGATTGTCACTCATCCATGAAGTTACACACACACCTAGACAGTCATGCAAACAATCAATCACACCTCCATTTCCTTAACTATACAGTTAAACACACCTTACTTATTCAAACATATACTAAAACATATTTACTCACTTATACAATCCTGGATACAAGTTCACAATGATCCATACAGCCACTCACACATTCACTGGCTCTTATGCACAGTTATTTATATATGTCAACTCTCACATGTACTGTATTTTACATATGTACTTAATTTGACATGTAGCACTGAGATATCTATTCACTCACCAATACAGTCATGCACACAGTCAACCGCCCATACAGCTGTTTCCAACATGCACTTTTGAACCCATACATCTATGCACAGAGTCATACACTTCCCAGCCACCCACACACACACTCAGTCTCCCATACAAATGCTTGGGCAACCAATCAATAACCTATATAGTTACTCATATAGCTACTGATCAACACATGCAGCAGTTTACAGAACAACAGACATAATGATGCACAAATTAAGACAGTTTAGTCACTAACCCATGCACTCAGTGAGACACATTTAATCACTCACTCATACATTCAGTCATGCACCTACTAAATCCTTCGTCCAGACACTTATACATCGACTCATTCATAAATATGTAAGACATATTTTAACTTTACAGAAAAATACAGTCACTGGATGTTGTCATCAGTGATGTCATCAGTGATGTCATTTGAGATGTCATCAGTGATGTCATCAGTGATGTCATTTGAGATGTCATCAGTGATGTCATCAGTGATGTCACTGACCATGTCATGAATGATGTAATATGTGACATCATCAGCAGTGGATTGCGGGTGCGTGATATATAGTTAGTACAACTAACTATATATGGAATTTCAATGGTTTTGTGTGAGTAAAATAAGGTTTTTTAAATGCTAATCCCTAACTATATATGGTCTATAACCTATGGTTTTTTCAGTGAATATATATATATATATTACCTACTGGCGGATGCCAGTAGGTAGTTATAGTTAGGACCTAGTTTCCATAGGAAATCCGCAACATTCTATTGGGAATTACTTTGGCGCCGGTTGTTGAATCATCATGAATTTCTCAAAGAAGATGGCCCGCTCCACTCCGCTCCTTCCTTGAAAATTTGGGGGAATTCGTCAAGTGGGGGCTGAGATAAAAGGGTGGTCCCATTACGTTTTCCCTATGTTATTTTCCATAGGACGATTAGACACGGCTACAGCCCGAACGGCTGAATGGAATAATAAGAAATTTGGCAAAAAGGTAGAGTCTGGCTCGCAGATTACGCTTTTCTTTAAATTGTGTAAATCCCTCCAGTAGTTGATGAGAAAATTAAAGTTGAAATCAATTATATACCAGAAGCGCGCACCCGTGCGCGCACCCGTGCACGCACCCATGTGCGCGAGCGGAATTCTGATTTGCTGTTTGACGTCTGTCAACATTCGATTCGGAGGAAATCAGGAAGTGTTGACCGCCATTTTGTCAGTGCGAGTCAACATATTGTAGAGAACAAAGGGGCAGAACGTGGAAAGGGGGCAGGGTGGAGATTCCCTGACCCTCTAGGTTTTCTCAGGGGGTCCATTAAGGACCCCCAAGGGCCAAACAAATCTTTTTTTTTCTACAAAGTTGCAGGGTGCGCACTCCCGAACGCGCACCCCGTCTCAAAATGGCGTTTAACTTGATTCACATAAAAGTTTCAAAATGTGAGAAGGAGGCTTGGTAGATACTCCCTGACCCACCAGGTATTCTCAGGGGGTCCATTAAGGACCCCCAAGGCCCAAAAAAATCTTTATTTTTTTTCTCAAAAGTTGCGGGGTGCGCGCACCTCGATCTACAAGACTGTTAAAAACTATAGCGGAGATCGTGGAAAGGGGGCAAGGTGGAGACTCCCTGACCCCCTAGGCTTTCTCAGGGGGTCCATTAAGGACCCCCAAAGCCAAAAAGAAACTTTTTTTTGTTTTCTCCTCGCAAAAAAGTTGCAAGGTGCGCGCACAGCGACAAAAAAAAGATTAAAAAATGGAGTTAAATTACAAGTTTGAGTGTTTAGATGTTAGTTGGCTCTAAAAAGAGCCGTTGTGTTAATTGGGTGTTTTTGGTACCTACAAGTAAGTACCGATGCAGAGACTCTATTCCCCTCATCGGTGAAATGTACACCATCTCTCCTATAGATGCCTTGCATGTTGTAACGCAAGTTGTTGTGGTATATACTACCCATTCCATAGTCTCTCATGTAAGAAGAAACAGATTTATTTACATGTTTCCTAGCTTTCTCAATCTGTGGACAAAATTGGTGGACCAGGTCCATTTTTACCTTTGGCATATATTAGAATATACCAAGGCAGTTTTTTGAAAAAGTGACATCAATTGCCCAAAGATGTCCTTTAAAAGCATTTCCAGACCTACCCCAGTCAATGTGCCTAAACCATTTCCACCACAGTGCACAATTATGAGGTCACGGTGTGGTAAATGCATAAAGGATTTTACCAATGGTATCAATTAGTGACTTCTCAATCTTCTCTGTCCAATCCATACAATGTCCACATTTGGTAAATCAAGGTTATAAATACCTCTGTTAGCTGCGTATTTTTGACTCCAGTGGACAAAGCTATGACCCACAAACCAGACTTTTGGCATCTTGAAGGTAGATGTGCTTGTCTTCAGATGAGTTGTGGAAATGAAATGGCAGTTTGAAAGTAGGAGTTATGAAAAAAGTGGTTGAGATTCAGTGCACTTGAAAAACAAAAAATGATTGGTGCTTTCTTAAAATTCAGCACTGAAAATTAGGGTGCATGCTTTTTTTTTAAAGAAGTCATTTCAATGGTTGAGGAAAAGTCATTTCAAGAAACATTGCACATGATTAGCTGGTACATTGAGAGGTCAAACACCCTTGTTGCATTTTTTTGCAACATAGTATGATGAACTTTTCAACAGTGTGCTGGGTGAGGAGGGAGTTACCATGGTAACAGGGGAATGAGCACTGGGGGATGGGTGAATGTTATGTGACTTTCAAAGTGTTCAAATGTACAACCAATTAAAATGTGCAGTTTGGTTTTGAATTTGTGTGGGAACAATTTTTATTGGCTATGTACAAGAATATGGGTCTGAAATGAGAAAGAATCTGTGCCATTATTCTCAGGTTCCAGTAAAAGAAGCATTATTCAGAGATTCTGCTTAAAAAATCTGTTGAGTGTGACTGACACTGTTCTACATCTTCCAAAGCATTTTTAAAGGTGAGTAATGATTATTTTAATAAAGACAGACTGCTGTATGCACTATGGGGAAGATTAAGAAGCATATTGTGCTTCTTTATTCTTGCATTTTGTGTCATGTTTTTTTGTAATGCTGTTTAAAAATAGAATTGTGCATATTGGAAATGTATTTTGAAAATGAGTTAGGCTTCTGCTTTGTTTCTGTAGTGGTCATTTAAATGAGCTGTGCTTTGTGTCAAAAACGATTTACTATGGAAAATGTTTTCTGGTAAAAAGTCTGGTTTTTAAATTTTGGTCAAGGATTACACTGAGTGTCTGTTTAAAGTAAGAAATTATATTTTTATAATTTTAAATAATATCACATGTGCCTTCTAACAGTTTGCCTCTTTTAGCTTAAATGGTATTCTGTGCCTGTGTCTCATCTTACTCTGTGCCTGTGTGTTATCTGAAATATGATTCATTTAATGAAGAACACTGCTGTATGCAGTATGGGGAAGATTAAGAAGCAAATTGTGCTTTTTATTTTTGCATTGTGTGTCATGTTGTTTTGTAATGCTGTTTAAAAATTGTATGGTGCATATTGGAAATGTATTTTGGAAATTAGTTAGGTTTCTGCTTTGCTTTGTAGTGGGCATTTAAATGGGCTGTGCTGTGTTTAAAAACGATTTACTGTGGAAAATGTTTTCTGGTAAAAAGTCTGGTATATATATATGCTTATATATAGGTGGGCTGTTTTTGGCCAGCAGAGACAGTGAAATATTATGAGCAGAGACACATATACTGCTTGTAGAGACAGACATGGTAGATTATATGTAACATTCTGGTCATGTGCCTAAGATCACACTGTGAGTCAAGCTTCATTTTAAATGAATCTGGGTGAATAATATGCTTAGTTGATGTCTTTAAAAATATGGGAGTACATGTTTTTTAAAGACATGGTAGATTACACGTGACATCCTGGTCATCTGCTTAAGGTCACACTGATGGGTGAATCAAGCTTCACTCACAGTGTGATCTTAGGCACATGAGCAGGATGTTACATGTAATGAGAAATAAATGTTATGTGTTGCGTGTTAAAAAATTATTTCTTGAAGTCAGTTACGCTTTATGATATGCACTGTTAGAAAATCTTAGGCAGCATGTCTGTTAGGCCTCTTAGTTGCCAAAAGATCCATGGAGATTCCTTTTGGTAACTAAGAGACCTAACAAACATGCTGCCTAATATTCTGTGATTTTTAAGAAACAAGGGGGACCCAGCGGGTAGCTATGGACCATGGGTATCAGTTACGTTTTAGGAGACAAAGGTCCTTAGCATTTGTGACAATAAAGATCAAATATTATATAGAACACAATAGGCTGCTATATATTTAACTTCCTTGTCCAGCCGGACAGGGAATTTATTTAACAAAAGATAAAAGATAATCGGTTACAATACATTTCTACAGCATTGCAGTAAGACACAATCCTGTGCCGTACCAGGGGGGAAAAAAGGAAGGATAGAAAAGAGTGAAAGGGGTGTCTCAGGCAAAGGAAAGGAGCAGGCAGGGTACTGTTGTGAATCGAGAGTTTGACAGTATCGCCTGGAGTAGTACATACAACTTAAAATACAAATTGTTTTCATGTATGGCCACTCATAGGTGTCGACGGACGTTTCGATCCCTCGCTCAATTAATAAAGGGGATCATCTTCAGGACTTAAATAATAGTTTTGCCTGGATTACGGTCGCCTCTTGGATGGAGGTGTCGAGTTGCGAAGCTGCCAGCGTCGCAGGGGCTTTAGAGTAATGCAAAATGATGAGTTTGAATTCTTCGGGCGTAGTAATTGAGGGTCCGTTGAGTGCTTCCAGTAAAAACTTTCTCACGGCTCTGCTTATTGCCGTGTGCAGGACCCGTGGGCGGTGTAAATGCGATCCTTGGGAGAATTATTACTCTGAATAGGGAACAATGTGGAGATGGGCGGGGAGGGCTTGATGGCCGTCGCCGCGGTGCGGTCACTGCCGTGAATGATCCGCAGGTTGTTGGATGCAGCCGTGGTGAATGTCGGCGTCCCAGATCCTACTGCCGGTGCCCGTAACCCAGGGAAAACTAAGTCCTGAAGATGATCCCCTTTATTAATTGAGCGAGGGATCGAAACGTCTGTCGACACCTATTGGTGGCCATTGATGAAAACAATTTGTATTTTAAGTTGTATGTACTACTCCAGGCGATACTGTCAAACTCTTGATTCACAACAGTACCCTGCCTGCTCCTTTCCTTTGCCTGAGACACCCCTTTCACTCTTTTCTATCCTTCCTTTTTTCCCCCCTGGTACGGCACAGGATTGTGTCTTACTGCAATGCTGTAGAAATGTATTGTAACCGATTATCTTTTATCTTTTGTTAAATAAATTCCCTGTCTGGCTGGACAAGGAAGCCTAATATTCTTAACAGTACATATCATAAAGATTGCATGTAACATCCTGGTCATGTGTCTAAGATCACACTGTGAGTCAAGCTTGATTTTAAATGAATCTGGGTGAATAATGTGCTTACTTGATGTGTTAAAAAATGATTTCTTGAAATCAGTTAGGCTTTATGATATGTACTGCTAGAGAATCTTAGCCAGTATGTCTGTTAGGCTTCTTAGTTGCCAAAAGATCCATGGTGATTCCTTTTGGCAAGTAAGAGGCCTAACAGACATGCTGCCTAAGATTCTCTAGCAGTACATATCATAAACATTGCATATAACATCCTGGTCATATGTCTAAGATCTCACTATGAGTCAAGCTTGATTGTAAATGAATCTGGGTGAATAATTTACTTACTTGATGTGTTAAAAAATCATTTCTTGAAGTCAGTTAGGCTTTAGGATATGTAATGCTAGCAAATCTTAGGTAGCATGTCTGTTAGGCCTCTTACTTGCCAAAAAGGCTCTATGCTGTGTAATAAAGATGTGTGTAACATGGTAATAAAAGTAGTGTTTTTTTGGGTTTTTTTCGTGTTTGCTGCTCAAATCCAAGAATCTGGAGTGTAATTGAGAGTGTTGTGAACCTTCAAAACCATTTTTAAAGGTGAGTTGCTAATTTGTAAAGGGGATCTATTTTTGTACAGTTTAAAATAATAAGAAAAAATTCTCTCAATGTTTCCACCATTTGTTCTGTGTTGTACCATTTTATCTTTTATGTGTACCTTGTCTGTATCTGCTTGCACTATTTATGTATGTTGTCATACTATTTTACTGTCTTTCGGCACCATCTTTTTATGGGACTGCTCCATGTGTTGTATTCTTTGCAATCCTACTTTAACTATCCTCTGCCTGTAACAGTTTAGTGTCTGCGTGCATTATTTCTTGCTAAATCTGCATTATCTCTCTAACTCTGGCTGTACCATCTGTCTGCACCCGTTCTTGTGTATTTGCAGAGGCCTATTATGATATGGCTGTTGGTGTGTGTTATGCAGTCCTACCATGATAAATATTTTCCCTCTCTGTCTGTAGTTTTGCACTCTCTGGTTGTACTGTTTTATCTCTGTCTTCTCTATCTGCGCCTCTGTGTGCTTCATGTAGCCTCTGGATGTAACATTTCAGTGTCTGTTTCTAGCTTTTTTTCTCTATTGTACCACTGTATCATCTGTGTCTACCATGTTTGAGTCTGCTTGCACTATTTGTGTCTGTTTTCATACCATCTCACCGTCTCTACTGGCAAAAAACAGACCATATACATGTAAGCAAGAAATAACATTCCTTTTTCATTTCAACAGCACACCCTTGATCTTTATTGCACAACATTGAGCCTTTTTAGCAAATAAGAGGCCTAACAGATATGCTGCCTAAGATTCTCTAACAGTACATATCCTAAAGCCTAATTGTCTTCCAAACATGATTTTAAAACACATCAACTAAGCAAATTATTCACCCAGATTAATTTAAAATCAAATTTGACTCACAGTGTAATCTTAGACACATGACCAGTATGTTACATGCAATCTACTATGTCTGTCTCTGCCTGCACTATGTGTCAAGATTACGTTCCACAGGATCCGGTCGTTGATAATGGGGGTCCACCTCCTAACGTTACCAACTCCCTGATCTTAGAACACAGGGAATTGGAACCATTAAGCGAGGGAAGTCAGGAACGGGGAGGGGACTGCTGGGACAAAGGCTCTGAAATGATATAAGAACAGACAACACAGTAAAACGCAACATAGCAACATCATAGCTACTCTCTTCAATTCTCGCTAAGAAAGGAACATTAGTTGAACACACTTACACACCTGAACCAGAGTCTATTTATACCCAGCAGAGTAAACAGGGAAAACAAAGGAAGGCGTCTTAGCTCTCTCCACCTGCATATAACCACTGAAAGTCAGCAGCTACTTATAAGCACAGCACAGGCAAAGTACACCAAAGTTCTTCAACACCTGGAATATTGTAACACCATATCCAGCTTGCTGCAAAAGGAAATGTGCCAGAGGTTGAATTCCCACCAACACAAACGAACTGTAGATAGTGGCAGACACCACGATAAATCTCTATATATGGGAATCCATTAAATCCAATGAATCACGGCAGCAAGTGGTTGGCCAACACACCTTTCTCCGCTACAAACGAAGAAATGATTAATGATTTAGCGGTAGCGCGTGGCCAGCCGACACACAACGCTCCGCTCTTAGCAGAAAGGAAATGGAGAACACGGTAACATGTGGCGACCACCACTATGTTCCGCAATCTATCGATAACAGGGAGGAGCGATGCAGACACGCGTGGATAGCCGGCACTACGCGTACTGGAACAGTATTAGCGCAGCCACGCTGATGCTCTCGGAGCCCCGAGAACATGTGAAGAAGGAAGAACAACGGTAACGTGAGGTCGGCCGACACACTACGTTCCGTTGACTAACGAGGGGGCCGAAGGACGATCACTCACCCACAGCGACCAAGAGGAGATCAGGAACGCCTCCAAACAGCGAGGCTGGAGCAGTCAAGCGACGCCACAAGCCCCGAACCTGCGGACCTCAACAGGACCCGGAACAATCAGAATTACGCGCATGAGCCGATGCGCATGCAGTCACTAAGTAGCTTCCTGGTACCAAGGCTCATGGGAGTTGTACTTCAGCATGGGAGTTGTAGTTCATAGGCTAGGTAGGCGCGAAGGGAGCCCGAACCCTGACACTATGTGTCTCTCTGCTAATACCATCTCACTGTCTCTGCACCTTCTTTTTTTGTAACTGCTCCATCTGTTCTTTTACTTGCAGCAGTGCACCATCTATTTTCTGACTGTAACAGTTTACTGTCTGCCTGCGTTATTTCATTTTTCGTCAGCACCATCTCTCTATTTCTGTGCCTGTACCATCTCTCTGCACCCTTTTATATGCATTTGCAGAGGTCTATTATGATATGGTTGCTCATGCTTAGCATGAAATTTTGCACATGCTGTGCAATTTAGATGCTGAGTGTGCTGTTGAAAGGCAAAAGCTACTGTCTCTGTGGCAAGTAGTAATCTTTTTAGTGAATTTACATTTGTGCACTGTGAGTTCCACCTTCAGTCTGTACACAGTTTAAACACCAGTTTATTGTACTAAACTCAGAAAATCCATCCCTAGAAATAAATTATAAAGTCTTTCAACAGTTCTACACTCCAGAAAACCCTTAAACAAAACTCACAGTAAGACCCCCTTTGACTGCAGTAATTATTTAAATAAATTGCAAGGGATAGTGTTATGTGTCTAGGATCACAGTGTGAGTCTGTTTTCAAAAAAGAGGAAGGTGGCAGATTAATTTGTGTAGTTAATGTGTTTAAAAGTATGGTAATGTATGTACTTATAAAATTGGTAAAGGTAGTTTTTAATTATCTATTTGTGAAAAAGATATAATTAAGTCTTTATATTTTTTTGGAAGGACCAGCAACCAAATAGTATTGATACAATGGAAGAGCATCAAGAAAACGTTGCTTTGAATTTTGACATCTCAAGTGATTTATTAGAGGAAGTGAAAGATGGACTTTTTCCAGAGGAAAATGATACTGGAAATAAAGATTTTTTTGATGAGAGTTTGGAAAGTGCTTTTGTTGAAGTGGTAGAAGATTTTGAATTGGAAAATGAAAATTTTGTTTATGATGAAAATGAAATACCGGATGAAGTCATGTTGCAAGTTTTATTGGAAAATGAAATGTTTGACGAATACATTTATAATTTATATAATAAAACATTTTTTGAGTCAGTCTTCTTGTAGTATTGATCGTTCATGTGTTTAATCAAAATGAGAATAAATGCTTTAATGAAGTGTATTAGAGATTAGGGTCAGAAACATTAATTCCACTATGACCCCCTACACCGCCTGAAAACCACTGTACTGTTCTTAACCCTGAAATAATATTCTCAGCAAATACGTCTATAATGTTGACACACCAATGCACTGCCATCAAGTCACAAACAGCACTCACTACATGATTTCCTACTCTGTTCAGAGACTGTTGCTATGCCTTAATTTTACTTATAAACTGAACCAGTGTTAACATTATTTAGTGGTTATAATTTATATGTTATATGTTAGTAGAGGTCTATAATATTTTTTTCTTTACTCATAACAGATTATAATTTTGAACAGAAAGAAAAATCAACATGCCGAACAAAAACGAAAAAACAAAAAACAAAAACAGACATACTATTCCAAGAGAAAACAATTAGAAGAATTACGTAATCAACAAAGGATGGACAAAAAGAAGAGTGCTCCTGGTAAGACAACCAAGGATTTTATAAAGAAATTATGTCAAAGGACAAAAATTTTGGATAATGTGGGAAAGGAAAAACATTTGGCATTATCTACAAGGAGAAATCAGAGAAAAAAGAAAAATGTTTCCCAACTCTGCGGTGAACAAATTAATAGACGTACTAATCAGTTTGCGGAAATCAGGAAGCGTATGTTTTATAATAGAGTAGTTTCGAATTTATTAAAAAATGTAAACATTTCTAAAAGGAAATCGCTTTTTATAAGAAAAAAAAAGTATATTGAGAATATTGTTGAACGCGCATTTGAGACAAAAAAAGTTATTTGTTTTAGTAATTAATAGAATAAATACACTGAATAAGGGAATCAAAGTTTTAAAAGCTAAGAGTAAATGGAAAAGACAAATAAATAGAAGTAATTTTTGTAAAGTTGTTTCTGGAAAATGAATGCATAGTTCAAGTTGTGAGTCATTTTTTAATGAAGAGAGTTACTTTCAAAGTAATGATTTGTTGCATGCAGTTAACACCAGTGGTCAAGCATATGAGGTGAAGGACGGTTGTTCTATTGAAAAAGAGAAAATTGTGCCTAGAAATACAGAAGAGGTGATAGCTGATGAAGTTTTAGGGAGACGTCCTAAGGCTCCTGTGTACACTTGGAATTGTAGTAGTATTTGCAGTGTACAACAAGGTTCAATTGATTTCTTTTGCAATTTCTCACATAAGAATGCTTAGAAAAGTCTTAAACAAAAGTTAAAATGTTGCAAGAATTAGACCCTTGCAGAGTGAGAGAAAAAACAGGTCTGCAAGGGCATTCTCTGGCTTGTCTTTCTAAAAAAGTATGCCAGAGTGTTTTTCACCATTTCAGGATGTTAGCAGTGCATCATACTGAAGTGAGGAAATTAGTGAGAAGGTTGTACTATGCAAAAAGTCCAGCACTTAAGCTCAAACAGTTAAATAGTGCTCTTTTGCATGGAACTGAATTAGATGTTAAGAAGATCTGTGAAGAAATTGAGGTTAGTTACTTTGGTCCAGAAGAAGACAGTGCAGAAACTGATACAGTAATAGAAGGAAATGTGGTAGAAAATGTCCGGAATTTTAATACTGAAAATTTTGAACAGGAAATAACAAAGTTTAAGGTTATTGCAGGTGAAAAAACAATATTTCCTTGTGTGTGTTGTCGACGCACTCATTACAAAAATCAAACCAGGTTAGTTGATTTATATTTAAAAAGTGAAGAGGAAAATAATAGTGAGTGGAAAAATTTTGCAACTTATTTGTTGGTAGAAAATTGTTTTGATTTGGGTTCTGATCAACGTATTTGTAAATATTGTTATAATAAATTAAGTGATAATAGAATGCATGCTAGAGCTGTACATAATAATCTTGAGTTGGTGAATATTATATCTGAACTGAAGGATTTAAATACCTATGAGACTATTCTGATTCAATGTGTGCATCCATTTGAGGCTATTGTTCGTATGGAGCCTAAGACAGGGAAATTAAATCCTTCAGATTTACAAAGAGGATTAAAGGGAAGAGTTGTATATTTGCCTCTTGATTTAAAGAAAAACATTGAGACAATTGGTGTTGAAAATGTAGAAGAGGAACCTTTAGTTATTCTAGTTAATGGTGTGCCTACAAAGAGTAAGAAAATCTGGCAAGATTTAGTGGATGTTAGAAAAGTCAAAAAGGCAACGTTGTATTTGGTCAAAAACAATAAATACTATATATATACGTAGGAGAAGAAGAAATAAATGAAGAAGATGATAATGATTTGTCTGCTGGACAAATTGAAAAAGTGGATGTGTCCAGAAGTGAAGAAATTTATGAACATTACAGTGTTCATCCACTGCATTCCAAAGAAGCAATGGGGAATGCTATTGAATTATTTCAGATGAAAAAAGCAGAAGGAACTCCCATTAGTGTATGGGAAAAAAGCTTGGAAGCTCGTTGTTTTGCTCAGTTATTTCCAACAGGTCAAGGTGCATGATATGATGACCGACCTATGCAGATTCCTGCATCTGAATACCGGACAACAAGATTATATGCAGAAGATCCGAGATTTCGTCAATGTATTCCATATTTGTTTCATCTTCTGTTTGAGAGTGACTTATCTGGACTTTCTTATGCAGTAAACCATATACTAAAAAGTGGAGTACATCTGCAAAATGTTTTAGCAAGGGAGTTTATGGATAAAGTCCAACAGAAAGACACTGTTTTGGATTCTCACCTAATTAATCTAATGGCATGTCAGCGTGGTACTAATGAGTATTGGTACCGTCCTCATGGGGATTTGAAATGTATGCTAAGAAACTTAGGAGCACCTACATGGTTTCTAACTCTAAGCTGTGCTGGGTATGCTTGGGAAGATTTACTTGAATATCTTCGAGAGGCAAATGCAAACATCGAAAATATAGAGTACAAGACACCTGGAGAACTGTGCTCTTTGGATCCAGTTAATGTTTGCAGATATTTTAATCATAGATTTGAAGCTATGATGTCTTTTATTACAAACAAAAAAAACCACCCCTTGGCGAAGTTCTGGATTTCTTTTGGAGAAAAGAGTATCAAGCGAGAGGTGCTCCTCATATTCATATGCTATTATGGATCAAAGATGCTCCCAAATTTGGAAAAGACTCAGATGACACTGTACTGTCTTTCATTGAAGAATATGCAACATGTGATATACCCAATAGTACAATTGATAAGGACTTAAGAGGGAAAGTGTTACAATTTCAAAGCCATCGTTGTGGCAAATATTGTCGACGAAAATTCAAATCAAAGGATAAATTCTATACCAAATGTTGTTTTGGATTTCCACGACCAGTAATTTCAAAAGGAAGAGTGAACAATTTTATGTCGTCTTTGCGACATACTGTCACAAGAAGATCACCAAAAAATACGTACAATTTAAGAAGAAATGAAGAGTCAAAATACATAAATGACTATAACCCAGCCATTTTGTCCATGTGGAATGCTAACATGGATATTCAATATGTTTCAGACAACTCTATTGCTGTGGCTCGATATGTAACGTCTTACATCACCAAATCTGAAAAGACGGAACTAAAGGATATGTGGGAAGACATTTCTCATGAAAAGAGCCTAAGTAAGAAATTGTATACCTACAGTTTGAAATTGGAGCATATGAATGTTGTGATCGATTATCATCAGCAAGTCTTTATGCAAAATCTCGAACAATCATTTGGGTGAGTTTAGGTCTTGCAAGAACACGAAACCGAGTTTTGAAACCTGTTCAAGAAATTGAATATTTAGCAGAGAAAGAACCAAACAGTACAGACATTCTGAAGTCAAACATGTTGGATACATACTATCCAAATAGAAGTAATCTGCTTGAAAACATTTGTCTGTATGAAATACTACAAAACTACACTTTTAAAAGGAATATTACAGAGGATATTGATAAAGGTGTATATGCTGTGATTGGATGTGAAGGATGTCTGGTGAAACAAAGAAAAGGATATTTAATTAATCACCGAAAACTGAGTGGTGAAACTCCTGAAAAAAGAGAATTTTTCTATTTAGCTCTTTTGCAACTCTTTAAACCATGGCGTAAAGAAGAGGAACTACTTGGTGACTTTGACAGTTATGAAGATTCATTCAACGCATCTAAAAATAGTATAGAATGTCCTGTTTTTAGTAATTATCTGCAAATGTTGAACGACGAAATAGAGCAAGAAGGAACAATAGCAGCGGAGATTTCTAGAGACAGTTCTCAAGATAGTCAAAGATCTGCTTCGTTGAGTCAAGATCCACTAGGACAACCAATTATCCAAAATGAAGCAGCCACTGCCATGAATGAGGTGGAAAGAGCAATGGAACAAGTTCAAGAGGATGTAATAAACTTAGGGGAATTGGAAAAGCAACTTAATCTTGAGCAAAAACAAATATATGATGAAGTGACAGAGCAGATTGAGCATGGTTTTCGTCATGAAAAAAAAGAATGCTCATGCATGTAATTTCAACCTGTCCGACTATATGTGAGTGGAGAAGCTGTAACTGGTAAAAGTTTTCTAATTAAAGGAATTGCCACATATCTACAGCAAAGAACGGAGTCATCACTCTCTTGTGTTGTTACTGCTCCAACTGGGTTGGCAGCACACAACATTAAAGGAATTACTTTACATCGTTTATTGATGCTGCAAGTGTAACATGCAATAAATTACAATACCACAAGCTATCTGGAGAAGCTTGTTGTGAAGTTTCTAGAGTCCTTAAAAAAATGAAACTTCTCATTATTGATGAGGTAAGCATGGTATCAAATTTAATGCTTGCCTTTGTGCATTTAAGAATGCAACAGATTCTTAAAGCAGAGTATGATGTGTTATTTGGAGGCAAACACATCATAGTTTTTGGAGATCTACTGCAGCTAACTCCTGTAAAAGGACAACCTGTATTTAAAACTGTTACACATGAAGAAACCAGAAAGTGCCTGGGAAGTATTGGAAATGTTAATATATGGTCACATTTCAAATATACTGAACTCATTCAAAATATGCGACAGGCAAAGGATGCTAAATATGGAAATATTCTTCAAGATATAAGAATTGGAAAACTAAGTGAACATGCCAAAGAAACTTTACAAACACGATTCCTTTACACTTTGTTTCCAAACGAAAATGATGTGGCAGAGAAAATATATAGTAAAGAGGCAGAAGATAAGTCAGTTATATGCTTGATGCCAACTCTATAAGAATGTTCAATGAAAAAATTTTGAAGTTAGAAAATCAAGAAATTAAGAAACTGGAAGCTAAAGATAGAATAGAGCATGAAGGAAGTACTATTATTTTGTCAGAAAGGTTGAAGTTAAAATTGGATTCTTTAGAGAAATCAATATCTAAAACTGCTGGTTTAGAAAAGAATCTGTATGTATGTTTAAAATGTCGGATTATTTCACGAAGAAATTTACATGTGGAAAGAGGTTTGGTGAATGGAGCAATGGGTAATGTTGTTGGTTTTGTGAATTACCCAAATAGAGATACAACAAGTCAGTTGTTGTTCAAATCGATTTTTGCCTGTAAAAGATTTATATGTCCGATGAAAACAGTTTCCTGTTTGTTTGGCATATGCGGTGACTATTCATAAATCTCAAGGTTTAAGTGTAGATAGTGCTTTGATAAATATTGGAAGTACTGTGTTCAAAGAGGGTATGGCCTATGTTGCTTTATCTCATGTTAGAACTTTATCTGGATTGTATCTGATTGATTTTGATGAGACAAAGATTAGTGCAGATCTAAATTGTGTGAAGGAGTATAACAGGTTAAGAAGAGAATATGCTCCAAGTTTACCTCAATATCTTTAATTGAAAAGTGTGTGGTAGGTCGAAAAAGGAGATATGAGGAAAAATGTACTGAAGTAGTAGAGAAACGAAAAAAAAATAGATGAACCTGTGATTGGTAGCAAAAAGAAAAAAGTTACTACTGAAGAGATTGTTGGATTTACATTTGAAAACAGTTCTTGTGTCATCTGCTATGCAAATGTAGTGGTTCATGTTGTTTTTTTTCTTAAAAGTTTACAGCAACAGATTGTTGAAAATCGGGACCAAACATTTTGTTGTTCATTAAATTCTGTGTTTCAGAAATGTAATAGTGATAATAGTCAAATAGCAAATGTTTTAGACATATGTGCTGGACTAAATCAATTTTATCAGAATATTCAGCAAGATTGTCAAGAATTTATTATGTATATGCTTACAGTTTTACAAGATGAAGGTGAGGATATTGATAGTCTTTTTGGCCTTTATTATAAATAGCAACATAACTGTGACAATTGTTCATTTTCAAGTTATACTGACATACACACTGAAAGATTTATATATTTAACATTACCAGACTGTAAAGCAGTGTCTTTCAATAATCTAGTTAGAGATGCGCATCAAAACATGGTCTGTTCTCAATGTAACTCAGAAATGTTATCAACATTATTTATCCGAAGATATGGACAGTATGTAATTTTAATGTTCCAACGATGCAGACCTGATGGAACAAAATTGACAACTTCAATTAAAAATGTTGTGGCTTCTCAACTATCAATTTCTGGAAGAACTTTTGTAACTGTAGCAATTATCTTCCATGAAGGTCCTTCAACAACATCAGGACATTACACAGCTTATTTGAAATCTCCAACAGGCTGGACTCACTGTAATGATAGTCAATTGACTTTTAAAAACGTTTGCCCTTTGACTTACCAAATTCTTATCTGGTGTTTTTGCAACCCAAATTTCAGTAAAATTACTTGGCGTAGGAAGATTACTGCTGTTAAGAAAAGATACTCTGTTGTTCAGAAGTATCGTGCGAGTGAGGGTGACCAAATTTAAAAATGAAACTTGTATTTGGCATAGTGATAGTATCAGGTACAGGTTTAAGTAATGTTTCATGGTACAGAACACGTTGGAACGTTTTATTCTAAATGTCGGGAAAAGAATGGTTAAGAGTACAATTAAGTAATTTGCAAAATAAGGACTTTACTCATACTATTTGGCCGTGAGGAATAGTATCTGAGAACAAAATGACTACTTCAGATAAATGTTGTTAAAACATGCTTGTACGGAATTTTATTGAGAGGTATTTAAAAATAAGTCATATTATTTTATTACTTTGTGATTGTTGAAGATGTAGCATCCTTACACAAGAAATTGCGATTTAGAGAAAAACATTTAAGACATGTTTTTTTCAAATATTTACATTATATAATCAAATGTTGTCTGGGTTTTTTAAACACAATCATTTTGATTGTGTTTTTTTTCCCCGCTGTTACATGATGAGTAGTATTGAACTCACTGTTTATAGTGAAAATCAATATATTCTGAGAACAGCAAAAATAAACCATATAACATATTGTACAAGTTATTTTGTATTTTGTATTCACAAATATTTATTATAACTGATTTGTTTATTCTCTTCCACAGATGTTACATTTATAAGGTAAGTACGACTAATAAAAAAGACTTTTTCATTAGTTTTTTATTTCTGTTTCTCCCTATCCTTCCCTCACTCCCTCTCTCTTACCCTCACTCCCTTCATCCCCTCACTTTGTCAGTCCCCTTCTCTCACGCTCACTCCCTTTAACTCATCCACATTTCGTCATTTACTTTTCTTTGCTCCTTCCCTGAGTCCCCTTCTGTCACTGTTTCCTTCACTCCCTCTGTCTCTTCACTTTCTCACTCCCCTTGTCCCATGCTCACTTGCCTTTATCCACCCTTTATCATCCCTGTTTCCTCAATCTCAATGCCCTTCTCTTACCCTACCTCACCCCTGTTCCCTTACTCTTCTTCCTTCACTTATCCTCATTCACCATCCTTCAATCCATACTTCAGTCCCCTTAGCCTACTCTATTACCTTTTGTCCATCCCTTACACTCCTTCCCTGTCTCTACCCCATTCACCTTCTCTCACTCACTCTTCTTCATTCTTAGTGCCCTTTCACTCTCCTTAACTCACTCCTCTACCCTTAGTCCTTTTCTTTTACACACTGTTTCTCTCATCTTCCATTACTCATCACACTCTACTTTCCTCCCTCACCATACTTAACTTTCCACAGTCATTCCCTCAATCCCTCCTCTCTTTCACTCAGTCATCTTAGTCATTGATTTATACACTACATATTCTGTCCCTCTCTCTCTCTCCCTTTCTCTTCCTTTGTTTCACTTTCTGTTTCCTGCACTCCTACTTTTCTTTTGTTTTATGAAATGTATATTATAACTCTATTTTTTCTTTTCTTCCACAGATAGTATATTTTTAAAAGAAATGTACTATTAGTTTGTTACTATTTCTAAGGTAAGTATGATGAACAAAAATACTTTTTAATCACTCTCTTACTTCCCTTTGTCTCTTGGTCATTGTTAAATCTATCTCTTACTCGCCTTCCTTAACTCTTTTTACTTTCCTTTAGTTTCCTTTACTTATTCCCATTATTTCCCTTCTTTCTTCTTTACAGTCTTTCTGTCATTATTAATACTGTTTTTTCAGCCTCACTCACCTTGTCTAACTACCCTTTTCTCTCTCTGTCCTTTACTTGTCTTTCCTATCTTCTACTATCACTACGTTTATCTTGCTTTTTTCCATTACTCTTTTCCCCTCACTCTTATATCCCTTCCCTCACTATCACTGCCCTTTACTGAATCTCACTCCTCTTCTCTCACTTCATGTTCTCTTCTCTGTGCATCACTCCCATTCCTTTTCTTCTTCTCCAATTTCTTCAATACCCCTCATTTTCTTTTCCTCACTTCATCTGTCAATCTTGCTCCCTAATTTCTTTTTCTCATTCCCTTGTGCTACCTCCTTTTCATTTACTCTCGCACTCATATTTTGAATATTTTTTTCTCCCTCTTTTATTGTGTTACTCAGTCTAACTTCTCTTCCTGTAACCCATTTTCTCTTTTCCTCTCTATTTCCATTACTCTCCCTCATACTCTTTCACTCATTTAATTCCTCAGGGGCAAATTTAGAAGCCCATTGTGGCTCTTTTTTACCGCCTGTGCGTCACTTTTCTTACGCAGTGGCAGTGCAAAAGAAGTGCCATAGTGCAGGGAGATGCATCACGTTGTAAAACCCTGCACCACATGAAACCAGTCTCAGCTTTCATGTGGGCATTTCCATGCAGGGGTAGGCGTTCCGTCACAAGAACCACTTTAAAAAGTGATTTAGTGATTTAGATTTCACTGAGTCACTTCACCAACATTGATGTGTCAAAACATTGCATCTGTTGAAGCAGGTGTGAAGGTAGACGTAGCACGTTGCAGATAGAGCAAGTTGGAAAAGTGCTGGAGTTGCGTCCTGCATGGAACAGAATTTCAATACTGTGCAAACTTTCAGCCCTAGATGTGACATGCATCTGTTTATTCCTGTGCCATGGTGCACCGCATTGCAAATGCGGTGCATCATGAGTGGTGCAAAGATTAATTTGTGTATCACATCTTTCCTGGGATGTGTTGGGTAACATAAATCTGTCCCTCTGTTCCATTCCCTTTCTATGCTTTCCTACGTCCCTTCATTCTCTTACTCAATTTTTTATTCACTTATTTCCCAATTCTCACTTTCACTTACCTCCCTTTTATCATCCTCAAATCCCCTTCCTTCATCATCTTTCCATTTCTTTTACCTTCACTCCCCTAACCCTACTCTATGTATCTCTCTTTGTCCCTTACTCTCTGTCCATATATCCATCCTCACTCCCCTTCTGTGACTCCTCCACCTTTACTTTCTTTTCCATACTGCTCTTCCCATAATTTTTAATTTCCCTTAACTCACTACCCTACCTTTAGACATCTTTGGGCAGATTTACAAGCCCTTTACGCCTCTTTTGCGCCGCTGTTGCGTCACTTTTGTGATGCAGCGGCGGTGCAAAAGATGTCCCATGGTGTGGGCTATTTACAACGTGATGCATCTGGGAGATGCGTCACGTTGTAAAGCCCTGCGCCTTAAGGAGGCGTTCTGGTGCTGGGGGGGGGGGCGTTCCTACGCAGGAACGCCTGCTAAAAGTGGCTAAGTGAAATCTACAAGATTTCACTCAATCACTTTTAGGCCAATGCTATGTCAAAACCCTGCGCCTGCTTGAAGCAGGCGTAAGGCTTGAAGCAGCATTAGTTGAATGGGCCCCCCAGGAGCATTGCTGGAGCTGCATCGCGCATGTGACGCAACTCCAGCAATGCGACACCTTTACGGCACAGATGCGTCACCCATGTGTGCCTTTTGTGCCCCATGGTGCGCCACATTGTAAATGTGGCACATCAGTGGTGGCGCACGGGTGGTTTTGCTTGTCGTAGATTACTTGGCGCATCCCTGCTGATTTGCAGAGATGCACCATGTAACATACATCTGTCCCCTAGTTTCAGTCACTCTTGTAGTTCACTATCTTCAGTCACTATACTTCCTTTACCTCACTCATTTGCTCAGTCCCTTACTCCATTTTTGTCATTCATTTCATTTAGTCATTTATACACTACACATTCATACAAAAGAAAGATGACACAGTGCGTAACAAATAGAGCTCTTTTTGGAAAAATAAGTTAGTTCTGAAAATAACTTTTTTTTTGTTTTGTTGTTTTATATTTTGTTTTATTTTTTGAAAGTTTTTTTTTTTGATTTTTCTAACAGGAACAGAAATCTTCAACTGAAACACTGTTCAACAGGAACAAAATAAATTCAAACTTTGAAAAAATTCATCTTCTCTGGGAGCATTGATGTTCATTAATTCTCCGCTCGATCAGAGTGAGGCTCTGCTCCCCGTACACAATAATTTCAAAACATTTGTTACATCTCATGTGGACTTTTGTCAAGAATGGTCTTAAGTCCATCTCTGCAGTGGATAGAGATGCAGGTGGTCCTCCAGATGATGTGCTGGCCACAGCTGGTGGTATTTGTGTGGCCAGAGCTCTTGTTGATGCCTGTGCAAATTGCACAGGGTGCACTTGTCTGACATGCCTCATCATTGTATGTATTGAAAATGAGTACTTTTTTTAAGGATTTCCTCTTGATAGAACAGTGCCACATATAGTGCAAGTGACTTTCGGGGCATTCACTTTTTTTAGTCCTTCAGGAAACGTAAAAAATTTCCATATGAAAGATTCCTTCCCTTTTCTTTGAGGTAGCCGATAATCTTCCCCAGAATCAGAAGATGAATCCTGTCTTGCAGCCATTTCAGAAAATTCTCAGGAAACTTGAAAAGGCTCCTTCTCCCATGAGAGTAAAACAGATAGTGAGGGAAGAAACTACTATAAACCAATCAAAAGTGTTGTTTTCGAGTCACATGACTTGACGTGCGCGCTCGGGTGCACGCACGCGGTGCGCGCACCCGGTCGCGCACGTCGCTTGAAAATGACGTTTTGCCCGATTTACATAAAAGTTTCAAAACGTGAAAAGGAGGCAAGCTAGACACTCCCTGACCCCCTAGAGTTTCTCAGGGGGTCCCAGAAGAATCTCGACAGGCCAAAAACCCTCTTTTTTGTTGAAAACATAGCAGGGTGCGCGCACCCGGTCGCGCACGTCGGTTTAAAATGGCGTTTTACCCGATTTACATAAAAGTTTCACAACGTGAAAAGGAGGCAAGGTAGACAGTCCCTGACCCCCTAGAGCTTCTCAGGGGGTCCCTAAACAACTCCGACGGGCAAAAAAAACTTTTTTTATTCTTGAAAAATTTGCGGGGTGCGCGCACCTCGCAATTTAATTTTTAAAAAAAAGGTCAAGTCATGTGACTCGAAAACAACATTTTTCATTGGTTCATAGTAGTTTCAGCTCTAGAATCTTCAAAAACCCCACCCATTTCCCTCACTATTTGCTTTATTCTCCTGGAAGAAGGACCCTTTTTGGAGCTGGAAGCAGAAATAATAACAGGATGGCAGAAAGACAGGAAAGAACATCTTCTTCTTCTGACTCCCACATGGAGTATCGCCAGCAAGCCAAGAAGGGGAAATCTTCCTTTATTTGGAAGTTTTTTACTTTTCCTGAGGGACTAAAAAAGGTCAATGCCCCTAAAGTAACCCTTTGTGGTACTGTTCTTTCAAGGGGAAACCCTTTTAAAAAATACTCTTTTTCAATCCATACTATGATAAGACATGTAAAAAATGTCCACCCTGTGCAATATGCCCAAGCAGCCACAAGAGCTCTGGCCCAGCAGATTCCACCAGCTGTGGCCAGCACATCTACAGCTCCACCTGCATCGCCAGCAACAGCAGAAATGGACCTTAAGCCATATTTGGCACATGTGCATATGCGATGCAACAAATGTTTTGATGGTATTGTTTTTGGTGAACAGAGCCTGAAAGTAATTGAACCCAGCATTCAGGATCATAAATGCTCTAAAAGTAGATAATTTTTTTTATATTTTTCATTTATTTTGTTCTTGTTGAATAGTTTCCAAGTTGCAGTTCCTGATTTTTTTGCAAAAAAAACAAAAAAATATAAAACTTTAAAAAAAATATAAAGCAACAAAACAAAAAAAAAGTTATTTTCAGAACTCATTCAATTCTCTAAAAAGAGTTATATTCCAAATACACTGTGTCGTTCATTTTTTTGAATGAAAGCATAGTGTATAAATGAGTGATTGAAATGACTGAGTGAACGGAAGGAAGGGACTAAGAGAAAGAGTGAGAAAAGGGGAGTATGGTGAGTGACAAAAGAGGAGTCGAAGAGTGAGTGAAAGAACGGGACTATAGGTAGAGGAGTGAGTTAAGGGGAATGAAAAACTAAGGGAAGGGCAGTAAAGAAAGGAGAAAAAAACTACTTTCAGTGTTTTGATGTTGTATTTATATTTATTAAAAAAAAACAAAGATTTTCACACATATTTTATTTAGGGGTTAGCATTTAAAAAACCTTTGAAATTCACTAAAAAAACATAGGTTTCACACACGTTATAGTTAGGAATTAGCATTTAAAAAACCTTGCAAATTCACTGAAAAAAGCATAGGTTTCACACACGTTATAGTTAGGAATTAGCATTTAAAAAACCTTGCAAATTCACTGAAAAAACCATAGGTTTTACACACGTTATAGTTAGGAATTAGCATTTAAAAAACCTAGCAAATTCATTGAAAAAACCATAGGTTTTATATCAGTTATAGTTAGCTGGACAATTTACTCATACAAAACCATTGAAATTCCCACGTTATAGTTAGTTGTACTCACTATAACTGGCACGCCCGCAAAGCACTGCTAATGACGTCACATATTACATCACTCATGACATAGTCAGTGACATCACTCATGACATCACTGATGACATCTCAAATGACATCACTGATGACATCACTGATGACATCATCCTTGTCAAAGAATGGCAGACCCTCTCTCAGTGTAATATAAGTTTTGATACACACATTGAAAAATAGAATCAAAAAATTCAAAACAATGGAGAAACTAATTCCACTTACAACAACCTATTCAGAAATTGCAAAATCTACATACACATTCACTCATTCACCAACATTTCTATATAGTTACTCATACACATACTCAATCATCATAAATACTCATTCATCTATACATTTTTTTACACAGCGACACTCATCCTTAGAGTTACTCACACACATACTCACACAAGCAAATAAATTATAAAACAACCATACACTTGCTTATACAGCTATACATACACCACTACTCTTACTTCTACAGAAATGTACACATACTTTTTTACTAAAACAATCACTTATAGGAACAAAAACGTATTTATACAGAAACTCTTACAATCTCTCACTCTCACACATACTTACCTATATGCATCAATTCTTACTTATACTAATTTAAAACATATGTAGTTACTCATAAAGAAATGATTCAGACTCACTAATACACCCATACACACACTCATCCACCCATACAGTCCTGCACACATGCTGTCTTCAAAACATATACAAACAGTAAGCCACTCATTCATTCATATATGCACAAAGTAATACCCCCCACCAAACTTAACAGACACTCATACTAATACTCAAAAAACTAACTAATAACCCATATAGACAATCATGTAGCTACTCACCAACCCAAGCATCCATCTATAGATAAAGGGAGACAGTGATACAGATATTTACAACTTTAAACAATAATTGCTAATACATGTATTTAGTAACATACACTTAATAAGTTAGTTATACAATCAATTTAAAAAAAAACATCCATTTAAACACTAATGTAATCGTTTTTTCTTCCATCGATGTATAGGTACACATATATAAAATATTTCTTTTTTTCAAAAAGACACACATTCACTGGATGATGTCATCAGTGATGTCATTTGAGATGTCATCAGTGATGTCATGAGTGATGTCACTGACTATGTCATGAGTGATGTAATATGTGACGTCATTAGCAGTGCTTTGCGGGCGCGCCAGTTATAGTGAGAACAACTAACTATAAT
This sequence comes from Lissotriton helveticus, assembly GCF_964261635.1. NCBI lineage: Eukaryota > Metazoa > Chordata > Amphibia > Caudata > Salamandridae > Lissotriton > Lissotriton helveticus. Next base: position 1,187,847,283 of record NC_136067.1, read on the forward strand.
GTGGGAATTTCAATGGTTTTGTATGAGTAAATTGTCCAGCTAACTATAACTGATATAAAACCTATGGTTTTTTCAATGAATATATATATATATATATATATATATATATATATATATATATATATATATATATATATATATACATACATACATACATGCATGCTAGGTCTGGTGGCTCAGTGGACGAAGGCGTCTGCTGCAGGGGTCTGTGTTCAACCTCATGGTCACAGTTTTCTTTTTTTGCTATAGCCCCTCCCCCTACCCCACTGACCCCGCCCCCACTGTTGCAGCCCTCGGCCACCAACCACACTGTAAATTTGGCCCCGAGAGAAAGTTTGTGAGTACCCATGCTCTAAGAGTATGGCAGAAAGAAGCAAAGCAGAGCAGAGAAAGAGGCCTGGAAGAGTCAGACACAAACTATAACACACAAGGCAGTGGCCTATGAGAGGTAAAACATCGAAAAAGGCATAGAATGTGCAGATAGAAACTATCAATTACAGACGGATAAATGTTATGTTACTAGAGAAGAAGGTGACGATTTTATTGAAGAAGAACTATTGGATTCTCGTCCCCCACCTCTTAATGCCCGTGAAAGAATATACCCGACAGTTCCGACAGTTCCGACATCCCAGTCCCAGTCTTTGGTCCCTAGTGCCACTCTCGCTAGTGTTTCTGTCTCTAGCACTACTGCCTTGGCCCCTGCCCCCATTGCTTCTCCTCTACCCACGCCAGTCACGGGGGGGGTGCTGTTAGCTCCCCCACCCTCTCTGTCGGTTCCGTATCGACTGCTACTCCCCCTTTCACCCCTACAACCCTGTCTCCCTACATGATGATACCTGTCTGTGCATCTGCTCTTTCCCCTGTGAATGTGGCACCCCAAGGACTGTCGAATGTTGAAACGCCTGTGCATGGGATGCATGAAGCGATTTGGGCGGCGGTGCAAGACTGCCTGGAGAGAGTGTTGATGCGTTCTGCTGTGGGTGATGAGGAAAAGCAAATAGTAGCAAATAAGGCAGCTCAGTGATTTTGGTGCTCGATCTATAGTGTGGAAGATGTGTGGAGTGTGATGAAAGATTATCAGCCATTTATAAAGCAGCATGCTCTTAAGCACATGTCGGCAACGCTAATAGTATTGTGGGAATAGTGTTTTCAGGGTGTTGCACTGCAGATCATCTATGACATACGGGACAGGGTAAATGCTATGGGTATGGCTCCCAATGAGGTTTTTAGCAATGTAATGACACTAGTGGATCACCGAGGCAGGCTGCTCCAAAAGGTTCCGACGATAGTGACACAGCACCTATGAGAGAGATTCATCCCATTTACCATCCTGAAATACCAGAATTGCGTGCCTCCATGGACACTGTAATTAGACCACAAGTTGATGCTTGGTTCCAGGAACAGTGGATCTATACTCTCTAAAAAGCCAGCTACCGGACCCTCGGAAAAACCCTACTGCAAATTATAGGGAATTGACGGAGGCGGCCTGCTCCACATTGATGATGTTCGCCGATATTGAATTGTTCTTTTGCCTGCTAGTACCGGTAGATATATGGAGGCAGGTACATATGCAGGACCATGCACTGGAGTTGGGTGGCACATGGGATGAGATCAAGGCGTGGGATAATGAGCGTAAGCCCGATGATAAGCCTAAAGCGGAGCTCCTAGATTTACCTGGACGTATTATAACTTACATACACTCCCTTATCCAGCCAAAGAGAGTGGACTGGGATAAGTTGACTGCATGCCGGCAGAAGAAGGAGGAAAGTGTTTTGGGTTTCTTTACTAGATTTGAATGGGTGTTTCTAGATTTTAGTGGTCAGGACCAGTCACAGGAGGGTGGTGTTCGGTTGTTTGTTGACAGATTTAACACCAATTTGCTTCCCGAGATTGCAAATAGGTTGTAGGCTTTGGAAAGTACTTGGACAACCTCATCCCCATCAGTGATTTTGAGTTTGGCACAGTACTACGAGCATAGAGAGAATAAGGACAAAGAGAAGGTAGAGAAAAATTCAAAGGATCTGAAGACAAGGGTGTTGATGCAGCAGGTTGCGAGGGGGAGAGGCATTGGTTCGGGTTTGGCTCAGCTGTTACCCAGGTCCAATAGGGGTGGTGCTTCGAGTGCACCCCTTGGGCTTAACCAATGTGCATATTGGAAGCAGGAGGGACATTGGCAGAATGAGTGTCCAGAGCTGTTGCAGAAAGGTGAGCCCCGAGAGGACAGGGGTTTAGAGAATTTGGAAGAGGAAGAGGAGGCCGAGGTGAGATGCAGTCAGAGAATACATCACACAATAGACAGAGTGGGAACTATTTTGATGACCCAGAAGCTGGAAGTACTACCACGATGACTATGACATGGATGAAGTGACTGGGTTGTCTCACAGCTAGGACAGTCAGGGACAGGGTAAGGGACCAGTTCCAGTACCTATAGATCAGTACGGACCATACGTCACAGCTTATTTACAGGGCACAAAAGAAAATGTTTTAGTTGATACAGGGGCTATGAATAGCTCTGTGTCCCATTCACTGGTCCCGAGGGCAGCTCTGTCTGGCCCAAATAATGTTTCTGTGGGTTTCTCAGGTGTGCCAGTTGTTAGCCCTATTTTCAAACCTCTTGCCTTGACTATTGGTCCCTTTACGGTTGATTCACCATTTTTATTGACGTCCAATTGTGGGGAGAATTTGTTGGGATTGGATTGGTTGAAAAGGTTACATGCGACAATATTTTGTTCTCCTGGTGGTGTATACCTGACTATTGGACCACAGGTGGCCCGTGTGAAGCAATGCTTCACAAAAGATGCACCCCTCCCCGCAGAGATCAAGAACGCGCCACTCACATTGTGGGCTACAGGGGACACAGATGTGGGGTTGTTCCAGATTCCACCGGTCTTCATCCAGATAAAGGACAGTGCCAAATTATCACGCATTCCCCAGTACAAGATCTAGCAGGCAGGAGAAAAGGCTTTATTACAAATAAATCAGGATTTGATCAAGTCTGGTGTGGTTGAAGAGACAATGACAAATGTGTGTAATAGCCCTATTCTTCCTATTCTTAAAATGACACCCATGGATTCTTCTGATGCTCACCCACACGTTTACAGCTTTGTGATCGACCTTACAGAGGTAAAAAATATCGTCATTCCCCAGTACCCTGTGGTCCCAGACATTACTACGATTCTGACAATGATTTCCCCATCAGTAAAATTACTTTCCGTAATAGACTGAAAGAATGCTTTCTTCAGCATACCAGTCCATACAGATAGCAGATATCTGTTTGGATTTGCAATAGCCAGTCAGAGCTTTAGATTCTGCCATGCTCCACAAGGCTATACAGAAAGTCCTAGTTTTTATAGCCAAGCTTTGGAAGCTCAATTTTATTCTTTGGAGCTTCCCCCTGGTAATGTGCTCTTGCAGTACTTAGACGACCTCCTTGTGGCTTCGGACACTGAGGATGGTTGCACAGAAACCACAGTTAAATTATTGTTGCATTTGGTACATCATGGACACATGGTGTCACTCTTGAAATTTCAATATTGTCAACAGGAGGTCATCTATTTAGGTCACCTACTGTTGAAGGAGGGTCGCAAACTAACACCTGAATGCATAGCTGCTATTACTAATATGCCTGTTCCTAAGACCCAACGCGAGGTACACACATTCCTTGGGATAACATTGTATTGTTGGCACTGGATCCCTAACTATTCCCTACTAACAAAAGCCATTCTTTACCTGACCACCAAAGATGTGCATGAACCCCTGCCTTGGACACCTACATGCCAGCAAGCTTTTTAACAATTAAAGGTTGCGCTTTGCTCCGCTCTTGTGCTTGGTACTCCTGATTACCAGAAGCCTTTTGTGCTCTACGTGCATGAGACGGATGGTTGCATGCTTTCTGTTTTAACACAAGATTTCGGTGGTAAGCAGAGACCCTGCGCCTATTTCTCTGGCATGCTCGGTAATGTCTCCAGAGCCTTCCCGAGCTGTCCGAGAGCTGCAGTGGTGGCAGCAGTTTCTATCAGACAATCAGCAGGGCTCGTCCTTGATACTGATCTCACAGTAATGATACCTCATGCTGTGGATACACTATTGAATAAGGCAAAGACGCAGCACCTTACTAGTGCTATGAATTTACCTTGTTTGCTCCGCACATTACCATCAAATTATGTACTACTCTGAACCCAGCCACGTTACTACCCCTACCTTTGGAAGAAAAGGAAAATAATGCTCATGATTGTTTATTTCGGACTGAGGAAGAAACGAAAGGCCAGGTAGACCTGACTGATGTTCCCATATCTGACCCCCTAGGGGAACTATATGTCGATGGCTCTTGTTTCAAACTACCAGATGGTACCACCACTGCAGCCTAAGCAATCACAACATAACACACTGTAGTTGAGACATCCTGTATCCACACCAATCGACCCAAGCTACATAGTTGGTTGCCCTCCTCAGGGCTTGTGAGTTGAGTGAGGGACTGGCTGTTAATTTCTACACCGACAGCCAGTACCCCTTTGGGGTGGCCCAAAATTTTGGGGGCCTCTGGGTGGGGAGAGGGTTCTTGACTGCGCATGGACTGCGAATACAGAACGGCGAGATGATACATAGATTGCTGTCTGCATTGGCACTTCCCGATAAGTTAGCAATAGTGAAATGTAGCGCCCATAAAGCCATTACCAATGATATTGTGTGGGGAAATGCGTTCGCAGACCAGACAGCTAAGGAGATAACTTGATCAATGAGGAAAAAGATGTTTGTGGCAGGTCCCGCTAGGTAGGTCCCAGACAATTGAATGTTTGAGGACACATTAGAAAATGTCAGGGAAATTCAGGTTGAGGCAACTCAAGATGAATTGGCAATGTGGGAGGAGAGAACAGGTAATTTGGACGAGGAAGGGTGTTGGACAGACTTGTCTGTGAAACAGCGATGGTTGCTCCCAAATGCATATGTGCCCCCTGTTGTTACCATGGCCCATGGCCCGCGCATATCAGTGCCAAAGTACTATGCAAGCTACTGGACCCAGTATGGCAGAATGACAATATCGCTGAGGTAGCCACACACCTAGTGAAGCATTGTATCATTTGTTTGAAGCATAACCCTGGGAAAGGTACTCATACACCCGCTGGTAACTTTGCAACGCCTTCCTTCCATTTCAAGGTTATTCAAATGGATTTCATTGAAATGGAACGAGTGAATAACTTGAAGTATGTGCTAGTAGTGATTTGCGCATTCAGTAAATGGATTGAGACTTACCCCACTAAACAGAATATAGCTATGGTGACGGCGAAGGCATTTTTAAAAGAGTTCTTCCCGTGTTATGGGTTGACACACATGATTTGGAGTCACTTCAATTCAAAAGTCATTGAATTGGTGTGCACAGGTTTGCATATTAAGCAGAAGTTTCATGCAGAGAATCACCCCCAGTCAGCAGGCCTGGTTGAGAAGTACAATGGTACCTCAAACTGAAGCTAGCAAAGATTCAAGAAAGCACAGGATTGTGATGGCCAGATACGTTACCCTTGGCTTTATTATCTACCAGAGCAACACCGCATTCTAGAATAGGGTTGTGCCCGTACGCGTGGTCTTCAGATGACCCGCTAATGTCTGGGGCGTTCCAAGACCCAAGCACTTTTCCGAGATAGAGTACCCCCTGCTTGTAGACTATCTGTGTGAGTTGTCCAAAGTTCTTCATTCTCTTCACATGCCACGCTGCAACTAGTACCAGAGGGGCCTGGGCACCGAATACAGCCTGGAGATTTTGTTCTCATCAGAAATTTTCAATGGAGAAACTGTTTGGAGCTGAGGTGGAAGTGACCCCTTTTCGTTATTCTCACCACCCGCACAGCAGTGAAAGTAGACGGCAGAAAATACTTGATCCACGGTTCCCATGTTAAACATATACCTCTAGCGCTCCCATATGACCATTGGGTCAACGAAGGCATTGCTGATCAGGAAGAAGAGAAGGTGCCACGCTTCAAGGTGGGTGCAGACGGATGAAGAAAGTGACGCAGCTCTATTCGAGGAGATCCCACCAGAGATAAGGGTCGCCCCAGATAACACTGTTTCTAATACACCAGAATCTGAGTCTCGATGCCCACCTGACCCCGAGTTTCTCCCCCTTTTTGTTGATGAAACAGTGCCTGCAATAACAAAATATAATTTGCTGTCCTGAAAGAAGGGCAGTGCACCAGCCAAACAGTCCCGAAGTTAGGGAAGGACTTGAGCTTAGGGCACAGGGGCTGTGCCTAAGGTGCCTGTATTAGACTAGAGTGAGCTACACTGGTGCACTGCCCTCGACACTGGACAGGACAGTTGAGGGTATTTGCCCAGGAGGGAGTATGCCCTATCCTGAAAGAAGAGAATTTGTTTTCCAGCAAGGACTGCGATCACGCAGCTCCTCCGTGGGAGTGCTTCAGAGCACCGTCGTTGATGAACAATAGAAGCCTGCCAGCGAGACTCTAAACGGACGCTGGGTGATTTGTGCCACCCTGGTACTGTTGTTGCAGTCGTGGCTCTAGCCCATGAATTTTTTTTTCTTGTGACACATATAAGTTGCCCTTGAAGTCTTCTCAATGTATCCCTTTGGTCGTCCTATCCCTGATGAGGAGCGGCCTTTTGCGGCTCCGCGTCCCACTTCAGAAGGGCCTGCTTGGTCCTCTGGGTTCACTAAGACTAAAGTAGTGTTTGTGGTAATATTTAGCTTTCTCTGATATTTGTATTTGGGGTGCTGTTCTTCCTTGAAGAAAAATATACTGTGCATGCTTGGATCAGTACTACGCCAGCCCCTCCTGAACATATTTTTGGTACCTTAGCACCTCACAAAGAAGAACACCGAAAGTCCTATAAGGACAATGTTTTTATTCAGACGTTGCACCAAACGAATGCTATTTATAATACAAAGAAATGTTGGGTGTGTGGTTTGTTACCTTCTGTCACGCATCACTTGCTGCCTATGCCCTTATCCTATGTACATAGTTGTGAGGGATGGTTCACCTTACTTAGTTTAATCCGCTCATTCTCTCTAGCTGACTCCTTGGAACATAGAGGCACTAGTTCCCGTTCTTTGACAATGAATGTGTATTCCCAGCATAGGTCCCCACCTGGTGCTTCCCCTGGAGATGGGCGGGTCAATCGAATATTCCTGAGTTCTTGTCTCAGGGCATCAGATCGAGGTAGAAAGGCAAATAGAACAGAGATGGATAGAGATAGGTTTTCGCAGTTCGATGTATCAGAATATTACAAATCCTTCCAAGCCTGCAATGTCAATGAAGATAAGCCCATACCCCTGGTGGTGGTAAGGTACTGGCACCTTTTTGTGTTCAAGGGGAAGAAGACATAGAGGTGGGGGACAGTAGATGCAACACCACTTCAATATTGAGGATGCCCAAAAGTCCGCCCTTGATCCCGCCACCTAATGTTTATTTTGTTTGTGGTGCTCGTGGTTATGTGTGGTTACTTGAGGGATGGTCCTGGCGGTGCTACCTTTCTTACCGCCTTCCCCCAGTCTATATAGCCCCTCCCAACAATCACAAAACTCATCACTTACAGCGTAGGGGTGTCCTAGCCCCGAGTTAAGAGAGTAGTCAACACAGACGATATTGATCAGACAGATACTTCCTTGGAGTAATTTACTGACATAATGAAGGGCATTCTGCCGTTCTGGGGTCCCATGTTCAATAGCCGTAATATTCGGCGCCTTGCCAGAGTAGTTGAGGGAGTTATTAATATGACTGCAGGTATACTGATCAATATTACAGTCGAGCTTCAGGCTACGAGGCTCATTGCTGTTCAAAATCAGATGGCTTTAGATGTCTGGCTGATAGGGGTGGAGCCTGTCGCGTCATCGGCAGCAGCTGCTGTGTGTACATTCCTGATAGCGCCTCTACTGTATGCTCTGCAATACATAAATTACACAGACTCATTTCAGAAATCCACCTAGATAAAGGTGTGTGGTCCCCCACAGGGTGGGTCTATTGACATAATGGGGTTGAAAGATACTACTTGTCCTAATAGCAATCGCAGGTGTCATCTTTACCTGTTGCTTATGTATTAATTGCCTCCCAGCATGTTGCACCTATTGTTTGAGCAAGCTCACCCCTTCTCCTAAGATCTCAGGACATGATAACAAAGTCTCTACTATGATGATGCAGGATATGCAGGATATGATGCTCATAGATGAAGGTATTTTCTAGTATTAGTTGGATTTTCATACTGAGTGTGTTGCTTTCCTCTCCATTCTTACCTGATTGTCATATGCGTACTTATGCATTTGCCTTCCCCTTAGAATTGTAAATACCCTACCGGATAGCAAAGAAAGCATTTGGCCACGTATGCTAAAAGGTGGGTCTGTTAGGTTTCAAATTCCAATCCCTGCAACGCACTCGTTTCATGCTATATTAGGTTAGCAGTGTGTGGCTAAATAGATGCCATTTGTATTCACATTATGCAACCCACCGAGTTATCCCCATAATGTGCAGGCTTCAGTTAGCGAGTGCATTTTGCATTTCATAATCCCTATTAGGCTGCTTAGACTGTGCCTGAGTTTGTAGTGTGTTATCTAGGAAACCCGAATCGATATTCCTATTTTATGCCCTTGTCCGGTTATAATCAATAATATCCATACAACGGCATAATAATCATATCCATAATTCAGTCGTAGCACATGCTGTCACATTAAGCAAGGCTACTTCTCCGGCCCCCTAGAAAGCACACCGAGTTCTCTAAACAAAACCAAGCCTCCAGCAACCTGGGAAATCCCCCTTGCTTTTGTTTTGATTTTGTCCTAGAACTCCTGTAAAGCACTGTAAGAACAGCCAGTTCTTAGTGACATCTTTATTGACGTCTAATGTCCAACCTTACATCAAACCCAGGCACCTTTCAGGTATAAATATACCAACGTTGCCTTAAGCAAACACACGGTAGTAATCCTGGAGCAGAGCAGCTATCTACTTCCGAGAGCCCAGCTGATGCGAGAGCCCATGGACGCTGCCCCTCCTCCCTGACGCGCTGAGAAAGACGCTGTCTTTTCTCCTGCCGAGAAATCCAGCTCCGGCGTTTCCAGCCTACCCTTGCGGGTTGCTGGGATATCGAGTCCTGAGAAAGAGATACCAGACCTCCTGCTTTCTATTACCCAGGTACGGAACTGACTAAACCCTTACAGAGAATTCTTGAGTCAGATTCTTGGAAAAACTAACTTAACTTAAACTGCTACTTACTTACTCCTTCCCACGTATTAGGCTTAGGTCAGGTACACCGGGGTAGGTGTAGTTAGAAGCACCAGTTGAGTACGATTAGTCAATGTATATATGTATGTATATATTTTATCTATTTTAAAGTATCATATGGCTAAGAAACCATATCAATGCTTTTACAGTATTATTTTACAATCCTCCTTTTACTGTACGCACTTTACTTTACCATAAGTATTACAATCGTGGCAATTCATTTCTCTTGTATGAGGAAGAAGACTGCTCAATAAATAACACCTTTTATTGAAAACGCCCGTCTCTCTTTTCTCTGCATTCTGGTGAAACTAAGTACGCACATTTGACTGAGTGAAATAGCTGTCTTTTGTTTTCACACGACTCTAGAGATACACTCTTATTCAGGGAGAGCAAAGTTGTCATGTTTTATGGTTGTCAGAAGCTAATCCCTTCTTGTCTATCCAGGGAGGTTAAACTCCTCCTCGTTTATTCGAGAAAGTTTCTAGTGACCTCTGAGCTAGCTGGCAAACCTTCAGTCTAATATAGTCAGTAGAGACCTAGATAACCTCAGTCCTACGTCTACACTGCTGAATATATTATTCCAATGCGCAGAGCCTATTGGGAATATAGGAACTACACTACATGGCGCCCAACGTTTGGTAAGGCAATAAATCTAACCCAAGACGTTAGAGTAACTCAGTCGTGCTTTTTCACACAGACCCTTTTCCCGTAAATACTCCAAAAGACGTCTGGAGTGGGTAAAAGGTTAAAAAATCCGCCGAAACTTAGTAGGAAGAGATTTCTATGTATAGTTTTTGGTTTTTTCACTGTTGAAGGATACAGTGTTCCAAAATATTGTGCACCTAATCTTTGTTTCCTTGAAACTTGATCTGCAACAAAAACTTTTCTGTTAGTAAAAATGACAGAAAGTGAAGAAGAAACGGAGACAGCAAGAATAGCAGCTCAACTCCTAGCGGATGACACTAGTCTCCTGCAGACCGACCCGAATGTTATACTCATTCCGGTCAACATAAGAAAAACTATAACTCTTAAACTTATAGAAAATGGACTAACATCGAGAGGTGGTACAGTCATATTCGTTATTGAGGCACATGAATATCGGCAGACAGAGGTATTCTATTCATGGATAAACTTTCCAGCAGCAAACGCTGTCACACACGAGTTCCACTATTACAAAATAGAGGAACCTCTGGATGAGTACACCCCTTTCGAGGAGGTGGAAATCCCATTAAAATACCAAGAGCACCTGCTCTGGTTTAAAGGCGCCCTAAAACATAATAATCACATCACCAGGCTCGGTCCACTAGGTAGACCAGGAGCAACGTGGCCGGTTCTAGCCAGCTACACGCCACATCCAGACATGGAAAAGATGTCAGACCGGGAACTTTTAGCCCAGCTAAAAGTACTAATTAAAATACATAGACAATTAGTCCAATATGTAATGCGGACTTCAACAGTCCAACCAGCTATTAACATTCCACAGCTGACCCCTCATCAGGGGAACACAAACAAAATTACACCACAGAACATACAATCATGTCTGGGTAAAGTACCCATAAAACGGGAACAAATTCCATTCTGGTTAGCACAAAAAATCACTCAAATAGAGGCAGTATTTCTGGATACTACCCCTACTGAGAAACACAGAATTCTGACTATCTGTCTTCCAATGGGGATCGCACCACATGTAGAGGACTGTGATACTTGGGGCACAGTCTTTGCTTCCATTTACACAAAAACACATGGTGTTCCATCCATGGCGGTAATACCTGATGTGCTAAGACAGATTCAAAATAAATACGGTCCAGAACCTGCTTTAACTCTGGGTAGGAAATTACTAAAAGACTTCAAGCAGGTCTCGGCTATATTATTAGCCAACGTAAAAGGGGAAGCAGCATCTGTGGCGATCCGCCAGAAATTGAAAGAAACAGACATAGCAGAACAACCAATTGAACTTGCCAGAATCATAGAAAAATCCTATGAAGAACTAGGAAGAGACAGTTTGGGTGGGAAAACCGTAAAACCCCAACTAACTGAAAATCCTGAAAAGATATTTAATAAAAATAATCTAAACACTCCAAAAAAGAGCTGGGATGGAAATAAACAATCCACTCCCAAAGAAAAAAGATTCCAGTTCAGAGGTAGGTCTCCTCGGCGGAGAGAAAGATCTCCGGATCAAGGACACAAGTCTCCCCAGAGGGAGCCCTCTGAGAAAAGATACAACCTTAGAAATAGGGATAATCTGAAAAAACCTGATAGATATCAAGATATTGATACACGTCCCTCTCGATCTTTTCAGACTTCCTCGCAGAAATCGGAAAGAAGAGGATGGTCAGAACAAAGGGAAGAGCACGTCAAGTCCAAAGACAAGGAACCTGCTCATCAAAGTACACAATTACAATTTCCAAAAAAGAAGGTAGCAAGCATTAAAATAGTCAAACATGCCGAGGATACTGAGGACACAGCTGAAAAACAGAGAGTGGGCCCAGACAGTGCTAGACAAGGCAGCAGAAGTGACCATAGCTCGCAAGATCCTGATGAATCATCTGGAGACAGTGGACACGAATGAATACATTCAAGTGGAAACTGCAGACAGCAGAGTTAGCAAACCTCATAAAATATACGCGATAACATTACGTATAGAGGGAGATAAGACTAGGAAAATAAGGGGTCTATTTTGGGATAACCTTTCCAAAGGCTATGATATCCTTTTAGCTGAGAAAGACTGGCCACCAGAGTTTGTCAGAGAGTGCCCTCATGGCGAAGAAATGATTATGCCTGCCTTCTCAAATCACATTCCAATTCATAAAAAATATACACTTGCAAGAAAATGGGCAGTAGCCCAAGCTCCTGCATTATATAAAAATCATGTAGGATGGGATGAGGACTCTCCTCCTCACAAAATCCAGTTAAAATGTCAACCAACTGCACAAAGGCAGTACCCAATTAAGCAAGAAGCTAAAAAACAAGTCAGGGAGATTTTAGATCAACTTGAATACCAGGGGGTGATTGAAACATGCACCTCACAAATGAACAATCCTTTGTTTCCTGTCTCCAAACCAGACAAGTCATATCGTCTAGTTTTGGACTACAGACACCTTAACTCATGTTGCAAAACTTTTGCAGTACAAAACTCACACAGTGCAGCACTAATGAATAACATTGTGCGCAAAAAATACAAAACAACATTAGACATCTCTAATGGATTCTTTTGTCAAAACATAGCACCTGAAAGCAGGTATTTGACCGCTTTCTCAATAATGGGCTCGCAGAAATTTTCTGTCGACTCCCACAGGGGTTCAAGAATAGCCCAGGATTATTCTCAGCAGGAGTAACAGAGTTACTACAAATGTATGATGATGAGGCATTATCTTATGTCGATGACATCTATCTGACAGATGATGACTTGCATACTCACTTGAAAAGAGTAAACACCATAATACTTGGGTTTGCTGCTGAGGGTTACAAATTCAACTTTAAAAAGTCCCGAATTGCCCATCTAACAGTCCTGTTTTTAGGATATGAATTATCAAGTGAAGGCAAAAGCCTGGCAGACAATTTCTTAGAGAAGTGCGCTGTACTCCAAGCACCAAAAACGCTGAGGAATTTACAATCAATACTAGGTTTCCTGAATTTTGGAAGAACTTATATTCTTAATTATGCTGAGAGGGTTAAACCTCTCTATGAATTAATAAAACCTGATTTTAAACCAATCAATTGGACTCAAAAACACACAGAAATTTTGAGATCATTGCAAACAGACATGTTAGCAAAAACAAAATTGCAAACTCGCGATAATACACACAACCTTGTAATCCGAGTCATCCCAGAAAGAAGCTGATTCACGTACCTGACTTCTAATGAGGGAGAAAAGGTACCAATAGCATACAAATCACACTTGTACTCACAAGCTGAAAAAATATTCAGTCCAGCGAAAAATGTTGTAAATGCGGTTCAAACAGCTGTAGCAAAAGAAAGAGCCCAGGCCCAAGGCAGACAGATTACTGTTTTAACAACAGAATCAGCCTTCGAGGCATTAACAGCCCATATAATTTAACTACCGTGGCATTAGATACAAAATGGATACAATGGGAAAATTCTCTTGCTACAGACAAAGTGAAATACTATTTTGACAAGGAAATTGAAATATCTAACATATGAAAAAGAATATCCTCTGCCTAACGACATTCTGCTCATACAACAGTACGCCTGCGTAATGTACACAAACAGTTATGCAGAACCCTCAGTTTGGGGAGAACAAGCTTATAACGCTACGTGCGAGGTTGTTAAATGCCGGTGGCGCGGAGGTAAATTGATGCCACTGGTAACAATATCACAATCTGTAAAAGACAATTCAGGTCAACAAACTGAATTAATAGCTTTAAAAATGGCGCTCGACATTGCCGATCGCGAATTCCCGACACTAATAGTGTGCGATTCGCATTCCTGCGTCAAATCATACAATAATGACTTGCAGAGATGGGTTCAAAACGGTTACAAAGATGACACAGGTGCCACAATCAAGCAAAATCGCTTTGGGAACAAGTAGTTCTTGTAAAGAAAGAACTACAAAAGACTCACGTGATACATACACTGAGTCATCAACGTGATGGCGTTCACGTTGCAGGGAATTCATTGGCTGAGACAGCCACAGCGGAAGCAACTAATCCGGCTTCCGTAGCCACAAAAAAAGCGTTCAGAAAAATACATAGACGAGGAACTCGTGCTGGCTGTAAAAACGTCTTCAAAAGGCGACTGTGCAACACTACCCGTGAACTATCCACTCAATTATACATACATAATTGATGCAAACTCTGTTCCTTTTGCTCGAATCCCTGGAGTGGGGGATAGAGTGATTCCAAACACGAACAGGAGAATCTTCTTAATACAAGAAGCACATATGGGATTAGGTCTAAGGCATCAGATGATCAAAGAATCTCTGACAGAATTACAATCAGAATACTGGTGGCCGGGAATGAGCGTGGATAATCACAAATTTGCAAAAAATTATGAAAACTGCATCAGAGATCGCAGTGGCGAACCGGCCGAAGTAGTGCCAGAACACCTAATAGAAAGCATAAGGCGATCTATACGCATGATTAAACAGGAAACATGCGTCCCAATGTATATTATTTAAGACTAGATTCACTTAAAAATGTAGACACCAGCGCTCGGCTGACGCCAGAACTGTTATAAAAGATTTGCGAGTCTATATCGGCACATACGCAATTGGCATGCTACATTCTGACCAGGGTCCTGCTTTTAGCTCTCGAGCTTATAAGGAGGCCATTAACAGCATGGGCATTGCATTGCGGTACTCTTGTCCCTTCAATCCTGAGGGGAACGGGATTGTGGAAAGAAAAAAACGAGACATAAAGCAATCTATAACGGCTAGGGTATTAGGTACGGGTGATGGGTGGGTCCAACATTTAACAAGTGTCCAACGTAGTCTTAACAATCTGCCAAGAAATTCTCTAAAAGGTTTCAGTCCGTATGAACTATTGTTCGGGACTAGAATGCATATTCAGGACCTTGATAGTCAGACTTCAGTGGTAGAAGAAAAATGCTTTGATATCAAAGATCGCTTGGCTATTTTACAGGACTTAAATGAAACAAGAAAAGACCTGAGCAACGTAAAGCTAAAACAGCAGCCAACAGCCACTGAAGAGAAACCACCTGTCCCAGCAAGGCCTGTCTGGATTCCAAAGATTGGGGATCTGGTCAGAGAGAAGATCGCGGTGAAGAAGGAATTTGGGCCTTCTTACAGAAAAGCAGTACCTGTCTTAGCTGTCAACGGAACAAGATCAGTTGTACTACCGCCCCTTGCTGGTAAAAAGGAGAACCGAGTTGTATCCACAAACCTGGTAAAACCACAATCATGTGGCCAATAATAAGTAGTAGGCCCAGTGGACTCACAAGAAATAGCAGAACACCAAAGTTTGCTACAATACAAGAGGTTCAAACTGAGAGACTAATCACATTTGATAAACCTGCAGTGAATAAAAAAGGACTATGCAATAATGCCATGGAACTTGTGCTTATTAAAACCCAAATTGCAACAGTTCGTCAAGAGACACCTGTCTACAACGATGTAGCCACAGACTATGCTGATGAAACAAAGAAAATTCCAAAAGCAAATGAAAATCCAGAAGCAATTCCAACAATTGACAGAACTGCATCTGGCTACTTCATCAACTTCGATGACTTTTCTGAGGTTTCGAGCGAACCTGAAGAACAGCCAACAACCAAATCTTTTAAAAACAAAGTAACAGAACTCTTTCATCAACTCAAAGAAACCTATCTGATTTCTCCATGGATTGAATTTTGGATTGTGTTCGGTGTACTTTTCCTCCTGCTTTGGCTCATCATGGTACTTTGTTTGGGAAAATTCATTGAGGGAAAATACAGTACAATGGACACAGCAAGTCAGAACATCAACTTGGTCCTAAAGCCACACAAGTCATCTCACATTGAGAAAAGAGAACTATCATCGTGAATGTCACAGCCAATCCAATACCCGGTAGCTTGGGACAAAACAGATTACGATATTTATGGCCAGGTCGAGCTCTTGAAGTATCCACACCATTTCAAGATTTCATTAAGTGACTTTGTAAAACCGAGCACATTCTCTGATGATTGGGACTTTGAAAGAATTAATGATATGATGTCAGATTTAGTAATGTCAGCAAAATTTACAGAACATGATTACTTGCAGGGTTCATCTAATTATGGCGAATTATACTGCTACAACCACTTTGCTCATCACTATTTGCATAAATCTGCTCAACCTAAAAAAGTTTTACATTATAATCAATGGGAACATTGTGCAACTCCACCAAAAGGTAGTTCAAAAACATTTTATGAGAAATTTCCATACTTCGCAGGGTTTAACACAAGTAAAGCAGAAGCCTTTTATTTCAAAATGTTAAATAAGACAGGAATGAAAACGAAGCTGACAAACACTAAATTAATCTATTCAGAAGCATTTTATGAAAAAATGACTACATTTGGTTTTGATTTTTGGAAAAACAATATTGAAACAAAACCATCTGGGGTACCAAAGATTGGCAGGTCCAAGGTATAGAATCATTATTTAGAGCCTGCATGAACCCAGAACAAATTATATTCTTGAATGACACAATTCAACAGACAACCTGTCTTGGCCTAGCCAAAATTAAAGACTTAAATAAACCGTCTATTCCAAAGCCAACACCAGACAGTAATAGCACTACAGATGTTGAGATAGACGTATACCATATTTTTAACCAAAACAGAACACATCCTGATTGGAAAAAATGGTTGATCTGGCCCACAGACACAAATTACTGTCAAGATAGATTCCTGAACAAAATACAGGGGTTCAAATTGACCAGGCCAGACCCTAGATACTCCCAGAGACAACATCCAGGGATAGTTACAACATACAGTGTAGGAAAACTCTGCCTCGAATGGCTACAGAAATCCACACTGGCAGAAATTAAGCAACACTTGACTTTACTTAAAGATGGTGCTGACTTGCGTGATTTCATAATGGGACCACATAAACAGCGTCAAAAACGTTTCATAGCGGCCGGTATATATGCAGCTTGGAAAGAAACGCAAATTGAAACAGCAGAAAAAATACGGGAAATTGACCGTATTAATTTGGAAAAATCACTTTCTGTTGTGGACAATGGGTTAATGACTCTGTCTTCCAGAATATATTCACTGGACAGTATTGTATCATCTGCTATAGATATAATAGAGCAGGACTTGTTAATGTTACAACATGGTCAGTCCCAATTACGTTCTATTGTACAGCTTGGCTGGACGTTACAAAATCTGCGTTCAGGCTACGTGCCTTGGCGTTTAATCAACACAACGTCATTATTCTCAATCTTTAACCTTACTGATACACAAATCAGCTTGGCACAGAAAGGAGCGGAATATACAATTCTGAGCATTGAAAAACTTGAGAGATTACCATTGACAATGTCAGAATGACCTGTCATTGAATGGATAATACACGGAATAATAACTATTCCGATAACAACTTTCAAATTTAAATTCTGTCAAGAATATATACCAGCAGGCCAGTATGAAAGGTTGGGTAAAAGGTACATTAAGTCATCATGGAAATTACCTTACACACACACATGTTATAGTGAAAAGGAACAGAATGTATTTCTTAGTGGTAATAATTGTAAAAGATCACTAAGTGGTATACTTTTGTGTCAAGGTATTAACCTGCATGGGGCCTGTGAGGGGACTTCAAATAACCTTTCATGTCACCAGCATGGCACACCTGCAACTCGAATAGAGCCATTCTTTAGACGGCTTTCTAACGGGAGCTACATTCTAATAGTGGACCACAGATGTTGTGGCATGGTGCCAGGAAAAGCTTATCTAGTTAGCGTTAGTTCCATGGTCACTTGCTGTATGCAAGTATTGTTTCCAAACAGCACTCCAGACAGGGAGGAAAACATTTGGCCATTTTTGAATATCTCTTCTATTCGAATTGATACTTTAAGCAGAATAAAGTCTGTCCTTTTGCAGACAACTGTGCCCTTGATGTCATCAAAAGAAATGTATGATCTGCAAGTCACAAGGACAACGGCAGAGATACATAGCCTTTTATCAGCAAATTGCCCCCTACATTTCGCAGAAATGTTAAGCCAAATCCTAAATATGTCCGATACTGGCGGTATCCCACATATATTTAAGACAATTTTTTCGGGACTGTTAACACCCTTCACAACAGTTCTGGGCATTTTTCCTAATTTTGTCCATTCTGTCTTTGGTGGCCTACCACTCCTGTTGGGGCTCGTAGCAGGCATTTTATTTTTGATTCTCCTGCTTCGTTATGGCAAGCCAAAACGCAGACAAGACTCCAGCAACAATGGAAGAAACGATCCTAGCTATACGCTATCGGGACCGCATAACTAAAGTCCTGGGATTGGCCCGGCTAAGAGATCTGAATATGACCTGGTTTCTTTCATTCAGACCCATCTGGCAGAACTGTCTCTTACATGTGCTTCGATGTATGCTATGCAGAGAAGAATGCGTGTTGGATGTCTGTCTTACACTACAATCAGCAGTACCATTGGATACAGATACTTTGCTAAGTCCTGTAACAGCTCATGCATCGTGTTGTCCCCAGCGGTTACCCATCCTGATGACGGCATTTGTTGAGACTTCACCACTGCGATTAAAGGGTAGTGAAGTACGAGATGAGCGCAACATCACCCAGGTACGACCTTCTGTGAGCACTGCTGATCCTGTCATCGATGATAGCAATCATGCTCATGACTGCACAGTTGCGGCATTTTCCAACTTGGTCGAACTTTCACCTGAAGCGGTAAACTGCTTTTTTGAAAGTCTGTCTGAAATGATGTTTTCCCCCGAACCAAAAGAATGACTTTAAAGCAAACTAGTACACAGCGTTCCATGAACTCTGAATTCGGCCTTCGGCTTTGATAAACAAAAGCTACTGAACATATTTGGAACTATATTTTTTTTCTCTCTCCCTTGAAAGCGAAATTATTTTTTCCCGATTCCAAAATATTTACCTTTTTTTTTTTGGCACATGTACTCTGCTTGAAATAGAACTATTCTTAGAGAACAGAGCTTCTATTTTTAGGAACTCTAGAGACAATACATTACCATAGCCTCTAGCCCATTTACAATAACTGTATTTATATGTGATGGAATGGTCTCGCATTTGTTTTCTGTATTAAGAGCCATTTCATGTGTAAATTTCGCAAATCATTCATGCCGATATATATATGCATCCCTTTTTATAATCATTTTCATGTATTTCGCATACACCATTTCAAATGCAAAAATGTATTTTGGGGTGGGTTGGTATACACATGCACCTTTTATGTTTACTATTGCTTAAATTTTAGTAATGATGGACATTAATTCGTGGAGTGGGTGTAGTGTGTTAGCTAGGAAACCCGAATCGATATTCCTATTTTATGCCCTTGGCCGGTTATAATCAATAATATCCATACAACGGCATAATAATCATATCCATAATTCAGTCGTAGCACATGCTGTCACATTAAGCAAGGCTACTTCTCCCGCCCCCTAGAAAGCACACCGAGTTCTCTAAACAAAACCAAGCCTCCAGCAACCTGGAAAATACCCCTTGCTTTTGTTTTGATTTCGTCCTAGAACTCCTGTAAAGCACTGTAAGAACGGCCAGTTCTTAGTGAAATCCTTATTGACGTCTTATGTCCAACCTTACGTCAAACCCAGGCACCTTTCAGGTATAAATATACCAACGTTGCCTTAAGCAAACACAGAGTGGTAATCCTGGAGCAGAGCAGCTATCTACTTCCGAGAGCCCAGCTGATGCGAGAGCCCACGGACGCTGCCCCTCCTCCCTGACGCGCTGAGAAAGACGCTGTCTTTTCTCCTGCCGAGAAATCCAGCTCCGGCGTTTCCAGCCTACCCTTGCGGGTTGCTGGGATATCGAGTCCTGAGAAAGAGATACCAGACCTCCTGCTTTCTATTACCCAGGTACGGAACTGACTAAACCCTTACAGAGAATTCTTGAGTCAGATTCTTGGCAAAACAAACTTAACTTAAACTGCTACTTACTTACTCCTTCCCACGTATTAGGCTTAGGTCAGGTACACCGAGGTAGGTGTAGTTAGAAGCACCAGTTGAGTACGATTAGTCAATTTATATATGTATGTATATATTTTATCTATTTTAAAGTATCATATGGCTAAGAAACCATATCAATGCTTTTACAGTATTATTTTATAATCCTCCTTTTACTGTACGCACTTTACTTTACCATAAGTATTACAATCGTGGCAATTCATTTCTCTTGTAAAAGGAAGAAGACTGCTCAATAAATAACACCTTTTATTGAAAACGCCCGTCTCTCTTTTCTCTGCATTCTGGTGAAACTAAGTACGCACATTTGACTGAGTGAAATAGCTGTCTTTTGTTTTCACACGACTCTAAAGATACACTCCTATTCAGGGAGAGCAAAGTTGTCATGTTTTATGGTTGTCAGAAGCTAATCCCTTCTTGTCTATCCAGGGAGATTAAAGTCCTCCTTGTTTATTCGAGAAAGTTTCTAGTCACCTCTGAGCTAGCTGGCAAACCTTAAGTCTAATATAGTCAGTAGAGACCTAGATAACCTTAGTCCTACGTCTACACTGCTGAATATATTGTTCCAATGCGCAGAGCCTATTGGGAATATAGGAACTACACTACAAGTTAGGCCTCAGTGCTTGAATTGCTTGCCTCAGCAGAACACTGTATTCCGTTATTATTTTCTCCTTTGTTCAAGGCTGTTTCTCTACTTACTAATGAATAGGCCATTCTGCCCTTGCATACCTATCTGAATGTGTAGTTGCTGCTCCCACAGTAGGAGACGCTGAGACCCAGCACCGTGGCCTTGGGTCCCTGATAACATGTTCCCATCTGGCAGGTGTTAGCTCATCCTACTGTGCCTCTTTGTTCATGTTTGGCCCGGGCTGGTAGTCTTCCATTGTGGGTATGGTTGGAGGCTTCCTGGGAGGAATGATTATTCACTGTAAGATGTTGGGGTGCCAGTCCCTCGGCAGGCATCTTAGGGTGCATGTCATGATGGACTCCTCTGCAGAGTATTGCCAATAAACAGGTAACTTTGTATTCTCTACTGTCTGACCGACTCTTTCTTCTTGGGAAGGAATAGTAGATGGTTGTAAGTAACCCGGGTGGCCCTTAAGGGCCATTTCCTTCATCACTGCAGCTGTGAGGCCCAAGTGATGCTGAGGAAGACGAGGAGCTTTGCATGAGCTTCCATGTCAAATGTCGGTGACTAGGTGGTCGGTGTTTGGCGAGAGCACTAACAAGCCTTGGTGGCCACAACTGGCGTGGAGACGAATGAAGCAGGATCGACATTGGGACCAGCAAGGTCCATGGGACTCACCAGCAGCAGGAGAGTTAGAGTAGACCTGAGTAAGCAGGGGAGCTCACTGAAGCAGTGGAAGACCCTCAGGAAGACCCACAAATCAAAGACACAGAGTTGCAAGAGGACCTCGAGCAGCTTACCAAGAATGAAGGGCCACAGTCCAGAGGATGTGGTCAGGATGTTGAACTTGGACAGAAGAGAGGCTGGAGGATGGAGCTGAGTGTAGCCTGCAAGATTGCTGGTGTACAGAACCAACAAGCCTTGGCAGCAGCATGTTGATGCAGTGCATGGGAATATGATTCTAGTGCTTCAGACGAGGGATACTGGCCTCAAAATTGCAGAGGACAGGTCAGACCTCAAGGAGTTGGGTGACCACGACCTCGGGAAGTCCTTAGAACAACCGGAGCAGCAGACCAGTCCGCTTCTGTGCGGTGCATGCAGATGCAGAGGAGTGACTCCTTTATTCCAAGGGAGATTACTTTGTGTGTCCTTAATGGCCACAGGTCTTTCAAAGAAGCACAGACACAGACAATGAAGAAGACTTGCGGAAAAGTGAGACCAGGAGCAGCGGGAGTCTTTCTTAGTGCAGTCTCAGCTCCAGGCAAAATCCAGTGAAGTTTAAGGGGGTCATTAGGATGGCAGGCGGACACATCCTTTCATGGACTGGGACTGCCTGCCATTGGTGTGGGGGCCCGTTGCAGACATTAGGATGCGCCTGCCAAACTGGCGGGCGCATCCTGCATTCCTGACATTGTGGCGGTCGGTGCTCTCAGCACCGCCTGCTGCAATGCCATGAAGGCTTGTCGTGCACTTCCATGCACAACATGGCAGGTGCCTGTCATGTAGTGCATGGAACTGCAGGAGGTACCATAGGTACCCCCCATGTGCACCCCCAGCCCCAGAATTCCTGGGGGCCCGTTACGGGCACCCAATGGCAAAAACCGCATGCCTTTTCGTGGCAGCAATGCACAAGCCTGCATTGATTCTAATATGGATGGCAGTGTCTCCCAGACACCGCCACTATGTTAGCTGCTTTTCCGCCTGGTCGACTCTGCGACCAGGTGGAAAACCGGCAGACGGTGACCATGGTAATGTGGCGGGGGTAAATGCAGAGCGGGCGGTGCTTTTTAGCGGGCGGATCAACACCGCCATATGGGTGGTGGCGATCAGCCCGCTAACCTAATGACCCCCTAAGTGTCCAGACGGTCAAAGAGAGATATGGTTTCAGTATTGAGTCTCGTCCTACTACAAATCTAAAGAGGCACCCACATGTAAGCCTTTAATTAACCTAGGGAAAGGGTTGGAACAACTCAGGGGTTCCTCCCAGAAGAGGGGAGGATACTCTTATATCCTTTTGTCCAGTTTTATGCTAGAGTGGGAGCCAAGGGCTCCCCGAACTGGCTCAAACTGGAGTATGCAAGGAGAACACAAAATGTGCACTTCAAAGCAGGCTGGTGGAGCTGGCAAGTGCCCCAACCCAGTCCAATACACTAATTCCTGTCTGGCACATGGTATCACCTCCCTGTGACAGGAAACCTATTGTTCTACCTTCCCCTGCTCGAGCTTGGACCAGCAGCAGGAGGGCTGAATCGGGTATGTGGTCGGCAGCACTACTAGCTTGCTGTCAGACCTTGAAAGGTTGTTACCGGGAGTATGGGAGGATACCCCAAGGGAGCCCCTCAGTACATGGGATCATACTTCCAACACTAGAATCAGTATGATTCAGTATGATCCCAACATGTTGACTACCAAACATGACCAGGTTCGGTACAGCCACTATACAGTTAGACATCTCGTAATGACTGATGTGAACTATATGTATTAAAATGGCTGACCGCACTTACAAAGCCTGGAGAATCGACTCTGGGATTTGTAGGGGTGTCCTGCTCATGCGTGGCACCTTCACACTTCTAACCAAGCACCCTGGCCCTGGACAGAAGAGCCTGCCATAGGGGTAGCCTATAGGATTTAAGAGCAGTGACCTCAGATATAAGGAAACTTATACCTTTTGTGTGAGGTGCAGGCATTAACTCACACAGGCTGCAATAGCAGGCCTGTAGTCACAGTTTAAGTTGACTCCCATGAGTGGCACAATACATGCTGCAGGGAGACCACTGGTGTACCTATGCCCTAGGTACCTTAGTACCATATACTAGGGATATATAAGGGTACACCAGTAGCCAATTGTGGATGTACAAAAGTACTTACCATGGTCAATTTAGAGAGAAAGCACAGTGACTAGGGTCCTAATTAGCAGAATCCCCGTCAGACTAGGTCAAAAAGACACTGACAGCAATCAAAATGTGGGGGCAACCATGAACAAAGGATCCTACCTTCCTACACAAAGCCTCATTGGTGTATCTATAAATGACATCCCTCCAAATATTGACAACCCTATTATCTGAATCCTTTATGCACCACGGAAGGATCTGTACTCGCTGACATGGTGAGCTCGCATTTATTGGAACTAACAAGGGGGATCGCATTAACTGGTTATCTGCTCCTATTTCTGGTACCTTAGCTCATGTAGTGTGAATAGATTTTATTTGTTTCAATTACTATAAATGGTTACAAAAGCCATACTCAAATTGCCGTTTCAAAAATATTTGCTTGATATTAATTAAATCATCAAGGTATCATTCCATTTAATGAGTTTTATATTAATACAATTTAAAAAAATGGAAAAAAATCAAAGCATTAAAACTCTGGGTATATATTCCACCTTAAAACAATAGTTGGAATTAATAAGTATTGTCTTAATCCGAGCTTGATTTTCACTTAGTAGCCTTTGGAGTTTTTACACAAAGTTTAGTAGCCCTGTCAGTTTCATTGGGATTTCCAGAGTAAAAAGAGGTTCCATTGCTTCTGTACAAGTGCGAGTGCTGTACTTTAAAAAAAGTGGTTTTAAGAAAGTGCAGCTTGCGTATCTCAGAATTAGAATCAGAATCAGAATTTTCTTTATTCGGTTAAAAAGTTTAAAACCATCAAAGCACAGTACAGCATTTCATTTAGCAATTTTCACAGTTTAAATGACTAAATACAAAGTACAGATAACACTGAGTACATTACAAAATTACAGATTTGGTTGAAATAAATACAATTATAAAACACTTTCTTACCCACAGAAACTTGCTCAAAAAGCACCCAGACACGGGGGGGCTATGGGGGGCTATAGCAAAATTAAGGTAACAATGTTTTATTTCGGCTCCTAATCGCCCCAATAATGTAACTTGCCACCCCAAAACAGACCATTGGAGACCCAAGCATTTGTAAAAAAGTCAAAGCCGGTCTAACTTGGTCAAAATTTTGATCCCGAAACAATGGGACGATACATTTTCTACGATGGGGAACATAAAACTTGCAAAAAAAAGATCATGTGAAGGGTATTCTGATCAGAACAGTTGTCACATGGGCAATGCCCCAATGTCCCAACTTTTGCAAAACCTTTTGGGTAGGATACCAACCATGGGAGCATATTGTACTTAAATCTTATCAGCACATAGCGATGGAACGGCTTGTTTATATAAGTTAAGTACGGCTGGATGTCTTTGCATATACTCAACATTATAAAACTCCTCACCGATGGTTTCACCAGTTCCTCTTCTTCTCTCTGTGACTGTATCCTGTTCAGAAACAGGGCCTTTACAGCTTTAATAGCAGTTTTGCTCAAAGCCACAGGATTCGTAAACAGTTCGGGACAACCCATTAACCCCTTCAGTGCTAATGACAAGGGTAACTCGTCATGGAGTTTCCATTGATTTCAATGGAAATTACATTGAAGTGGTACCAGATGCTTAGCATCCAAGTGGTTAACTTAGTTTGAGTTTTAATATAGCTGATCCAAGGGATGTCCAGGGCCCTGTCTAGAAACAGACAGTCTTGAATAATTAACTGGTTTAAATTCGGCGCTTGCTGCGCCCATACTCTAAGCCACCCCAACAACGGGGCTAAAGCAATCTGATCTGAGATATAGCCCACCCCTAGATCTTCATGGACATTAAAAGCAGCTACAGTTTGGGGGAGCGACAACAATTTTCTTAAAAAGACATTTTCTGTGGTTTGGATCTCGGACGTGTTCAAAAAACCCCAAACTTCACTCCCGTAGAGGTCCATGGGTACACACTTGGCATCATAAATTTTTACAAGAGCCGGTAAGGGCTTACAACCAAATCGTTTTGCAAACCCCAACAAAGCACCTGCTGCTCACGCTAATATATTCTTTTTCAATGCGCGTTGCGCGACCCAGGACCTTCTATCATCAAAGACAACACCTAGATACGGGAATGTAGGTACTTTAGTTAGATCCTGACTTTTACAGAAAAAGGATGTTTTCTTTGCCCGCCCTCCACCAATTGTCATAGCATGTGATTTTTAAAAATTTGTTGTTAAGTCTAGAGAGTCCATAAAATTGATAAAACAATCTAAAAGAGATTGAAACCCTCTTGCCGTTCTTGCTAGCAAAACAGCGTCATCCGCATAAAGTAAAGCTGGATTTTTTTTTTTACAAACTCTCGGAATATCTTTATTTACTAGGGTTAGAGCACCACCCAAATTGTTTATATAAAGCGTGAACAACAGGGGCGCCAGAATGCAGCCCTGCTGTACCCCCCGCTTTACAGGCCATGCATCGGTAAGACTTCCATTCTCGTTGTAGCGGACTGCTGCACTGGTATTCTCATGGATTTCTGCTAGGAAGGATATTAATACAGGGTCAAGCCCGATGTCACATAAGGAAGACCATAATGTTTGTCGATTTACAAGGTCGAAAGCAATCGACAAATCCATAAAAGCTAGGTGTATGTCCCCCTGCTTTGCGACTGTGTATTTCCCTATGAGAAGATGTTTAGACATTGGCTAGCAGTACCTCTTCCTTTTCTAAACACATACTGCAGGTCCGAGACAACATTATTCTCTTCCAACCAGTCTGTAAATCAATTTAAAACAGCTTTTACCATAATTTTCGCAGCCGAGTCTAAGAGTGAGATCAGCCGATAACATGCCGGATCTTCCCTCGCGCCCTTTTTGAAAATTGGGACAATAACTACTCTACCCCAGGACTCTGGTAGGCCAACATTAACAGCTGCGTTAAAAACGGAGGTTAAAATCTTTGCCCAATAATTCGGGTCCGCCTTATACAGGTCCGCAGGGACTCAATTGCCTCTAATATTTCCTCCCCAGAAAAAATTATTTTCCCAGTCTGTATATTCACCCCACTAGTTGTAGCGGGAGATATGCTTATCTCAGCATAAAGACCACTGAAATGCTCCACCCATTTTTCTGGGGCAATAAGGCAGTCCTTGTTTATATTATCTGTCTCATTAAACAATGGACTGTTTATCACTTTCCAAAATCGAGTGCTACTTTTCAGGACACTCGATTCGGTTAGTTCTTCCATTGCCATGTTTTTTAGCTCATTTTTCCTATGTTTTATGGCATTTTTATAGGCCCTTCTCGCTATAGGAATCCTATGTGGGTCCCTCTCACACTCTTTCAGAGCCTCTAACAGGGCTACATGCGAGCTTCTACAAGCCTGATCAAACCAGCTTTCCAATTTTTGCTTTCTGGGTCTGCTTTTCCTACTTAGCTTATCTGCTACGTGAGTTGTTATACAATCAAAAGCACCCAGAATTTCCGATGGGTCTGAATTTACTCCTGTACATATATTCAGTTCCTCCGCATTACACCTATGCAGATCCTCTAAGAAGTCCATAGGGGTAACCGCTTCCCACCTTATTCTCCTCCCCTGACATATAGTAGCTATATTTGAATTTTTAATAGGAGCCAGCGCATTTTCCCCTTTAAGAGCCCTGATATTAATATCCAGACTAAGGGGGTTGTGATCACTAAATCCATTTTGTGTTACACTGAACGAACCTATACTATCCATCAGAGGGGATGAGACAAAAATATAGTCCACAATGGACTGATGACCTTGACCCACAAAGGTCGGGACGGGACACAAAACGTCCCCTTGTGATAGGGCAACCAAATATAACTCAGATAAAAAACTCTCAAGATACATCCCGCTTCTGGTGTGCTCAAAATGAGTACCACCCCACGGGTCAACTTCATAATCAACATTCTGTAAACACTTAAGGGGACAAATGTGAATATTAAAATCGCCAAGAATTATAAGATTATAATGTACCTCGTTACCCATATTATAATCCTCCAGAAATACTGACAGTGCTCTCAAATGTTCCATTTCATCAATCCTGGTGAAGGAATTATAAAAATGTACCACCAGAATTTTGGGCAAGTTTTCACCTTCCAGTCTAACCGCCAAGATATTTGGGGAGCTTGACGCCACTAACTCCGCTCTATACAGTAATTTAAGGCTGAGTAGTAGCAACAGCCCCCCCTGGATCTCCCCATTGGTGACGGAATTGCAAATTTATTAAATGATTGATAGCCGTCCAGATGATAACCTTCCTCGGACTCCCAGGTTTCCTGCAGTGTATTTATGTGAAAGGGAGATAGCGTAGCCTCCCAGTTTGGGTCCCCCCTTTTTGAGCGCAACCCAGCAACGTTCCAGGATAGAAACGCAATCTTATTCTTAGTCAAGTTGGCTCTATAGTTTTTAGAGTCACCCACTTCAACAACCCCTCCATTTAATGTCGATGAGCTAGTAACTTCATAAACCTCTGTGGGCCTTGGGGTCTGAACAACCATTTCATCAAAAGACACATCTCCTACAAATTGCACCTCATGGTCGACTATTTCAGAAACCACCTCATTTGGTTGAGAGACTTGAAATGGGTCAGAAGAGAGAGTTGTCATACCTATCATTTTGGTGCAAAATCGATCCTGAGAATCCAGTTCTGTGGTTGGGCGCACTTTACGATCAACAACCGAACTGATTAATCCTAGGCCTAGGGTCTCCGCACCACAAAGTCAATCATTCGTATTTAAGTCACTTAGTGCCTCATACCTATTGGTCAACTCAATAGGCCCAGCGAAGGGAGCTAACTGTGTAATTTCCCTGCTTCCCCCATACCCTCCGAAGTTCTTTTGGGGATAGAAAAAGCCCAAAGGAAGAACATTAACATAATCGGAATTTATCCTATATTAACCAGCCTGATTCAGAATATGATCAACCAATATTGGGCAACCAAAACTTACAATTACACAGTCACCACTGAGAGTTTTCTTTGTTTTCCCCACCCAGGGTACCCTTCTCACCATTTTGAAATTGTTAAACAAATGTTCGCCCAAAACGGTTTTGACACTCAAACATTGCAGGGCCTTATTTCGAAGGGTAGTCCAGTGTTCCTCTTTCCCATCCTTTGTTTTCGGGACATTTGCCAAAATTATTGAGTAAGGACTGGCTTCTGGGGGGAGGTGCAGCGCTGCATCGCGAGGAAGGGGCCGAACAGAGGGGCTTAATTTCCCTGGCTGGTCTAATGGCCTTTGTTTTGATCCTTGACTTTCCCCCCCAGCCACAGCCAACGCAGGAATAGTTGGTGCTACAACTTGGGGGACAGTAACCATCATGGAGTCTACAAGGTAATTTACCCTCGTTGTTATTACGCTTAAAGAAAGTGTATCAGGTTGACTTCCCCCTTGCATTGGCACTTTAGTGAGATGTTTTTCAATAGTATCTAGTCTTCCGCCTATTTTCACCAATTCATCCATGACTGGGGTAAGAAAAGCTTTCAACCGTTCTTCCAGTGTTACAATAAAGTGGGCCATATTGTCCCCCGTCTTATCATTTACACAATTACCTAACTCTAGCCCTCCCTTCCTTCTATCTTCCATAGTTTGTTTAGTAATACTTCCGTCCTGTCTACCCCTCCCAGACGGGATGCCTTTATTTTTACTATTCCTAGGCTGTTTAGCTTTTCGCCAAGTACTTTTGAGGGAGTCACTTGCCTTTCTTTTCCCTGGCGCATAATTTTTGTTGGTAACTGAGGTAGACCGTAGCTGCCTAGTACATGTGACTATGGGAGAGGCTAATAAGCTAGACACATGAGAAGAATCAGAGTCAAAAGACAGACTAACATCAACAACAGCCCCGTTTGTAATATGGCGGATAGGGGGAGCACTAGTGTCCGGGGGGGATCAGTGGTTTCTACAGCCAGAGGAATTTGGCATAATAGTTCTGATAATAGCCTTCTCTCAAAGAGTTCAATTTCTTTGGCCACAGCAGTCTCTGCACGTTTCAGGAAAGCATCCAAGGTCCCAACCCCCCCACCCCCAGAGCTTCCTTTAGATAAAGATTTAGCCATATCAGGGGGTATGTTAATCCTAGTTTGCAACAAACAAACTTATCAGCCAAATATGTCAATCCGTAAGCAGAGTTAAGAAAATGTCGTAGGCTCACCCCCTGGTAGTGGCGATGTTAGAGGGGGGCCCAGCCCGGCCACCTCTGGCCTGTGAGGGCCTCAGAGGGCCGGCCCTTTGCCCGGGCTCCGCCCAGCATCACCCGCGCGCGTCCCACGATGCGGGAACTCCGCGCTCCTTATGATGCGCCGCCTGGCGCCAAATCCGGTGGTGGGCGGGATCAGCCGCAGGGATTGCTGGGTGTTGTGGTCTCCCCCCTCAGCGGCCGCGCACGAGTGGTGGAGTGCAGCGGCGGCGGGGGAGACCGGAAGAAGACTGCAGGCAATGGGCGCGGTGTGCGCGCGTACCCAGATGAGCAGGGCTGAGGGAAACAAAAGGTCCGTTTGAGCTACAGGGAGCGTAGCTCATATTTAGACAAATACATACAAAATGGACCAAAGATTCCTCATATTGATGGCACAGACTGCAAGAGGTAACTGTCGCAAGGGATTTCCAGCAGACACATATATCTTTTATTGGCAAAGCTATTAGTCTGACTAACAGAATCTGTTTAAAATTGATTTGTTCAGTGCACAATTTAGATAAGGCTGGCATAATTTATCCTTGTAGGAGCTGATAACCTGGATTTTACTTTCTGTGGTTTCTATTAGGCCTAGATCTTCTTGCCTAGATAGAAGTCTTACTTGTTTCCTCAACACTGTTTTTAGTATTCCAGGCTGATGGATAAAAGTGTCCTAGTTTGCTGTTTCAAGGTTTAGTTTGGAGCAGGCAGGCAAGAGGAAGTCTTACCAAGGATTTTTGCCTTTTGTGAAAGATTCCTTCAAGATTTCCTTCATTGTATAAGGAGGAGCCGCTCAAATTCCGTGATAGTATTGGGTGATAAAAGCCTAGTTTTCATACAATGGTTTACTTAAACCAAACTCTTGCCTTACCAAGATGTTCCAGGTATGGGCAGGTGTGACAAGCTAGCCTGGTATATGATGTGCACAAATGTAAGTGGGCACCTTGCAACAGTCCAGACAACCCTTATGGTGATTTAGGAATTGCTTGAATATAGGAAGGGGCTTGAAGAAATTCTGTACTTAGATGTTTCAAATTCCAATGGTTGGTTGAGACATATTAGAATGTGGTTCACTAAAATAGGGTTATCCCATTTTTACGAGAGCCCGGAAAGGCTACCGCCGAATTAAAAAAACCTGTTAAAAAAGGCCTTTTGGGGTTTTATTTGTAACCAAATAACGAGTAGAAATATGAGTGGGTCTTTAGTTAGTAACTTTTTTGTAAAATTTTTATTTTGTATTTTGTGGAGAAGAACAGAGAAAATAAGACAAGCGACAGCCCCGCAGTCCTTCCCACGCAGGGGGTATTTGAAGAGGCATAGAGCATAGGCGAGGCATCACAGAGATTTTCCACAGTGCAGTCCGAAATATCAGATCCTGAGGGCAGTAAGACAGGTATTCAAAGTCAAACACCCTCCAGATCCCGGAGGGGTAGAAGCCCTGCGAAGAAGGGGTAATGGAATCAAGGCAAGCGGCTCAGTGCAAAAGATTCTCGTGGCCTCCAAGTGCCTTGTGGGCGTCGCAACAAGTAATGTAACCAAATTACCCCACCCAAACCCCCTCCCTATCCACCCCCCTGGTGGTGGTGACAACCATTTACATTCATTCCTACATTCAAATGACCGTGGTTAGATCTGAAAGAGGTGGAGAGCGCGTACTGAGGATGGGCAGACTGCAGACGGTAAGCCCCGTGAAAGGAAGCAGACCAAAGGACCCCCGCGAAACAGGAAATTCTTAAAGTTGCCCAGAAAGATGTCCGCCACTCGCTCCACGCTCAGTAATCTCCACAGTCTCGCGTGCCACAGGGATATTGCCGGGGCGTCCGGTTTCTTCCAGGCTGCTGCCAAGGTAAGTTTGGCAGCTCCGAGACAGAGCCACAAGATCTGTTTGTCCGCTCTGGTTTGATGTTCGAGAACTGGGTCACGGAGACCTAGCAGGACTTGGGCCATGGAGTCAGCTATCGGGTACCCGAGAATTTCTTTGATATGGGACAAAATCTCTTCCCAATATGGGCGGATGACCGGGCAGTCCCACCAGATGTGGCGGAAGTCTCCTAGCAGACCACAGCCCCTCCAACATCTGTCCGAGGAAGCTGGGAAAATGCGATGTAACTTGGATGGGTACAAGTACCAATCCATAAGGGTCTTAAGATGGGCCTCCCGCAAGTCCACCGAGTGGTTGTGCACCGGAATGTCTCGCCAGAGGCCCGACCACTCCTCATCCGTAATGTCCCTCCCGAAAAGTTCCTCCCAGTGCCCCATATAACAGGGACGGAGAGCCACAGCAGTGGTAAGCAGCAAATTATAAAGGAAGGAAATAGCGCCTTTCATGGTGTTAGTTCGTAGGATGAAGGCCTCAAATGGGGATGGAGGTCTTGTGGCTGCGTCACCAACCCCAGATGAGGTATCCCAGTGGAGGAGCTGGACGTGGTAGAACCGCTCAGAGGCCGGGACCCCATAGTCCCTCATACAGTTGGTAAAAGTGAGCGGCGCAGATCCATGGAACAAGTGTGTAAGGGCCCTACAGCCCCCCTCTCTCCATAGTTGAAAGGGGCCTTCCTGCATCGCCGGCGGGAAGGCCGGGTTGAAGTGTATCGGTGTAAACGGGGATGGAAACGTAGTCCAGCGATCATCACTAGAGACTGTGTCCCAGACTTTCAGGACGGTGCCAGTGGGCGTACTGATGTAAGCGTTCTTGGGCCTATCTGCCTTGGGTTTCCAAGCCAGGTCCCAGATTGACCTCCCCGCGACACTCCTGTCCATGTGTAGCCAGTGTTTTTCCGAGAGTTGTTGGGACCATTCCACCATAACCCGTAGCTGCGCGGCTTTATAGTACAGGTGCATATCGGGGAATCCCACCCCCCCTCCTTCCACGGCCGTCGCAGAGTAGTGAAGGAAAACCGTGCTCTCCCCCCCTGCCAGATGAAGCGCAGCATCAAGGTTTTAAGGCGCCGGAAGAAGTCCACGTCAACCGGAATAGGAAGAGCTTGGAAGAGGTATAAAAATTTGGGGAGGAGGACCATCTTTAGAGCATGGATTCTACCCAGCCACGAGATATACTTTGGCTTCCAACGATCCAAGTCTGCCTGCATCATTGCCAGTAACGGGGGGAAGTTCGCGGAGAACAGTTTCCCTATGGAAGGCGTCAGCCGAACTCCCAGGTATAAGATAGAGGTGGTCGCCCACGGCAGAGGTGTAAGGAGCCGCACTCGTTCCATCTCAGCAGGAGGAAGCGTGAGATTGAGGATATATGATTTATCAAAGTTGACTTTGAAACCGGCCACCCCCTCAAAGCAAGAGAGTACTGCTTGGATGTGCAGGAGTGAGTGAGCCGGGTCCCCAATGGATAACAAAACGTCATCCGCAAACAGGGAGATTTTGTGCTGCTCACCGGTAAAGGGAGACCCCGGATCTCCTCATGTTCCCTCACTGCCAGCACCAACGGCTCAATGCTCAGCGTGAAGAGCAGGGGGGAGGGGGGACAGCCCTGTCAGGTACCGCTGGAGTGTGAGAAAAATGCAGATAGGTGTCCATTAATCGTTACTCTAGAGCGGGGATCGCTATAGTTTGCCCGTATCACTGTTATGAACTTATCCGAAAAGCCAAATGTGACTAGGGTGGGAACATAAATCCCCAGTCCACGCGGTCGAAGGCCTTTTCCGCATCAAGGCCCACCAGCACCGCCGGTATGCGAAGCCTATTAGCCTTTTCTATCAGGTGAATCACCCGTCTCATATTATCATGGGTCTGCCGGCCCTTGATGAATCCAGACTGGTCCGGATGAATGAGGACCGGCATTAAGTCCTGGAGTCTAAGTGCAATGATAGAAGAATATAACTTAGCATCAACATTGAGGAGGGCTATCGGGCGATATGAGGAGCATTTGGACAGGTCTTTCCCTGACTTAGGAAAAACGGATATCACTGCTTCAGCCATAGATCCCGAAGTCCTCCCGGTCTCTGCCATTTCATTAAAAAGGGAGACCAAATAGTAACACACCTCCGCCGCAAATGTCTAATAGAAAAGAGCGGTGTAGCCATATGGTCCCGGTGCTTTATGGAGTTTCAGGGCCTTAATAGCGTCCAGCACTTCCGTTCTGGAGATGGGGGCAGCCACAAGGTCATTCCGTTCCTTAGAGACCTGGGGTATGGGAAGATCGGCCAGATATCTCCTCTGAGCCTCATGATCGAGGGCATCCCCCGCGTAAAGTGCGGCATAAAAGCGCCCAAAAATGGCCGCCTTATCCTCATCTCGGTGTTGCAAGGTCCCTGTCGAATCCTGGATACCCCCAATGTAATCCCTCTCCCTCTTGTCCCGCAGTTGGCGGGCCAAGTGCCTTCCCCTGCGAGTACGAGAGGTGCCATAGCCTCAGCAGGGTGAACTCTGCCCGGTTATTGTAGTGGGCCTTTAGTTTCCCCCTGACCGCTGTCAGCGGGCGAAGGGTCAGCCTAGACGGGTTCAGTTTGTGCGCCTGCTCCAAAGTGCCAAGTTCCGCCTCTAAGTCTTCCAGCTCCCTCCTCCTCAGTTTGTTAAGGTTAGCGTTGAGAGCGAGGCAGGTGCCCCTCAGTGAAGCTTTGCATGCGTCCAAGGTAGTGAACACGGACGTATCCGAGACGGGATTGAGGGCCAGAAAGTCCCGGATGGCCTTCGCAGCTCCCTACAGGATGTGTTGTCCCGGACAAGCGCGACTGGGAAGTACCATTTGCGCAGTCCATCACCTTTCGCCGACCAGTGAAACCCAAGGACTAGCAAGCTATGATCAGACACGGAGAGTGGGAAAATGCTGGAGTCGCGGACATCTCCCCTGAGGGCTTGGCTCAAAAAAATGTGATCTAGGTGGGAATTGGAATGGTGGACATGAGAGAAGAAGGTGTAATCCCGGGACTGGGGGTGCAGAGAACGCCAGCCATCAATCAAGCCCAATTCACCCATAAGTGGCTGCGTTTCAGTGGAAAACAGACCCGCATCTGATCTCTGAGTACGGGAGCTAGCCAGTTCCCTGTTTCAAACCAAATTAAAGTCTCCCAGTAGAAACAAGTGCCCCTCAACAAAGTTTCCAACTCTATGCAGCAGATCCTGGAGAAAGCTATTTTGTCCCGCATTGGGGACATACACCACCACAAAAGTGCACAGCCTACCATACAGCAGCCCCTTGACCATCAACCAGCGGCCTTCCTTATCACAACACACCCCCATAGGCTGAAAGTGAAGGGACGCACGGAACAAAAGAGCCACCCCCCTGTGTTTCGTGGAGGCAGATGACCTGTAAATGAGGGGGAAGTGTCTGTGCCGGAGGCGAAGCTCATCTTTACGCGCCAAATGGGTCTCCTGGAGGCCCACCACATCCAGTTGATGATCATTCAAGTATTTCCAAATTTTCTGGAGCTTTTGCGGGGAGTTCAGACCTTTCACATTCCATGTACCAATAATAAGTGGCATTGCATAACATTGATTCCAACCTCACTTCCCCAACCTTGGCAATGGGCCCCAGTGCTCCCCCCCACCTCCCACAGCCGAACCCCCCTCTGCTCCCCATCCCCACACCCCATCTCGCTAGCACGCCACGTCTCCCACTCGAGCAACCTCCAGGTCCAATCCCCAGGCTTCACCGGAGACCTTTCCAACAGCAGCACTAGATCGGCATCATCAGAACTAGAAGCATAGTTAACACCACGGTCGAGGTCTAAGCCAACAGGGAGCATATATATCACATGTTCAAAAGCAACAGTCACATCAAACCACTCATTCCGGTCACCACCACCCCCAAGTGCAGCCCCACCACCTTCCCCAAGCCCCCCCCTCCCTACTCCCACAACAAATCCCCCCCGGATCCCTCCCCCCAAAAAAACTGTGAGGATTGTCACTAAATTGTAAGAGGCATCAAAGGAAGAAAGTAAAACAAACAGTAACAGTGAACATAACAGTCCCCATGTGTGGATGTCTGCATTCGCCCTCAAGGGGCGGGGGAAGGGGCACCATGAGGTGTGCCCTCCAAGGGCCGGACCGGGGTGTCTTCCTGAAAGTACAAAATTACCCACGGTACCTGATGGAGAAGAGCCCCTCCGGCGCCGTTCAAGCTCCGTCTCAAGGCTCAAGCTGCCCCGGAGCTATCTTGTGATGGTGGCACTGTTACAGAGGCGACAAAGGCAACCGCCGCGCCCCCACCTGCAGGCTGGTTGCACGATCAGGCCTCCTCGATTCCGTGTCCCGGCCCACTCTATGCCAAGAAGGGGAGCGTCGACGTCGCCTGGACGGGGAGCTCCCGCCCTCGGGAGAAGGGACAGCATCATCCATGCCCAGGAGGTCCCTGGCAGCCTGCAGGGAGCGAACTTGAACTAGTCTGTTGTGTCACCTAAAGATAAGGCGGAAGGGATGGCCCCAGTAGTAGGACACATTTCGAGTAAGGTGTCATACGAATTGGAATACTACCCCCTCGCCAGTTCTGGCGACAGGGGTAGCATTCCACCCTTCTAGAGGGATACGACATGTACCTAACCTGAACCCCGGTTAAAGTTAAACAGAGCCTCAGCATCACAAAATGGATGCTGCCACCACAGACATAAGTCTGACCTCCTGCTGCTGGGAGTCCTTCCAGCGAGGGAGGCTTGGACAAAGGGTTTCCTGCCTTGGGAGGTGCTAGCACCACCCCAGACAGGATTTTGTGTATTGGATAGGACAGGGCTGAATAGAATCAGACATGCCTGGGGCACACAAGGTGTCCCTGTGCATAGGCCAGTTCAAACCGGTCCTGGGGCTCTCCAGCCCCAGTCCTGGCACAAAACTGGACAAAGGAAAGGGGGTGTAACCACCCCCCTTTCTGGTCCCACCCAGGGGAGGGACCTAGCAGGTAATCCGGCCCTTAGAATTCGAATAGGAGTAGGAGCTATGTCCCACGACTTCAGATCATCCTGAACTCGACTTGAAACTAAGAAGAAGACTGGACTGCGACATTCTGCTGCACAGAAGACTGAAGAGAATCTCCCTTGTGGCCAAGGAGTGACCACCCTGTGAATACAGGCACCAACCAGCAACTCGACGTCTGATTTGCCGCTGCCTCCCGCCGGAGCCCGAGCCCAGAGCCTGACAAGACCCAGACTCCCACACATCTCAGAGCCCGATCCACAGTCTCTGAAAAGAAGAGACCCGTGGAGGCACCGAGAGACGTGGGACCAGACATCTTGGGAGACTCCCAAAGAGCTGACTGCGCAGCACCTGAGGCACCCTTGATGCTGTGCTTTAGGGTTTGAGAAGCCCTGACACCGAGCAGCATTTGCACCGAAGATCAGCCCCCCAGCATCTCCACGATCTGCGTGGGGCCCTTTTGCACTTTGCCACTCGGCGTGCCATCCCGGTCACTTGCCACGCGGCTAGTGGCCATCTTGGTGGGAAAAAACTATGATTTGCAATGCTGGTCTGATTGCTCCAGACTGGCCCTTGCTCCCCTGAAAAGGAGCACTCGCTCTGACCTTGCTGGTCCGAGTGTTAAGCTTTTTCCACTTCCTGCGTGACTTGCATTAGCCAAGGCCTGTTTGCTCCAATCAAGTTGCCGACACTGCCATCAGCTAGAGCCTTCGTGGGACAGCTCGTGATCAACTCCTGGACGTCCTTGACCTCTTCGTGTCCACGTGGCTCCGGAGACAAGCTGCACCTCTTCACCTGTTTGCACCCGACATTGCCTGGTTCCATCCTGGTTCCACGGTAGTCACTGGCTAGTGACTTTGAACATTGTCCCCTCTGCTTTCAGGTCTTCACTTCTTCAGATCCACCCTTGGATCCACCGGAACTCACCTCGACGACCCGCCTGCAGCATCTTCAGCTCCAAGCACCATCGACCTGCGTGACGAAACCCGACACTACTTCGCACCTGTGCACCCGCTTCCTGTGGGTGAGGTAACTCAGCAACACCGGTGTTCCCACACTGGTATACACCTCTAGTGCCTGTGTCTAAAGTTTTATCCTTGTAGGTCCATCGGAAGGTTCCTAAAACACTAACTTTGTAACTTTTATGCACTATTGATTTAACATTGGTGCATGCGTGCACTTTAAGCACTGCACCCGAGTCCCGCGGGCCTTTCCCGACTTCATCACTGCAAGTCCCGAACAGCTCCAGCGATTCCCCAAGGCCCTAGGCCTCTTTCCTTTCCCCATAGTGGTTCTTATACCACTATTTTAGTATATGGTTTAGGTGGCCCCTAGGGCTCATCCATATTGTGCAACTTTTGTATATTTAAACTGTGTTTTGTTTTAACGCATTTGCTCCTGTGCTCATAAAGAGAATAGGGGATTTTTTAGAAATAAATCTATATATATTTTCAATATATCTGTGTGGTGTCCTTTCATTTGGTATTCAAGGGGATTGTGTATGGTAAAACAGCTTGCTTCACATGCCTTTACAGAGTTTAGCCTAAGACTGCTTTGTCCACGCTACTAGGATAGCTGGTCTATTAAGGTTGACTTACAACCAATCATCATAAGGGTTGCTTGGTAAGGTACAAGGTGATCACTAGAACTAGTGAGCATCATATACCAGGCCAACTTCTCACATTGGTGAGCAGCGGTTGGGATTTGAGCTTGCTGTTGTTTTACCATTACAATCTTTGGAGAGTATCATTTGAAAGATCATACAGGTACCTGATAGGTACACTAAAACAAGACTAGTATACTTAGGTTCTACTGAACTTAGTTGTTGTAGAGGATAGGGAGTAGCACACCCTGACTGCAACTACTAGATAGGTTTGGTAGGCAAACACCAGTGTAGGTAGATTGCAACATATCTACCCACACTAGAGCAATGTCTGGAGCAGAGGGATCCACTGGACCTATCTCTGTTGAGAGTGACCCTCCAAGGGCACCATCCAAATTTGCTATCTTTACTTTTAAAGAACTGAGGCAGCTGTGTTCCTTAAGAGGAATCAAAACGGGTCCTACCCCTACAGCAGGTCACCTCAGAGAGCTTTTAGACCAGTCTGAATCTCTAAAGACCTCCAAACCAGGCCCCTCAGGGAATGGAGATGGAGGCTCTCCCACTGAAGATGACAACACTGACACCCCTGTCATCCAGATAGATGAGGAAGACCAGGTCACTGGAGATACTCAGCCAGAGGATGGGGAAGAAGAGGAGGAGGAGGAGGAAAGTGGGTCTGATGATGAGAGAAATAGCCAGGTGCTAGTCAGCAGGCTTAACCAGGCTAACTTAAGCACATTTGGGACTGAAGGTGGGACCAACCCATTCAGACCCCCAAATGGACTTAACCAGGAGCAAAGGAGGAGAAGGAATCACTCAGGTGAGTCCAATGCCTCCCAAGCTTCTAGAGGTTCTCATGGACACTCCAGAAGGGAGTTGTCTAGCCCTCAGAGAAGGGAACATGAGGCCAAAATGAGAGACAGGCAGACGCCTTTGATTAATGACAAAGTGGCTCAAGCATACAGGGACACATGTGCCAGTGTCACCATGGTGACACCTAGCTTTGTGGACCCTGGACAATACCTGCCAGGTGATAATTACCTGGTGACCAATGCCAGCAATGTCACTACTACACATAGTGTGGCACTTGTTAACTTTTCCTGGGGAGGGGTAACTGGCCTAAAAAGAGTTGTGGTTAGTGCTGATCTCCCAGTAGAATGTTTGTTGGGCAATGACCTGGAGAACTCTCTATGGTCAGAAGTTGAGTACAGGACTCATGCAGAGATGTTAGGGATATCATCACATGTCCTTGCTGTGACCAGGTCACAGGCCAAAAAGTGCCTCTCTGAACCTCAGGTCTTGGATCCTGGAACAATGGACCAAGTACCTTCCAAGAAGAAGAACAGGAGGGTAAAGGCTGTGCCTTCCCAACTGCCTACAAGTGAGGATCAGCCTTCACAGGAAGATGAACTTGAGACCCCTGAAAGAACTGTCCCTGAAGAGCTTGAACCTGATCAGGTTGAGTTTCTGGGGACAGGGGGACCTTCTAGGGCAGACTTGGGGCAGGCTCAGTTAACCTGTCCTTCCCTTGAACCCCCCAGACAGCAGGCTGCTGCTGAAGCTGCTGGGAATGCTCACGGTACCCATACAGTATATTGGGATGATGGGCTCCTTTATTCAGAGGGTAGAGACCCCAAGCCTGGTACAACCAGGAGGTTGGTCATACCTCTACAATTTAGGGGCTTCCTTCTTACCTTGGCCCATGATATTCCCTTAGCAGGACACCTAGGCCAGAATAAAACTTGGGACAGACTTGTCTGTCATTTTCACTGGCCTCACATGTCAAAAGATACCAAGGAGTTTTGTCGCTCCTGTGTAACCTGCCAAGCCAGTGGCAAAGCAGGTGGTACCACAAAGGCCCCCCTGATACCACTACCTGTGGTGGGGGTGCCCTTTGAAAGAGTAGGGATTGACATTGTAGGACTAATGGATCCCCCTACAGCATCTGGGCACAGATTCATACTGGTGGTGGTGGGCCATGCCACCAGGTACCCAGAGGCAATTCCACTTAGGACCACAACAGCTCCTGTTGTGGCCAGGGCCTTACTTGGAGTTTTCTCCAGAGTGGGGTTTCCTAAGGAGGTAGTATCTGATAGAGGTGCCAACTTCATGTCAGGATACTTAACAGCTATGTGGAAGGAATGTGGTGTCAACTACAAGTTCACCACTCCCTATCATCCACAATGCAATGGGCTTGTTGAAAGGTTCAACAAGACCCTAAAGGGCATGATCAAAGGATTACCTGAAAAGCTCAGGCGTAGATGGGACATCCTTCTGCCCTGCCTTCTGTTTGCTTACAGAAAGGTCCCACAAAAGGGGGTTGGCTTCAGCCCCTTTGAATTGTTGTTTGGGCACCCTGTAAGAGGACCCCTATGTTTGGTGAGGGAAGGATGGGAGTTACCTCTCAAAAAGCCCAAACAAGACATAGTGGACTATGTAATTGGTCTCCGCTCCAGGATGGCTGAGTATATGGAGAAGGCATCCAAAAACCTTGAGGCTAGCCAAGAATTACAAAAAGCTTGGCATGACCAAAAGGCTGTCTTGACTGAGTACCAGCCTGGACAGAAAGTATGGGTGTTGGAGCCAGTGGCCCCAGCAGCACTCCAAGACAAATGGTCTGGACCCCATACAATCATTGAAAAGAAGGGAGAGGGTACCTACTTGGTGGACCTAGGAAATCCCAGGAGCCCCCACAGGGTGCTCAATGTTAACAGGCTGAAAGCATATGTGGACAGGGCAGACATGGGATTGCTCATGGCTACAGATGAGGGGCAGGAGGAAGAGAGTGACCCTCTCCCAGACCTACTGACTCAGAACCCTGAGGATGGTTCAGTTGATGGTGTGGCCTTAGATGGCAGCCTCACTGAACATCAGCAAAATGACTGTAGACAAGTTTTGCAGGCATATCGACATATGTTCTCCCTGACACCCAGTCCGACTAACTGGTGTACCCATGTGGTGGACACTGGTGATAGTCTCCCTGTAAAGAACAAAATTTGCAGGCAACCTGACCATGTCAGAGATTGTATCAATACTGAGGTGCAAAAGATGCTGGAATTAGGTGTCATTGAGCCTTCAGAGAGCCCCTGGGCTAGCCCAGTGGTTCTGGTCCCCAAACCTCACACCAAGGATGGGAAGAGAGAGATGAGGTTCTGTGTGGATTACAGAGGACTCAATGCTGTCACCAGGACAGATGCATACCCTATTCCAAGGGCAGATGAGCTCATAGACAAATTGGCTTCTGCCAAGTATTTGAGCACATTTGACTTGACAGCTGGCTACTGGCAAATCAGGTTAGCTGAGGAGTCTAAAGCCAAGACAGCATTTTCTACCCCAGGTGGGCATTATCAATTTGTGGTGATGCCCTTTGGTTTGAAAAATGCACCTGCCACCTTCCAAAGGTTGGTGAATCAAGTCCTTACTGGGTTGGATGACTTTTGCGCAGCATATCTGGATGATATTGCTGTCTTTAGCTCCACCTGGGAGGATCACCTGGTCCACCTGAAGGAAGTGCTAGAGGCTCTGAAAAAGGCAGGCCTCACTATCAAGGCAACCAAGTGCCAGATAGGGCAGAGTAAAGTTGTATACTTGGGCCACCTTGTAGGTGGAGGCCAAGTTCAACCACTGGAGAGTAAGATCCAGACCATAAAGGACTGGTCCCCTCCAACTACCCAGACTCAGGTCAGAGCTTTCTTGGGCCTGACTGGGTACTACAGGAAGTTTGTTAAGAACTATGGGTCCATTGTGACTCCTCTTAATGATCTGACATCTAAGAAGATGCCCAAAAAGGTTCAGTGGACAGAATACTGTCAAAAGGCATTTGATGACCTGAAGAAGGCCATGTGCTCTGCACTTATCCTGAACAGTCCTGACTACTCAAGAGAGTTCATTGTCCAAACAGATGCTTCTGAGTTGGGAGTGGGAGCTGTGCTTTCACAACTTAATGTAGATGGTCAAGACCAGCCCATTGCTTTTATTAGCAGAAGGCTGACCCCCAGAGAGAAACGTTGGTCAGCCATTGAGAGGGAGGCCTTTGCTGTGGTGTGGGCCCTGAAGAAGTTGAGACCATACTTGTTTGGCACTCACTTCAAGATTCAGACCGACCATAAGCCCCTCTTATGGCTTAATCAGATGAAGGGTGAAAACCCCAAACTGCTCAGGTGGTTCATTTCCCTACAGGGGATGGACTTTACAGTGGAGCACCGCCCAGGGACTGACCATGGTAATGCAGATGGTCTCTCCAGGTACTTCCACTTAGAACATGAAGACACAACTGGTCAAGGTTAGTCTAATGTCCCTGCGTTTGGGGGGGTTGTGTAGGAGAGTAGGGTCTGCTCTCCTATGGTCACCCCAAATTTTTGCTTTTTGCTTCACTGGTTTATGACTTAATGTGGCTGTGGGCCTGCTAATCAGACCCACAGCCTGCTGTTCTCTCTCTAAATTAATGCCAATGTACATTAGGTGCATTACGAAATTGGAACTGGTTCACCTTATTGGCCCCTGTAACAGTGTACCCAGGTACCCAGGGCATAGGTGCTTCCAAGGCCTACCAGGGGCTGCAGCACGTATTGTGCCACCCCTGGCCTGGCCTCCATATTTGACACAACTGGCTGATCGCTCAGCTGGGGTAAGTCGGTGTAATCACCCCTTACTTAGGTGTAGTATGCCTATACCTAACCCAAAATGGACACATATGTTCCTATCAGCCACTCCTATGGAAGGCCTCATCAATCCTGGTGGCAGAGTGCTTGGAAATATGTGAGATGGTGCTCTGGCATGAGCTGAGCCTGTCTGCAGCTTTCGGAACCAATTCCTTTAGCTGTTTCATGATACTGCCATACCATATACTCTTAAGCGCATTATGAACCTCACGGTTAAATGCTATCTTTGGTTTGGCTTTATCAAAACATGTCGAGTAAGGTGTCATACGAATTGGAATACTACCCCCTCGCCAGTTCTGGCGACGGGGGTAGCATTCCACCCTTCTAGAGGGATTCGACATGTACCTAACCTGAACCCCGGTTAAAGTTAAACAGAGCCTCAGCATCACAAAATGGATGCTGCCACCACAGACACAAGTCTGACCTCCTGCTGCTGGGAGTCCTTCCAGCGAGGGAGGCTTGGACAAAGGGTTTCCTGCCTTGGGAGGTGCTAGCACCACCCCAGACAGGATTTTGTGTATTGGATAGGACAGGGCTGAATAGAATCAGACATGCCTGGGGCACACAAGGTGTCCCTGTGCATAGGCTAATTCAAACCGGTCCTGGTGCGAAACTGGACAAAGGAAAGGGGGTGTAACCACCCCCCTTCCTGGTCCCACCCAGAGGAGGGACCTAGCAGGTAATCCGGCCCCTAGAATTCGAATAAGAGTAGGAGCTGTGTCCCAAGACTTCAGATCATCCTGAACTCGACTTGAAACTAAGAAGAAGACTGGACTTCGACATTCTGCTGCACAGAAGACTGAAGAGAATCTCCCTTGTGGCCAAGGAGGGACCACCCTGTGAATACAGGCACCAACCAGCAACTCGACGTCTGCTTTGCTGCCGCCTCCCGCCGTAGCCCGAGCCCAGAGCCTGACAAGACCCAGACTGCCAGACATCTCAGAGCCCGATCCACAGTCCCTGAAAAGAAGAGACCCGTGGAGGCACCGAGAGACGTGGGACCGGACATCTTGTAAGACCACCGAAGAGCTGACTGCACAGCACCCGAGGCACCCTTGACTCTGTGTTTTGGGGTTTGAGAAGCCCCGACAGCGAGCAGCATTTGCACCGAAGGTCAGCCCCCCAGCATCTCCACGATCTGCGTGGGGCCCTTTTGCACTTTGCCACTCGATGCGTCATCCCGGTAACTTGCCACGCGGCTAGTGGCCATCTTGGCGATGAACA
This sequence comes from Lissotriton helveticus, assembly GCF_964261635.1. NCBI lineage: Eukaryota > Metazoa > Chordata > Amphibia > Caudata > Salamandridae > Lissotriton > Lissotriton helveticus. Next base: position 1,187,891,093 of record NC_136067.1, read on the forward strand.
ACTATGATTTGCAATGCTGGTCTGGTTGCTTCAGACTGGCCCTTCCTCCCCTGAAAAGGAGCACTCGCTCTGACCTTGCTGGTCCGAGTGTTAAGCTTTTTCCACTTCCTGCGTGGCTTGCATTAGCCAAGGCCTGTTTGCTCCAATCAAGTTGCCGACACCGCCATCAGCTAGAGCCTTTGTGGGACAGCTCGTGATTGACTCCTGGACGTCCTTGACCTCTTCGTGTCCACGTGGCTGCGGAGACAAGCTGCACCTCTTCACCTGTTTGCACCCGACATTGCCTGGTTCCTTCCTGGTTCCACGGTAGTCACTGGCTAGTGACTTTGAACATTGTCCCCTCTGCTTTCAGGTCTTCACCTCTTCAGATCCACCCTTGAATCCACCGGAACTCTCCTCGACGACCCGCCTGCAGCATCTTCAGCTCCAAGCACCATCGACCTGCGTGACGAAACCCGACACTACTTCGCACCTGTGCACCCCCTTCCTGTGGGTGAGGTAACTCAGCAACGCCGGTGTTCCCACACTGGTATACACCTCTAGTGCCTGTGTCTAAAGTTTTATCCTTGTAGGTCCATCGGAAGGTTCCTAAAACACTAACTTTGTAACTTTTACGCACCATTGACTTAACCTTGGTGCATGCGTGCACTTTAAGCACTGCACCTGAGTCCCGCGGGCCTTTCTCAACTTCATCACTGCTAGTCCCGAACAGCTCCAGTGATTCCCCAGGCCCTAGGCCTCTTTCTTTTCCTCCTAGTGGTTCTTATACCACTATTTTAGTATATGGTTTAGGTGGCCCCTAGGGCTCATCCATATTGTGCAACTTTTGTATATTAATGTGTTTTGTTTTAACGCATTTGCTCCTGTTCTCATAAAGAGTATAGGGGATATTTGTAGAAATAAATCTATATATATTTTCAATATATCTGTGTGGTGTCCTTTCATTTGGTATTCAAGGGGATTGTGTATGGTAAAACAGGTTGCTTCACATGCCTTTACAGAGTGTAGCCTAAGACTGCTTTGTCCACGCTACTAGGATAGCTGGTCTATTAAGGTTGACTTACAACCAATCATCATAAGGGTTGCTTGGCATGGTACAAGGTGATCACTAGAACTAGTGAGCATCATATACCAGGCCAACTTCTCACATCAGGCAGCCCCGGAGCTATCCTGCGACGGCGCCTCCGTCACCGAGTCCACAGAGGCAACCTCTGCCCCCCTTTCCTGCAGGCTGGTCATACGATTAGGTCTCCTCAGCTCCGTCTCCCGACCCACTCTCTGCCAGGACGGTGACCGCCATCTCCGCCTCGACGGGGAGCTCCCGCCGCCCAGGGAGGGGGCTGCATCATCAAGGCCCAGGATGTCCCTCGCCGCCTGAAGAGATCGGACCTGTACCAATCTATTCTGCCACCTGAAGATGAGGCGAAAGGGGTGGCCCCAGGAGTAGGATACATTTTGTTCTCGCAAAAAGGTGGTCACAGGGCGAAACTCGCGTCTCTTCTGGAGCGTCGAAGCTGCCAAGTCCTGGAATAACTGGGGGCGGTGGTCTCAGAATTGCAAAGATGGGGTCTCCCGGGCCTTCCGGAGAATGCGCTCCTTCAGTTGGAAGTCGTGGACGCAAACCAAAATATCGGGGGGGAGGGGCCCCTCCGCGTCTAGGCAGGCTGAGCCTGTGGACCCTGTCCATCCTGATCTCGCTTATGTCCTCATCATCCAAGATCTGCAAGAAGAGCGCTCCGACATATCCCCGTAGATCACCAGCTTCCCCGTCCCATGGCACTGCTCGGATACGGATGTTATTCCGGCTGGAACGGTTCTCCAAGTCCTCTGCGTGTGCCTGGAGGTCCAGGTTCTGCTCCGTGAGCCAGGTCACATCTTGCTGCAGTTGTGCACATCGTTCGCCACGCTCAGGTCGTGATCCTCCAGAGTAGCTACCCGCTCTCCGATGCTATCCACATCTCTCCTCACCTCGCGAAGGTCCGAAGCCAGCTGAGAGCGGAGTTCAGAGATGTCCTCCTTAATGGAAGCGAAAAGTTCCAGCATAAAGGCCTTAGTTGCGGGGACCTCATCGTCCTTTGGTTTAGGTGATACGCTGGACCCAGGAGACGCCGCCTGCTGGGTCCCTTTCTGAGGGGCATCCTTACCGGGCTTTCCTTTACGCTGTGTAGTGGACATTGCGTCACCGCTGGTCCTCCCACCCTCCAACGGCACGTGAAAGACGGCCCCGGAGCACCGGAGCGGGGTGCCACTGGTCTTCTCGTAGATTCCGTCGCTTCTGGGCGAGTATAGGGCCGGTACTAGTGCAGCACAGACCGTCCCACGTGGCAGGCCGGGTATCGTCAGTGGTTGCCACCCGGGTATCTTCTGGGTAACTCCAAGCCCCGCCGGATGTATAGGCCACCAGTCGCAGCCCAGGGAGCGATTTTCCTGCGGTCACAGCAGCGATCCCTCCGGACTTGGCTCCACCGGCGTGACCAGGTCCTGCCGCTCGGGCAACACACAGGCCTAGGGACAGGAACCGGGGCGAGGGGCCACCGTTCACCACCTCTGACATGCTCAGGGACCAACCTGCCCACTGTCACCGTGCAGAGCCTGGCCCCAGTGCAAGACGTAAGCGCCCAGCAGATCTCCGGTATGTAGAGCGCTCCCCACCTGGCATGGGCCGCCCGTCTCCATTCACACCACCTGAGTGCCTGAGCAAGTCCACCGTCCCGCGCGTGCCGCCAGGCCTCTGTCCTGGAACCTGCCTGGTCTCGGCTCCGCGGTAGAATCAGGGGAGTGTGCCCCCCAGGATGCGACCACCCGAGGAGAGCTCCCCCCGTCGATCGGACCCGCCTGGGATCCGGACCCACCTCCTGCCACAGTCACCCGCAAACGGGGCCCGCAGTCCAGCCGCCTCTGGTGGCACTCCTCCGGTCCTTGCTCCTCAGAATTGCGCCAATCCGGGCACCCCAACAGGCAGCACAGACCCGAAGCGGCCCTCAGGGATGTAGGTCGACCCCAGGCCAGGGCACTCCAACGGCGGCTCACCACAGCAGTGCGGCCCACTGACCGAAGGGAGAAGGGCAGCGTGGCAGCACCACCGGGCGTCTCAGTTGGTCTCCAAAGCTTGGGGGGCCCACCGCAGCAAGGTAACTCCAGCTGCCAAATCAATCCACTGGCCGGGGAGGGGCGGCGCGGCAGCGGCACCGGTCTTCCCCAGTAGGCCGCCGCTACCGGCTCCTCCCGCCGAGCTCTGAAGCGGCCGTCCAGCAGCGCCCCACGCGCCGTGAAGCACTCCAAGGATGAGCCTCTTCTTGAGTCTTTCCTGGTTGAAGTAGAGCCCCCACTTGCAAAAACCCTATACATAAAATTAAGATACGGTAATCTTATGACCAACTCAATCTTGGCACGATGGTCTAGGAAAAACATTGATGACACTCAAAATGTAAAAGAAATTTGCACTATGTGTGAGGGCAATTACAAAGAGGACGATTTGCACATCCTTTTCTTCTTTCCAGCCTATGTGCAGGCAAGAAGAAAATGGATTAAACCATTACTCAATCTCTTGGGAATAAGATCTTGTATGAGTGCATTTAGAATGATCAAAACGGATACAACACAATATATTGTATTTAGTGCCAGTAGATTTTTACATTCCGTTTATTTTGTCCGCAGGAAAAAAGGTTTAAAATTGTAAAGCTAAGGGGGGCGCACTTCTGCACTTATAAGTATCATGTTTTAATCTGTAGAATATCAAGCTGTCTCGGCAGATATGAAGTCATGTTTTAACATGTTTCTTTTCAATTCTATTCATTATTTTAGATGTAAATTTCTTTGATGTAATGTTTTTCTATGCAAATCTTTTATGGCAATTTAACGCCGAAATAAAGAAAAAAAGAAAGATTTAGGAAGTCTCAGACAACCTTAGAAAGCTATCTATTCAGAAGCTGGGGGGACCAGGTGAGGCTGAGGATGACCAGGAGCCTGATACGAGCTGTCCCACAAAGGATGTCAAGTGCTGAGGTGTCAGTGTTCGGCAGGAGCACCAACAAGCCTTGGCTGCCCCTTCGTGAGAGCTCTCAGCAGAGAGGGCACCGGGATAAAGTACCTGCAAAATATTTGGGGGGCAGGAAGTACAGCAGGTGTTCACTCGCAGGTGTTGACTCACATAGAGCTTGTATGTCTTTGACTAATCCTTGTATAGGTTGAATATTGCAGGTGGATTTTTGAATCCCTGATCTCCTTTTTGTCATTATCGGCCTCTGTGGCAGAGATACTGGTTTGTATTTATTGAGGCGGTTCTTGTCTTGCAGCTTAAAAGATAGTTTATAGATCAGCTACCAAGAGCTGAAAAGCACCTACTTTTTTTAATGCAGTCGAATGCTTCTCCAGCTCTTTTTATGTTCCACGTCCTTCTGAGGTGTGGTTAATGGCATTTATGTATTGTAAGGGGAGGAGTTGACCTAACGGCTAGGGAGGTCGACCTCAATTCTGGGGAACTGAGTTTGAGTCTGGGCAATGACCCTGAACATCCTGTGATTCTAGTCAAATCACTTAATCTCCCAGTACCAAACAAGAAATTAATGTGTCCTCATGTAATGCACCTGGTGCTATGAAAAGCGCTCTAATACCTGATTTGGGTGAAGTTGGCGCTAGGTAAAACTCTGAAAAGAAAAGAAGAAAGAATGTAAATTAATTTGTTGGGTTCTTACTAAGTCATTATTTGGAGGTCCTATTGATCCTATATTAGCTGAGTTTAGAGTTTTGTGGTGGAGACGGTCCTGTGAGCCAGCTCAGCATAGCTTTTACTCCTACCAAGGAGTGTGCACCAGTTGCAAGAATAGGCCCCCGACTACATAGGCAGGGAGCTCACCCAGGCCACAAGCTGCACCCAAGTCTAGCTGGTCTGCCTCCGTGATCTGGGGCTTAACCTGGGACAACGCCCATCACTGCAGGGTCTAAACCTGCTGCAAACTTGCTGAGATCCCACTTCAGTCCTAGACTCCTCCAAAAGCTAGTTCCAGTACAGGCACCTATCCAGGCTCCAGTGGGGCTTGTGAGCTTTGTGGTTTAGTGGATTGAAGGCCTGAGTTGGTTCAAAGTAGTGCACTTTTCCCATCTGTTACAAGGCTCACCCATACGCCTTCCTTTTACCTGTGTTCCAGACAGATTCCAGTTGGTAGCAATAGATAGCAGTAGGTGGCAGTAGCTGGGCCAAGCGACTGGGTCGGATTGCGCTTATGGCCTGGGCTTCCCCCTGCCTCCAGTGACTCTTAGCAAAGGGCTGAGAGAGCAAAACTATAGGGGGCCAAGGTCTGGGTAATCTCAGGACCTCTGGGATAGGTCATGTACTATCAGAGAAGCGGGTGCAAGTTCCCCGCTGAGGCAAGCAACACTTGCCTAATGTGGGCCTCTTCTGCCTCAAAGCATATACTGTCTCTGACCTGAGCTTATTGCTACTCTTTCCTTTCCCGCAGCCCTCCTTTGCTCCCGGCTGGCTAGATGTAATTCTCCATCCGACAAGACCAATATGCCAGTTGGGGTTCGTTGAAGCAGATGGAAGGCCGGTGATTAGCATGATTACAATGTGCTGGTTTCCCAGTGTTTTCTGGAACTGAGAGTTTCTCCCACCGCTCCTCATGGCTCGGAGTATGTGTGTGACATCACGGTTCAGACACGATCAGTTAATCAGAACTTCTCATGAGTTTGTGTACAAGCAGGCTCTCTCTGACTTTCATTCCCAGCAGGAATAGGATCGTACATAGGGACTATTGGTCCTATAGTAACCGGTATTGTATGAGCAAACGGAAGTTTTGAAGCCAAATTAGTGCTGCAATTTCGCAAAGAACCTGGGACACACGCTCTCATATTTTCTCCTGCTGTAGTCTGTGTTGTAAAACAACAGTTGATGGACAGAATCAACTGTTGTTTTTGCATTTGTCACCCCGAGTGGGACGGGTATGCTCAGACGTGAATCCCGTGCTCTCCACACCACTGGAGTCAAGCTATCCTGGCTGAAGATGGCTGATAGCCAGAAACCGGTCCTCGGATGCTTGATTCCGGTCCAAGGAAGACATGGCTTGGCAGTTCGGGCTGGACTGTTCCCATGAGGCACAGGGTCAAGGCTGATTTGCATATGGCCATGTCTGAATTGGGGTGGTGTGGTGAGCAAAAAAACGATGGATTTAGGCCCAGATCTCTGTACTGGTGTGAATGTATGACATTGTTCTGCATTCTGTCCATCAACTTTTGTTTTTGCATTTGTCACCCCGAGTGGACGGGTATGCTCAGACGTGAGTCCTGTGCTCTCCACACCACTGGAGTCAAGCTATCCTGGCTGAAGACGGCTGATAGCCAGAAACCGGTCCTAGGATGCTTGATTCCGGTCCAAGGAAGACATGGCTTGGCAGTTTGGGCTGGACTGTTCCCATGAGGCACAGGGTCAAGGCTGATTTGCATATGGCCATGTCTGAATTGGGGTGGTGTGGTGAGGAAAAAAACGGTGGATTTAGGCCCAGATCTCTGTACTGGGGTGAATGTATGACATTGTTCTGCATTCTGTCCATCAACTGTTGTTTTTGTAGTCTGTGTTGTGTCAGTTGATACAACCCCAACTACAGCAGGACTAGGAGCAACCGGTGCTGAATCACTTCCAGGACTACCAGTAAGCCTCATATTTCCCCCACTTCCCATGTGCGTCCGTTTATTTGTGGGTGGACGTTCAGCTAACAGTCCATCCAAAAGGCTGTCACTTGCATTAGTGTCACTGTCTTCGTGCCCATCTCCCTCCCTTCTCTTTTACTTTCTCCTTCTCTCTGCATCATTTCCCTCACTTGCTACGGTAAGGTATATTCTTGCCTCCTCAATCATGTCTACTCTCCACCTCTTCTGTTGGTCATCCCATTTCACGTCTGCGTATGCATGCATTGCTTTTTTCGTCCTCGTTTGACATTAGTCTCTTTATTTAACATGGGCTGCACGTTCCCCTGCATTAACTGCTTCAAACTGTGTAGGTCTAGGTAATGGTTTCATTGCAAACAATATCCCTCTCAAATGATCAATATTCTCAAATTGAAAGTACTGTACCGTGGAATCATTAATGCACGTTCTTTCTCTGTGACCTTGTGCTAATTCTTAAGCCAAAAACGGCATGGAGCCCTACTTTTGTTGCCATATAATGACCTGGCATATCCTCCAGTGGCTCTTCCTGGCCAATTCTAGTAGGCACACCTACATCCCCTCGTATCATATCTCTTATAGCTTTAAAACATCAAATTTTTCCATCCTCTGTTTCAACAACTTCAACTCAAATCCAGACTAAACAAGTTTCAAGTTTAATGACAATAAAATCACCAATAAGAGCACAGCATCCAAGGAACAATTTCAACCAATCCCAGCGCAGCATTGCACTAACCGACCTATCCCAGTGCAGCACTCTCTGATGTCACTCTCACTCCTCGCAGCTGTTCAGTCTCCTTCAAATCTTTCCCACACTCTCTCGTTCACTTCTGTTTATACTGAAACAACAACTAACAATTGTCTGCTCCACTAAAAGAATCAATAGAATCACTCACCCAAAGAGCAAATTCACAAATGAAACCTCGACCAGTGAAGAATCACTTAAATCATTATAGTTTCCCAGACTGATTACAATGCTATCTTGCATGTGAAAGTTCCCTATGTCAATTGGGCCGTTGATGATGTCTCTCGACAAGCCCCACAAAACCTTAGTAGACAATTACAGCACGGTGCCTTCTGCACCTCTATCATATACCCTGGTATCTTAGTCCAAGTTGGACCCGATAACAACTTCAACAACTTCAACAACTTCTTCAACTTCGACAACTTGACAGCACATTCACACGACTCTAATAACATCTCCGCCAGATGAATATGACACTGACAATGACATTTACAATGAATGGCTTTACCCCACATTTTTTACTCCTCAACAACTTTTACAATGCAGGACTTTACACTGCAAGCCATTACAACGCATTGTCCATTACAACGCAATTTACTATTATAACCCCATCAGGGCGTTGTGATGGGGAATGCTTTGTAATGGCTTGCGGTGTTAAGACCTGCATTGTAAAAGTTGCTGCAGAGTAAAGAATGTGGGGTAATGACATGCGTTGTAACACAGTGGGATTAAAGGATGTTTACCCCGCCAGACATCACACATTCAATATTGTATTGCATGCTAAGCATAATCCTCCTACACACATCCCGACTAGTACTCACTACTCTGCCATCGCTGTTTCAATGCACGCCACTTTAATACTGTCTATTCTCCGTGTCTCAATACTGGAATCTATACTAGGTCCACTGGGGTTAGGGTCTAGACTATTATATGTTAATTTCTAACTCTCTTCACTTCAAGAGCAAACCATCCAATAATGCTACCAGCTGCTGGAGCTCAGGCCCACTCAAACATTTATCTCTAAACCAATGACCTTTATAGCTGCATGAGAGGCAAAGCGGAAAAATGATCACTTGTTAACATCTCAATACAGTGTAACCAATGTGGTCACACAATAACCCACTCGACAACTTAATCTGAATTTAGTAGCGTATAATTATAAATTTAAAAGAAAATCAATCTAGACCAATCTCAATATGATTATAAAGAAATATAGAAAGACCAAGATAAGTCCATATCTCCTAAAGATATTTACCCTATATACAATGCAGACAACTAACTCTTAAATGATAATACAGATCATTCGGAAAAATAATTTAGTTTTAAATTGCATCGGAGGATTCACCAAAGTAAGCGTGTGCACGCTATCTTTCCCTACACTATCTTGAAAGGGCAACCAGAAGCTAAAAACATTTGGTAAAAGTGAAATCAGAAAGGTGTCATCTGTCAGAGTCTTCAGTAGACGGCACTCCAACCATCAGGTAGCATGAAGCAGAAGAAGCAGCGTTCTGCTCTCTCTGAAATCCTAAAATTACTCCCCTGTCCCTCACTATGTTCAGCATTAAATATTAATTGCATTCAGGGTAGATAGTCCCATGTGATTCTTGCTAGTGAATTTCCATGTCTCCGGCACAACTGAATACTCACACCACCTTTCCCACATCGATAAGTTGCAACTTTTCTCGTGGCCATTCCTCTCCTCCCCCAAGTGAACGCACCTCCTTGCTCGTTACTGCGCTTTTCCTTGCCAACCTTGTCGTGTCATACTGTTAGACCTGGCACCTTGGCGTGAGTTTCCCTTCCACTTTTTGCTGCTGTGCCTCAAATGTTTTGCTGGTGTCCGCGACTCAGGGCACTGCGCCACGGCCAACCCGTGCCGCAGTGCAAGTGCTCCCTACTGTAAAGTGTACATGTGATTGATGTCCATGATTGGTTCATTGGATTTACTGTTAGTCCCCAGTAAAGTGCACCAGGAGTGCCAGGGCTTGTAAATGCCAATACTGCTAGTGGGCCTGCAGCGCTGGTTGCGCCACCCACAGAAGCAGCCTTAAAATGTGTCTAGGGTCTGCCATTGCAGATCCTGCGTGCAGTCTGGTACTGTCATGTTGGCTGGGCAAGTGCACACACTTGCCAGCCCCTAAACCTTCCCTTAACTTCATATTAGTCACCCCTATGGTAGGCCTGAGGGCAGGGTGCATTGTAAGTATAAGGTAGGACATGCCCTGATGTGTGTGGCATGTTCTAATAGTGAATGACTGCCAAATTCGTTTTTCACTATTGTAAGGCTACCAGTTCCCCTCTAGGCCAGATGGGCTGCTGGAATTATTATACTCTATAATCCCAGCAGGCTCAGGGAACATGGTAGAAATTAATGTTTAGTATGCCTGGACTCAGAATAATAAAATACTTCTTTTAGTAAAGTTTATTTTAATATCCTGTGTTTGCAAATGCTACTTTTAGAAAGCTAGCATTTGCTTGTCTAACCATTTCAGCCCGCCTCTGCTTTTGTGTGTATCTGACTGTCTGAGTGTGTGAGTGACAGGGCTGGGAGTTGACAGGTGGTGAATAGCAGGATGACACCTTAGTGGGGGGTGGGAGTTTCCCCTGAATGATGCATCAGGCTGTGCTCTGCCTCCACAATGCTGGCTCCACCCTCCTGGGGAGTGACTGATGACTCAGCCTGCACCTGGCCCAGGAAGGACCGAAGCTTGTCAACAAAGTGCTCAGGCTGCCCCTGTCCTCACAATGCTGGCTCCGCCCCCCTGGGGAGCGGCTGATGTGCCTGCCCTCACACTGAATGCAGAAGCAGAAGTACCCACCACAAGTGCTCAGGAGCTGAGAGCAGTTAGGCAAAGGCCCCCCTGGCCTGTAAGAACAAAAGAAACTGGGTATAAAAGTAGGAGCCCTGCTCCTTGTAAATTAGAATCCTGTTTCACCACGAAGGACCTCTGCCCGACTAGAAGGAGAAGAGACGCTGGGAGGACTGGCCTGCTGCTTGCCTTGCTGAGAAAGGAGAGGAAAAGACTTGATAAGAAAAGACTTTGCTGCTTTGTGCTTGAACATTCTCCAAGGGCTTGATTGAGCTTGCCCCCTGACCTGAGCCACAGGACCATCTGGCTCAACCTGCCCTCTGCTCGTCTGCCGGTATTTATCTGGGATTTCTACCACTGCCGGAGCTGTGACTTTGGTGCCCCCCAGCCCCTCCCTGAGGCCGTGACCGACTGTGTCTACTCGTCCCCGCCGAGGAAGAGCTCCGCTCCGTTGAGCCGCTCTTCCCCCGCTGAGAAGATCGCTGTGTTGACCGCCTGGTAAGGCTCGCTGCTGTGGTGCCCCCCAGCCCCTCCTTGAGGCCGTGATCGCCGTTTTCCCCGTCCCTGCCGAGGGAGAGCCCCGCTCTGCTGAGCCGCTCCCCCTCCGCCGAGGGAAACCACTGAACCAACCGCCCACGGAGGCTCGCTGTTGTGCCTCACCCTCCCGCCAGAAATCCCCACCGGATGTGAACAGACCCAGGGGACAGACCTCCGCTGTCCGGACGCCTCGGGTGCCAGCCTCGCTCTGCCTGAGCCGCTGGGCACCCCGCATCTGCCACCGGAGGAAAAGCCGCCACCGAGACCGTCATCGGGCTCGGGGCCCGCAACGTTTATTTTTTACTTTTGATTGTTTTTATTGTTGCAGAAAACGACAAAGACAGAAGTAATACATAGATACAATTTTCAACAAGCTTAATAGACATAAAAATCCAACCGATATAATTTTACAAATGAGAGACTAGTAGTCAAAAGAGAGGAGAAAGAAAAAAGACTAAACAAATAAGAGGATATGGAGAAAGACGGGAAAAAATGAGTTATTTAAATTAATCAGTTAATTGGGGGAGCATAAAAATATTGTTTGGCACAGAACCTTTAACAGTTCCCGTTTCTTATACTACAAAAAGTTGTTTCCAAATCTTTTCTTTTCTAGCAAGGGCTTTAAGTCCTCTGTATTTAGCCAGTGTAAATTCCATAGTTCTAATTTCTATAACCAATGCTAGCCACTCAGCTACAGTTGGAGGATCCTTAGAGATCCATGCCCTTGCTGTGGTTAATCTTGCACAAGCAAACAAGATTGTTATAAGGTCCTGGTTTGGACAATTGGTCTCAAAAATGTCTAATAGGACCAGCTGTGGAGAAAGTTCAGGAGTCTTTATCTGATTGGATTTAAGAAGATCTATTATTCCATTCCAATAACTGGAGAGTGGGGGCAGGAAAAAAGCATATGGTCTATACCAGCAGCAAGTGTGTCGCACTTCGCACATTTAGATTTATCGGACAATGAATTCCCTTGCGTCCATGAGGAAATTCTCTGTGGTGTGTAGTATAATTCAGTGATTGTCCTATACGACTGCATTCTTAGGTTAGAGGAGTGCACAATATCGCTTAGATGAGTTAAAGCGTTTTCAATCTGCCTTGGGTTTATATCAAGGTTTAATCTGCGGGACCACTTAGATGCAATTTTGATGGTATCTTCACATTTATCTTTAATTAGAAGTTGGTATCCCAGTTTTATTAGTGATTTAGTTTTAGCAGAGTATAAACACTCCAAAATATCGGATTGAGTAGCTTCCGTGATTTTCATTTTGTTATACATAAAGTCTCTTATCTGGCGATATTTAAAATGCATATCGTTCGTTACCCCATTTATTATTTTCAATGTTTCAAAATCTAGCATACCATTGATTCCAAATAAATCTCCTAAAGTGTTAATGTCACAGCTGGTCCATCGATTCCCTGTCCCATCTGAAAAGATACCCGGGAGACCAGGGTTGTTCCATAGTCTAAGTTCAGCATTATAAAATGACCTCTTACTAATGTGCAAGATTTTATTCCAAATTTTTGTAGCGTGTTTAGCAGTCTTAAATTTGACCCGCTTGAAATAGTTTGGGTCGTGAGTACGAAGCAGGAATTGGTTAGATTCGGCACCCAGCATAAACTGATGAAAAAATAGGGGAGACTCAATTTTTAGTAAGCTCCTTATTCGAAAAAAGAAAGTAGCCAAAAAGTATAAATTAAAATCCGGAAACGCAAGTCCCCCTTTGGCTATAGGCAATGTTAGAAATTTAATAGACCTACGTGCCTTTTTATACCCCCAGATAAAGCTGCTACATATGCTATCTAACTTTTTTTTAAAAAGTTGATTCGGTTGTAATGGTATGGCTCTAAACAAATAAAGTAATTTCGGTAATATTTTCATTTTAATCAAATTAAGTCGGCCTAGTAAACTTAGAGGGATTTTATGCCACTTTTTTAGAGTTATGGTAGTTTCTTTTAAGAATGTCTCGTAGTTAGTTTCCAAAATTCTCCCCACTTTGGCTGCTAATTTTATACCAAGATATACTGCTTCACTACACGTATCGTAGAGGTGGACATCCGGAGTATAATTAACTATGATTTGGGTTTTATTCACATTCAATTTGTAGCCTGAGATTAGACCATATTTGTGTGCTTCATTGATAATTTCTGGCATAGCTTTATTAATATCGGTTGTATATATTGCTATGTCATCAGCAAAGGCAGTTAGTTTTAGAACTATCCCCCCATGGTTCGCTGGAATAATATTAGTTTGTTCATTTAGTGCATTTAAAAACGGTTCCAAAGAAAGAGCAAAAAGTAATGGAGAAAGGGGGCAGCCTTGTCTTGTACCTCTTGCAATCTTAAAATTAGCTGAGTTTTTATCGCCATAGCTTATCAAAGCCAGAGGGTCATCATAGAGAGACCTTACCCAATCTAAGTAAGACCCTGAAAGTCCCAATTTCTTTAATACTTCCCACAGATATTCCCACCCCACTCGGTCAAATGCCTTTTCTGCATCTAACATAATCATACCGAGCGGGGTGTGAGTAGCTTCAGCTACGTCAAAGGCTGTAATTGATGTATTAACATGTGTGGTGGTATCCCTGCCCATTACAAAACCGTGTTGTTGAAGGTTAACAATATATGGCATGATGGGAGCTAGCCGATTTGCAAGAATTTTAGCAAAGATTTTAACATCAGAGTTAAGTAAAGAAATCGGTCGATATGATCCGCATTCTTTTTCCGGTTTCCCCTTTTTCAAAAAGAAAATAATTTTGGCTATTTTCCATGATGGAGGTGCTTGTTTGGAAACATTAATTAAATTTATCACTTTCACTAATAATGGCAATAGTTCCTGGGCACATAATTTGTAGAGTTCCACAGGGAGACAGTCTTCCCCAACCGCCTTCCCTAAGGGTAAGTTATCTATGGCACGTTTGATTTCTTCTAATGTTATTTCTGAGTTGAGTTGTTGGAGCGTTTCTGTATTTAGCGCCCGAGATGGAGTTAGGTGTTTATCTAGATAATGAATTATATCTCGGGTGCCAGCCTCGCTCTGCCTGAGCCGCTGGGCACCCCGCATCTGCCACCAGAGGAAAAGCCGCCACCGAGACCGTCATCGGGCTCGGGGCCCGCAACGTTTGTTCTCCCCCTTTTTGTTTGCTGCCAGCCTGCCTACAAGTGCCCCCGGCCTCCAGATCAGCTGTGGTGCGAGCCGCCCTTTCCAGCTGACTCGCACCGCTCTCTGTGCCTGTTCGCGGCGCCGCTCCGCTCTGTGCAAGCGCTTCAGCCCCTCCCGCTGGAATCCGATCCAGGCGGGCAAGGGAAGTCGCAGGCTGCATCCAGCGCCCCGGCCGCAGTGACAGGAGCGGCCCCAGGTCCTTTGGCCCTTGCCTTCCGTGGGCCGCTCTGAGGCCAGCACAACCCCCGCCTGAGTCCCCCAGACCCGTGGGGGCCGTGCGCATCACCAGCCCCGGCGGGGCCGAACGCGTCCCAAGCGGGAAGCGTGAGCTTTGGGCGGTCGGGCCCCGATCTCGGCCCGGAACGGGCGGGAAGCATCCCGGAGCCCCTGGGCCGACTGCAACAAGTCAGAAAGGAGCAGTGTGACCCTCAATACCCCCCAGGAACTAAGAGAGCCATCCTGAAAGGTACACTGCAGGAAAACATCCGTTGATAAAGACTGAAAGTACATTTTGAACTGCAACTAAGAAAGCTTGCCTATTTACAACCTGTGGGCACATCAAAAACGTTATTTGATCTTGTGATAAGTCTGACCTAAAGAGTATGTATAATGTTTACATAAAGAAGCGTATTTTTATATACTCACAGCCTGGTGTCCATTTGTGGGGGGATTGGTATATTTTACTGTGTGTATGATTACAAATGCTTAACTAACTAACGCCTGAAGAATAGCCTTGGCTGCTCACGGATTGGTGTCACTACAACGCGGTTTTTTACAACGCATTCCGTTACATCGGAATTTTTACAACGCAGGATCCATTACATCGGATGCCATTACAACGCATGGCATTACATAGCAGATGCTATTACAACGCATGGCATTACATCGTAAGTATAGGTAAGTATATCTTTTTAAAAAAAATGTAATTAAGTTAATTTAATTAATTTAATTTAATTAATTTACTTAAAATACATTTTAAAATAGTAATTAATTTAATTTAATAAATTTAAATCTATTTATTTAATTTAATTTTAATAAAAATTGCAATTAATTTTAATTAATTAATATAATGAAATTAATTTAATTTAAATATTTTTAAACATTATAATTAAAATAAATTAATTAAAATATTTTATTTAATTTAATTAATTTAATTAAAAAATGTAATTAATATAATATAATTAATTTAATTTAATAAATATATTTTAATTAATTTATAAATGGTAAATATAATTTAATTAGCCCTAAGCACAAACCCAACCCTGAACCCTAAAACACCCCTGTACCCCAAAACCCAAACCCTACCTTGAAACCTAAAAACACCCCTGTACCCCAAAACCCAAACCCTACCCTGAAACCTAAAAACACCTCTGTACCCCAAAACCCAAACCCTACCCTGAAACCTAAAAACACCCCTGTACCCCAAAACCCAAAACCTGCCCTGAAACCTAAAAACACCCCTGTACCCCAAAACCCAAAACCTGCCCTGAAACCTAAAAACACCCCTGTACCCCAAAACCCAAACCCTACCCTGAAACCTAAAAACACCCCTGTACCCCAAAACCCAAACCCTACCCTGAAACCTAAAAACACCCCTGTACCCCAAAACCGAAACCCTACCCTGAAACCTAAAAACACCCCTGTACCTCAAAACCCAAACCCTACCCTGAAACCTAAAAACACCCCTGTACCCCAAAACCCAAACCCTACCCTGAAACCAAAAAACACCCCTGTACCCCAAAACCCAAACCCTACCCTGAAACCTAAAAACACCCCTGTACCCCAAAACCCAAACCCTACCCTGAAACCTAAAAACACCCCTGTACCCCAAAACCCAAACCCTACCCTGAAACCTAAAAACACCCCTGTACACCTGTACTTATTTTAAAAATTATTTTATTTAATATAATAAATAATAATTTAATAATATTAAAAAACATAAATAAATATATTTAATTATAATTAATATTAATAAAATTAAAAAAATTAAATACTTACCTATACTAAATACTTACCTATACTTACGATGTAATGCCATGCGTTGTAATAGCATCTGCTATGTAATGCCATGCGTTGTAATGGCATCCGATGTAATGGATCCTGCGTTGTAAAAGTTCCGTTGTAAAAGCCTCCCGTTGTAAAAGTTGCGATGCAACGGTGCATCACCCTGCTCACGCCACGCACCTAGAGGGTGAGCAAGGGTAATTCTGAGGGGTCATCCTTTGCCCTGACTTAGAGGAGAGGGTCCCTGCTTGTCACAAGTACCTACTTGCGCCAACCAGAGACCCCCAATTCTAACACATACCTTGCTATATAATGAAAACAAAAGCCTTCTATGCTAACTAAGGAGGCTTTGTCCTTACCTGCAGTGGAAACAAAATACAAGCGAACGCATTCTGCATTGAAGGTTAAATAGGAATTACATGTTAGGTTTTAATGTGAGCATGAACTGAACTCAAAGCCCACTCTAGTCAATGTTAACAGTGCACAGGGCTGCAGAATACATGCACATTTCTACACACACAATAAATGCAGCTTCATAAGACATGTATACATTGTAAAGAATTACAAAGCTGTCATTCTAAATGCACCTGCATGAAAATAATTCTTGTTGCACATATAAATGTTTAAACATTAGTTTACACATGCACATTCTATTTTAGTAACCTGACAATAGGACACATTTTATGTTAACTTCTCTTGTCACATAAATGTTACATAGACCTTTATTAATCATCCTCCATCCACAAATCTATTTCTGTGGAGTACTTTAAATATGCAATACTCCACTCTCCTTAGTAACCTTGCTCACACAGAATATATTTAAGCTCTGACTACTCATGATCATGATGCACTCCGACAGTATCTCAGATGGGATTAAGATTACACTTTTCGAATAATCCAACTCTTTATTTTTCTTTGGCTACAGTTTTTTTGGTAACTACCACTAATTGGTCCTTTGTATGCCCTTTGTGCCCCAGTTTCCACTTCATTGTCACAGGTGAGGGCATCTCATTTTCAGTCCTGCTGTTTCCACAAGTGTAGAGTCCAGTGTCTCTAGGAACTGTTCCAACTCTTCCGGTTCTGCAAATTCCTTAGAATTGTCGTTCATTGTGAGTAACATCCATACAGGTTCTAGCCCTCCAACTCGTATATCAAGATTAAAAAGAAGGTGTTGCAGTCTTCCTATTCAAGGTTGTTTCTTGTGAGAAATGTTCTGCCATGAAGATCTAGTGTATGCCTTGCTTCTGTGCTGCTGCAATAACTTACCAGGTTTGGCTATGATGAGGAACATGTGCTATTATTGGTCTGGGATGGCTGTTGCTTGTCTGGTAGAGCCTCAAGAAAAGTCAGTGTGTCCTCTGGAATTCCAGTACATAGTTAAAGACTTGTTTGGATAACTCCAGTATGAAGGTACTTAAGAAGGCAGGTAAATTGTCTGATTCCATTCCCTTTCGAACATCTGAGAAACAGATGTTGTTCTTGCCGCTTCTGTCCTCTACTCAGTGTATTTTTGGTAAAGCAGCCTTAACTATTCCTCCATGTCCGAGCTATTTTCTAAGTGAACAAGGTAGCTTTCTATTGCTGTTTTCTTTCTTTGTAGGGTGTTCAATGTGGACTGAAAGGAGGTCAGGTCTGCTATGTGTGGTTTTACTTCTTATATCTTCCTGGTCATAGCCCAGTGTGACTCTGATTGCAGTCAATTCTTTCATTAGGTTGCACATATTCATTTTGGACATTCGTACAAGTATGAGTTTTCCATTTCTGGCCATAGCTCTAGTGAAAAATAATCAGCAAGATGGTTTAGGACTTGGTACGGAGTAAGCCTTTTATGCAGTTTATGTGATGCATGCATTTGTGCGATGCTTAGGAGGTATTTGAGTGTATCCAATTTTTCAGTTTCAGTTGAAATGCTTCTGCTGCATCTCCTGTGCAGTTGATCAAAGTTGTTAATTTGAGGGGAGCATTGTTAATGATACCCGCTGGTCTAGAAAGTCCTTCATAACTGGTCTTCTCCTCTTACTTAGATGTCGGATTTCAAGACATGTGTTGAAGAGAAGAAAAGGGAAGGACTTTTGTAGGATATTTCCAATGACATTCAAATGAATTTGTCATATGTGCAAGATAGTGCTTTTGCCAGGTGGGGGTGTATGTAGATGTATTGCCAGGTGGGGGTGTATGTAGATGGGGCTAACAATGCCTATTTGCTTATGTTGATTCCCGCTGTGCAACTCTCTTTCTTTTAAAGAACAATTACTATTGCGGTACTAACACTTGTGTTCCATCAGCCTCTCTTATTATCCTTTTATATCAACTACTTTGCCTCTGTCCTAGTGTTTGGTTGACTGATGTTGGTTCTCTTTGCAAGGAGTATGTTGTAGACTCAGTATCTGCAGCCTGCTAGTTTTAAGCACTAAAGGGGTACTGTATAATAGCCACTGTGTGGGCGTTCATGCATTTATAAAGCTCAGTGCCTTCCCTGTTCAGACATTTTTGCTGTTTCTGCCCCTCTTCTGAGGTTCACATATATTCCATGCAGTGCTCATTTTAGCATGGTTAAAATGTGTTAATTCCACTCTCAGTGCTACTTGATTTCTTCACTTCACCCTTGTTGCCCATGAAACATCCTGTGGTTACAATGTGTGGCTCTGCCATCATCACCTTGTCACTGCCAGATGCAGCAGGATTCCTGAGGTGGGCTCTGGACTGCATGGTGTAGCATAAAGTGCTTGTCCTGAGTTGTCATTGTAGGAGAGTGAGCAGAGTCTTGTTCCTAACTCCTTGCAGTTCTCTGTTGTGCCTCAGGTACCCTTGATACTGCAGTGTATCCTTCCATCAAGGTGGCCGTCGGTCACCCCCTCACAGAGTGTCCTCCACTGTTCCCTCAGGGATTAAGCGGCATGTGAAAATCGAGGCTGTGTTCTTAGTCGTCCTCACCTTGTTTTACTGCAACATCCAGGGTTGTATCTAGACGACAGGGCGGTGGAGCTTCAGAATCACCCCACCATTTTGAGGCCAGCATACCACTTACATAAACAAAGTCATTGCCCTTTAATTATTCAATTTCTAGTGTTTTATTGTATGTATTTATGTTTTACGAATGTAAACTGAAATATACAGTTCTTGGTCAAAATAAATGTAAGGGGCCATTCCATTTTCTTTTCACCACTACTTTTGTTTCAATGGTCATGACATTTTCTACAGTCAGGAAAGTTCTTTGGATTCATAACATCTAATTGCAACTGATTTACATTTAAGTCCAGCAAACAATGGTAATAGTGCAGTCTTTCTCATATAGACCATCTATGGCATCCTAATAACACATGCAAGATGTAGGAGGGATTGCAGTTTAAGGCCACAAAGATGACCCAAAACCGACTTTTTGTTCATCTAGTGACCTATGCCCTTTCAAACTGCAGTTTGTCCAAAGAGATATACATCACATTTTGAAATGCATCATTTTTTGATAAATGAGAAAGATATGTTTGATGTCTACATGAAGCATGATAATATAACTAACTTCAGAAGACTAAATAGGACTTCTGATCAATAGATGATTTGCACAATGCAGCCTATTCAAATAGAAAAGTAGAGCCTAAACTCGGAATGAGTTTTCCCCATAGAAGTCAAAGATTTTAAGTCTAATGCTCTCCACTTAATAGGAGCTTCATTCATATTACAACTTGATTTAATGAATGATGGTTCAGCTCAGTCTATAACTGTTATAACAATATTTGCCTAATATATAAGCTTTAAAGATGTCACAGACAATTATCCATCAACAGTGCTTTTTTGCACAGAAAATAGTGCAGGATGTCAGCCATGGCGGAGGTCCCTCGCATCAGCAGAAACAGAACAGGCGGGAGAGCCTTCTTCTACATTGCAGCCAGGACCTGGAACGAGCTCCATCTGAACATCAGAAGCTCCCTGACCCTATACACGTTCAGGAAGGACCTCAAGAAGTGGCTTTTCGACTGATCCGGAGCTGCAAACCCCCCCCCCCCCCCCCCCCCCAGTGCCTTGTGCGCTGTATATACCCAGATTGATTGATTGATTGATTGATTGATTGATTGATGTTAAGACGGGTGGCAACAACCCATCCCTGATCCCACGCCTACTAATGTAGATTTAATACATCCCTCTCCCCACATGCATTCAGACATGTGTTAGTGTATGGATCTTGAACTGTTGGTCAAAAGGTAAGGACAAATCTCATAAACAACATCTAGGGACAGAACAGGTTTCTATTTTTCATGTTAATGGAAAACTAAAACTGTGAATGCAACCTGTTTGAAATTTAGGAAGTGTTTGGTTATCTTTCACCTACGCAAAGATGTTTTCAAGTAATGTGCTCAAAAAAAGTTCCCTAATGAGTCGATCTTAGGGCTTTTCTTATCACTCAGTATCAGAAAAGCATCCTTCCTGCTAGCTGGGACTCCAATAGTATCTCTCTTTGGCTATGAGTGAGATATTTTTAAATGAGGTACTCAGTTTATACTGCATAGAATCTTCTCTGAATGTATTTATAATTTGGTCAAATGCATTATGTTTTCGCAATGTTATCTTGAGTAAGTTATTGAGGAAACATAAACTAACTTGAATTCTTGATTTTTTATCATTTGCCTCATTTAATTCCAAATGAAGTGATGTACCATATGTTGGCACAGCAAAAGATGGAGTTTCAGGTTTAGTGGCAGTGATGTGAAATTATACTGGGAGGTACCATTTCAGTCATATCACTTTATTTTGACCAAGGGGTCATAAAAGTATGCAACATCAAGCATGCAAGCAAATAACCTAGTTAAAACAATCAAATAAATATGACTTATCATTGAAAACATTAAAAACAGATATGTAATGCAAAGTATAAAGTCAGTATTTAAAATCTTGGGTGTAAAAGAGGCGGGTTAAAAGTACAATGAGTAGGAATATAGTTATGCGAGCAAAAGTGTAGAATGCTTGACATAAAACATATCATATCCATGGGGCAAGAGTATAAATTAAAGTTTACCACGACATAGCTGTTAAACAATTGTAGATGTTAGCTCTTACGCCTTAGGTTAAAATATAGCTAGACAAAACAAAAGTGCAAAATACTTAATATAAAATATTTCAGAAGCCATAAGACAGAGTATACAATTGAGGTTAATATGAAGTAGCTGCTAATTAGTTATGAACATTGACTCATGAGCCTTAGCATTTGACCACTCGCCTCAGGGCCCAGCCTTTAATGCACCAGCATGAAGGAACTAGGCCCACTTTAAATATTTTGTAAGGGCAAACACAATGACTTCAGTTGTCACAGTTTTCATTATGTGTAGGGTTACCTCGGATTGATTAACTATAATTTTTTGACAGGGGGGATGAATCCACTTGGCCCTAGGGGCTTTGTGTTTTTTACAGAACAATAAGAAGTGAATCTCAGATTTCACAGTGTTCAGGCAGAAAGGGCAATTCTTGAGACTTTCTCAGTTATGTTCCCACTTTACAGTAAAGGACCTCAGTGGCAGTGTGCCAGTTTGAAAGTGTATGTACACGAAGTTGGCCTCAGCTGGGATAACCCTATCAAGGAATGTTTTGAAGTATGAGTGGGCTTATTGCTCAAGAATTTATTTACTAGCCCCTCAGGCCTCGTATTGCACCACACCCTTCTAGGACATAGCCCCGGAAGAGGCCCGTTATTTGTCTGCCTTAGTTCCTGTCAAGAGTGGAAGGGTCTTCCCATATGCTCAATGAATTTAGGTTGTTGCACAAAGATCTTACAGTACTCAACCAAGGTGTAATGGAGTTCTTGTCTAAGGTAATGAAGTCATGCAATGCTTCCCAATATAAGATGAGCTCTTTAGTTGTCCAGATTCAAGCCCAGTAGGCCAATATTTGTAAGCAAGCAACATGATCAATTCCTTTCCGGTTTAAATTCCACCTTAGTGGTACAAGGAGAGAACTCTATGGGACATTTAAGTGGGACCTTATGAACCTATTTTCTGTTATAGTAAGTCGTATAATGTCGGCCAAGCACCATAATTCTGCCCCACAGATGCTCCACCCACCACCACAGCTCGGTACACCTCAACAGCAGGGGAGACTGCTGTATTAGAAGTTATTTTGTGTTTCCTAGCAATCACCCCTGACCTGTGGGACAAGAGAGTATTGCTTTTCTGTAACTGAAGGTCCCAAGTAAGTTTCTTCTAGATCCTGACTTCTAAGTAGTCAAAGCTCTTTACTTGTGCAATTGGGGATCCATCAACAGCTAAGTTATTTCTAAATGAGTGGTGAGGATTTAACACCATCAATTTGGGCTTTCCTGTGTTAATCTCAACACCTCTACACTTGCTTAATTCTACAGAGCTGTTGTAAGACCATTGGGGTTTGTGAGATCAACAGGGTGTTGTCCGCAAATAGCAGGACTGGGAAACGTACACCAGCCATGTTTGAGGCTTCGTACTGAAAGTTGGACAGGTCTTCCATCACTCCATTCATAAACAAGGAAAAGAGGGTGAAAGCCAGCATGTACCACTGGAAAACTCCCTGCTTAACTGTGATCCACGGATTTTGGCCACCCAGGTCGTTCCACCCTACCTGGGCCTACATATCAGTATATAGCTGAACTAAAGATACGAAAGGGCCCCAGGCAGCCCCACTCAATCCAGCACCTTCCAGAGTGTATGCCTCTGTACTAGATCGAGGGCAGCGCTCGTGTTTATAAAGGCCACATAAAGATGGTCTTTCCCGGAAGTGATTGTAGGAAAGTGGGTTTCTGTTACAGTAACTTCCACTGCGTGCCTGGCGTTTGATGCAATTTTGACTGTAGAGTCTGGCTCACTGCTAACCAGGTTGCCAGTACCAGATGTCATTCGCTAAAACTATACCACAATCGGCACCACTTCACTTACCCCTATAAGTCCGTAAACAATAGTACCGCTGGTACCAAGAACATGGGTTCAGAAGAGTGTCTTTTGGAACTACAGCAATTGCTGTGCCACTGTAAGGGACCCCTCACCAAGCACATGCACACTGCCACTGTAGCCTGTGTATCTTTGTGCAGACAAAACTGAAGAGTCAACATGGCACACATCCCTGTGTGCCAAGCCCATAGACACTGCATGAGATATAGGTAAGACACCCCTCTAACAGGTTGTAACCCTAAGGCAGGTTGCACTACATCCCCTGTATTTTTTTGCATGAGAAGATATGCCCTTGCAATACCCTTGTCAATTTCTGGATATTGTAAATGACCAGGGAAGAAATGGTACGTACATAGGCTGGACTGAAATAAGGGATGTTTGGTACCAAAGATCTCAGCTCAATAAACCTACACTGATTCCAGTGTCAGACTTATTAAAAGGTGCACACAGCGGACCCCTTGAATGGGTCCTCTGAAACCGACCAATCCTCAGTGTGGTCACCAACTGACCTGAGCCAACCTGCTCCCACCAGACGTGTTCACACCTTCCCCCTGTTCAGGAAGAGCCATCCGTGGTGGGGAGCTTCAAAGTCCTTGCCACCTTTGTAATGTGACCCCAGCCTCTCCTGTTAGAGGGTGTTGGCATCCTACTTGTCCTCACCCCTTTTTTTGCAGGAAGACAGGTGAGAACACTGTGGGAAAGTCAAATCATCCATTCAATAAAGAGAAAGATGCGTTGGAAACAGGAGATCATTTTATCCAGTCCTCTTAAGTTCATAGCCAAGTACATAATGCCGAACCACAGTTCCATAACCACCCACCACAATCCCCACAATTAAAATACAAACACAGGGAGCACGAGAATGCATTTAACATTAAAAACAAAAACAAACATAGAGCGTGACTTCCATGAGCACAAGAATGAAAGTGCTCGTGAAAGCAATGCTCAATTGTACATCATATATATAACACATGCTCTCCCTTATTATTATTTTTTCTTATTATTTTAATCCATAAAAAATCTTTGAATTTTCAGGAAGATGATGTTCACGTTTCTTCCTAGATGAATCGTTATTCCCATGTGAACAACTCGGGAATTGTTTAGAGGAAAAATTACAGTGTCTTGAATGTGAACACGAGTCCTTGTTAGTATTTTCAACTGTGGGAAAATTCCCCTTGAACAAGGAAATCCTGTTTAGGTTCCAAACACTTCCTCCTTCTATTCTCACTGCATTTCTGAAAACATCAATAATTCTCTTAGTATCTGACCAACACTGAGAACCTTTGAGAAAATTTTCTTTTTTTTAAATGCGAACAAGATCACCAACAGTAATATTGTGTTTACTTCCGGGAACTCTCATTTTATCCATACTTTGTTTAATTCTTTCCTTATATTTCTTAACTCTTTGTTTTCAATAGTAACTAATTTCTCATCACTCAGGCAATTTTTTAGCCACCATGGAACTAAACATGTGCTTGGCTTGCGTCCTCTCAAAAGTTCAAAAGGACTCACCAAAGTAACTGAATTAGGAGATGTCCTATATGCTAGTAACATAGATTCCAGAGCATTGCGCCAATTAAGACCACCTTTTATAGATAATTGAATGGCTTCCTTTACAACCAGGTTAAACCGTTCTACTTGACCATTGGCCTCTGGATGGAACACAGCTATCCTCCTATGAGGTATGCCACATTTATTAAAGAATGACTCAATCTCCCTACTAATGAATTGTGGTCCATTATCCGTAACTATTTATTCTGGAATCCCTTCCCTACAAAAAATACTATCCAAGAACTCAATCACGTTTTGTGAATTTACTTTTCTGATCATTTTAACCTCAGGCCATTTAAAAAAATAGTCGATTAAAACAATAACAAAATAATTTTCTTTAGGTAGAACATGGAAAGGACCAATAATATCTAATCCCAGTTTCCTCCTAGGACCAATTGGAAAATCAACAGGGGGAGATTCAACATGTAAGGGCACAGCTGATTTATCACTAATGGAACACTTAGTACATTTACTAACAAAATGTTTCACAGAGGCATCTATTCCAGACCACCAAAACGCTTCCTTGATGCGTCTCCTAGTAAAAGAAATCCCAAGATGTCCCTCATGGCCTATTTCCATAATGGTATTCCTCAAAGCAAACAGTGGAATTATTTTGTCTTCTCTCAATACTAAACCATTCTCAATTGCTAACTTCTCCTGGATCTTTAAAAAACTCATCATTTCACCATAGACTTTCCTTTATTCTGGCCAACCATTCACAATGTATTTCTTAACCAAATTCAATTCAAGGTCTTTTTCCATTTCTGACATCCAAATGTCTTCGCTTAGCGTCATGTATTAAATTCACATCATGTGGAGTAAAAGCTACTTCACAATCATCATCTTGATGAATTCCTTCATTAGGAATAGGTAATCTGGACATACAATCAGCGTGCATATTTGCCTTCCCTTGAACATATTCTATACTAAAACGGAAAGACTGTAACCTTGAAGATAATCTGGCTAGCCGTGCAGACATGGATCTACCACCACCAGGAGATATTAAGAATACCAGAGGCTTATGGTCAGTTTTGATAATGAACTCAGTGCCCCAAACAAAACTTTTATAATGTTCCTCATACCACACACAAGCAAGTACTTCTCTTTCAATAACGGAGTAATTTTTTCTGAATCCCTTAAACCCCTAGAAGTGTAAGCTACAATCCATTCCTTGCAATGATCTTTTTATAGTAACACACCACCAAGTCCTAAATTGCTGGCATCTACCATAATTATACATATGTTTCCTGGAATGAAAGATTTTAAACAAGGCGCATTAAACAATTTATTCCTTCAATTTCTTTAAAGCTTCAGACATCTCATTTGACCACATCAATTTAGCTTTTTTTTAACAAACATCTGGAAGGATCAACTTTTGCAGAGCAATTGGGGATAAACTTTGTGTAAAATTCAACTAACCCGAGGAAAGCAATTAACTGTTCTTTTGAAACGGGTAACGGTGCATTGATGATACTTTCAATGTGTTTTTTTGTTTGGGTTTGATCCCCTCCCTACTGATCGTGTGTCCCAAATATTCTACTTCCTTGGCTTTAATTTTGCACTTGTCTAAACGAAGAGTAAGACCCTTCTTAGACAAAGGAGCTAAGACTTTGTACAGATTGTTGTCATGGTCATTATCATTCTTACCATATTCCAAAATGTCATCCTGGAGACCGATGGCACCTGATAACCCTTCCAATGTTTCTTTAATTAATCTCTGGAAAACAGAAGCGGCACTTGCCAAACCAAAAGGCATACGACAATATTTAAAAAGTCCTTCAGGTGTAATAAATGCTGTAAAGTTTTTTGATTCATCAGATAGTACAACTTGGTGGTGTGCACTTGCTAAATCGATACAAGAAAAAACGTTTGCATCATGCAAGGTGGAAACCATTTCATGTAAATTGGGAAGGGGGTGTGACTCAACCCAAATTGCACGATTTAAACTGCGCAAATCCACACATAACCTGAGTTCGCCAGAAGATTTTACTGAAATAACTATGGGAGAAAACCATGGCGAGGATTCTATAGGTTCTATGATACCTTCATTGCAAAGATTTTTGAGCATGTCCTTTAATTTCTCTCTGTAAGATAAAGGGACATTCCTTACTTTGTGCCGGATGGGTATTGAATTATCGTGCAATTTGATAACATGCTCAAATCTCGATATTTCCCGAGTTTGCCACTGAAAACTTCTGGATTTTTTACACCAATTTATCAACAGAGAAATAATCAATCTGGCTCTAGGCTCAAGTTTGATACCTAATGCAAGTTGGCGTGGCCACCCAAGAAGAGATTTCCCTGATCTAGCAACATACACTGTGCTAAAAGTTTGACGGTCAGAGAATTTAAGATTGGCAAAGAAAAAACCTAATAAATCAATTTTGTGCCCCGTATATCCCCCAGGAGACACATCAGGTTGAGTAAGAGATCTATTTGGCCAATTTTCATGAAAAACATTTGATGAAATGATAGAATACCATGCACGAAAATCAGCTAAAAAAATTAGGTCAATTCCATCAACATTGATGGCACACAAGGGAAATTTTGAAAATGTATCATCGCTGCAAACATTTACAGTATTAATTTCATTTTCATCATTGTCACATGGAAAATCGTCATCATTTACACATTGTATATAGTTGACTTTCCTAGGATTGGTTATACAAAAGTTGCTAAAATTACCCTTCTTGTTACACTTAGAACAAACTATCTGAAGCAGGACACCCTTTAAAATTTGCCAAATGGCTGTTACTACCACATCTGAAACAAAGAAGAGTAGGATTCCGTCTTTCAAATTTGGAGTTTGAGGTTTTGTATTTGTTCTCAGTCTTTTCTGTAATGTTGTTTTTTTGGTTAAAGCTTTTCTTGTGCTTATCCAACAGGTTGGAATCTTTGTTTATCAAAAATATATCAGACTTTTTATTTCGTCTGATCTCTTTCACAAATTTTTCTGAGTGTTCAATGGATTTTGTGATATTGATTGCGGCACTTAATGACAAATCAGAGGTGGACCACAATTTTTCCTGGACTTTTTTACTATTGGTGCGCATTAAAATTTGATCTCTCAGAATTTGGTTGTAAGAAATGCGTTTGAAAGCACAGGAAGCAGCCAAAGACCTTAATGCTGATACACAGACCTCAGTAGACTCACCCAGATTTTGCTTGCGTGAGTAAAATATGAATCTTTCCATGACAACATTTTATTTTTCCCAAAACACAGATTTAGTTGTGAAGATGGATATTGGTATACGTTAATTCTCCCAGGATTGATTAATGCAGGTAAAGATTTAAACTCTTTTAAACCAAAACTTCCTAAACAAAGCTTTAGTAGTGATAACTTTCTTTCAGGTTTACAATCATCGCTTTCTAAAACTTCTACAAATGCAAGGAAAACTGGTTCCCATGGCATGGGAGGCTCACCTGAAGATGTCAGAAAGGAAGGCAGTGGAACAATACCTGACATGTTTCATGAACGAAGATAATCGTAGAATAATGTGAGAAAAAAATAAATAAATAAAATGAAAACACAAAATACCACAAATTTGATTATGTGCAATTAAATTGTACCCTACATTTGAAGACATTTCCTTATTTAGTGTTCCTCCATTTTTTAAATGAATCCAAAATTGTTGAATTGCAGAATAATCCCTCTAAGTAATAAACGTGAAGAAAATAAACTATTAAGAGATTTATGAGGTGCAAAATATGTGAAAATGGTGTTCCTTTGGTTGCTAAGCAACAATTGACAAGTATTTACAAAATGGAGGCACGTTCACACTGTGATGCGTGATGATGAAACTTCCCTTGCGCAGCTTGCCGAGTGTTGTGTAAACGGAAGTTCATTTAAAAATATTCCATTTCTTGGCTGTGGGTGCTCAAGCAGAACTCCAAAAATGCTGCCTGAGAACAGAGCGCGCTGACGTTCCAAGGTAAGCAAAAGATTTATGATTATTATTTCCTTCCAAGTTTATGCAGCAGACGGAAAATTAAGATCCACTGTTTGTTAACGTTTGGACTACGCACCACCGTGAGATTCACACACAACTGCAACTGATCCGTCGGCGCAAGCTTAAGACAAATGAGCGCTGGGAACAGACAGTTGAACATTATGAACCTTCAGCGTTAGTAAAAAAAAATAGGTATAACGCTAGGTAGAGTTATTACGGTGAAACGTGGGGCTTAATTAAAATGCAGTAAAAAAAATTAGATATACTCACTGCGTATTCCCCAAAAACAGTGCGCTGGAGTCCAATGCCTATAAATAGCAAAATTAATTCTTAACTTCTTCAATAATTTCCTTCTGCAAATAAGCATGCGAGGTTCATCCCCGATCGTCGCCAATGTGGGAAAGTCAAATCATCCATTCAATAAAGAGAAATATGCGTTGGAAACAGGAGATTGTTTAATCCAGTCCTTTAAGTTCATAGCCAAGTACATAATGCCGAACCACAGTTCCATAACCGCCCACCAGAAACGCCACAATTAAAATACAAACACAGGGAGCACGAGAATGCATTCAACATTAAAAACAAAAACAAACATAGAGCGTGACTTCCACAAGCACAACAAAGAAAGTGCTCATGAAAGCAACGCTCAATTGTACCACATATATATAACAATAACTTTTTAAAGAATAAGAGGTGTGCCCCCCTCTGCCAATTCTACCCCTCAGGCGCTGGAGGCAAGGTGAAGTACACTTTCAGTGCCCACCATCTTGAAGATAATAGGACTTATTCAATCAGGGCTAGGCCTACATCCCCTTTCACAGGAGGTGGGCATAATAGAGGGCGTAGACACCTCAGGTAAGGGGCCCATTGGCTACTACCTGTCACACCCTCGTAACAACCCTAAATCTAGTATTTAGGTGGCATCCCCAGTCCCTGAACTCCAGTTTCTGATGACCTCAAAAGAGCCGGTACCACAGAGTCGCACCAGCAGAGAAGACTGCAGACACCAACTGATTTGGGCCCAGCCCTACCGTCCTCTCTGCAGACCTCGCCAATCCTGGTCCAGAAGATGACCCGTCCTCCAGCCGAATAACCTCAAAAGCCTTGGGTTGACTGCCTACCTTCAACAAAGATCAACACATCCAAGAACTGAGGACCTGTTCACCAAGCAACCATCTTTAAAGTAGGCACTCTGTAGCCCGAACAACAGCGAAGCCTGCCTCGGTTACACCTCTGCATCCAATGCCTCTAGCCCGAGTTCAAGTGGCCCACTGAGTACAACACGGTTTCCCAGTGCTCCAGAGTCCAAGTCCACCATGAGCTGACCTCTCCTGGACTCCTCAACATCGCCTGCTGACTCCGCATGGAGACCCACTCAACCACAACCGTCTCCGAAAAGTTGTTTCTGACACCAAAAGGCACCCCTGCACCATCCATCCTGGGCCTTGGGGAAGGGGACAAAAGGTGTCCCTATGTCCCCAAGTATCACAACTTACCTCTCCAGCTGTAGGTTTCCCGTGATTGTCCTCCTGGATTGATACTGCAGCCCTTGCTCGATTTGTCCATTCTTCATTGCCTTGCATTGGGCACCCAGCGCTGTGTTGGCACCGTACTACCGGCCATCCCTGTACCACTAGTGGTGTAGTGTTGGTTCTGTCTTGGGCCCCATCCAGTGCTTGCTATAACCCATGAGGACTGGGCCCCCAAGTTGCTGCTACTTACCTGTAAGCAGCCTCTGACCAATTATCCCCAATCCCAATTGATTTGCATTGGACGCCCGACCTCAAATTTGCACCCAGTACCCAGCAGCCCTGTGCCGCTGATGGTGCACTGTTGGTGCTGAACTGTACCGTGCCCAATACTGACCTTAACTTCCAAATACTGGACTGTGAAGTCAATGTTATTCCTATGGATGCTAAATGTTTTCTTTCTCCCATAGGTTACTAAGTCTGAAAATTGCATTGTTTCCATATTTGAAACTGAAAAGTATTTATTTTGAAAAACGTATTTGCTTTTGACAAAGTATTGTGGTTGCACAAAATATTTATAACCAACGATTATTTTTATAAATTGGTCTGGGATTTATTCCTTGAGTGTGTGTCTCATTTATTGCCACTGTGTGTACAACAAATGCTTAACACTATCCTTTGATTGGCCTAACTGCTCATCCACACTACCACAAAAGAGAGCATTTGTATTTTCAACTTTAGCCTCTGTAAAGCCTCTGGGGATCTACTGGACTCTCTGCACACTATACCTCTTTTTGGTATAGTATATAGAGAGATAGATTCATACAGTGATGTATTTCCAGCACAGGATCATGTAGCAGAATATCTGGTCTACCGTCCCTGTCTTCTCCCTAAAGTCCAACTGGAAATGTCATAGAACATTCTGTTCTGCCATCCACTCAGGAATCCTCATTAAGGCTTCTGGACGAAGGATCTTCTGAGTGCAATCTATAACGAAAATGGGCCTATAGTTTGCAGGGGTGTCTTTTCTCCCATATTTGTGGCTAGGGGCTATTATTGCACCTCACCATGTTTCTGGGATTTCCTCCTCATGAGAAAGAGCATTTGTTAGCATGTTCAAGTAGGAGACCCAGATGTCAGGCTCAGAATGGAATAAAACCACAAGAATGCTGCCCGGGCCTCTTTCTTTTATCATATGAAGGTACATATCACTAGTTTCATAGACAATCCTTGATATTGTGATTGGAATGGCATGGCACCTGAGAAATAGAAAATGTAGAGGCCTTACTTGAAGGGGGCCTTGGCAGCCATTTGCACCCTCACTATATAGTGTCTTAAAGTGCTCAACCCAGAATTATGCTGGGACAAACACTTAAGGGGTAGAGTTAACACATCTCGTGCCCACTGCAACCAATGTCTAAAATATTATATAGGTCATGTTTCCTCAAGGGTTCTGGCATCTGCGAATATTGAGATTCATACATATCTTTTTTGGCTTTTCCCAGACAATGCTCACTCCTGGTTTGGAGCCTACCTTGATTATACCCTTAGCTGCCCTACAATCAGATGAGATCCAAGGGTAAGATGTGGGTCTAGTTTGCGCCTTTCCGATCTGCTTAGTTAATAGAAGTTTTAAGGTTCCTAACAGCTCCTCGTGCTTAGTAACGAAATTGGGCACACTCCCCATATGGTGTAAGGTTGGGTCAAAAGAATACAATTTATTGACTAGTGCCTTGCAAATGTCAGCCCTACTGCTTTCATTTTTACTTATAATAGCCCACTTTATGTTCCTGAGGTTGTTTGTCAATTCCAAGGGAATTACAAAGGGGGCAAAATCATCTTCAGAAGCCTTCCCAAAGAAGTCTGTGCTAAACTCAGCGAGGAGCATAATATGATTGCTGTCTGTCCTGCTGACAACCATCATATCAACCATTAGAGACCAAAGCCTTGGGCGTAATAATATGTAGTCTATGAATATGGTATACAACCCTTGCTTAAAGGTTGGACGAGGGGAATAGTTAGATGTGGTGTGTGTATTTGCTGCTCTTATGCCATATCCAGGCAAAGATGGAGCACTTGGATCGCCACTTCCTGGTCAGATTGGACCCATGCTCAGGGATGGCTCACTCATCATCTTCCTTAGGCATTAGGCTAAGAATGGGTCAAGTGATTTGAATTTCATGTTATAATCCCCCCGTTATGACCCTAGGCCAAAAATGGTGCTAAGAATTCTCAACCAGGTGGCGTAGTATGTGTACAGTTGGTGACTCCACATCATTGTGGACAGAGCATACATAGATGTTTAACAACACCATATGTTTATGCATGCAGGGGTTATTATTAATATTGTGGACACCTATTAAATCTTTTATGCCTGTTTCGATCACCTTCACCCTGTAGTCACACACGTTTTTCAGCTAGATGATGAAAACCCCTGAAGCCCAAGCTGATGTAGCTGGAATGGCGTTAGCATAAATGTGTAGTTAACATGACCTATACATCGGCTGTTTGGCGCTTGTTTCTTGAAGTACAATAATTTGAAGGCCACCTATAAATTCCCCCACAGAGCTTAATTTGCAGGTCAGCCACATTCCATGCCATAAGTTTGACTGTGGTTCTTGCCGCTTCAGTGTTAATAAAAGGATTTAGCAACAGGACTGCGTCTGGAAGAATTGTACTGGTAGATGTGTTCAATTTAACTAAAGCATTGATGGAAGCATTGGTAAAATAATTAATGTTTAATTTCTGTGTAGGTATTTGGCAAGGCACAGGTACATGCTCAACCCTGTCACGTATTGGCTCAGGGTTGGTGTAAGTATTCTGAGTGAGGCAGGCAGCTGAGCCGTTCGTAGGGTTGGAAGAGCGGCGGACCGGAGGAGCAGAGGAGCAGAGGAGTAAACAGCATTTGGCTCCGGGCTTCTGGCTAGCATTAGCAGTTAGCGATTAGTGGGAGGCGACTTTACATCTACTGATGCACCCCCCACACTGTTAGCAGCACTGGCTGTCTCCACCTTGCCGTTTTTCCGCCCAGTTGCTGGACCAAGCAGCTGAGCAGCCAAGCCCCCCACCATTAATAGCACCGGCGATGATGATGCAGCGGCAAGACTGAGAGCTGAAATGTACAGCGGTAAACCAGGAAGCGGTTGTAGACATGCCGCGGCAGCCTGGACCTAGAAGTGCTAACACGGAGCCGTGCCTGAAGCCGGCTTTGGAGCGTTGCCGGAGAAAGGGGCGTACTGGCTACCTGGCGTTTAGGCGCGCTGCAGAGCTGGGGGCTGATGTCACTGCGGTGGGGGCTAATTTTGTTTATGGAGACCTGCGTGTGCTTTTAAATAAACAAATCAAAACAAACAAATCGGCCCGGTAGCCAGTCCAGCCCTGGCCGGAGATATAGAACCCGGATCCGGACCGCATGTAAGCAAGGCACTGCACCTATCTGCTTCCCCCTGCCCCAGCTTCCTCTTGTCTGCAGGGGTCAGACGCGCGTGTGGAGTGCAGAGCTGCACTCAGGAGATGAAGCCTGGGAGGAGAGGTGAGCATGCCTAATCCTAGCCCAGAATTGTGGTCCACCAGCTTTCGCGGAGGCGGCTGGCAATACACTGGCACTGCCCGCGAGCTGGCTGACCGCTCAGTCCGTCTCCTCTCCTCTTTGCTCGACCCAT
Organism: Lissotriton helveticus; assembly: GCF_964261635.1. Classification (NCBI taxonomy): domain Eukaryota; kingdom Metazoa; phylum Chordata; class Amphibia; order Caudata; family Salamandridae; genus Lissotriton; species Lissotriton helveticus. The sequence continues at coordinate 1,187,924,546 of NC_136067.1, forward strand.
ACTTGCTCCACTCTGCTAGGGTGACCAGGCATCCTGGATTTGCCAGGATCGTCCCAGTTTTTCACCAGCTGTCTGGGCAGATTTCGAGAAATTAAGCTCATGTCCCGGTTTTTGGAGATAGTCGACTAAAAACGGGGCGAGGTGTGTTTTATGTTTTAGAAAGCGGGGATAGTTAGCTGTTGTTCCAAGAAAGCAATTTGATTCACAGGCAAGCTACTGGGTTTAAAAACAACTTCCTATGTATGTTCTTTCTGCCTGTTTTGTAATTCTCTGCTGAGGAGTACTGTCATTCTGTGCGCTTGCTTGACGTAAAATGATAGTCCTTCTTCTATTGTTGTGAAATGTCCCAGTTTTTTGCTTTAAAATTCTGGTCACCCTACACTCCATTCCCTCCACCTTCTAGGTGTCTTACATGGGGGGTGATACTCTCATTGATCGAGCCTCAGCCTGCTCCTCTCACTGCCTATATTCCCCCAAGCCCTGTAAGCAGGGCCCGCACTAGGCATGGACAGCTGCCCGGGACCTCGCGCTCAGGTGAAAGGCAGCACCCCCCCCGCTTCACTGTGAAATTAAACACTTTCAAAGATTGGCCACCTGCTCCAACAGGGCCCCCGCCCCACACAATTACAATACACATGAGATGTCTGGAGGGATGTATGACGTTACAACGCATACTTTTACATCGCATGACTTTACAATGCGGTATTTACAACGAATACCTTTACAACGCATAGTGCTTTGGGGCGCTGGATAGTGAATAATTTAATTTACTATTCCAACTCCAGTCCCCGTGGACACTAGGGAAGGTGTTGGACAGTAAATTAAACTTATTCCCTATCCTAAAGCGCCCCCCAGTGCAATGGTTTGCGTTGTAAAACTTGCGTCGTAAAGGCACTGCGTGGTAAAAGTTGCGTTGTAAAGGATGTTTCCCGTCTGGAGTCCACCGCGTGGTGGTATTCCTGGGGGCGCAAGGGTAGGGGGGAGGGACAAACAGTGGGAAAGCACAGCAGCCAGGTGAGCAATAATGGCTCACAGTGTCAGGGGCGGGCAGCACCTCTGTTAAGTACCGGCCATTCCCGCATATTGTTGCGAGGTGACAGATGGCCCCTTTGTTTACAGGACAAGCCAGACACAGGTAAGGAGAGGTGGGTGAGGGGAGGAGGGAGCAGCCAGATCAACTGGTGCTAGGGCAGTGTTTTAAGAAATGCCTTTGTACTGCTTCGAAGGCCATGGGGAGGGGACCCCCTTTCCATGGGCCTCAAAGCACTAGAGCGGGCTGCAGGGTCAGGGTGTGGGGGCCCCCTTCCCTGGGCCTTCTAGCCATTACTCCCTCTTTCTTTTCCTTTTCTTTATTTGTTCCCCTGTGAAATGAATCCAAAAAGAAAAACTTTTTTGCTGGAAAGGTCCTCTTTTTTGTGACATTTTTCACTTCCAAAGTGCAGCCTTGGGATGGAGAGAAATAAAAGGTTTAAAATGTAAAAAAAGAACTAAAGCAAGACAGAGTGGGTCTAAAAGGGGCCAGATTGATTTTATTCACACCCAAAACACATTAGTGCCACTCCAAAGAGTTTGCCAGTGAAGCGCTACTTTTGTTTTCTTGTCTTTCTCTCAACAGCATTGTTTTCCCCAGGTGGGGAAGTGCACCATTTCTGGATGTACTGCAATAGCTGCTTGATGGGCAGACTGGAAAATAAAATGCATAGCACTGCTCTGTAGTCACGAATGTGGTCTTTTAAACCATATTCCCTGAGTATGGTCTTCAGAGAGGGCCACCACCAGCTGTGTATCATCAGCGTATGAAATCATGGTCAAGCCATGGTCTCTGTCTACCGCCGTCAAAGGTTGCACATAGAGGTTAAACAGGACCGAGCTTAAAGTCGAGCCCTGAGGAACCCCCTGCTTGATGGCATGAGCGTGGGAGAGGAAGGGGGGGCCATGACCTGAAATGATCTGTCAGATAGAAAAGAACGGAACCACTCCAAGGCCGGACCTACCACCCCCACCTCCTCCAGACGACGCAGGAGGATCTCATGGGAGACCGTGTTGAACGCAACGCTGAGGTCGAGCAGGATGTGAGCCGCTGTCTGTCCCTCATCCATGATGGTACGAAGATGTTCACACACTGCACTAGTGCGGTCTCAGTGCTATGGCCTGGGCGGAACCCGTTCTGGGAGCGATCTAAGGCGCCAGTGCTGCTCAGGTGGCCAGAAAGAATGTTGTTAACGTGGGCTTCAGCAATTTTTGCGACCCAGGGTAACAGGGATATGGGGCGAAAGTTTTCTGACTTAGCAGAGTCCAGAGTAGGTTTTTTCAGCAAGGGGACCTACTGCTGTAGTAAAAGAAGAGTTTATGATCTGGCATATAGGTGACAATAGCACAGGTAGAGCATCTCTGAATTGAACAGGTTTTATAGGATCGATAGGGAACCAGATTTGACACTCGTACTTAACGTAAGAAAATCATCATGGGACATAGAAGGGATAGCAGCAAGGAAGGTAGTAGGCCGAAGAATAGCAGTGAGAGCAAGGTCAGTAGGGACAGTGGCAAAGGATTTATAGATAGTTTCAACCTTTTGAACAAAGAAAGTGGCTAGATCCTCGCATTGCTGTTCAGACGTAATACATGCCATAGCGGGATCTTTCCTGGTTTTAAAATCATGGAGTATTTTAAAGATGCTTTTGACAGGATTATTGCTGGCCTTGATCTCATTGGTGAGAAAGGCCGAGCGGGCCTGATGTATAGCCTTGTGATAGTGTTTAATCGCTTCCTGATAAAGCTTTTTTGATAATAAGAATAATAAGTGCAAAAGCGTTAAGGTAACCATGTTGTTCCTGCTTACATTTCACATGCTTTAATTAATCTGACATTCCTTATGAGTGTTTGCTTTTTCCAGAATGTTGCCACTTTTTTTTTAGGCAGCATATTGCTCTAGTCTAGTGCGTAATTTGAATTCTGTCGCCTCCAGGTGTTTGTAGCAGGGTGCAATTGGGTTGTAGTTGAAGGCAGTGCGAGTTTCTCTCAGTGGGGTAGTATGGTGTTCAGTGGGGGAGGAGATGTGGCACTATGGTTAGAGCTGCCGAATTTGGAACTGGTGAACCAGGTTCAGCCTTCATGACCAGTCAACCAGACCACTCTACTGAGAGAGCACATTGCCATGCTAGACCTTGGAAGGACCAGCAAGACCTTAGAAGGCCTGATGTCTTAGCACCAGCAGGTGAACCCTAGCAGTGACAAGTGTGGGTTAACTTTGAAGGCCTGTCTACCACAACCCCTATTGAAGCTCACCACAAGTCTTTTGGGCAGGCCTACGAAGCAGCACACCCTAGAGCAACGGTGACTCTGTCATTGAGGTCACAGGACCCTTGAGCAGGGAGGCTCTAGGGCGGTGCAAACGGTGAGATCGCACTGAGCGCTGACTTTGGGTCATGTTTGCGAGTATATTATGTTTCTAAAAGCACTTCCTGCTTCCTTCCTGGGCTCCAGCAAATTTCGGCAACAATAAAAATGTCATGAAACTCCGCTGATTAATGTTCTTACTAGAGAGAGATGGAGGTTTGTCAAGTGGAAGTTTCGACTTGTGGAAAGGTAGCGCAGAGGGTTAATGTGCTTGCTGCAAAGAACATGTACCATGCAGATCACTAAGTCCACCTAATGTAAATAGACCAGTGGGTTACTGCTTTTGTCAGAGAGATCCTATTGTTACTTGCAGTATATAAGTCAAAATCCTAACATAGAACAATGAGATATTAACTGTCAACTAAGAGCTGCATGCCAACTACAAGGTATAAATTACATTGTTATGGTTTTTCTCCAGTCTTTGATTAACATAATGTTGCAAAAAGGGTTCATTTGAACAGAAATCAATTCTGGTTATTAATGAGAACCCCCAACCATGGTATTACATTCTAAATTCAGAGTTTGTGTTTCTCCAGATCCATCACTATTAAATTATACTGCCTACTAGCATGATTGTCATGTGCCTCCTAGTTCTTTATCTTATGTAACATTACCTATTGTGATTTATACAGGTATGATTGATTGCCTCTGTGTAATGTGTGATATAAAGTTCTCTGACACTCTAAACTGGTATCAGTGGTGTTGTTAATCAAATTAAATGCATCTGAGAGAGAGTGTAGTTATGGAGACTTGAGGGGCACTGTTAATGGGTGGTAGTGAGGGAATCAGTGGCAGAGCAAGGCATTGGGGGCACCAACATTGTCGCACAGGGCTCCACCAGCGCTAAAGCTGGCCACTTCTACTTCCTACAGTTCTGACACCAAATCAAAAACGTTGATTTGACAACCCCTTGAATCTGTAGCATACCTTGAAGTCAATGTATGATTTAGCAGTGGTCCAGGTTGTTCTAAGTCTCTTTTTGTTTATGTACAATCTGTATTTATTTGCAATGGTGTCTTGTAATTTTGTACTATATGTGTGGTGTTTTTGCACTTAACATAATTCTCGCGAGTAAAGAGCACACAAACAAAGAAGATTGTCCTATGTCTCTTAGCATGGGAGTGTGGGATTCCGGTGAGAGGACTTAGGTTAAAACAAATTACGAAGTATTAACCCCTTCACTGCTAGGCCTTTTCCCCTTCTGTGCTAAGCCTTTTTTTGGCGATTTGGGGTAGTGCGCACTTCGGCCCCTGTAACTTTTTTACCACATAAGGTATCCACGCCAAATTTGCGTCCTTTTCTTCCAACATCATGTGGATTCTAAAGGTGCCCAGGGTTTGTGGATTCCCTTGGAGGGGTCCCAGAAATTAAGCAAAATACAGTAAGTTTTTAGTTTTTTCTGAAAAATGGGAAAAACGGGCTGCAAATGAAAGCCTCTGGGTTTTTCCCTGCAAATGTTATGAAAAAAGGGTTTGTGGGGCTAAAATCACAATTTTCTCAGCTTTTAGGGAATGACAGTCTTTTGTCAGAGAACCAACATTTTTCACACAGTTTTGGCATTTTTCTGGGACATAGCCTATTTTTGATATTTTTAGAGCTTTCAACCTCCTTCCATTTAATGGTAGAAATGAGTTTGAAAGTAATGGATCCTGGAAAGCTATACATGTTCGTAAAGTAGACAAAATTCTGAATTCAGAAATGGGTCTTTTGTCTAAATCCATGAAGGTTCCTTTATAGAAACTAACAGATACATATTGGAATAATTGAAAATTAGTTGAAAAAAACAGCCTTTTGTCTCAACATTTTCACCTGTAACTTCTTGTAATTTCGACAACTCTTTAAAAGCAATATACCATTACATTTGTTTGAACTTCCTGGTTGTGAGGATATATAGGACTTGTAGTTTCACCAAGAACCCGACGAACCCAGAGCCAAAAACTGAGCAGCAACTTGCAATGGTATTTTATTATTTACCGGGTATAGAGCACTTATTCTTGGAAAATGTATACATGGAAAAATCGGTATGAAAGACACCTATGTATTTCTGAATTGGGTACAAATGATAGAGTTTAGAAACAGTATATATTTGCACATTTTCAAAATTGGGAATACTCATACTAGCATGAGAATTATAGGTCATTTTTCAAAATGATCTTTTTTTTACACAATGTCTTTCATTGGGAAGGGACAAATGCAGGAAAACTCAATAGGTAATAACAGTTGATTTACAAATCTGAATTACCCTAAGTCTCCCGATAAAAACGGTACCTCACTTGTGTGGGTCGTTCTTGTGCTTGTGACAGGAAACGGCACAAAATGCAACGTGGTCACACCTCAATTTTGCAGTTAGAAATTGACCCTTTTTTGGCAAAGTGCCTAGCTGTAGTTTTTGCACCATAGCTCTGCCGGAACCTAGGGAAACCTAGCAAACCTATACATTTTTGAAAACTTGACACCCAGGGGAATTTAGGATGGGGTGACTCCACTGCCTCCCACCAGGTTCTGTTACCCAGAATCCCTTGCAAACTTAAAACATTGGGAAAAAATGCATTTTCCTCACATTCCTGTGATGGAAATTCTGGAATTTGCGTGGATCAACAAATTTCTACCCACCCCATGTTCCCCTAAGCCTTATGAGAAAAATGGTATCTCACTTGCCTGGGTCTGCCTATTGCCTGCGACAGGAAACGGCGCAAAACGCAACGTGGTCGCACCTCAATTTCGCTGTGAAAACTGGCCCTTTTTTGGCAAAGTGCCAACCTGTAGTTTTTGAACACTAGCTCTGCCGGCACCTAGGGAAAACTATCAAACCTATAAATTTTTGAAAACTAGACACACAGGGAAATTCAGGATGGGGTGACTGGACTGCCTCCCACCAGGTTCTATTACCCAGAATCCCTTACAAACCTAAAGAATTGGGTAAAAAACGCATTTTCCTCACATTTCTCTGGTGGAAAGTTCTGGAATCTGCATAGATCAACAAATTTCCACCCACCCCGCGTTCCCCAAAATCTTATGAGAAAAATGGTACCTCACTTGCCTGGGTCTGCCTAGTGCCTGCGACAGGAAACGGCGCAAAACTCAACGTGGTCGCACCTCAATTTCGCAGTGAAAACTGGCACTTTTTTGGCAAAGTGCCTACCTGTAGTTTTTTAACCCTAGCTCTGCCGGCACCTAGGGAAACCTAGCAAACCTATACATTTTTGAAAAGTAGACACCCAGGGGAAATTAGGATAGGGTGACTCGACTGCCTCTCACCAGGTTCTGTTACTGAGAATCCCTTGCAAACCTAAACAATTGGGAAAAAACTCATTTTTCTTACATTTCTGTGATGGAAAGTTCTGGAATCTGCGTGGTTCAACAAATTTCCACCAACCCCGTGTTCCCCACAGTCTTATGAGAAAAATGGTACCTCACTTGCCTGGGTCTGCCTAGTACCTGCGACAGGAAACAGTGCAAAACGCAACGTGGTCGCACCTCAATTTCACTGTGAAAACTGGCCCTTTTTTGTCAAAGTGCCTACCTGTAGTTTTTGAACCCTAGCTCTGCCGGCACCTAGGGAAACCTAGCAAACCTATACATTTTTAAAAACTAGACACCCAGGGGAATTCAGGATGGGGTGACTTGACTGCCTCCCACCAGGTTCTGTTACCCAGAATTCCTTGCAAACCTAAACAATTGGGGGAAAAAACGCATTTTCCTCACATTTCTGTGGTGGAAAGTTCTGGAATCTGCGTTGATCAACAAATTGCCATCCACCCCGTGTTCCCCAAAGTCTTATGAGAAAAATGGTACCTCACTTGCCTGGGTCTGCCTAGTGCCTGCGACAGGAAACGGTGCAAAATGCAACGTGGTCGCACCTCAATTTCGCAGTGAAAACTGGCACTTTTTTGGCAAAGTGCCTACCTGTAGTTTTTTAACACTAGCTCTGCCGGCACCTAGGGAAACCTAGCAAACCTATATATTTTTAAAAAAAAGACACGCAGGGAATTCAGGATAGGGTGACTCGACTGCCTCCCATCAGGTTCTGTTACCCAGAATCCCTTGCAAACCTAAAAAATTGGGGAAAAAACACATTTTCCTCACATTTCTGTGGTGGAAAGTTCTGGAATCTGCGTGGTTCAACAAATTTCCACCCACCCCGTGTTCCCCACAGTCTTATGAGAAAAATGGTACCTCACTTGCCTTGGTCTGCCTAGTGCCTGCGGCAGGAAACGGTGCAAAACGCAACGTGGTCGCACCTCAATTTCAGTGTGAAAACTGGCCCTTTTTTGGCAAAGTGCCAACCTGTAGTTTTTGAACACTAGCTCTGCCGGCACCTAGGGAAACCTAGCAAGCCTATACATTTTTGAAAACTAGACACACAGGGAAATTCAGGATGGGGTGACTGGACTGCCTCCCACCAGGTTCTATTACCCAGAATCCCTTACAAACCTAAAAAATTGGGTAAAAAATGCATTTTCCTCATATTTCTGTGGTGGAAAGTTCTGGAATCTGTGTGGATCAACAAAATTCCACCCACCCCGCGTTCCCCAAAGTCTTATGAGAAAAATGGTACCTCACTTGCCTGGGTCTGCCTAGTGCCTGCGACTGGAAACGGTGCAAAACGCAACGTGGTCGCACCTCAATTTCACAGTGAAAACTGGTCCTTTTTTGCCAAAGTGCCTACCTGCAGTTTTTTAACCCTAGCTCTGCTGGCACCTAGGGAAACCTAGCAAACCTAAACATTTTTGGAAACAAGACACCCAGGGGAATTCAGGATGGGGTGACTCGACTGTCTCCCACCAGGTTCTTTTACCGAGAATCCGTTGCAAACCTAAAAAATAGGGGGAAAAAACGCTTTTTCCTCATATTTCTTTGGTGGAAAGTTCTGGAATCTGCATGGATCAACAAATTTCCACCCACCCCGCGTTCCCCAAAGTCTTATAAGAAAAATGGTACCTCACTTGCCTGGGTCTGCCTAGTGCCTGCGACAGGAAATGGCGCAAAACTCATCGTGGTCGCACCTCAATTTCGCAGTGAAAACAGGCACTTTTTTGGCAAAGTGCCTACCTGTAGTTTTTTAACCCTAGCTCTGCAGCACTTAGGGAAACCTAGCAAACCTATACATTTTTTGAAAAGTAGACACCCAGGAGAAATTAGGATAGGGTGACTCGACTGCCTCCCACCAGGTTCTGTTACCGAGAATCCCTTGCAAACCTAAACAATTGGGGAAAAAACTCATTTTCCTCACATTTCTGTGATGGAAAGTTCTGGAATCTGCGTGGTTCAACAAATTTCCACCCACCCCGTGTTCCCCACAGTCTTATGAGAAAAATGGTACCTCACTTGCCTGGGTCTGCCTAGTGCCTGCGACAGGAAACGGTGCAAAACGCAACATGGTCGCACCTCAATTTCACAGTGAAAACTGGCCCTTTTTTGCCAAAGTGCCTACCTATAGATTTTTAACCCTAGCTCTGCCGGCACCTAGGGAAACCTAGCAAACCTAAACATTTTTTAAACAAGACACCGAGGGGAATGCAGGATGGGGTGACTCGACTGTCTCCGACCAGGTTCTGTTACCGAGAATCCGTTGCAAACCTAAAAAATAGGGAAAAAAACGCTTTTTCCTCACATTTCTCTGGTGGAAAGTTCTGGAATCCGCATGGATCAACAAATTTCCACCCACCCCGCGTTCCCCAAAATCTTATGAGAAAAATGGTACCTCACTTGCCTGGGTCTGCCTAGTGCCTGCGACAGGAAACGGCGCAAAACTCAACGTGGTCGCACCTCAATTTCACAGTGAAAACTGGCACTTTTTTGGCAAAGTGCCTACCTGTAGTTTTTGAACCCTAGCTCTGCCGGCACCTAGGGAAACCTAGCAAACCTATATATTTTTGAAAAGTAGACACCCAGGGGAGATTAGGATAGGGTGACTCAACTGCCTCCCACCAGGTTCTGTTACTGAGAATCCCTTGCAAACCTAAACAATTGGGAAAAAAACACATTTTCCTCACATTTCTGTGGTGGAAAGTTCTGGAATCTGCGTGGTTCAACAAATTTCCACCCACCCCGTGTTCCCCACAGTCTTATGAGAAAAATGGTACCTCACTTGCCTGGGTCTGCCTAGTGCCTGCGACAGGAAACGGTGCAAAACGCAACGTGGTCGCACCTCAATTTCACTGTGAAAACTGGCCCTTTTTTGGCAAAGTGACAACCTGTAGTTTGTGAACACTAGCTCTGCCGGTACCTAGGGAAACCTAGCAAACTAATACATTTTTGAAAACTAGACACACAGGGAAATTCAGGATGGGGTGACTGGACTGCCTCCCACCAGGTTCTAGTACCCAGAATCCCTTACAAACCTAATAAATTGGGTAAAAAACACATTTTCCTCACATTTCTGTGGTGGAAAGTTCTGGAATCTGTGTGGATCAACAAAATTCCACCCACCCCGCGTTCCCCAAAATCTTATGAGAAAAATGGTACCTCACTTGCCTGGGTCTGCCTAGTGCCTGCGACAGGAAATGGCGTAAAACTCAACGTGGTCGCACCTCAATTTCGCAGTGAAAACTGGCACTTTTTTGGCAAAGTGCCTGCCTGTAGTTTTTGAACCCTAGCTCTGCCGGCACCTAGGGAAACCTAGCAAACCTATACATTTTTTAAAAGAAGACACCCAGGGGAATTCAGAATGGGGTGACTTGACTGCCTCCCACCAGGTTCTGTTACCCAGAATTCCTTGCAAACCTAAACAATTGGGGAAAAAAATGCATTTTCCTCACATTTCTGTGGTGGAAAGTTCTGGAATCTGCATTGATCAACAAATTGCCATCCACCCCGTGTTCCCCAAAGTCTTATGACAAAAATGGTACCTCACTTGCCTGGGTCTGCCTAGTAATTTCGTGGTGAAAACTGGCCCTTTTTTGGCAAAGTGCCTACCTGTAGTTTTTTACCACTAGCTCTGCCGGCACCTAGGGAAACCTAGCAAACCTATACATTTTAAAAAAAATAGACACGCAGGGGAATTCAGGATAGGGTGACTTGACTGCCTCCCACCAGGTTCTGTTACCGAGAATCCCTTGCAAACCTAAAAAATTGAGGGGAAAAAATGCATTTTCTTCACATTTCTGTGGGGGAAAGTTCTGGAATCTGCGTGGATCAAAATGCCACCCACCCCGCGTTCCCCAAAGTCTTATGAGAAAAATGGTACCTCACTTGCCTGGGTCTGCCTAGTGCCTGCGTCAGGAAACGGCACAAAACGCAACGTGGTCGCACCTCAATTTCACTGTGAAAACTGGCCCTTTCTTGGCAAAGTACCTACCTGTAGTTTTTGAACCCTAGCTCTGCCGGCACCTATGGAGACCTAGCAAACCTATACATTTTTGAAAACTATAAACCCAGGGAAATTCAGTATGGGGTAACTTGACTGCCTCCCACCAGGTTCTGTTACCCAGAATTCCTTGCAAACCTAAAAAAGTTGGGGGAAAAAACGCATTTTCCTCACATTTCTGTGGTGGAAAGTTCTGGAATCTGCGTGGATCAACACATTTCCACCCACCCCGCATTCCCCAAAGTCTTATGATAAAAATGGAACCTCACTTGCCTGGGTCTGCCTAGTGCCTGCGACAGGAAACGGTGCAAAACGCAACGTGGTCGCACCTCAATTTTTCAGTGAAAACTGGCCCTTTTTTGTCAAAGTGCCTACCTTAAGTTTTTGAACCCTAGGTCTGCCGGCACCTAGGGAAACCTAGCAAACCTATATATTTTTAAAAACTAGACACCCAGGGGAATTCAGGATGGGGTGACTTGACTGCCTCCCACCAGGTTCTGTTACCCAGAATTCCTTGCAAACCTAGACAATTGGGGAAAAAAATGCATTTTCCTCAAATTTCTGTGGTGGAAAGTTCTGGAATCTGCGTTGATCAACAAATTGCCATCCACCCCGTGTCCCCCAAAGTCTTATGAGAAAAATGGTACCTCACTTGCCTGGGTCTGCCTAGTGCCTGCGACAGGAAACTGCTCAAAACGCAACATGGTCGCACCTCAATTTCGTGGTGAAAACTGGCCCTTTTTTGGCAAAGTGCCTACCTGTAGTTTTTTAACACTAGCTCTGCCGGCACCTAGGGAAACCTAGCAAACCTATACATTTTTAAAAAATAGACACGCAGGGGAATTCAGGATAGGGTGACTTGACTGCCTCCCATCAGGTTCTGTTACCCAGAATCCCTTGCAAACCTAAAAAATTGGGGAAAAAACACATTTTCCTCACATTTCTGTGGTGGAAAGTTCTGGAATCTGTGTGGATCAACAAAATTCCACCCACCCCGCGTTCCCCAAAGTCTTATGAGAAAAATTGTACCTCACTTGCCTGGGTCTACCTATTGCCTGCGACAGGAAACGGTGCAAAACGCAACGTGGTCGCACCTCAATTTCGCTGTGAAAACTGGCCCTTTTTTGGCAAAGTGCCAACTGTAGTTTTTTAACACTAGCTCTGCCGGCACCTAGGGAAACCTAGCAAACCTATACATTTTTGAAAACTAGACACACAGGGAAATTCAGGATGGGGTGACTAGACTGCCTCCCACCAGGTTCTATTACCCAGAATCCCTTACAAACCTAAAAAATTGGGTAAAAAACGTATTTTCCCCACATTTCTGTTGTGGAAAGTTCTGGAATCTGTGTGGATCAACAAAATCCCACCCACCCCGCGTTCCCCAAAATCTTATGAGAAAAATGGTACCTCACTTGCCTGGGTCTGCCTAGTGCCTGCGACAGGAAACGGCGTAAAACTCAACGTGGTCGCACCTCAATTTCGCAGTGAAAACTGGCACTTTTTTGGCAAAGTGCCTGCCTGTAGTTTTTGAACCCTAGCTCTGCCGGCACCTAGGGAAACCTAGCAAACCTATACATTTTTGAAAAGTAGACACCCAGGGGAAATTAGGATAGGGTGACTCGACTGCCTCCCACCAGGTTCTGTTACTGAGAATCCCTTGCAAACCTAAACAATTGGGAAAAAACTCATTTTCCTTACATTTCTGTGATGGAAAGTTCTGGAATCTGCGTGGTTCAGCAAATTTCAACCCACCCGTGTTCCCCACAGTCTTATGAGAAAAATGGTACCTCACTTGCCTGGGTCTGCCTAGTGCCTGCGACAGGAAACGGTGCAAAACGCAACATGGTCGCACCTCAATTTCACTGTGAAAACTGGCCCTTTTTTGGCAAAGTGACAACCTGTAGTTTGTGAACACTAGCTCTGCCGGTACCTAGGGAAACCTAGCAAACTAATACATTTTTGAAAACTAGACACACAGGGAAATTCAGGATGGGGTGACTGGACTGCCTCCCACCAGGTTCTAGTACCCAGAATCCCTTACAAACCTAATAAATTGGGTAAAAAACGCATTTTCCTCACATTTCTGTGGTGGAAAGTTCTGGAATCTGTGTGGATCAACAAAATTCCACCCACCCCGCGTTCCCCAAAATCTTATGAGAAAAATGGTACCTCACTTGCCTGGGTCTGCCTAGTGCCTGCGACAGGAAATGGCGTAAAACTCAACGTGGTCGCACCTCAATTTCGCAGTGAAAACTGGCACTTTTTTGGCAAAGTGCCTGCCTGTAGTTTTTGAACCCTAGCTCTGCCGGCACCTAGGGAAACCTAGCAAACCTATACATTTTTTAAAAGAAGACACCCAGGGGAATTCAGGATGGGGTGACTTGACTGCCTCCCACCAGGTTCTGTTACCCAGAATTCCTTGCAAACCTAAACAATTGGGGAAAAAAACGCATTTTCCTCACATTTCTGTGGTGGAAAGTTCTGGAATCTGCATTGATCAACAAATTGCCATCCACCCCGTGTTCCCCAAAGTCTTATGAGAAAAATGGTACCTCACTTGCCTGGGTCTGCCTAGTGCCTGCGACAGGAAACTGCTCAAAACACAACATGGTCGCACCTCAATTTCGTGGTGAAAACTGGCCCTTTTTTGGCAAAGTGCCTACCTGTAGTTTTTTACCACTAGCTCTGCCGGCACCTAGGGAAACCTAGCAAACCTATACATTTTAAAAAAAATAGACACGCAGGGGAATTCAGGATAGGGTGACTTGACTGCCTCCCACCAGGTTCTGTTACCGAGAATCCCTTGCAAACCTAAAAAATTGAGGGTAAAAAATGCATTTTCCTCACATTTCTGTGGGGGAAAGTTCTGGAATCTGCGTGGATCAACAAAATGCCACCCACCCCGCGTTCCCCAAAGTCTTATGAGAAAAATGGTACCTCACTTGCCTGGGTCTGCCTAGTGCCTGCGACAGGAAACGGTGCAAAACGCAACGTGGTCGCAGCTCAATTTCGCTGTGAAAACTGGCCCTTTTTTGTCAAAGTGCCTACCTGTAGTTTTTTAACCCTAGGTCTGCCGGCACCTAGGGAAACCTAGCAAACCTATACATTTTTAAAAACTAGACACCCAGGGGAATTCAGGATGGGGTGACTTGACTGCCTCCCACCAGGTTCTGTTACTGAGAATCCCTTGCAAACCTAAACAATTGGAAAAAAAACTCATTTTCTTTACATTTCCGTGATAGAAAGTTCTGGAATCTGCGTGGTTCAGCAAATTTACACCCACCCTGTGTTCCCCACAGTCGTATGAGAAAAATGGTACCTCACTTGCCTGGGTCTGCCTAGTGCCTGCGACAGGAAACTGTGCAAAATGCAACGTGGTCGCACCTCAATTTCACTGTGAAAACCGGCCCTTTTTTGGCAAAGTGCCAACCTATAGTTTTTGAACACTAGCTCTGCCGGCACCTATGGAAACCTAGCAAACCTATACATTTTTGAAAACTAGACACACAGGGAAATTCAGGATGGGGTGACTGGACTGCCTCCCACCAGGTTCTATTACCCAGAATCCCTTACAAACCTAACAAATTGGGTAAAAAATGCATTTTCCTTACATTTCTGTTGTGGAAAATTCTGGAATCTGTGTGGATCAACAAAATTCCATCCACCCCGTGTTCCCCAAAGTCTTATGAGAAAAATGGTACCTCACTTGCCTGGGTCTGCCTAGTGCCTGCGACAGGAAACGGCTCAAAACTCAACGTGGTCGCACCTCAATTTCGCAGTGAAAACTGGCACTTTTTTGGCAAAGTGCCTGCCTGTAGTTTTTTAACCCTAGCTCTGCCGGCACCTAGGGAAACCTAGCAAACCTATACATTTTTTAAAATTAGACACCCAGGGGAAATTAGGATAGGGTGACTCGACTGCCTCCCACCAGGTTCTGTTACTGAGAATCCCTTGCAAACCTAAACAATTGGGAAAACAAACTCATTTTCCTTACATTTCTGTGATGGAAAGTTCTGGAATCTGCGTGGTTCAGCAAATTTCCACCCACCCCGTGTTCCCTACAGTCTTATGAGAAAAATGGTACCTCACTTGCCTGGGTCTGCCTAGTGCCTGCGACAGGAAACGGTCCAAAACGCAACGTGGTCGCATCTCAATTTCACTGTGAGAACTGGCCCTTTTTTGGCAAAGTGCCAACCTATAGTTTTTGAACACTAGCTCTGCGGGCACCTATGGAAACCTAGCAAACCTATACATTTTTGAAAACTAGACACACAGGGAAATTCAGGATGGGGTGACTGGACTGCCTCCCACCAGGTTCTATTACCCAGAATCCCTTACAAACCTAAAAAATTGGGTAAAAAATGCATTTTCCTTACATTTCTGTGGTGGAAAGTTCTGGAATCTGTGTGGATCAACAAAATTCCACCCACCCTGCGTTCACCAAAGTCTTATGAGAAAAATGGTACCTCACTTGCCTGGGTCTGCCTAGTGCCTGCGACTGGAAACGGTGCAAAACGCAACGTGGTCGCACCTCAATTTCACAGTGAAAACTGGCCCTTTTTTGCCAAAGTGCCTACCTGTAGTTTTTTAACCCTAGCTCTGCTGGCACCTAGGGAAACCTAGCAAACCTAAACATTTTTGGAAACAAGACACCCAGGGGAATTCAGGATGGGGTGACTCGAATGTCTCCCACCAGGTTCTCTTACCGAGAATCCGTTGCAAACCTAAAAAATAGGGGGAAAAAATGCTTTTTCCTCATATTTCTTTGGTGGAAAGTTCTGGAATCTGCATGGATCAACAAATTTCCACCCACCCCGCGTCCCCCAAAGTCTTATGAGAAAAATGGTACCTCACTTGCCTGGGTCTGCCTAGTGCCTGCGACAGGAAACGGCGCAAAACTCAACGTGGTCGCACCTCAATTTCGCAGTGAAAACTGGCCTTTTTTTGGCAAAGTGCCTACCTGTAGTTTTTGAACCCTAGCTCTGCCGGCACTTAGGGAAACCTAGCAAACCTATACATTTTTTGAAAAGTAGACACCCAGGAGAAATTAGGATATGGTGACTCGACTGCCTCCCACCAGGTTCTGTTACCGAGAATCCCTTGCAAACCTAAAAAATTGAGGGGAAAAAATGCATTTTCCTCACATTTCTGTGGGGGAAAGTTCTGGAATCTGCGTGGATCAAAATGCCACCCACCCCACGTTCCCCAAAGTCTTATGAGAAAAATGGTACCTCACTTGCCTGGGTCTGCCTAGTGCCTGCGTCAGGAAACGGGGCAAAACGCAACATGGTCGCACCTCAATTTCACTGTGAAAACTGGCCCTTTCTTGGCAAAGTACCTACCTGTAGTTTTTTAACCCTAGCTCTGCCGGCACCTATGGAAACCTAGCAAACCTATACATTTTTGAAAACTAGAAACCCAGGGAAAATCAGGATGGGGTAACTTGACTGCCTCCCACCAGGTTCTGTTACCCAGAATTCCTTGCAAACCTAAAAAATTGGGGGGAAAAACGCATTTTCCTCATATTTCTGTGGTGAAAAGTTCTGGAATCTGCGTGGATCAACAAATTTCCACCCACCGCGCGTTCCCCAAAGTCTTATGATAAAAATGGAACCTCACTTGCCTGGGTCTGCCTAGTGCCTGCGTCAGGAAACGCCGCAAAACGCAACGTGGTTGCACCTCAATTTCACTGTGAAAACTGGCCCTTTCTTGGCAAAGTGCCTACCTGTAGTTTTTTAACCCTAGCTCTGACGGCACCTATGGAAAACTAGCAAACCTATACATTTTTGAAAACTAGACCCAGGGAAATTCAGGATGGGGTGACTTGACTGCCTCCCACCAGGTACTGTTACCCTGAATTCCTTGCAAACCTAAACAATTGGGAAAAAAACGCATTTTCCTCACATTTCTGTGGTGGAAAGCTCTGGAATCTGCGTTGATCAACAAATTGTCATCCACCCCGTGTTCCCCAAAGTCTTATGAGAAAAATGGTACCTCACTTGCCTGGGTCTGCCTAGTGCCTGCGACAGGAAATGGCGAAAAACGCAACGTGGTCGCACCTCAATTTCGCAGTGAAAACTGGCCCTTTTTGGCAAAGTGCCTACCTGTAGTTTTTTAACACTAGCTCTGCCGGCACCTAGGGAAACCTAGCAAACCTATACATTTTTGAAAACTAGACACGCAGGGGAATTCAGGATGGGGTGACTTGACTGCCTCCCATCAGGTTCTGTTACCCAGAATTCCTTGCAAACCTAAAATATTGGGGGAAAAAATGCATTTTCCTCACATTTCTGTGGGGGAAAGTTCTGGAATCTGCGTGGATCAAAATGCCACCCACCCCGCGTTCCCCAACGTCTTATGAGAAAAATGGTACCTCACTTGCCTGGGTCTGCCTAGTGCCTGCGTCAGGAAACGCCGCAAAACGCAACGTGGTCGTACCTCAATTTCACTGTGAAAACTGGCCCTTTCTTGGCAAAGTGCCTACCTATAGTTTTTGGACCCTAGCTCTGCCGGCACCTATGGAAAACTAGCAAACCTATACATTTTTGAAAACTAGACCCAGGGAAATTCAGGATGGGGTGACTTGACTGCCTCCCACCAGGTACTGTTACCCTGAATTCCTTGCAAACTTAAACAATTGGGAAAAAAACGCATTTTCCTCACATTTCTGTGGTGGAAAGCTCTGGAATCTGCGTTGATCAACAAATTGCCATCCACCCCGTGTTCCCCAAAGTCTTATGAGAAAAATGGTACCTCACTTGCCTGGGTCTGCCTAGTGCCTGCAACAGGAAACGGTGCAAAACGCAACGTGGTCGCACCTCAATTTCACTGTGAAAACTGGCCCTTTATTGTCAAAGTGCCTACCTGTAGTTTTTTAACCCTAGGTCTGCCGGCACCTAGGGAAACCTAGCAAACCTATACATTTTTAAAAACTAGACACCCAGGGAAATTCAGGATGGGGTGACTTGACTGCCTCCCACCAGGTTCTGTTACTGAGAATCCCTTGCAAACCTAAACAATTGGGAAAAAAACTCATTTTCTTTACATTTCTGTGATGGAAAGTTCTGGAATCTGCGTGGTTCAGCAAATTTCCACCCACCCCGTGTTCCCCACAGTCTTATGAGAAAAATGGTACCTCACTTGCCTGGGTCTGCCTAGTGCCTGCGACAGGAAACGGTGCAAAACGCAACGTGGTCGCACCTCAATTTCACAGTGAAAACTGGCCCTTTTTTGCCAAAGTGCCTACCTGTAGTTTTTTAACCCTAGCTCTGCTGGCACCTAGGGAAACCTAGCAAACCTAAACATTTTTGGAAACAAGACACCCAGGGGAATTCAGGATGGGGTGACTCGAATGTCTCCCACCAGGTTCTCTTACCGAGAATCCGTTGCAAACCTAAAAAATAGGGGGAAAAAATGCTTTTTCCTCATATTTCTTTGGTGGAAAGTTCTGGAATCTGCATGGATCAACACATTTCCACCCACCCCGCGTCCCCCAAAGTCTTATGAGAAAAATGGTACCTCACTTGCCTGGGTCTGCCTAGTGCCTGCGACAGGAAACGGCGCAAAACTCAACGTGGTCGCACCTCAATTTCGCAGTGAAAACTGGCCTTTTTTTGGCAAAGTGCCTACCTGTAGTTTTTGAACCCTAGCTCTGCCGGCACTTAGGGAAACCTAGCAAACCTATACATTTTTGAACACTAGACACGCAGGGGAATTCAGGATAGGGTGACTTGACTGCCTCCCATCAGGTTCTGTTACCCAGAATTCCTTGCAAACCTAAAATATTGGGGGAAAAAATGCATTTTCCTCACATTTCTGTGGGGGAAAGTTCTGGAATCTGCGTGGATCAAAATGCCACCCACCCCGCGTTCCCCAAAGTCTTATGAGAAAAATGGTACCTCACTTGCCTGGGTCTGCCTAGTGCCTGCATCAGGAAACGCCGCAAAACGCAACGTGGTCGCACCTCAATTTCACTGTGAAAACTGGCCCTTTCTTGGCAAAGTGCCTACCTGTAGTTTTTGAACCCTAGCTCTGCCGGCACCTAGGGAAACCTAGCAAACCTATACATTTTTGAACACTAGACACGCAGGGGAATTCAGGATAGGGTGACTTGACTGCCTCCCATCAGGTTCTGTTACCCAGAATTCCTTGCAAACCTAAAATATTGGGGGAAAAAATGCATTTTCCTCACATTTCTGTGGGGGAAAGTTCTGGAATCTGCGTGGATCAAAATGCCACCCACCCCGCGTTCCCCAAAGTCTTATGAGAAAAATGGTACCTCACTTGCCTGGGTCTGCCTAGTGCCTGCATCAGGAAACGCCGCAAAACGCAACGTGGTCGCACCTCAATTTCACTGTGAAAACTGGCCCTTTCTTGGCAAAGTGCCTACCTGTAGTTTTTGAACCCTAGCTCTGCCGGCACCTATGGAAAACTAGCAAACCTATACATTTTTGAAAACTAGACCCAGGGAAATTCAGGATGGGGTGACTTGACTGCCTCCCACCAGGTACTGTTACCCTGAATTCCTTGCAAACCTAAACAATTGGGGAAAAAAATGCATTTTCCTCACATTTCTGTGGTGGAAAGCTCTGGAATCTGCGTTGATCAACAAATTGCCATCCACCCCGTGTTCCCCAAAGTCTTATGAGAAAAATGGTACCTCACTTGCCTGGGTCTGCCTAGTGCCTGCGACACGAAACGGCGCAAAACGCAACGTGGTCGCACCTCAATTTCGCAGTGAAAACTGGCCCTTTTTGGCAAAGTGCCTACCTGTAGTTTTTTAACACTAGCTCTGCCGGCACCTAGGGAAACCTAGCAAATCTATACATTTTTGAAAACTAGACACGCAGGGGAATTCAGGATGGGGTGACTTGACTGGCTCCCATCAGGTTCTGCTACCCAGAATTCCTTGCAAACCTAAAATATTGGGGGAAAAAATGCATTTTCCTCACATTTCTGTGGGGAAAAGTTCTGGAATCTGCATGGATCAAAATGCCACCCACCCCGCGTTCCCCAACGTCTTATGAGAAAAATGGTACCTCACTTGCCTGGGTCTGCCTAGTGCCTGCGTCAGGAAACGCCGCAAAACGCAACGTGGTCGCACCTCGATTTCACTGTGAAAACTGGCCCTTTCTTGGCAAAGTGCCTACCTGTAGTTTTTGAACACTAGCTCTGCCGGCACCTATGGAAATCTAGCAAACCTATACATTTTTGAAAACTAGACCCAGGGAATTTCAGGATGGGGTGACTTGACTGCCTCCCACCAGGTACTGTTACCCTGAAATCCTTGCAAACCTAAACAATTGGGGAAAAAACGCATTTTCCTCACATTTCTGTGGTGGAAAGCTCTGGAATCTGCGTTGATCAACAAATTGCCATCCACCCCGTGTTCCCCAAAGTCTTATGAGAAAAATGGTACCTCACTTGCCTGGGTCTGCCTAGTGCCTGCGACAGGAAACGGTGCAAAACGCAACGTGGTCGCACCTCAATTTCACTGTGAAAACTGGCCCTTTTTTGTCAAAGTGCCTACCTGTAGTTTTTTAACCCTAGGTCTGCCGGCACCTAGGGAAACCTAGCAAACCTATACATTTTTAAAAACTAGACACCCAGGGGAATTCAGGATGGGGTGACTTGACTGCCTCCCACCAGGTTCTGTTACTGAGAATCCCTTGCAAACCTAAACAATTGGGAAAAAACTCATTTTCTTTACATTTCTGTGATGGAAAGTTCTGGAATCTGTGTGGATCAACAAAATTCCACCCACCTCGCGTTCCCCAAAGTCTTATGAGAAAAATGGTACCTCACTTGCCTGGGTCTGCCTAGTGCCTGCGACAGAAAACGGTGCAAAACGCAACATGGTCGCACCTCAATTTCACTGTGAAAACTGGCCCTTTCTGGGCAAAGTGCCTACCTGTAGTTTTTGAACCCTAGCTCTGCCGGCACCTATGGAAAACTAGCAAACCTATACATTTTTGAAAACTAGACCCAGGGAAATTCAGGATGGGGTGACTTGACTGCCTCCCACCAGGTACTGTTACCCTGAATTCCTTGCAAACCTAAACAATTGGGAAAAAAACGCATTTTCCTCACATTTCTGTGGTGGAAAGCTCTGGAATCTGCATTGATCAACAAATTGCCATCCACCCCGTGTTCCCCAAAGTCTTATGAGAAAAATGGTACCTCACTTGCCTGGGTCTGCCTAGTGCCTGCGACAGGAAATGGCGCAAAACGCAACGTGGTCGCACCTCAATTTCGCAGTGAAAACTGGCCCTTTTTGGCAAAGTGCCTACCTGTAGTTTTTTAACACTAGCTCTGCCGGCACCTAGGGAAACCTAGCAAACCTATACATTTTTTAAAACTAGACACACAGGGGAATTCAGGATGGGGTGACTTGACTGCCTCCCATCAGGTTCTGTTACCCAGAATTCCTTGCAAACCTAAAATATTGGGGGAAAAATGCATTTTCCTCACATTTCTGTGGGGGAAAGTTCTGGAATCTGCGTGGATCAAAATGCCACCCACCCCGCGTTCCCCAAAGTCTTATGATAAAAATGGAACCTCACTTGCCTGGGTCTGCCTAGTGCCTGCGTCAGGAAACGCCGCAAAACGCAACGTGGTCGCACCTCAATTTCACTGTGAAAACTGGCCCTTTCTTGGCAAAGTGCCTACCTGTAGTTTTTTAACCCTAGCTCTGACGGCACCTATGGAAAACTAGCAAACCTATACATTTTTGAAAACTAGACCCAGGGAAATTCAGGATGGGGTGACTTGACTGCCTCCCACCAGGTACTGTTACCCTGAATTCCTTGCAAACCTAAACAATTGGGAAAAAAACGCATTTTCCTCACATTTCTGTGGTGGAAAGCTCTGGAATCTGCGTTGATCAACAAATTGTCATCCACCCCGTGTTCCCCAAAGTCTTATGAGAAAAATGGTACCTCACTTGCCTGGGTCTGCCTAGTGCCTGCGACAGGAAATGGCGAAAAACGCAACGTGGTCGCACCTCAATTTCGCAGTGAAAACTGGCCCTTTTTGGCAAAGTGCCTACCTGTAGTTTTTTAACACTAGCTCTGCCGGCACCTAGGGAAACCTAGCAAACCTATACATTTTTGAAAACTAGACACGCAGGGGAATTCAGGATGGGGTGACTTGACTGCCTCCCATCAGGTTCTGTTACCCAGAATTCCTTGCAAACCTAAAATATTGGGGGAAAAAATGCATTTTCCTCACATTTCTGTGGGGGAAAGTTCTGGAATCTGCGTGGATCAAAATGCCACCCACCCCGCGTTCCCCAACGTCTTATGAGAAAAATGGTACCTCACTTGCCTGGGTCTGCCTAGTGCCTGCGTCAGGAAACGCCGCAAAACGCAACGTGGTCGTACCTCAATTTCACTGTGAAAACTGGCCCTTTCTTGGCAAAGTGCCTACCTATAGTTTTTGGACCCTAGCTCTGCCGGCACCTATGGAAAACTAGCAAACCTATACATTTTTGAAAACTAGACCCAGGGGAATTCAGGATGGGGTGACTTGACTGCCTCCCACCAGGTTCTGTTACTGAGAATCCCTTGCAAACCTAAACAATTGGGAAAAAAACTCATTTTCTTTACATTTCTGTGATGGAAAGTTCTGGAATCTGCGTGGTTCAGCAAATTTCCACCCACCCGTGTTCCCCACAGTCTTATGAGAAAAATGGTACCTCACTTGCCTGGGTCTGCCTAGTGCCTGCGACAGGAAACGGTGCAAAACGCAACGTGGTCGCACCTCAATTTCACAGTGAAAACTGGCCCTTTTTTGCCAAAGTGCCTACCTGTAGTTTTTTAACCCTAGCTCTGCTGGCACCTAGGGAAACCTAGCAAACCTAAACATTTTTGGAAACAAGACACCCAGGGGAATTCAGGATGGGGTGACTCGAATGTCTCCCACCAGGTTCTCTTACCGAGAATCCGTTGCAAACCTAAAAAATAGGGGGAAAAAATGCTTTTTCCTCATATTTCTTTGGTGGAAAGTTCTGGAATCTGCATGGATCAACAAATTTCCACCCACCCCGCGTCCCCCAAAGTCTTATGAGAAAAATGGTACCTCACTTGCCTGGGTCTGCCTAGTGCCTGCGACAGGAAACGGCGCAAAACTCAACGTGGTCGCACCTCAATTTCGCAGTGAAAACTGGCCTTTTTTTGGCAAAGTGCCTACCTGTAGTTTTTGAACCCTAGCTCTGCCGGCACTTAGGGAAACCTAGCAAACCTATACATTTTTTGAAAAGTAGACACCCAGGAGAAATTAGGATATGGTGACTCGACTGCCTCCCACCAGGTTCTGTTACCGAGAATCCCTTGCAAACCTAAAAAATTGAGGGGAAAAAATGTATTTTCCTCACATTTCTGTGGGGGAAAGTTCTGGAATCTGCGTGGATCAAAATGCCACCCACCCCGCGTTCCCCAAAGTCTTATGAGAAAAATGGTACCTCACTTGCCTGGGTCTGCCTAGTGCCTGCGTCAGGAAACGGCGCAAAATTCAACGTGGTCGCACCTCAATTTCGCAGTGAAAACTGGCACTTTTTTGGCAAAGTGCCTACCTGTAGTTTTTTAACCCTAGCTGTGCCGGCACCTAGGGAAACCTAGCAAACCTATACATTTTTGAACACTAGACACGCAGGGGAATTCAGGATAGGGTGACTTGACTGCCTCCCATCAGGTTCTGTTACCCAGAATTCCTTGCAAACCTAAAATATTGGGGGAAAAAATGCATTTTCCTCACATTTCTGTGGGGGAAAGTTCTGGAATCTGCGTGGATCAAAATGCCACCCACCCCGCGTTCCCCAAAGTCTTATGAGAAAAATGGTACCTCACTTGCCTGGGTCTGCCTAGTGCCTGCATCAGGAAACGCCGCAAAACGCAACGTGGTCGCACCTCAATTTCACTGTGAAAACTGGCCCTTTCTTGGCAAAGTGCCTACCTGTAGTTTTTGAACCCTAGCTCTGCCGGCACCTATGGAAAACTAGCAAACCTATACATTTTTGAAAACTAGACCCAGGGAAATTCAGGATGGGGTGACTTGACTGCCTCCCACCAGGTACTGTTACCCTGAATTCCTTGCAAACCTAAACAATTGGGGAAAAAAATGCATTTTCCTCACATTTCTGTGGTGGAAAGCTCTGGAATCTGCGTTGATCAACAAATTGCCATCCACCCCGTGTTCCCCAAAGTCTTATGAGAAAAATGGTACCTCACTTGCCTGGGTCTGCCTAGTGCCTGCGACAGGAAACGGCGCAAAACGCAACGTGGTCGCACCTCAATTTCGCAGTGAAAACTGGCCCTTTTTGGCAAAGTGCCTACCTGTAGTTTTTTAACACTAGCTCTGCCGGCACCTAGGGAAACCTAGCAAACCTATACATTTTTGAAAACTAGACACGCAGGGGAATTCAGGATGGGGTGACTTGACTGGCTCCCATCAGGTTCTGTTACCCAGAATTCCTTGCAAACCTAAAATATTGGGGGAAAAAATGCATTTTCCTCACATTTCTGTGGGGGAAAGTTCTGGAATCTGCATGGATCAAAATGCCACCCACCCCGCGTTCCCCAAAGTCTTATGAGAAAAATGGTACCTCACTTGCCTGGGTCTGCCTAGTGCCTGCGTCAGGAAACGCCGCAAAACGCAACGTGGTCGCACCTCGATTTCACTGTGAAAACTGGCCCTTTCTTGGCAAAGTGCCTACCTGTAGTTTTTGAACATTAGCTCTGCCGGCACCTATGGAAATCTAGCAAACCTATACATTTTTGAAAACTAGACCCAGGGAATTTCAGGATGGGGTGACTTGACTGCCTCCCACCAGGTACTGTTACCCTGAAATCCTTGCAAACCTAAACAATTGGGGAAAAAACGCATTTTCCTCACATTTCTGTGGTGGAAAGCTCTGGAATCTGCGTTGATCAACAAATTGCCATCCACCCCGTGTTCCCCAAAGTCTTATGAGAAAAATGGTACCTCACTTGCCTGGGTCTGCCTAGTGCCTGCGACAGGAAACGGTGCAAAACGCAACGTGGTCGCACCTCAATTTCACTGTGAAAACTGGCCCTTTTTTGTCAAAGTGCCTACCTGTAGTTTTTTAACCCTAGGTCTGCCGGCACCTAGGGAAACCTAGCAAACCTATACATTTTTAAAAACTAGACACCCAGGGGAATTCAGGATGGGGTGACTTGACTGCCTCCCACCAGGTTCTGTTACTGAGAATCCCTTGCAAACCTAAACAATTGGGAAAAAAACTCATTTTCTTTACATTTCTGTGATGGAAAGTTCTGGAATCTGTGTGGATCAACAAAATTCCACCCACCCCGCGTTCCCCAAAGTCTTATGAGAAAAATGGTACCTCACTTGCCTGGGTCTGCCTAGTGCCTGCGACAGGAAACGGTGCAAAACGCAACATGGTCGCACCTCAATTTCACTGTGAAAACTGGCCCTTTCTGGGCAAAGTGCCTACCTGTAGTTTTTGAACCCTAGCTCTGCCGGCACCTATGGAAAACTAGCAAACCTATACATTTTTGAAAACTAGACCCAGGGAAATTCAGGATGGGGTGACTTGACTGCCTCCCACCAGGTACTGTTACCCTGAATTCCTTGCAAACCTAAACAATTGGGAAAAAAACGCATTTTCCTCACATTTCTGTGGTGGAAAGCTCTGGAATCTGCATTGATCAACAAATTGCCATCCACCCCGTGTTCCCCAAAGTCTTATGAGAAAAATGGTACCTCACTTGCCTGGGTCTGCCTAGTGCCTGCGACAGGAAATGGCGCAAAACGCAACGTGGTCGCACCTCAATTTCGCAGTGAAAACTGGCCCTTTTTGGCAAAGTGCCTACCTGTAGTTTTTTAACACTAGCTCTGCCGGCACCTAGGGAAACCTAGCAAACCTATACATTTTTGAAAACTAGACACGCAGGGGAATTCAGGATGGGGTGACTTGACTGCCTCCCATCAGGTTCTGTTACCCAGAATTCCTTGCAAACCTAAAATATTGGGGGAAAAAATGCATTTTCCTCACATTTCTGTGGGGGAAAGTTCTGGAATCTGCGTGGATCAAAATGCCACCCACCCCGCGTTCCCCAAAGTCTTATGAGAAAAATGGTACCTCACTTGCCTGGGTCTGCCTAGTGCCTGCGTCAGGAAACGCCGCAAAACGCAACGTGGTCACACCTCAATTTCACTGTGAAAACTGGCCCTTTCTTGGCAAAGTGCCTACCTGTAGTTTTTGAACCCTAGCTCTGCCGGCACCTATGGAAAACTAGCAAACCTATACATTTTTGAAAACTAGACCCAGGGAAATTCAGGATGGGGTGACTTGACTGCCTCCCACCAGGTACTGTTACCCTGAATTCCTTGCAAACCTAAACTATTGGGAAAAAAATGCATTTTCCTCACATTTCTGTGGTGGAAAGCTCTGGAATCTGCGTTGATCAACAAATTGCCATCCACCCCGTGTTCCCCAAAGTCTTATGAGAAAAATGGTACCTCACTTGCCTGGGTCTGCCTAGTGCCTGCGACAGGAAATGGCGCAAAACGCAACGTGGTCTCACCTCAATTTCGCAGTGAAAACTGGCCCTTTTTGGCAAAGTGCCTACCTGTAGTTTTTTAACACTAGCTCTGCCGGCACCTAGGGAAACCTAGCAAACCTATACATTTTTGAAAACTAGACACGCAGGGGAATTCAGGATGGGGTGACTTGACTGCCTCCCATCAGGTTCTGTTACCCAGAATTCCTTGCAAACCTAAAATATTGGGGGAAAAAATGCATTTTCCTCACATTTCTGTGGGGGAAAGTTCTGGAATCTGCGTGGATCAAAATGCCACCCACCCCGCGTTCCCCAAAGTCTTATGAGAAAAATGGTACCTCACTTGCCTGGGTCTGCCTAGTGCCTGCGTCAGGAAACGCCGCAAAACGCAACGTGGTCACAACTCAATTTCACTGTGAAAACTGGCCCTTTCTTGGCAAAGTGCCTACCTGTAGTTTTTGGACCCTAGCTCTGCCGGCACCTTTGGAAAACCAGCAAACCTATACATTTTTGAAAACTAGACCCAGGGAAATTCAGGATGGGGTGACTTGACTGCCTCCCACCAGGTACTGTTACCCTGAATTCCTTGCAAACCTAAACAATTGGGAAAAAAACGCATTTTCCTCACATTTCTGTGGTGGAAAGCTCTGGAATCTGCGTTGATCAACAAATTGCCATCCACCCCGTGTTCCCCAAAGTCTTATGAGAAAAATGGTACCTCACTTGCCTGGGTCTGCCTAGTGCCTGCGACAGGAAACGGTGCAAAACGCAACGTGGTCGCACCTCAATTTCACTGTGAAAACTGGCCCTTTTTTGTCAAAGTGCCTACCTGTAGTTTTTTAACCCTAGGTCTGCCGGCACCTAGGGAAACCTAGCAAACCTATACATTTTTAAAAACTAGACACCCAGGGGAATTCAGGATGGGGTGACTTGACTGCCTCCCACCAGGTTCTGTTACTGAGAATCCCTTGCAAACCTAAACAATTGGGAAAAAAACTCATTTTCTTTACATTTCTGTGATGGAAAGTTCTGGAATCTGCGTGGTTCAGCAAATTTCCACCCACCCCGTGTTCCCCACAGTCTTATGAGAAAAATGGTACCTCACTTGCCTGGGTCTGCCTAGTGCCTGCGACAGGAAACGGTCCAAAACGCAACGTGGTCGCACCTCAATTTCACTGTGAAAACTGGCCCGTTTTTGGCAAAGTGCCAACCTATAGTTTTTGAACACTAGCTCTGCCGGCACCTATGGAAACCTAGCAAACCTATACATTTTTGAAAACTAGACACACAGGGAAATTCAGGATGGGGTGACTGGACTGCCTCCCACCAGGTTCTATTACCCAGAATCCCTTACAAACCTAAAAAATTGGGTAAAAAATGCATTTTCCTTACATTTCTGTGGTGGAAAGTTCTGGAATCTGTGTGGATCAACAAAATTCCACCCACCCCGCGTTCCCCAAAGTCTTATGAGAAAAATGGTACCTCACTTGCCTGGGTCTGCCTAGTGCCTGCGTCAGGAAACGCCGCAAACGCAACGTGGTCGCACCTCAATTTCACTGTGAAAACTGGCCCTTTCTTGGCAAAGTGCCTACCTGTAGTTTTTGAACACTAGCTCTGCCGGCACCTATGGAAAACTAGCAAACCTATACATTTTTGAAAACTAGACCCAGGGAAATTCAGGATGGGGTGACTTGACTGCCTCCCACCAGGTACTGTTACCCTGAATTCCTTGCAAACCTAAACAATTGGGGAAAAAACGCATTTTCCTCACATTTCTGTGGTGGAAAGCTCTGGAATATGCGTTGATCAACAAATTGCCATCCACCCCGTGTTCCCCAAAGTCTTATGAGAAAAATGGTACCTCACTTGCCTGGGTCTGCCTAGTGCCTGCGACAGGAAACGGTGCAAAACGCAACGTGGTCGCACCTCAATTTCACTGTGAAAACTGGCCCTTTTTTGTCAAAGTGCCTACCTGTAGTTTTTTAACCCTAGGTCTGCCGGCACCTAGGGAAACCTAGCAAACCTATACATTTTTAAAAACTAGACACCCAGGGGAATTCAGGATGGGGTGACTTGACTGCCTCCCACCAGGTTCTGTTACTGAGAATCCCTTGCAAACCTAAACAATTGGGAAAAAAACTCATTTTCTTTACATTTCTGTGGTGGGAAGTTCTGGAATCTATGTGGATCAACAGAATTCCACCCACCCCGCGTTCCCCAAAGTCTTATGAGAAAAATGGTACCTCACTTGCCTGGGTCTGCCTAGTGCCTGCGACTGGAAACGGTGCAAAACGCAACGTGGTCGCACCTCAATTTCACAGTGAAAACTGGCCCTTTTTTGCCAAAGTGCCTACCTGTAGTTTTTTAACCCTAGCTCTGCTGGCACCTAGGGAAACCTAGCAAACCTAAACATTTTTGGAAACAAGACACCCAGGGGAATTCAGGATGGGGTGACTCGAATGTCTCCTACCAGGTTCTCTTACCGAGAATCCGTTGCAAACCTAAAAAATAGGGGGAAAATGCTTTTTCCTCATATTTCTTTGGTGGAAAGTTCTGGAATCTGCATGGATCAACAAATTTCCACCCACCCCGCGTCCCCCAAAGTCTTATGAGAAAAATGGTACCTCACTTGCCTGGGTCTGCCTAGTGCCTGCGACAGGAAACGGCGCAAAACTCAACGTGGTCGCACCTCAATTTCGCAGTGAAAACTGGCCTTTTTTGGCAAAGTGCCTACCTGTAGTTTTTTAACCCTAGGTCTGCCGGCACCTAGGGAATCCTAGCAAACCTATACATTTTTAAAAACTAGACACCCAGGGGAATTCAGGATGGGGTGACTTGACTGCCTCCCACCAGGTTCTGTTACTGAGAATCCCTTGCAAACCTAAACAATTGGAAAAAAAACTCATTTTCTTTACATTTCTGTGATGGAAAGTTCTGGAATCTGCGTGGTTCAGCAAATTTCCACCCACCCCGTGTTCCCCACAGTCTTATGAGAAAAATGGTACCTCACTTGCCTGGGTCTGCCTAGTGCCTGCGACAGGAAACGGTCCAAAACGCAACGTGGTCGCACCTCAATTTCACTGTGAAAACTGGCCCTTTTTTGGCAAAGTGCCAACCTATAGTTTTTGAACACTAGCTCTGCCGGCACCTATGGAAACCTAGCAAACCTATACATTTTTGAAAACTAGACACACAGGGAAATTCAGGATGGGGTGACTGGACTGCCTCCCACCAGGTTCTATTACCCAGAATCCCTTACAAACCTAAAAAATTGGGTAAAAAATGCATTTTCCTTACATTTCTGTGGTGGAAAGTTCTGGAATCTGTGTGGATCAACAAAATTCCACCCACCCCGCGTTTCCCAAAGTCTTATGAGAAAAATGGTACCTCACTTGCCTGGGTCTGCCTAGTGCCTGCGACTGGAAACGGTGCAAAACGCAACGTGGTCGCACCTCAATTTCACAGTGAAAACTGGCCCTTTTTTTGCCAAAGTGCCTACCTGTAGTTTTTTAACCCTAGCTCTGCTGGCACCTAGGGAAACCTAGCAAACCTAAACATTTTTGGAAACAAGACACCCAGGGGAATTCAGGATGGGGTGACTCGAATGTCTCCCACCAGGTTCTCTTACCGAGAATCCGTTGCAAACCTAAAAAATAGGGGGAAAAAATGCTTTTTCCTCATATTTCTTTGGTGGAAAGTTCTGGAATCTGCATGGATCAACAAATTTCCACCCACCCCGCGTCCCCCAAAGTCTTATGAGAAAAATGGTACCTCACTTGCCTGGGTCTGCCTAGTGCCTGCGACAGGAAACGGCGCAAAACTCAACGTGGTCGCAACTCAATTTCGCAGTGAAAACTGGCCTTTTTTTGGCAAAGTGCCTACCTGTAGTTTTTGAACCCTAGCTCTGCCGGCACTTAGGGAAACCTAGCAAACCTATACATTTTTTGAAAAGTAGACACCCAGGAGAAATTAGGATATGGTGACTCGACTGCCTCCCACCAGGTTCTGTTACCGAGAATCCCTTGCAAACCTAAAAAATTGAGGGGAAAAAATGCATTTTCCTCACATTTCTGTGGGGGAAAGTTCTGGAATTTGCGTGGATCAAAATGCCACCCACCCCGCGTTCCCCAAAGTCTTATGAGAAAAATGGTACCTCACTTGCCTGGGTCTGCCTAGTGCCTGCGTCAGGAAATGGCGCAAAACGCAACGTGGTCGCACCTCAATTTCACTGTGAAAACTGGCCCTTTCTTGGCAAAGTACCTACCTGTAGTTTTTGAACCCTAGCTCTGCCGGCACCTATGGAAACCTAGCAAACCTATACATTTTTGAAAACTAGAAACCCAGGGAAAATCAGGATGGGGTAACTTGACTGCCTCCCACCAGGTTCTGTTACGAAATTCCTTGCAAACCTAAAAAATTGGGGGCAAAAACGCATTTTCCTCATATTTCTGTGGTGAAAAGTTCTGGAATCTGCGTGGATCAACAAATTTCCACCCACCGCGCGTTCCCCAAAGTCTTATGATAAAAATGGAACCTCACTTGCCTGGGTCTGCCTAGTGCCTGCGACAGGAAACGGTGCAAAACGCAACGTGGTCGCACCTCAATTCCACTGTGAAAACTGGCCCTTTTTTATCAAAGTGCCTACCTGTAGTTTTTGAACCCTAGGTCTGCCGGCACCTAGGGAAACCTAGCAAACCTATACATTTTTAAAAACTAGACACCCAGGGGAATTCAGGATGGGGTGACTTGACTGCCTCCCACCAGGTTCTGTTACCCAGAATTCCTTGCAAACCTAAACAATTGGGAAAAAAACGCATTTTCCTCACATTTCTGTGGTGGAAAGTTCTGGAATCTGCATGGATCAACAAATTTCCACCCACCCCGCGTTCCCCAAAGTCTTATGAGAAAAAGGGTACCTCACTTGCCTGGGTCTGCCTAGTGCCTGCGACAGGAAATGGCGCAAAACTCAACATGGTCGCACCTCAATTTCGCAGTGAAAACTGGCACTTTTTTGGCAAAGTGCCTACCTGTAGTTTTTGAACCCTAGCTCTGCCGGCACCTAGGGAAACCTAGCAAACCTATACATTTTTGAAAACTAGACACGCAGGGGAATTCAGGATGGGGTGACTTGACTGCCTCCCATCAGGTTCTGTTACCCAGAATTCCTTGCAAACCTAAAATATTGGGGGGAAAAATGCATTTTCCTCACATTTCTGTGGGGGAAAGTTCTGGAATCTGCGTGGATCAAAATGCCACCCACCCCGCGTTCCCCAAAGTCTTATGAGAAAAATGGTACCTCACTTGCCTGGGTCTGCCTAGTGCCTGCGTCAGGAAACGCCGCAAAACGCAACGTGGTCGCACCTCAATTTCACTGTGAAAACTGGCCCTTTCTTGGCAAAGTGCCTACCTGTAGTTTTTGAACCCTAGCTCTACCGGCACCTATGGAAAACTAGCAAACCTATACATTTTTGAAAACTAGACCCAGGGAAATTCAGGATGGGGTGACTTGACTGCCTCCCACCAGGTACTGTTACCCTGAATTCCTTGCAAACCTAAACAATTGGGAAAAAAACGCATTTTCCTCACATTTCTGTGGTGGAAAGCTCTGGAATCTGCGTTGATCAACAAATTGCCATCCACCCCGTGTTCCCCAAAGTCTTATGAGAAAAATGGTACCTCACTTGCCTGGGTCTGCCTAGTGCCTGCGACAGGAAATGGCGCAAAACGCAACGTGGTCGCACCTCAATTTCGCAGTGAAAACTGGCCCTTTTTGGCAAAGTGCCTACCTGTAGTTTTTTAACACTAGCTCTGCCGGCACCTAGGGAAACCTAGCAAACCTATACATTTTTGAAAACTAGACACGCAGGGGAATTCAGGATGGGGTGACTTGACTGCCTCCCATCAGGTTCTGTTACCCAGAATTGATTGCAAACCTAAAATATTGGGGGAAAAAATGCATTTTCCTCACATTTCTGTGGGGGAAAGTTCTGGAATCTGCGTGGATCAAAATGCCACCCACCCCGCGTTCCCCAAAGTCTTATGAGAAAAATGGTACCTCACTTGCCTGGGTCTGCCTAGTGCCTGCGTCAGGAAACGCCGCAAAACGCAACGTGGTCGCACCTCAATTTCACTGTGAAAACTGGCCCTTTCTTGGCAAAGTGCCTACCTGTAGTTTTTGGACCCTAGCTCTGCCGGCACCTATGGAAAACCAGCAAACCTATACATTTTTGAAAACTAGACCCAGGGAAATTCAGGATGGGGTGACTTGACTGCCTCCCACCAGGTACTGTTACCCTGAATTCCTTGCAAACCTAAACAATTGGGAAAAAAACGCATTTTCCTCACATTTCTGTGGTGGAAAGCTCTGGAATCTGCGTTGATCAACAAATTGCCATCCACCCCGTGTTCCCAAAAGTCTTATGAGAAAAATGGTACCTCACTTGCCTGGGTCTGCCTAGTGCCTGCGACAGGAAACGGTGCAAAACGCAACGTGGTCGCACCTCATTTTCACTGTGAAAACTGGCCCTTTTTTGTCAAAGTGCCTACCTGTAGTTTTTTAACCCTAGGTCTGCCGGCACCTAGGGAAACCTAGCAAACCTATACATTTTTAAAAACTAGACACCCAGGGGAATTCAGGATGGGGTGACTTGACTGCCTCCCACCAGGTTCTGTTACTGAGAATCCCTTGCAAACCTAAACAATTGGGAAAAAAACTCATTTTCTTTACATTTCTGTGATGGAAAGTTCTGGAATCTGCGTGGTTCAGCAAATTTCCACCCACCCCGTGTTCCCCACAGTCTTATGAGAAAAATGGTACCTCACTTGCCTGGGTCTGCCTAGTGCCTGCGACAGGAAACGGTGCAAAACGCAACGTGGTCGCACCTCAATTTCACAGTGAAAACTGGCCCTTTTTTGCCAAAGTGCCTACCTGTAGTTTTTTAACCCTAGCTCTGCTGGCACCTAGGGAAACCTAGCAAACCTAAACATTTTTGGAAACAAGACACCCAGGGGAATTCAGGATGGGGTGACTCGAATGTCTCCCACCAGGTTCTCTTACCGAGAATCCGTTGCAAACCTAAAAAATAGGGGGAAAAAATGCTTTTTCCTCATATTTCTTTGGTGGAAAGTTCTGGAATCTGCATGGATCAACAAATTTCCACCCACCCCGCGTCCCCCAAAGTCTTATGAGAAAAATGGTACCTCACTTGCCTGGGTCTGCCTAGTGCCTGCGACAGGAAACGGCGCAAAACTCAACGTGGTCGCACCTCAATTTCGCAGTGAAAACTGGCCTTTTTTTAGCAAAGTGCCTACCTGTAGTTTTTGAACCCTAGCTCTGCTGGCACTTAGGGAAACCTAGCAAACCTATACATTTTTTGAAAAGTAGACACCCAGGAGAAATTAGGATATGGTGACTCGACTGCCTCCCACCAGGTTCTGTTACCGAGAATCCCTTGCAAACCTAAAAAATTGAGGGGAAAAAATGTATTTTCCTCACATTTCTGTGGGGGAAAGTTCTGGAATCTGCGTGGATCAAAATGCCACCCACCCCGCGTTCCCCAAAGTCTTATGAGAAAAATGGTACCTCACTTGCCTGGGTCTGCCTAGTGCCTGCGTCAGGAAACGGTGCAAAACTCAACGTGGTCGCACCTCAATTTCGCAGTGAAAACTGGCACTTTTTTGGCAAAGTGCCTACCTGTAGTTTTTTAACCCTAGCT
Organism: Lissotriton helveticus; assembly: GCF_964261635.1. Classification (NCBI taxonomy): domain Eukaryota; kingdom Metazoa; phylum Chordata; class Amphibia; order Caudata; family Salamandridae; genus Lissotriton; species Lissotriton helveticus. Next base: position 1,187,958,511 of record NC_136067.1, read on the forward strand.
CTGCCGGCACCTAGGGAAACCTAGCAAACCTATACATTTTTGAACACTAGACACGCAGGGGAATTCAGGATAGGGTGACTTGACTGCCTCCCATCAGGTTCTGTTACCCAGAATTCCTTGCAAACCTAAAATATTGGGGGAAAAAATGCATTTTCCTCACATTTCTGTGGGGGAAAGTTCTGGAATCTGCGTGGATCAAAATGCCACCCACCCCGCGTTCCCCAAAGTCTTATGAGAAAAATGGTACCTCACTTGCCTGGGTCTGCCTAGTGCCTGCATCAGGAAACGCCGCAAAACGCAACGTGGTCGCACCTCAATTTCACTGTGAAAACTGGCCCTTTCTTGGCAAAGTGCCTACCTGTAGTTTTTGAACCCTAGCTCTGCCGGCACCTATGGAAAACTAGCAAACCTATTCATTTTTGAAAACTAGACCCAGGGAAATTCAGGATGGGGTGACTTGACTGCCTCCCACCAGGTACTGTTACCCTGAATTCCTTGCAAACCTAAACAATTGGGGAAAAAAATGCATTTTCCTCACATTTCTGTGGTGGAAAGCTCTGGAATCTGCGTTGATCAACAAATTGCCATCCACCCCGTGTTCCCCAAAGTCTTATGAGAAAAATGGTACCTCACTTGCCTGGGTCTGCCTAGTGCCTGCGACAGGAAACGGCGCAAAACGCAACGTGGTCGCACCTCAATTTCGCAGTGAAAACTGGCCCTTTTTGGCAAAGTGCCTACCTGTAGTTTTTTAACACTAGCTCTGCCGGCACCTAGGGAAACCTAGAAAACCTATACATTTTTGAAAACTAGACACGCAGGGGAATTCAGGATGGGGTGACTTGACTGGCTCCCATCAGGTTCTGTTACCCAGAATTCCTTGCAAACCTAAAATATTGGGGGAAAAAATGCATTTTCCTCACATTTCTGTGGGGGAAAGTTCTGGAATCTGCATGGATCAAAATGCCACCCACCCCGCGTTCCCCAAAGTCTTATGAGAAAAATGGTACCTCACTTGCCTGGGTCTGCCTAGTGCCTGCGTCAGGAAACGCCGCAAAACGCAACGTGGTCGCACCTCGATTTCACTGTGAAAACGGGCCCTTTCTTGGCAAAGTGCCTACCTGTCGTTTTTGAACACTAGCTCTGCCGGCACCTATGGAAATCTAGCAAACCTATACATTTTTGAAAACTAGACCCAGGGAATTTCAGGATGGGGTGACTTGACTGCCTCCCACCAGGTACTGTTACCCTGAAATCCTTGCAAACCTAAACAATTGGGGAAAAAACGCATTTTCCTCACATTTCTGTGGTGGAAAGCTCTGGAATCTGCGTTGATCAACAAATTGCCATCCACCCCGTGTTCCCCAAAGTCTTATGAGAAAAATGGTACCTCACTTGCCTGGGTCTGCCTAGTGCCTGCGACAGGAAACGGTGCAAAACGCAACGTGGTTGCACCTCAATTTCACTGTGAAAACTGGCCCTTTTTTGTCAAAGTGCCTACCTGTCGTTTTTTAACCCTAGGTCTGCCGGCACCTAGGGAAACCTAGCAAACCTATACATTTTTAAAAACTAGACACCCAGGGGAATTCAGGATGGGGTGACTTGACTGCCTCCCACCAGGTTCTGTTACTGAGAATCCCTTGCAAACCTAAACAATTGGGAAAAAAACTCATTTTCTTTACATTTCTGTGATGGAAAGTTCTGGAATCTGTGTGGATCAACAAAATTCCACCCACCCCGCGTTCCCCAAAGTCTTATGAGAAAAATGGTACCTCACTTGCCTGAGTCTGCCTAGTGCCTGCGACAGGAAACGGTGCAAAACGCAACATGGTCGCACCTCAAATTCACTGTGAAAACTGGCCCTTTCTGGGCAAAGTGCCTACCTGTAGTTTTTGAACCCTAGCTCTGCCGGCACCTATGGAAAACTAGCAAACCTTTAAATTTTTGAAAACTAGACCCAGGGAAATTCAGGATGGGGTGACTTGACTGCCTCCCACCAGGTACTGTTACCCTGAATTCCTTGCAAACCTAAACAATTGGGAAAAAAACGCATTTTCCTCACATTTCTGTGGTGGAAAGCTCTGGAATCTGCATTGATCAACAAATTGCCATCCACCCCGTGTTCCCCAAAGTCTTATGAGAAAAATGGTACCTCACTTGCCTGGGTCTGCCTAGTGCCTGCGACAGGAAATGGCGCAAAACGCAACGTGGTCGCACCTCAATTTCGCAGTGAAAACTGCCCCTTTTTGGCAAAGTGCCTACCTGTAGTTTTTTAACACTAGCTCTGCCGGCACCTAGGGAAACCTAGCAAACCTATACATTTTTGAAAACTAGACACGCAGGGGAATTCAGGATGGGGTGACTTGACTGCCTCCCATCAGGTTCTGTTACCCAGAATTCCTTGCAAACCTAAAATATTGGGGGAAAAAATGCATTTTCCTCACATTTCTGTGGGGGAAAGTTCTGGAATCTGCGTGGATCAAAATGCCACCCACCCCGCGTTCCCCAAAGTCTTATGAGAAAAATGGTACCTCACTTGCCTGGGTCTGCCTAGTGCCTGCGTCAGGAAACGCCGCAAAACGCAACGTGGTCGCACCTCAATTTCACTGTGAAAACTGGCCCTTTCTTGGCAAAGTGCCTACCTGTAGTTTTTGAACCCTAGCTCTGCCGGCACCTATGGAAAACTAGCAAACCTATACATTTTTGAAAACTAGACCCAGGGAAATTCAGGATGGGGTGACTTGACTGCCTCCCACCAGGTACTGTTACCCTGAATTCCTTGCAAACCTAAACAATTGGGAAAAAAACGCATTTTCCTCACATTTATGTGGTGGAAAGCTCTGGAATCTGCGTTGATCAACAAATTGCCATCCACCCCGTGTTCCCCAAAGTCTTATGAGAAAAATGGTACCTCACTTGCCTGGGTCTGCCTAGTGCCTGCGACAGGAAATGGCGCAAAACGCAACGTGGTCGCACCTCAATTTCGCAGTGAAAACTGGCCCTTTTTGGCAAAGTGCCTACCTGTAGTTTTTTAACACTAGCTCTGCCGGCACCTAGGGAAACCTACCAAACCTATACATTTTTGAAAACTAGACACGCAGGGGAATTCAGGATGGGGTGACTTGACTGCCTCCCATCAGGTTCTGTTACCCAGAATTCCTTGCAAACCTAAAATATTGGGGGAAAAAATGCATTTTCCTCACATTTCTGTGGGGGAAAGTTCTGGAATCTGCGTGGATCAAAATGCCACCCACCCCGCGTTCCCCAAAGTCTTATGAGAAAAATGGTACCTCACTTGCCTGGGTCTGCCTAGTGCCTGCGTCAGGAAACGCCGCAAAACGCAACGTGGTCGCAACTCAATTTCACTGTGAAAACTGGCCTTTTCTTGGCAAAGTGCCTACCTGTAGTTTTTAGACCCTAGCTCTGCCGGCACCTTTGGAAAACCAGCAAACCTATACATTTTTGAAAACTAGACCCAGGGAAATTCAGGATGGGGTGACTTGACTGCCTCCCACCAGGTACTGTTACCCTGAATTCCTTGCAAACCTAAACAATTGGGAAAAAAACGCATTTTCCTCACATTTCTGTGGTGGAAAGCTCTGGAATCTGCGTTGATCAACAAATTGCCATCCACCCCGTGTTCCCCAAAGTCTTATGAGAAAAATGGTACCTCACTTGCCTGGGTCTGCCTAGTGCCTGCGACAGGAAACGGTGCAAAACGCAACGTGGTCGCACCTCAATTTCACTGTGAAAACTGGCCCTTTTTTGTCAAAGTGCCTACCTGTAGTTTTTTAACCCTAGGTCTGCCGGCACCTAGGGAAACCTAGCAAACCTATACATTTTTAAAAACTAGACACCCAGGGGAATTCAGGATGGGGTGACTTGACTGCCTCCCACCAGGTTCTGTTACTGAGGATCCCTTGCAAACCTAAACAATTGGGGAAAAAACTCATTTTCTTTACATTTCTGTGATGGAAAGTTCTGGAATCTGCGTGGTTCAGCAAATTTCCACCCACCCCGTGTTCCCCACAGTCTTATGAGAAAAATGGTACCTCACTTGCCTGGGTCTGCCTAGTGCCTGCAACAGGAAACGGTCCAAAACGCAACGTGGTCGCACCTCAATTTCACTGTGAAAACTGGCCCGTTTTTGGCAAAGTGCCAACCTATAGTTTTTGAACACTAGCTCTGCCGGCACCTATGGAAACCTAGCAAACCTATACATTTTTGAAAACTAGACACACAGGGAAATTCAGGATGGGGTGACTGGACTGCCTCCCACCAGGTTCTATTACCCAGAATCCCTTACAAACCTAAAAAATTGGGTAAAAAATGCATTTTCCTTACATTTCTGTGGTGGAAAGTTCTGGAATCTGTGTGGATCAACAAAATTCCACCCACCCCGCGTTCCCCAAAGTCTTATGAGAAAAATGGTACCTCACTTGCCTGGGTCTGCCTAGTGCCTGCGTCAGGAAACGCCGCAAAACGCAACGTGGTCGCACCTCAATTTCACTGTGAAAACTGGCCCTTTCTTGGCAAAGTGCCTACCTGTAGTTTTTGAACACTAGCTCTGCCGGCACCTATGGAAAACTAGCAAACCTATACATTTTTGAAAACTAGACCCAGGGAAATTCAGGATGGGGTGACTTGACTGCCTCCCACCAGGTACTATTACCCTGAATTCCTTGCAAACCTAAACAATTGGGGAAAAAACGCATTTTCCTCACATTTCTGTGGTGGAAAGCTCTGGAATCTGCGTTGATCAACAAATTGCCATCCACCCCGTGTTCCCCAAAGTCTTATGAGAAAAATGGTACCTCACTTGCCTGGGTCTGCCTAGTGCCTGCGACAGGAAACGGTGCAAAACGCAACGTGGTTGCACCTCAATTTCACTGTGAAAACTGGCCCTTTTTTGTCACAGTGCCTACCTGTAGTTTTTTAACCCTAGGTCTGCCGGCACCTAGGGAAACCTAGCAAACCTATAAATTTTTAAAAACTAGACACCCAGGGGAATTCAGGATGGGGTGACTTGACTGCCTCCCACCAGGTTCTGTTACTGAGAATCCCTTGCAAACCTAAACAATTGGGAAAAAAACTCATTTTCTTTACATTTCTGTGGTGGGAAGTTCTGGAATCTGTGTGGATCAACAAAATTCCACCCACCCCGCGTTCCCCAAAGTCTTATGAGAAAAATGGTACCTCACTTGCCTGGGTCTGCCTAGTGCCTGCGACTGGAAACGGTGCAAAACGCAACATGGTCGCACCTCAATTTCACAGTGAAAACTGGCCCTTTTTTGCCAAAGTGCCTACCTGTAGTTTTTTAACCCTAGCTCTGCTGGCACCTAGGGAAACCTAGCAAACCTAAACATTTTTGGAAACAAGACACCCAGGGGAATTCAGGATGGGGTGACTCGAATGTCTCCCACCAGGTTCTCTTACCGAGAATCCGTTGCAAACCTAAAAAATAGGTGGAAAAAATGCTTTTTCCTCATATTTCTTTGGTGGAAAGTTCTGGAATCTGCATGGATCAACAAATTTCCACCCACCCCGCGTCCCCCAAAGTCTTATGAGAAAAATGGTACCTCACTTGCCTGGGTCTGCCTAGTGCCTGCGACAGGAAATGCCGCAAAACTCAACGTGGTCGCACCTCAATTTCGCAGTGAAAACTGGCCTTTTTTTGTCAAAGTGCCTACCTGTAGTTTTTTAACCCTAGGTCTGCCGGCACCTAGGGAAACCTAGCAAACCTATACATTTTTAAAAACTAGACACCCAGGGGAATTCAGGATGGGGTGACTTGACTGCCTCCCACCAGGTTCTGTTACTGAGAATCCCTTACAAACCTAAAAAATTGGGTAAAAAATGCATTTTCCTTACATTTCTGTGGTGGAAAGTTCTGGAATCTGTGTGGATCAACAAAATTCCACCCACCCCGCGTTTCCCAAAGTCTTATGAGAAAAATGGTACCTCACTTGCCTGGGTCTGCCTAGTGCCTGCGACTGGAAACGGTGCAAAACGCAACGTGGTCGCACCTCAATTTCACAGTGAAAACTGGCCCTTTTTTGCCAAAGTGCCTACCTGTAGTTTTTTAACCCTAGCTCTGCTGGCACCTAGGGAAACCTAGCAAACCTAAACATTTTTGGAAACAAGACACCCAGGGGAATTCAGGATGGGGTGACTCGAATGTCTCCCACCAGGTTCTCTTACCGAGAATCCGTTGCAAACCTAAAAAATAGGGGGAAAAAATGCTTTTTCCTCATATTTCTTTGGTGGAAAGTTCTGGAATCTGCATGGATCAACAAATTTCCACCCACCCCGCGTCCCCCAAAGTCTTATGAGAAAAATGGTACCTCACTTGCCTGGGTCTGCCTAGTGCCTGCGACAGGAAACGGCGCAAAACTCAACGTGGTCGCACCTCAATTTCGCAGTGAAAACTGGCCTTTTTTTGGCAAAGTGCCTACCTGTAGTTTTTGAACGCTAGCTCTGCCGGCACTTAGGGAAACCTAGCAAACCTATACATTTTTTGAAAAGTAGACACCCAGGAGAAATTAGGATATGGTGACTCGACTGCCTCCCACCAGGTTCTGTTACCGAGAATCCCTTGCAAACCTAAAAAATTGAGGGGAAAAAATGCATTTTCCTCACATTTCTGTGGGGGAAAGTTCTGGAATTTGCGTGGATCAAAATGCCACCCACCCCGTGTTCCCCAAAGTCTTATGAGAAAAATGGTACCTCACTTGCCTGGGTCTGCCTAGTGCCTGCGTCAGGAAATGGCGCAAAACGCAACGTGGTCGCACCTCAATTTCACTGTGAAAACTGGCCCTTTCTTGGCAAAGTACCTACCTGTAGTTTTTGAACCCTAGCTCTGCCGGCACCTATGGAAACCTAGCAAACCTATACATTTTTGAAAACTAGAAACCCAGGGAAAATCAGGATGGGGTAACTTGACTGCCTCCCACCAGGTTCTGTTACCCAGAATTCCTTGCAAACCTAAAAAATTGGGTGGAAAAACGCATTTTCCTCATATTTCTGTGGTGAAAAGTTCTGGAATCTGCGTGGATCAACAAATTTCCACCCACCGCGCGTTCCCCAAAGTCTTATGATAAAAATGGAACCTCACTTGCCTGGGTCTGCCTAGTGCCTGCGACAGGAAACGGTGCAAAACGCAACGTGGTCGCACCTCAATTCCACTGTGAAAACTGGCCCTTTTTTATCAAAGTGCCTACCTGTAGTTTTTGAACCCTAGGTCTGCCGGCACCTAGGGAAACCTAGCAAACCTATACATTTTTAAAAACTAGACACCCAGGGGAATTCAGGATGGGGTGACTTGACTGCCTCCCACCAGGTTCTGTTACCCAGAATTCCTTGCAAACCTAAACAATTGGGAAAAAAACGCATTTTCCTCACATTTCTGTGGTGGAAAGTTCTGGAATCTGCATGGATCAACAAATTTCCACCCACCCCGCGTTCCCCAAAGTCTTATGAGAAAAAGGGTACCTCACTTGCCTGGGTCTGCCTAGTGCCTGCGACAGGAAATGGCGCAAAACTCAACATGGTTGCACCTCAATTTCGCAGTGAAAACTGGCACTGTTTTGGCAAAGTGCCTACCTGTAGTTTTTGAACCCTAGCTCTGCCGGCACCTAGGGAAACCTAGCAAACCTATACATTTTTGAAAGCTAGACACGCAGGGGAATTCAGGATGGGGTGACTTGACTGCCTCCCATCAGGTTCTGTTACCCAGAATTCCTTGCAAACCTAAAATATTGGGGGAAAAAATGCATTTTCCTCACATTTCTGTGGGGGAAAGTTCTGGAATCTGCGTGGATCAAAATGCCACCCACCCCGCGTTCCCCAAAGTCTTATGAGAAAAATGGTACCTCACTTGCCTGGGTCTGCCTAGTGCCTGCGTCAGGAAACGCCGCAAAACGCAACGTGGTCGCACCTCAATTTCACTGTGAAAACTGGCCCTTTCTTGGCAAAGTGCCTACCTGTAGTTTTTGAACCCTAGCTCTGCCGGCACCTATGGAAAACTAGCAAACCTATACATTTTTGAAAACTAGACCCAGGGAAATTCAGGATGGGGTGACTTGACTGCCTCCCACCAGGTACTGTTACCCTGAATTCCTTGCAAACCTAAACAATTGGGAAAAAAACGCATTTTCCTCACATTTCTGTGGTGGAAAGCTCTGGAATCTGCGTTGATCAACAAATTGCCATCCACCCCGTGTTCCCCAAAGTCTTATGAGAAAAATGGTACCTCACTTGCCTGGGTCTGCCTAGTGCCTGCGACAGGAAATGGCGCAAAACGCAACGTGGTCGCACCTCAATTTCGCAGTGAAAACTGGCCCTTTTTGGCAAAGTGCCTACCTGTAGTTTTTTAACACTAGCTCTGCCGGCACCTAGGGAAACCTAGCAAACCTATACATTTTTGAAAACTAGACACGCAGGGGAATTCAGGATGGGGTGACTTGACTGCCTCCCATCAGGTTCTGTTACCCAGAATTCCTTGCAAACCTAAAATATTGGGGTAAAAAATGCATTTTCCTCACATTTCTGTGGGGGAAAGTTCTGGAATCTGCGTGGATCAAAATGCCACCCACCCCGCGTTCCCCAAAGTCTTATGAGAAAAATGGTACCTCACTTGCCTGGGTCTGCCTAGTGCCTGCGTCAGGAAACGCCGCAAAACGCAACGTGGTCGCACCTCAATTTCACTGTGAAAACTGGCCCTTTCTTGGCAAAGTGCCTACCTGTAGTTTTTGGACCCTAGCTCTGCCGGCACCTATGGAAAACCAGCAAACCTATACATTTTTGAAAACTAGACCCAGGGAAATTCAGGATGGGGTGACTTGACTGCCTCCCACCAGGTACTGTTACCCTGAATTCCTTGCAAACCTAAACAATTGGGAAAAAAACGCATTTTCCTCACATTTCTGTGGTGGAAAGCTCTGGAATCTGCGTTGATCAACAAATTGCCATCCACCCCGTGTTCCCCAAAGTCTTATGAGAAAAATGGTACCTCACTTGCCTGGGTCTGCCTAGTGCCTGCGACAGGAAACGGTGCAAAACGCAACGTGGTCGCACCTCATTTTCACTGTGAAAACTGGCCCTTTTTTGTCAAAGTGCCTACCTGTAGTTTTTTAACCCTAGGTCTGCCGGCACCTAGGGAAACCTAGCAAACCTATACATTTTTAAAAACTAGACACCCAGGGGAATTCAGGATGGGGTGACTTGACTGCCTCCCACCAGGTTCTGTTACTGAGAATCCCTTGCAAACCTAAACAATTGGGAAAAAAACTCATTTTCTTTACATTTCTGTGATGGAAAGTTCTGGAATCTGCGTGGTTCAGCAAATTTCCACCCACCCCGTGTTCCCCACAGTCTTATGAGAAAAATGGTACCTCACTTGCCTGGGTCTGCCTAGTGCCTGCGACAGGAAACGGTCCAAAACGCAACGTGGTCGCACCTCAATTTCACTGTGAAAACTGGCCCGTTTTTGGCAAAGTGCCAACCTATAGTTTTTGAACACTAGCTCTGCCGGCACCTATGGAAACCTAGCAAACCTATACATTTTTGAAAACTAGACACACAGGGAAATTCAGGATGGGGTGACTGGACTGCCTCCCACCAGGTTCTATTACCCAGAATCCCTTACAAACCTATAAATTGGGTAAAAAATGCATTTTCCTTACATTTCTGTGGTGGAAAGTTCTGGAATCTGTGTGGATCAACAAAATTCCACCCACCCCGCGTTCCCCAAAGTCTTATGAGAAAAATGGTACCTCACTTGCCTGGGTCTGCCTAGTGCCTGCGTCAGGAAACGCCGCAAAACGCAACGTGGTCGCACCTCAATTTCACTGTGAAAATTGGCCCTTTCTTGGCAAAGTGCCTACCTGTAGTTTTTTAACCCTAGCTCTGCCGGCACCTATGGAAAACTAGCAAACCTATACATTTTTGAAAACTAGACCCAGGGAAATTCAGGATGGGGTGACTTGACTGCCTCCCACCAGGTACTGTTACCCTGAATTCCTTGCAAACCTAAACAATTGGGAAAAAAACGCATTTTCCTCACATTTCTGTGGTGGAAAGCTCTGGAATCTGCGTTGATCAACAAATTGCCATCCACCCCGTGTTCCCCAAAGTCTTATGAGAAAAATGGTACCTCACTTGCCTGGGTCTGCCTAGTGCCTGCGACAGGAAATGGCGCAAAACGCAACGTGGTCGCACCTCAATTTCGCAGTGAAAACTGGCCCTTTTTGGCAAAGTGCCTACCTGTAGTTTTTTAACACTAGCTCTGCCGGCACCTAGGGAAACCTAGCAAACCTATACATTTTTGAAAACTAGACACGCAGGGGAATTCAGGATGGGGTGACTTGACTGCCTCCCATCAGGTTCTGTTACCCAGAATTCCTTGCAAACCTAAAATATTGGGGGAAAAAATGCATTTTCCTCACATTTCTGTGGGGGAAAGTTCTGGAATCTGCGTGGATCAAAATGCTACCCACCCCGCGTTCCCCAAAGTCTTATGAGAAAAATGGTACCTCACTTGCCTGGGTCTGCCTAGTGCCTGCGTCAGGAAACGCCGCAAAACGCAACGTGGTCGCACCTCAATTTCACTGTGAAAACTGGCCCTTTCTTGGCAAAATGCCTACCTGTAGTTTTTGGACCCTAGCTCTGCCGGCACCTATGGAAAACCAGCAAACCTATACATTTTTGAAAACTAGACCCAGGGAAATTCAGGATGGGGTGACTTGACTGCCTCCCACCAGGTACTGTTACCCTGAATTCCTTGCAAACCTAAACAATTGGGAAAAAAACGCATTTTCCTCACATTTCTGTGGTGGATAGCTCTGGAATCTGCGTTGATCAACAAATTGCCATCCACCCCGTGTTCCCCAAAGTCTTATGAGAAAAATGGTACCTCACTTGCCTGGGTCTGCCTAGTGCCTGCGACAGGAAACGGTGCAAAACGCAACTTGGTCGCACCTCAATTTCACTGTGAAAACTGGCCCTTTCTTGGCAAAGTGCCTACCTGTAGTTTTTGAACCCTAGCTCTGCCGGCACCTGTGGAAAACTAGCAAACCTATACATTTTTGAAAACTAGACCCAGGGAAATTCAGGATGGGGTGACTTGACTGCCTCCCACCAGGTACTGTTACCCTGAATTCCTTGCAAACCTAAACAATTGGGAAAAAAACTCATTTTCTTTACATTTCTGTGATGGAAAGTTCTGGAATCTGCGTGGTTCAGCAAATTTCCACCCACCCCGTGTTCCCCACAGTCTTATGAGAAAAATGGTACCTCACTTGCCTGGGTCTGCCTAGTGCCTGCGACAGGAAACGGTCCAAAACGCAACGTGGTCGCACCTCAATTTTACTGTGAAAACGGGCCCGTTTTTGGCAAAGTGCCAACCTATAGTTTTTGAACACTAGCTCTGCCGGCACCTATGGAAACCTAGCAAACCTATACATTTTTGAAAACTAGACACACAGGGAAATTCAGGATGGGGTGACTGGACTGCCTCCCACCAGGTTCTATTACCCAGAATCCCTTACAAACCTAAAAAATTGGGTAAAAAATGCATTTTCCTTACATTTCTGTGGTGGAAAGTTCTGGAATCTGTGTGGATCAACAAAATTCCACCCACCCCGCGTTCCCCAAAGTCTTATGAGAAAAATGGTACCTCACTTGCCTGGGTCTGCCTAGTGCCTGCGACTGGAAACGGTGCAAAACGCAACGTGGTCGCACCTCAATTTCACAGTGAAAACTGGCCCTTTTTTGCCAAAGTGCCTACCTGTAGTTTTTTAACCCTAGCTCTGCTGGCACCTAGGGAAACCTAGCAAACCTAAACATTTTTGGAAACAAGACACCCAGGGGAATTCAGGATGGGGTGACTCGAATGTCTCCCACCAGGTTCTCTTACCGAGAATCCGTTGCAAACCTAAAAAATAGGGGGAAAAAATGCTTTTTCCTCATATTTTTTGGGTGGAAAGTTCTGGAATCTGCATGGATCAACAAATTTCCACCCACCCCGCGTCCCCCAAAGTCTTATGAGAAAAATGGTACCTCACTTGCCTGGGTCTGCCTAGTGCCTGCGACAGGAAACGGCGCAAAACTCAACGTGGTCGCACCTCAATTTCGCAGTGAAAACTGGCCTGTTTTTGGCAAAGTGCCTACCTGTAGTTTTTGAACCCTAGCTCTGCCGGCACTTAGGGAAACCTAGCAAACCTATACATTTTTTGAAAAGTAGACACCCAGGAGAAATTAGGATATGGTGACTCGACTGCCTCCCACCAGGTTCTGTTACCGAGAATCCCTTGCAAACCTAAAAAATTGAGGGGAAAAAATGCATTTTCCTCACATTTCTGTGGGGGAAAGTTCTGGAATTTGCGTGGATCAAAATGCCACCCACCCCGCGTTCCCCAAAGTCTTATGAGAAAAATGGTACCTCACTTGCCTGGGTCTGCCTAGTGCCTGCGTCAGGAAACGGCGCAAAACGCAACATGGTCGCACCTCAATTTCACTGTGAAAACTGGCCCTTTCTTGGCAAAGTACCTACCTGTAGTTTTTTAACCCTAGGTCTGCCGGCACCTAGGGAAACCTAGCAAACCTATACATTTTTAAAAACTAGACACCCAGGGGAATTCCGGATGGGGTGACTTGACTGCCTCTCACCAGGTTCTGTTACCCAGAATTCCTTGCAAACCTAAACAATTGGGAAAAAAACCGCATTTTCCTCACATTTCTGTGGTGGAAAGTTCTGGAATCTGCATGGATCAACAAATTTCCACCCACCCCGCGTTCCCCAAAGTCTTATGAGAAAAAGGGTACCTCACTTGCCTGGGTCTGCCTAGTGCCTGCGACAGGAAATGGCACAAAACTCAACATGGTCGCACCTCAATTTCGCAGTGAAAACTGGAACTTTTTTTGGCAAAGTGCCTACCTGTAGTTTTTGAACCCTAGCTCTGCCGGCACCTAGGGAAACCTAGCAAACCTATACATTTTTGAAAAGTAGACACCCAGGGGAAATTAGGATAGGGTGACTCGACTGCCTCCCACCAGGTTCTGTTACTGAGAATCCCTTGCAAACCTGAACAATTGGGAAAAAACTCATTTTCCTTACATTTCTGTGATGGAAAGTTCTGGAATCTGCGTGGTTCAACAAATTTCCACCCACCCCGTGTTCCCCACAGTCTTATGAGAAAAATGGTACCTCACTTGCCTGGGTCTGCCTAGTGCCTGCGACAGGAAACGGTGCAAAACGCAACATGGTCGCACCTCAATTTCACTGTGAAAACTGGCCCTTTTTTGGCAAAGTGCCAACCTGTAGTTTTTGAACACTAGCTCTGCCGGCACCTAGGGAAACCTAGCAAACCTATACATTTTTGAAAACTAGACACACAGGGAAATTCAGGATGGGGTGACTGGACTGCCTCCCACCAGGTTCTATTACCCAGAATCCCTTACAAACCTATAAAATTGAGTAAAAAACGCATTTTCCTCACATTTCTGTGGTGGAAAGTTCTGGAATCTGTGTGGATCAACAAAATTCCACCCACCCCGCGTTCCCCAAAGTCTTATGAGAAAAATGGTACCTCACTTGCCTGGGTCTGCCTAGTGCCTGCGACAGGAAACGGTGCAAAACGCAACATGGTCGCACCTCAATTTCACTGTGAAAACTGGCCCTTTCTTGGCAAAGTGCCTACCTGTAGTTTTTGAACCCTAGCTCTGCCGGCACCTATGGAAAACTAGCAAACCTATACATTTTTGAAAACTAGACCCAGGGAAATTCAGGATGGGGTGACTTGACTGCCTCCCACCAGGTACTGTTACCCTGAATTCCTTGCAAACCTAAACAATTGGGAAAAAAATGCATTTTCCTCACATTTCTGTGGTGGAAAGCTCTGGAATCTGCATTGATCAACAAATTGCCATCCACCCCGTGTTCCCCAAAGTCTTATGAGAAAAATGGTACCTCACTTGCCTGGGTCTGCCTAGTGCCTGCGACAGAAAATGGCGCAAAACGCAACGTGGTCGCACCTCAATTTCGCAGTGAAAACTGGCCCTTTTTGGCAAAGTGCCTACCTGTAGTTTTTTAACACTAGCTCTGCCGGCACCTAGGGAAACCTAGCAAACCTATACATTTTTGAAAACTAGACACGCAGGGGAATTCAGGATGGGGTGACTTGACTGCCTCCCATCAGGTTCTGTTACCCAGAATTCCTTGCAAACCTAAAATATTGGGGGAACAAATGCATTTTCCTCACATTTCTGTGGGGGAAAGTTCTGGAATCTGCGTGGATCAAAATGCCACCCACCCCGCGTTCCCCAAAGTCTTATGAGAAAAATGGTACCTCACTTGCCTGGGTCTGCCTAGTGCCTGCGTCAGGAAACGCCGCAAAATGCAACATGGTCGCACCTCAATTTCACTGTAAAAACTGGCCCTTTCTTGGCAAAGTGCCTACCTGTAGTTTTTTAACCCTAGCTCTGCCGGCACCTATGGAAAACTAGCAAACCTATACATTTTTGAAAACTAGACCCAGGGAAATTCAGGATGGGGTGACTTGACTGCCTCCCACCAGGTACTGTTACCCTGAATTCCTTGCAAACCTAAACAATTGGGAAAAAAACGCATTTTCCTCACATTTCTGTGGTGGAAAGCTCTGGAATCTGCGTTGATCAACAAATTGTCATCCACCCCGTGTTCCCCAAAGTCTTATGAGAAAAATGGTACCTCACTTGCCTGGGTCTGCCTAGTGCCTGTGACAGGAAATGGCGCAAAACGCAACGTGGTCGCACCTCAATTTCGCAGTGAAAACTGGCCCTTTTAGGCAAAGTGCCTACCTGTAGTTTTTTAACACTAGCTCTGCCGGCACCTAGGGAAACCTAGCAAACCTATAAATTTTTGAAAACTAGACACGCAGGGGAATTCAGGATGGGGTGACTTGACTGCCTCCCATCAGGTTCTGTTACCCAGAATTCCTTGCAAACCTAAAATATTGGGGGGAAAAATGCATTTTCCTCACATTTCTGTGGGGGAAAGTTCTGGAATCTGCGTGGATCAAAATGCCACCCACCCCGCGTTCCCCAAAGTCTTATGAGAAAAATGGTACCTCACTTGCCTGGGTCTGCCTAGTGCCTGCGTCAGGAAACGCCGCAAAAGCAACGTGGTCGCACCTCAATTTCACTGTGAAAACTGGCCCTTTCTTGGCAAAGTGCCTACCTGTAGTTTTTGGACCCTAGCTCTGCCGGCACCTATGGAAAACTAGCAAACCTATACATTTTTGAAAACTAGACCCAGGGAAATTCAGGATGGGGTGACTTGACTGCCTCCCACCAGGTACTGTTACCCTGAATTCCTTGCAAACCTAAACAATTGGGAAAAAAATGAATTTTCCTCACATTTCTG
Source organism: Lissotriton helveticus (assembly GCF_964261635.1). Classification (NCBI taxonomy): domain Eukaryota; kingdom Metazoa; phylum Chordata; class Amphibia; order Caudata; family Salamandridae; genus Lissotriton; species Lissotriton helveticus. Next base: position 1,187,973,908 of record NC_136067.1, read on the forward strand.
TGGTGGAAAGCTCTGGAATCTGCATTGATCAACAAATTGCCATCCACCCCGTGTTCCCCAAAGTCTTATGAGAAAAATGGTACCTCACTTGCCTGGGTCTGCCTAGTGCCTGCGACAGGAAACGGTGCAAAACGCAACGTGGTCGCACCTCAATTTCACTGTGAAAACTGGTCCTTTTTTGTCAAAGTGCCTACCTGTAGTTTTTTAACCCTAGGTCTGCCGGCACCTAGGGAAACCTAGCAAACCTATACATTTTTAAAAACTAGACACCCAGGGGAATTCAGGATGGGGTGACTTGACTGCCTCCCACCAGGTTCTGTTACTGAGAATCCCTTGCAAACCTAAACAATTGGGAAAAAAACTCATTTTCCTTACATTTCTGTGATGGAAAGTTCTGGAATCTGCGTGGTTCAGCAAATTTCCACCCACCCCGTGTTCCCCACAGTCTTATGAGAAAAATGGTACCTCACTTGCCTGGGTCTGCCTAGTGCCTGCAACAGGAAACGGTCCAAAACGCAACGTGGTCGCACCTCAATTTCACTGTGAAAACTGGCCCTTTTTTGGCAAAGTGCCAACCTATAGTTTTTGAACACTAGCTCTGCCGGCACCTATGGAAACCTAGCAAACCTATACATTTTTGAAAACTAGACACACAGGGAAATTCAGGAGGGGGTGACTGGACTGCCTCCCACCAGGTTCTATTACCCAGAATCCCTTACAAACCTAAAAAATTGGGTAAAAAATGCATTTTCCTTACATTTCTGTGGTGGAAAGTTCTGGAATCTGTGTGGATCAACAAAATTCCACCCACCCCGCGTTCCCCAAAGTCTTATGAGAAAAATGGTACCACACTTGCCTGGGTCTGCCTAGTGCCTGCGACTGGAAACGGTGCAAAACGCAACGTGGTCGCACCTCAATTTCACAGTGAAAACTGGCCCTTTTTTGCCAAAGTGCCTACCTGTAGTTTTTTAACCCTAGCTCTGCTGGCACCTAGGGAAACCTAGCAAACCTAAACATTTTTGGAAACAAGACACCCAGGGGAATTCAGGATGGGGTGACTCGAATGTCTCCCACCAGGTTCTCTTACTGAGAATCCGTTGCAAACCTAAAAAATAGGGGGAAAAAATGCTTTTTCCTCATATTTCTTTGGTGGAAAGTTCTGGAATCTGCATGGATCAACAAATTTCCACCCACCCCGCGTCCCCCAAAGTCTTATGAGAAAAATGGTACCTCACTTGCCTGGGTCTGCCTAGTGCCTGCGACAGGAAACGGCGCAAAACTCAACGTGGTCGCACCTCAATTTCGCAGTGAAAACTGGCCTTTTTTTGGCAAAGTGCCTACCTGTAGTTTTTGAACCCTAGCTCTGCCGGCACTTAGGGAAACCTAGCAAACCTATAAATTTTTTGAAAAGTAGACACCCAGGAGAAATTAGGATATGGTGACTCGACTGCCTCCCACCAGGTTCTGTTACCGAGAATCCCTTGCAAACCTAAAAAATTGAGGGGAAAAAATGTATTTTCCTCACATTTCTGTGGGGGAAAGTTCTGGAATCTGCGTGGATCAAAATGCCACCCACCCCGCGTTCCCCAAAGTCTTATGAGAAAAATGGTACCTCACTTGCCTGGGTCTGCCTAGTGCCTGCGTCAGGAAACGGCGCAAAACTCAACGTGGTCGCACCTCAATTTCGCAGTGAAAACTGGCACTTTTTTGGCAAAGTGCCTACCTGTAGTTTTTTAACCCTAGCTCTGCCGGCACTTAGGGAAACCTAGCAAACCTATACATTTTTTGAAAAGTAGACACCTAGGGGAAATTAGGATAGGGTGACTCGACTGCCTCCCACCAGGTTCTGTTACCGAGAATCCCTTGCAAACCTAAACAATTGGGGGAAAAAACGCATTTTCCTCACATTTCTGTGGTGGAAAGCTCTGGAATCTGTGTTGATCAACAAATTGCCATCCACCCCGTGTTCCCCAAAGTCTTATGAGAAAAATGGTACCTCACTTGCCTGGGTCTGCCTAGTGCCTGCGACAGGAAACGGCGCAAAACGCAACGTGGTCGCACCTCAATTTCGCAGTGAAAACTGGCCCTTTTTGGCAAAGTGCCTACCTGTAGTTTTTTAACACTAGCTCTGCCGGCACCTAGGGAAACCTAGCAAACCTATACATTTTTGAAAACTAGACACGCAGGGGAATTCAGGATGGGGTGACTTGACTGGCTCCCATCAGGTTCTGTTACCCAGAATTCCTTGCAAACCTAAAATATTGGGGGAAAAAATGCATTTTCCTCACATTTCTGTGAGGGAAAGTTCAGGAATCTGCATGGATCAAAATGCCACCCACCCCGCGTTCCCCAAAGTCTTATGAGAAAAATGGTACCTCACTTGCCTGGGTCTGCCTAGTGCCTGCGTCAGGAAACGCCGCAAAACGCATTGTGGTCGCACCTCAATTTCACTGTGAAAACTGGCCCTTTCTTGGCAAAGTGCCTACCTGTAGTTTTTGAACACTAGCTCTGCCGGCACCTATGGAAAACTAGCAAACCTATACATTTTTGAAAACTAGACCCAGGGAAATTCAGGATGGGGTGACTTGACTGCCTCCCACCAGGTACTGTTACCCTGAATTCCTTGCAAACCTAAACAATTGGGGAAAAACACATTTTCCTCACATTTCTGTGGTGGAAAGCTCTGGAATCTGCGTTGATCAACAAATTGCCATCCACCCCGTGTTCCCCAAAGTCTTATGAGAAAAATGGTACCTCACTTGCCTGGGTCTGCCTAGTGCCTGCGACAGGAAACGGTGCAAAACGCAACGTGGTCGCACCTCAATTTCACTGTGAAAACTGGCCCTTTTTTGTCAAAGTGCCTACCTGTAGTTTTTTAACCCTAGGTCTGCCGGCACCTAGGGAAACCTAGCAAACCTATAAATTTTTAAAAACTAACACCCAGGGGAATTCAGGATGGGGTGACTTGACTGCCTCCCACCAGGTTCTGTTACTGAGAATCCCTTGCAAACCTAAACAATTGGGAAAAAAACTCATTTTCTTTACATTTCTGTGATGGAAAGTTCTGGAATCTGCGTGGTTCAGCAAATTTCCACCCACCCCGTGTTCCCCACAGTCTTATGAGAAAAATGGTACCTCACTTGCCTGGGTCTGCCTAGTGCCTGCGACAGGAAACGGTCCAAAACGCAACGTGGTCGCACCTCAATTTCACTGTGAAAACTGGCCCTTTTTTGGCAAAGTGCCAACCTATAGTTTTTGAACACTAGCTCTGCCGGCACCTATGGAAACCTAGCAAACCTATACATTTTTGAAAACTAGACACACAGGGAAATTCAGGATGGGGTGACTGGACTGCCTCCCACCAGGTTCTATTACCCAGAATCCCTTACAAACCTAAAAAATTGGGTAAAAAATGCATTTTCCTTACATTTCTGTGGTGGAAAGTTCTGGAATCTGTGTGGATCAACAAAATTCCACCCACCCCGCGTTCCCCAAAATCTTATGAGAAAAATGGTACCTCACTTGCCTGGGTCTGCCTAGTGCCTGCGACTGGAAACGGTGCAAAACGCAACGTGGTCGCACCTCGATTTCACAGTGAAAACTGGCCCTTTTTTGCCAAAGTGCCTACCTGTAGTTTTTTAACCCTAGCTCTGCTGGCACCTAGGGAAACCTAGCAAACCTAAACATTTTTGGAAACAAGACACCCAGGGGAATTCAGGATGGGGTGACTCGAATGTCTCCCACCAGGTTCTCTTACCGAGAATCCGTTGCAAACCTAAAAAATAGGGGGAAAAAATGCTTTTTCCTCATATTTCTTTGGTGGAAAGTTCTGGAATCTGCATGGGTCAACAAATTTCCACCCACCCCGCGTCCCCCAAAGTCTTATGAGAAAAATGGTACCTCACTTGCCTGGGTCTGCCTAGTGCCTGCGACAGGAAACGGCGCAAAACTCAACGTGGTCGCACCTCAATTTCGCAGTGAAAACTGGCCTTTTTTTGGCAAAGTGCCTACCTGTAGTTTTTGAACCCTAGCTCTGCCGGCACTTAGGGAAACCTAGCAAACCTATACATTTTTTGAAAAGTAGACACCCAGGAGAAATTAGGATATGGTGACTCGACTGCCTCCCACCAGGTTCTGTTACCGAGAATCCCTTGCAAACCTAAAAAATTGAGGGGAAAAAATGCATTTTCCTCACATTTCTGTGGGGGAAAGTTCTGGAATTTGCGTGGATCAAAATGCCACCCACCCCGCGTTCCCCAAAGTCTTATGAGAAAAATGGTACCTCACTTGCCTGGGTCTGCCTAGTGCCTGCGTCAGGAAATGGCGCAAAACGCAACGTGGTCGCACCTCAATTTCACTGTGAAAACTGGCCCTTTCTTGGCAAAGTACCTACCTGTAGTTTTTGAACCCTAGCTCTGCCGGCACCTATGGAAACCTATACATTTTTGAAAACAAGACACCCAGGGGAATTCAGGATGGGGTGACTCGAATGTCTCCCACCAGGTTCTCTTACCTCACTTGCCTGGGTCTGCCTAGTGCCTGCGTCAGGAAATGGCGCAAAACGCAACGTGGTCGCACCTCAATTTCACTGTGAAAACTGGCCCTTTCTTGGCAAAGTACCTACCTGTAGTTTTTGAACCCTAGCTCTGCCGGCACCTATGGAAACCTAGCAAACCTATACATTTTTGAAAACTAGAAACCCAGGGAAAATCAGGATGGGGTAACTTGACTGCCTCCCACCAGGTTCTGTTACCCAGAATTCCTTGCAAACCTAAAATATTGGGGGAAAAAATGCATTTTCCTCACATTTCTGTGGGGGAAAGTTCTGGAATCTGCGTGGATCAACAAATTGCCATCCACCCCGCGTTCCCCAAAGTCTTATGAGAAAAATGGTACCTCACTTGCCTGGGTCTGCCTAGTGCCTGCGACAGGAAATGGAGCAAAACGCAACGTGGTCGCACCTCAATTTCGCAGTGAAAACTGGCCCTTTTTGGCAAAGTGCCTACCTGTAGTTTTTTAACACTAGCTCTGCCGGCACCTAGTGAAACCTAGCAAACCTATACATTTTTGAAAACTAGACACGCAGGGGAATTCAGGATGGGGTGACTTGACTGCCTCCCATCAGGTTCTGTTACCCAGAATTCCTTGCAAACCTAAAATTTTGGGGGAAAAAATGCATTTTCCTCACATTTCTGTGGGGGAAAGTTCTGGAATCTGCGTGGATCAAAATGCCACCCACCCCGCGTTCCCCAAAGTCTTATGAGAAAAATGGTACCTCACTTGCCTGGGTCTTCCTAGTGCCTGCGCCAGGAAACGCCGCAAAACGCAATGTGGTCGCACCTCAATTTCACTGTGAAAACTGGCCCTTTCTTGGCAAAGTGCCTACCTGTAGTTTTTGGACCCTAGCTCTGCCGGCACCTATGGAAAACTAGCAAACCTATACATTTTTGAAAACTAGACCCAGGGAAATTCAGGATGGGGTGACTTGACTGCCTCCCGCCAGGTACTGTTACCCTGAATTCCTTGCAAACCTAAACAATTGGGAAAAAAACGCATTTTCCTCACATTTCTGTGGTGGAAAGCTCTGGAATCTGCGTTGATCAACAAATTGCCATCCACCCCGTGTTCCCCAAAGTCTTATGAGAAAAATGGTACCTCACTTGCGTGGGTCTGCCTAGTGCCTGCGACTGGAAACGGTGCAAAACGCAACGTGGTCGCACCTCAATTTCACAGTGAAAACTGGCCCTTTTTTGCCAAAGTGCCTACCTGTAGTTTTTTAACCCTAGCTCTGCTGGCACCTAGGGAAACCTAGCAAACCTAAACATTTTTGGAAACAAGACACCCAGGGGAATTCAGGATGGGGTGACTCGAATGTCTCCCACCAGGTTCTCTTACCGAGAATCCGTTGCAAACCTAAAAAATAGGGGGAAAAAATGCTTTTTCCTCATATTTCTTTGGTGGAAAGTTCTGGAATCTGCATGGATCAACAAATTTCCACCCACCCCGCGTCCCCCAAAGTCTTATGAGAAAAATGGTACCTCACTTGCCTGGGTCTGCCTAGTGCCTGCGACAGAAAACGGCGCAAAACTGAACGTGGTCGCACCTCAATTTCGCAGTGAAAACTGGCCTTTTTTGGCAAAGTGCCTACCTGTAGTTTTTGAACCCTAGCTCTGCCGGCACTTAGGGAAACCTAGCAAACCTATACATTTTTTGAAAAGTAGACACCCAGGAGAAATTAGGATATGGTGACTCGACTGCCTCCCACCAGGTTCTGTTACCGAGAATCCCTTGCAAACCCAAAAAATTGAGGGGAAAAAATGCATTTTCCTCACATTTCTGTGGGGGAAAGTTCTGGAATTTGCGTGGATCAAAATGCCACCCACCCCGCGTTCCCCAAAGTCTTATGAGAAAAATGGTACCTCACTTGCCTGGGTCTGCCTAGTGCCTGCGTCAGGAAACGGCGCAAAACGCAACGTGGTCGCACCTCAATTTCACTGTGAAAACTGGCCCTTTCTTGGCAAAGTACCTACCTGTAGTTTTTGAACCCTAGCTCTGCCGGCACCTATGGAAACCTAGCAAACCTATACATTTTTGAAAACTAGAAACCCAGGGAAAATCAGGATGGGGTAACTTGACTACCTCCCACCAGGTTCTGTTACCCAGAATTCCTTGCAAACCTAAAAAATTGTGGGGGAAAACGCATTTTCCTCATATTTCTGTGGTGAAAAGTTCTGGAATCTGCGTGGATCAACAAATTTCCACCCACCGCGCGTTCCCCAAAGTCTTATGATAAAAATGGAACCTTACTTGCCTGGGTCTGCCTAGTGCCTGCGACAGGAAACGGTGCAAAACGCAACGTGGTCGCACCTCAATTCCACTGTGAAAACTGGCCCTTTTTTATCAAAGTGCCTACCTGTAGTTTTTGAACCCTAGGTCTGCCAGCACCTAGGGAAACCTAGCAAACCTATACATTTTTAAAAACTAGACACCCAGGGGAATTCAGGATGGGGTGACTTGACTGCCTCCCACCAGGTTCTGTTACCCAGAATTCCTTGCAAACCTAAACAATTGGGGAAAAAAACGCATTTTCCTCACATTTCTGTGTTGGAAAGTTCTGGAATCTGCATGGATCAACAAATTTCCACCCACCCTGCGTTCCCCAAAGTCTTATGAGAAAAAGGGTACCTCACTTGCCTGGGTCTGCCTAGTGCCTGCGACAGGAAATGGCGCAAAACTCAACATGGTCGCACCTCAATTTCGCAGTGAAAACTGGCACTTTTTTGGCAAAGTGCCTACCTGTAGTTTTTGAACCCTAGCTCTGCCGGCACCTAGGGAAACCTAGCAAACCTATACATTTTTGAAAAGTAGACACCCAGGGGAAATTAGGATAGGGTGACTCGACTGCCTCCCACCAGGTTCTGTTACTGAGAATCCCTTGCAAACCTAAACAATTGGGAAAAAACTCATTTTCCTTACATTTCTGTGATGGAAAGTTCTGGAATCTGCGTGGTTCAACAAATTTCCACCCATCCCGTGTTCCCCACAGTCTTATGAGAAAAATGGTACCTCACTTGCCTGGGTCTGCCTAGTGCCTGCGACAGGAAACGGTGCAAAACGCAACGTGGTCGCACCTCAATTTCACTGTGAAAACTGGCCCTTTTTTGGCAAAGTGCCAACCTGTAGTTTTTGAACACTAGCTCTGCCGGCACCTAGGGAAACCTAGCAAACCTATACATTTTTGAAAACTAGACACACAGGGAAATTCAGGATGGGGTGACTGGACTGCCTCCCACCAGGTTCTATTACCCAGAATCCCTTACAAACCTATAAAATTGAGTAAAAAACGCATTATCCTCACATTTCTGTGGTGGAAAGTTCTGGAATCTGTGTGGATCAACAAAATTCCACCCACCCCGCGTTCCCCAAAGTTTTATGAGAAAAATGGTACCTCACTTGCCTGGGTCTGCCTAGTGCCTGCGACAGGAAACGGTGCAAAACGCAACATGGTCGCACCTCAATTTCACTGTGAAAACTGGCCCTTTCTTGGCAAAGTGCCTACCTGTAGTTTTTTAACCCTAGCTCTGCCGGCACCTATGGAAAACTAGGAACCTATACATTTTTGAAAACTAGACCCAGGGAAATTCAGGATGGGGTGACTTGACTGCCTCCCACCAGGTACTGTTACCCTGAATTCCTTGCAAACCTAAACAATTGGGGAAAAAACAAATTTTCCTCACATTTCTGTGGTGGAAAGCTCTGGAATCTGCATTGATCAACAAATTGCCATCCACCCCGTGTTCCCCAAAGTCTTATGAGAAAAATGGTACCTCACTTGCCTGGGTCTGCCTAGTGGCTGCGACAGGAAATGGCGCAAAACGCAACGTGGTCGCACCTCAATTTCGCAGTGAAAACTGGCCCTTTTTGGCAAAGTGCCTACCTGTAGTTTTTTAACACTAGCTCTGCCGGCACCTAGGGAAACCTAGCAAACCTATACATTTTTGAAAACTAGACACGCAGGGGAATTCAGGATGGGGTGACTTGACTGCCTCCCATCAGGTTCTGTTACCCAGAATTCCTTGCAAACCTAAAATATTGGGGGAAATAATGCATTTTCCTCACATTTCTGTGGGGGAAAGTTCTGGAATCTGCGTGGATCAAAATGCCACCCACCCCGCGTTCCCCAAAGTGTTATGAGAAAAATGGTACCTCACTTGCCTGGGTCTGCCTAGTGCCTGCGTCAGGAAACGCCGCAAAACGCAACATGGTCGACCTCAATTTCACTGTGAAAACTGGCCCTTTCTTGGCAAAGTGCCTACCTGTAGTTTTTGAACCCTAGCTCTGCCGGCACCTATGGAAAACTAGCAAACCTATACATTTTTGAAAACTAGACCCAGGGAAATTCAGGATGGGGTGACTTGACTGCCTCCCACCAGGTACTGTTACCCTGAATTCCTTGCAAACCTAAACAATTGGGAAAAAAACGCATTTTCCTCACATTTCTGTGGTGGAAAGCTCTGGAATCTGCGTTGATCAACAAATTGCCATCCACCCCGTGTTCCCCAAAGTCATATGAGAAAAATGGTACCTCACTTGCCTGGGTCTGCCTAGTGCCTGCGACAGGAAACGGTGCAAAACGCAACGTGGTCGCACCTCAATTTCACTGTGAAAACTGGCCCTTTTTTGTCAAAGTGCCTACCTGTAGTTTTTTAACCCTAGGTCTGCCGGCACCTAGGGAAACCTAGCAAACCTATACATTTTTAAAAACTAGACACCCAGGGGAATTCAGGATGGGGTGACTTGACTGCCTCCCACCAGGTTCTGTTACTGAGAATCCCTTGCAAACCTAAACAATTGGGAAAAAAACTCATTTTCTTTACATTTCTGTGATGGAAAGTTCTGGAATCTGCGTGGTTCAGCAAATTTCCACCCACCCCGTGTTCCCCACAGTCTTATGAGAAAAATGATACCTCACTTGCCTGGGTCTGCCTAGTGCCTGCGACAGGAAATGGTGCAAAACGCAACGTGGTCGCACCTCAATTTCGCAGTGAAAACTGGCCCTTTTTGGCAAAGTGCCTACCTGTAGTTTTTTAACACTAGCTCTGCCGGCACCTAGGGAAACCTAGCAAACATATACATTTTTGAAAACTAGATACGCAGGGGAATTCAGGATGGGGTGACTTGACTGCCTCCCATCAGGTTCTGTTACCCAGAATTCCTTGCAAACCTAAAATATTGGGGGAAAAAATGCATTTTCCTCACATTTCTGTGGGGGAAAGTTCTGGAATCTGCGTGGATCAAAATGCCACCCACCCCGCGTTCCCCAAAGTCTTATGAGAAAAATGGTACCTCACTTGCCTGGGTCTGCCTAGTGCCTGCGTCAGGAAACGCCGCAAAACGCAACGTGGTCGACCTCAATTTCACTGTGAAAACTGGCCCTTTCTTGGCAAAGTGCCTACCTGTAGTTTTTGAACCCTAGCTCTGCCGTCACCTATGGAAAACTAGCAAACCTATACATTTTTGAAAACTAGACCCAGGGAAATTCAGGATGGGGTGACTTGACTGCCTCCCACCAGGTACTGTTACCCTGAATTCCTTGCAAACCTAAACAATTGGGAAAAAAACGCATTTTCCTCACATTTCTGTGGTGGAAAGCTCTGGAATCTGCGTTGATCAACAAATTGCCATCCACCCCGTGTTCCCCAAAGTCATATGAGAAAAATGGTACCTCACTTGCCTGGGTCTGCCTAGTGCCTGCGACAGGAAACGGTGCAAAACGCAACGTGGTCGCACCTCAATTTCACTGTGAAAACTGGCCCTTTTTTGTCAAAGTGCCTACCTGTAGTTTTTTAACCCTAGGTCTGCCGGCACCTAGGGAAACCTAGCAAACCTATACATTTTTAAAAACTAGACACCCAGGGGAAATTAGGATAGGGTGACTCGACTGCCTCCCACCAGGTTCTGTTACTGAGAATCCCTTGCAAACCTAAACAATTGGGAAAAAAACTCATTTTCCTTACATTTCTGTGATGGAAAGTTCTGGAATCTGCGTGGTTCAGCAAATTTCCACCCACCCCGTGTTCCCCACAGTCTTATGAGAAAAATGGTACCTCACTTGCCTGGGTCTGCCTAGTGCCTGCGACAGGAAAAGGTCCAAAACGCAATGTGGTCGCACCTCAATTTCACTGTGAAAACTGGCCCTTTTTTGGCAAAGTGCCAACCTATAGTTTTTGAACACTAGCTCTGCCGGCACCTATGGAAACCTGGCAAACCTATACATTTTTGAAAACTAGACACACAGGGAAATTCAGGATGGGGTGACTGGACTGCCTCCCACCATGTTCTATTACCCAGAATCCCTTACAAACCTAAAAAATTGGGTAAAAAATGCATTTTCCTTACATTTCTGTGGTGGAAAGTTCTGGAATCTGTGTGGATCAACAAAATTCCACCCACCCCGCGTTCCCCAAAGTCTTATGAGAAAAATGGTACCTCACTTGCCTGGGTCTGCCTAGTGCCTGCGACTGGAAACGGTGCAAAACGCAACGTGGTCGCACCTCAATTTCACAGTGAAAACTGGCTCTTTTTTGCCAAAGTGCCTACCTGTAGTTTTTGAACCCTAGCTCTGCCGGCACTTAGGGAAACCTAGCAAACCTATACATTTTTTGAAAAGTAGACACCCAGGAGAAATTAGGATATGGTGACTCGACTGCCTCCCACCAGGTTCTGTTACCGAGAATCCCTTGCAAACCTAAAAAATTGAGGGGAAAAAATGCATTTTCCTCACATTTCTGTGGGGGAAAGTTCTGGAATCTGCGTGGATCAAAATGCCACCCACCCCGCGTTCCCCAAAGTCTTATGAGAAAAATGGTACCTCACTTGCCTGGGTCTGCCTAGTGCCTGCGTCAGGAAACGGCGCAAAACGCAACGTGGTCGCACCTCAATTTCACTGTGAAAACTGGCCCTTTCTTGGCAAAGTACCTACCTGTAGTTTTTGAACCCTAGCTCTGCCGGCACCTATGGAAACCTAGCAAACCTATACATTTTTGAAAACTAGAAACCCAGGGAAAATCAGGATGGGGTAACTTGACTGCCTCCCACCAGGTTCTGTTACCCAGAATTCCTTGCAAACCTAAAAAATTGGGGGGGAAAACGCATTTTCCTCATATTTCTGTGGTGAAAAGTTCTGGAATCCGCGTGGATCAACAAATTTCCACCCACCGCGCGTTCCCCAAAGTCTTATGATAAAAATGGAACCTCACTTGCCTGGGTCTGCCTAGTGCCTGCGACAGGAAACGGTGCAAAACGCAACGTGGTCGCACCTCAATTTCACTGTGAAAACTGGCCCTTTTTTGGCAAAGTGCCAACCTGTAGTTTTTGAACACTAGCTCTGCCGGCACCTAGGGAAACCTAGCAAACCTATACATTTTTGAAAACTAGACACACAGGGAAATTCAGGATGGGGTGACTGGACTGCCTCCCACCAGGTTCTATTACCCAGAATCCCTTACAAACCTAAAAAATTGAGTAAAAAATGCATTTTCCTCACATTTCTGTGGTGGAAAGTTCTGGAATCTGTGTGGATCAACAAAATTCCACCCACCCCGCGTTCCCCAAAGTCTTATGAGAAAAATGGTACCTCACTTGCCTGGGTCTGCCTAGTGCCTGCGACGGGAAACGGTGCAAAACGCAACGTGGTTGCACCTCAATTTCACAGTGAAAACTGGCCCTTTTTTGTCAAAGTGCCTACCTGTAGTTTTTTAACCCTAGCTCTGCTGGCACCTAGGGAAACCTAGCAAACCTAAACATTTTTGGAAACAAGACACCCAGGGGAATTGAGGATAGGGTGACTCGACTGTCTCCCACCAGGTTCTGTTACCGAGAATCTGTTGCAAACCTAAAAAATAGGGGAAAAAAACGCTTTTTCCTCATATTTCTCTGGTGGAAAGTTCTGGAATCTGCATGGATCAACAAATTTCCACCCACCCCGCGTTTCCCAAAGTCTTATGAGAAAATTGGTACCTCACTTGCCTGGGTCTGCCTAGTGCCTGCGACAGGAAACGGCGCAAAACTCAACATGGTCGCACCTCAATTTCGCAGTGAAAACTGGCACTTTTATGGCAAAGTGCCTACCTGTAGTTTTTTAACCCTAGCTCTGCCGGCACTTAGGGAAACCTAGCAAACCTATACATTTTTTGAAAAGTAGACACCTAGGGGAAATTAGGATAGGGTGACTCGACTGCCTCCCACCAGGTTCTGTTACCGAGAATCCCTTGCAAACCTAAACAATTGGGAAAAAAAACTCATTTTTCTCACATTTCTGTGATGGAAAGTTCTGGAATCTGCGTGGTTCAGCAAATTTCCACCCACCCCGTGTACCCCACAGTCTTATGAGAAAAATGGTACCTCACTTGCCTGGGTCTGCCTAGTGCCTGCGACAGGAAACGGTGTAAAACGCAACGTGGTCGCACATCAATATCACTGTGTAAACTGGCCCTTTTTTGTCAAAGTGCCTACCTGTAGTTTTTGAACCCTAGCTCTGCCGGCACCTAGGGAAACCTAGCAAACCTATACATTTTTAAAAACTAGACACCCAGGGAAATTCAGGATGGGGTGACTTGACTGCCTCCCACCAGGTACTGTTACCCTGAATTCCTTGCAAACCTAAACAATTGGGAAAAAAAACGCATTTTCCTCACATTTCTGTGGTGGAAAGCTCTGGAATCTGCGTTGATCAACAAATTGCCATTTACCCCGTGTTCCCCAAAGTCTTATGAGAAAAATGGTACCTCACTTGCCTGGGTCTGCCTAGTGCCTGCGACAGGAAACGGCGCAAAACGCAACGTGGTCGCACCTCAATTTCGCAGTGAAAACTGGCCCTTTTTGGCAAAGTGCCTACCTGTAGTTTTTTAACACTAGCTCTGCCGGCACCTAGGGAAACCTAGCAAACCTATACATTTTTGAAAACTAGACACGCAGGGGAATTCAGGATGGGGTGACTTGACTGCCTCCCATCAGGTTCTGTTACCCAGAATTCCTTGCAAACCTAAAATATTGGGGGAACAAATGCATTTTCCTCACATTTCTGTGGGGGAAAGTTCTGGAATCTGTGTGGATCAAAATGCCACCCACCCCGCGTTCCCCAAAGTCTTATGAGAAAAATGGTACCTCACTTGCCTGGGTCTGCCTAGTGCCTGCATCAGGAAACGCCGCAAAATGCAACATGGTCGCACCTCAATTTCACTGTGAAAACTGGCCCTTTCTTGGCAAAGTGCCTACCTGTAGTTTTTTAACCCTAGCTCTGCCGGCACCTATGGAAAACTAGCAAACCTATACATTTTTGAAAACTAGACCCAGGGAAATTCAGGATGGGGTGACTTGACTGCCTCCCACCAGGTACTGTTACCCTGAATTCCTTGCAAACCTAAACAATTGGGAAAAAAACACATTTTCCTCACATTTCTGTGGTGGAAAGCTCTGGAATCTGCGTTGATCAACAAATTGTCATCCACCCCGTGTTCCCCAAAGTCTTATGAGAAAAATGGTACCTCACTTGCCTGGGTCTGCCTAGTGCCTGCGACAGGAAATGGGGCAAAACGCAACGTGGTCGCACCTCAATTTCGCAGTGAAAACTGGCCCTTTTTGGCAAAGTGCCTACCTGTAGTTTTTTAACACTAGCTCTGCCGGCACCTAGGGAAACCTAGCAAACCTATACATTTTTGAAAACTAGACACGCAGGGGAATTCAGGATGGGGTGACTTGACTGCCTCCCATCAGGTTCTGTTACCCAGAATTCCTTGCAAACCTAAAATATTGGGGGAAAAAATGCATTTTCCTCACATTTCTGTGGGGGTAAGTTCTGGAATCTGCGTGGATCAAAATGCCACCCACCCCGCGTTCCCCAAAGTCTTATGAGAAAAATGGTACCTCACTTGCCTGGGTCTGCCTAGTGCCTGCGACAGGAAACGGTGCAAAACGCAACATGGTCGCACCTCAATTTCACTGTGAAAACTGGCCCTTTTTTGTCAAAGTGCCTACCTGTAGTTTTTTAACCCTAGGTCTGCCGGCACCTAGGGAAACCTAGCAAACCTATACATTTTTAAAAACTAGACACCCAGGGGAATTCAGGATGGGGTGACTTGACTGCCTCCCACCAGGTTCTGTTACTGAGAATCCCTTGCAAACCTAAACAATTGGGAAAAAAACTCATTTTCTTTACATTTCTCTGATGGAAAGTTCTGGAATCTGCGTGGTTCAGCAAATTTCCACCCACCCCGTGTTCCCCACAGTCTTATGAGAAAAATGGTACCTCACTTGCCTGGGTCTGCCTAGTGCCTGCGACAGGAAACGGTCCAAAACGCAACGTGGTCGCACCTCAATTTCACTGTGAAAACTGGCCCTTTTTTGGCAAAGTGCCTACCTGTAGTTTTTTAACCCTAGCTCTGCTGGCACCTAGGGAAACCTAGCAAACCTAAACATTTTTGGAAACAAGACACCCAGGGGAATTCAGGATGGGGTGACTGGACTGCCTCCCACCAGGTTCTATTACCCAGAATCCCTTACAAACCTAAAAAATTGGGTACAAAATGCATTTTCCTTACATTTCTGTGGTGGAAAGTTCTGGAATCTGTGTGGATCAACAAAATTCCACCCACCCCGCGTTCCCCAAAGTCTTATGAGAAAAATGGTACCACACTTGCCTGGGTCTGCCTAGTGCCTGCGACTGGAAACGGTGCAAAACGCAACGTGGTCGCACCTCAATTTCACAGTGAAAACTGGCCCTTTTTTGCCAAAGTGCCTACCTGTAGTTTTTTAACCCTAGCTCTGCTGGCACCTAGGGAAACCTAGCAAACCTAAACATTTCTGGAAACAAGACACCCAGGGGAATTCAGGATGGGGTGACTCGAATGTCTCCCACCAGGTTCTCTTACCGAGAATCCGTTGCAAACCTAAAAAATAGGGGGAAAAAATGCTTTTTCCTCATATTTCTTTGGTGGAAAGTTCTGGAATCTGCATGGATCAACAAATTTCCACCCACCCCGCGTCCCCCAAAGTCTTATGAGAAAAATGGTACCTCACTTGCCTGGGTCTGCCTAGTGCCTGCGACAGGAAACGGCGCAAAACTCAATGTGGTCGCACCTCAATTTCGCAGTGAAAACTGGCCTTTTTTTGGCAAAGTGCCTACCTGTAGTTTTTGAACCCTAGCTCTGCCGGCACTTAGGGAAACCTAGCAAACCTATACATGTTTTTGAAAAGTAGACACCCAGGAGAAATTAGGATATGGTGACTCGACTGCCTCCCACCAGGTTCTGTTACCGAGAATCCCTTGCAAACCTAAAAAATTGAGGGGAAAAAATGTGTTTTACTCACATTTCTGTGGGGGAAAGTTCTGGAATCTGCGTGGATCAAAATGCCACCCACCCCGCGTTCCCCAAAGTCTTATGAGAAAAATGGTACCTCATTTGCCTGGGTCTGCCTAGTGCCTGCGTCAGGAAACGGCGCAAAACTCAACGTGGTCGCACCTCAATTTCGCAGTGAAAACTGGCACTTTTTTGGCAAAGTGCCTACCTGTAGTTTTTTAACCCTAGCTCTGCCGGCACTTAGGGAAACCTAGCAAACCTATAGATTTTTTGAAAAGTAGACACCTAGGGGAAATTAGGATAGGGTGACTCGACTGCCTCCCACCAGGTTCTGTTACCGAGAATCCCTTGCAAACCTAAACAATTGGGGGAAAAAACGCATTTTCCTCACATTTCTGTGGTGGAAAGCTCTGGAATCTGCGTTGATCAACAAATTGCCATCCACCCCGTGTTCCCCAAAGTCTTATGAGAAAAATGGTACCTCACTTGCCTGGGTCTGCCTAGTGCCTGCGACAGGAAACGGCGCAAAACGCAACGTGGTCGCACCTCAATTTCGCAGTGAAAACTGGCCGTTTTTGGCAAAGTGCCTACCTGTAGTTTTTTAACACTAGCTCTGCCGGCACCTAGGGAAACCTAGCAAACCTATACATTTTTGAAAACTAGACACGCAGGGGAATTCAGGATGGGGTGACTTGACTGGCTCCCATCAGGTTCTGTTACCCAGAATTCCTTGCAAACCTAAAATATTGGGGGAAAAAATGCATTTTCCTCACATTTCTGTGGGGGAAAGTTCTGGAATCTGCATGGATCAAAATGCCACCCACCCCGCGTTCCCCAAAGTCTTATGAGAAAAATGGTACCTCACTTGCCTGGGTCTGCCTAGTGCCTGCGTCAGGAAACGCCGCAAAACGCAACGTGGTCGCACCTCAATTTCACTGTGAAAACTGGCCCTTTCTTGGCAAAGTACCTACCTGTAGTTTTTTAACCCTAGCTCTGCCGGCACCTATGGAAACCTAGCAAACCTATACATTTTTGAAAACTAGAAACCCAGGGAAAATCAGGATGGGGTAACTTGACTGCCTCCCACCAGGTTCTGTTACCCAGAATTCCTTGCAAACCTAAAAAATTGGGGGGAAAAACGCATTTTCCTCATATTTCTGTGGTGAAAAGTTCTGGAATCTGCGTGGATCAAATTAATTTCCACCCACCGCGCGTTCCCCAAAGTCTTATGATAAAAATGGAACCTCACTTGCCTGGGTCTGCCTAGTGCCTGCGACAGGAAACGGTGCAAAATGCAACGTGGTCGCACCTCTATTCCACTGTGAAAACTGGCCCTTTTTTATCAAAGTGCCTACCTGTAGTTTTTGAACCCTAGGTCTGCCGGCACCTAGGGAAACCTAGCAAACCTATACATTTTTAAAAACTAGACACCCAGGGGAATTCAGGATGGGGTGACTTGACTGCCTCCCACCAGGTTCTGTTACCCAGAATTCCTTGCAAACCTAAACAATTGGGAAAAAAACCGCATTTTCCTCACATTTCTGTGGTGGAAAGTTCTGGAATCTGCATGGATCAACAAATTTCCACCCACCCCGCGTTCCCCAAAGTCTTATGAGAAAAAGGGTACCTCACTTGCCTGGGTCTGCCTAGTGCCTGCGACAGGAAATGGCGCAAAACTCAACATGGTCGCACCTCAATTTCGCAGTGAAAACTGGCACTTTTTTGGCAAAGTGCCTACCTGTAGTTTTTGAACCCTAGCTCTGCCGGCACCTAGGGAAACCTAGCAAACCTATACATTTTTGAAAAGTAGACACCCAGGGGAAATTAGGATAGGGTGACTAGACTGCCTCCCACCAGGTTCTGTTACTGAGAATCCCTTGCAAACCTAAACAATTGGGAAAAAAACTCATTTTCCTTACATTTCTGTGATGGAAAGTTCTGGAATCTGCGTGGTTCAACAAATTTCCACCCACCCCGTGTTCCCCACAGTCTTATGAGAAAAATGGTACCTCACTTGCCTGGGTCTGCCTAGTGCCTGCGACAGGAAACGGTGCAAAACGCAACGTGGTCGCACCTCAATTTCACTGTGAAAACTGGCCCTTTTTTGGCAAAGTGCCAACCTGTAGTTTTTGAACACTAGCTCTGCCGGCACCTAGGGAAACCTAGCAAACCTATACATTTTTGAAAACTAGACACACAGGGAAATTCAGGATGGGGTGACTGGACTGCCTCCCACCAGGTTCTATTACCCAGAATCCCTTACAAACCTATAAAATTGAGTAAAAAACGCATTTTCCTCACATTTCTGTGGTGGAAAGTTCTGGAATCTGTGTGGATCAACAAAATTCCACCCACCCCGCGTTCCCCAAAGTCTTATGAGAAAAATGGTACCTCACTTGCCTGGGTCTGCCTAGTGCCTGCGACAGGAAACGGTGCAAAATGCAACATGGTCGCACCTCAATTTCACTGTGAAAACTGGCCCTTTCTTGGCAAAGTGCCTACCTGTAGTTTTTGAACCCTAGCTCTGCCGGCACCTATGGAAAACTAGCAAACCTATACATTTTTGAAAACTAGACCCAGGGAAATTCAGGATGGGGTGACTTGACTGCCTCCCACCAGGTACTGTTACCCTGAATTCCTTGCAAACCTAAACAATTGGGAAAAAAACGCATTTTCCTCACATTTCTGTGGTGGAAAGCTCTGGAATCTGCGTTGATCAACAAATTGCCATCCACCCCGTGTTCCCCAAAGTCTTATGAGAAAAATGGTACCTCACTTGCCTGGGTCTGCCTAGTGCCTGCGACAGGAAATGGCGCAAAACGCAAAATGGTCGCACCTCAATTTCGCAGTGAAAACTGGCCCTTTTTGGCAAAGTGCCTACCTGTAGTTTTTTAACACTAGCTCTGCCGGCACCTAGTGAAACCTAGCAAACCTATACATTTTTGAAAACTAGACACGCAGGGGAATTCAGGATGGGGTGACTTGACTGCCTCCCATCAGGTTCTGTTACCCAGAATTCCTTGCAAACCTAAAATATTGGGGGGAAAAATGCATTTTCCTCACATTTCTGTGGGGGAAAGTTCTGGAATCTGCGTGGATCAAAATGCCACCCACCCCGCGTTCCCCAAAGTCTTATGAGAAAAATGGTACCTCACTTGCCTGGGTCTGCCTAGTGCCTGCGTCAGGAAACGCCGCAAAACGCAACGTGGTCGCACCTCAATTTCACTGTGAAAACTGGCCCTTTCTTGGCAAAGTGCCTACCTGTAGTTTTTGGACCCTAGCTCTGCCGGCACCTATGGAAAACTAGCAAACCTATACATTTTTGAAAACTAGACCCAGGGAAATTCAGGATGGGGTGACTTGACTGCCTCCCACCAGGTACTGTTACCCTGAATTCCTTGCAAACCTAAACAATTGGGAAAAAAATGCATTTTCCTCACATTTCTGTGGTGGAAAGCTCTGGAATCTGCGTTGATCAACAAATTGCCATCCACCCCGTGTTCCCCAAAGTCTTATGAGAAAAATGGTACCTCACTTGCCTGGGTCTGCCTAGTGCCTGCGACAGGAAACGGTGCAAAACGCAACGTGGTCGCACCTCAATTTCACTGTGAAAACGGGCCCTTTTTTGTCAAAGTGCCTACCTGTAGTTTTTTAACCCTAGGTCTGCCGGCACCTAGGGAAACCTAGCAAACCTATACATTTTTAAAAACTAGACACCCAGGGAAATTCAGGATGGGGTGACTTGACTGCCTCCCACCAGGTTCTGTTACTGAGAATCCCTTGCAAACCTAAACAATTGGGAAAAAAACTCATTGTCTTTACATTTCTGTGATGGAAAGTTCTGGAATCTGCGTGGTTCAGCAAATTTCCACCCACCCCGTGTTCCCCACAGTCTTATGAGAAAAATGGTACCTCACTTGCCTGGGTCTGCCTAGTGCCTGCGACAGGAAACGGTCCAAAACGCAATGTGGTCGCACCTCAATTTCACTGTGAAAACTGGCCCTTTTTTGGCAAAGTGCCAACCTATAGTTTTTGAACACTAGCTCTGCCGGCACCTATGGAAACCTAGCAAACCTATACATTTTTGAAAACTAGACACACAGGGAAATTCAGGATGGGGTGACTGGACTGCCTCCCACCAGGTTCTATTACCCAGAATCCCTTACAAACCTAAAAAATTGGGTAAAAAATGCATTTTCCTTACATTTCTGTGGTGGAAAGTTCTGGAATCTGTGTGGATCAACAAAATTCCACCCACCCCGCGTTCCCCAAAGTCTTATGAGAAAAATGGTACCTCACTTGCCTGGGTCTGCCTAGTGCCTGTGACTGGAAACGGTGCAAAACGCAACGTGGTCGCACCTCAATTTCACAGTGAAAACTGGCCCTTTTTTGCCAAAGTGCCTACCTGTAGTTTTTTAACCTTAGCTCTGCTGGCACCTAGGGAAACCTAGCAAACCTAAACATTTTTGGAAACAAGACACCCAGGGGAATTCAGGATGGGGTGACTCGAATGTCTCCCACCAGGTTCTCTTACCGAGAATCCGTTGCAAACCTAAAAAATAGGGGGAAAAAATGCTTTTTCCTCATATTTCTTTGGTGGAAAGTTCTGGAATCTGCATGGATCAACAAATTTCCACCCACCCCGCGTCCCCCAAAGTCTTATGAGAAAAATGGTACCTCACTTGCCTGGGTCTGCCTAGTGCCTGCGACAGGAAACGGCGCAAAACTCAACATGGTCGCACCTCAATTTCGCAGTGAAAACTGCCCTTTTTTTGGCAAAGTGCCTACCTGTAGTTTTTGAACCCTAGCTCTGCCTGCACTTAGGGAAACCTAGCAAACCTATACATTTTTTGAAAAGTAGACACCCAGGAGAAATTAGGATATGGTGACTCGACTGCCTCCCACCAGGTTCTGTTACCGAGAATCCCTTGCAAACCTAAAAAATTGAGGGAAAAAAATGCATTTTCCTCACATTTCTGTGGGGGAAAGTTCTGGAATTTGCGTGGATCAAAATGCCACCCACCCCGCGTTCCCCAAAGTCTTATGAGAAAAATGGTACCTCACTTGCCTGGGTCTGCCTAGTGCCTGCGTCAGGAAACGGCGCAAAACGCAACGTGGTCGCACCTCAATTTCACTGTGAAAACTGGCCCTTTCTTGGCAAAGTACCTACCTGTAGTTTTTGAACCCTAGCTCTGCCGGCACCTATGGAAACCTAGCAAACCTATACATTTTTGAAAACTAGAAACCCAGGGAAAATCAGGATGGGGTAACTTGACTGCCTCCCACCAGGTTCTGTTACCCAGAATTCCTTGCAAACCTAAAAAATTGGGGGGAAAAACACATTTTCCTCATATTTCTGTGGTGAAAAGTTCTGGAATCTGCGTGGATCAACAAATTTCCACCCACCGCGCGTTCCCCAAAGTCTTATGATAAAAATGGAACCTCACTTGCCTAGGTCTGCCTAGTGCCTGCGACAGGAAACGGTGCAAAATGCAACGTGGTCGCACCTCTATTCCACTCTGAAAACTGGCCCTTTTTTATCAAAGTGCCTACCTGTAGTTTTTGAACCCTAGGTCTGCCGGCACCTAGGGAAACCTAGCAAACCTATACATTTTTAAAAACTAGACACCCAGGGGAATTCAGGATGGGGTGACTTGACTGCCTCCCACCAGGTTCTGTTACCCAGAATTCCTTGCAAACCTAAACAATTGGGAAAAAAACCGCATTTTCCTCACATTTCTGTGGTGGAAAGTTCTGGAATCTGCATGGATCAACAAATTTCCACCCACCCCGCGTTCCCCAAAGTCTTATGAGAAAAAGGGTACCTCACTTGCCTGGGTCTGCCTAGTGCCTGCGACAGGAAATGGCGCAAAACTCAACATGGTCGCACCTCAATTTCGCAGTGAAAACTGGCACTTTTTTGGCAAAGTGCCTACCTGTAGTTTTTGAACCCTAGCTCTGCCGGCACCTAGGGAAACCTAGCAAACCTATACATTTTTGAAAAGTAGACACCCAGGGGAAATTAGGATAGGGTGACTCGACTGCCTCCCACCAGGTTCTGTTACTGAGAATCCCTTGCAAACCTAAACAATTGGGAAAAAAACTCATTTTCCTTACATTTCTGTGATGGAAAGTTCTGGAATCTGCGTGGTTCAACAAATTTCCACCCACCCCGTGTTCCCCACAGTCTTATGAGAAAAATGGTACCTCACTTGCCTGGGTCTGCCTAGTGCCTGCGACAGGAAACGGTGCAAAACGCAACGTGGTCGCACCTCAATTTCACTGTGAAAACTGGCCCTTTTTTGGCAAAGTGCCAACCTGTAGTTTTTGAACACTAGCTCTGCCGGCACCTAGGGAAACCTAGCAAACCTATACATTTTTGAAAACTAGACACACAGGGAAATTCAGGATGGGGTGACTGGACTGCCTCCCACCAGGTTCTATTACCCAGAATCCCTTACAAACCTATAAAATTGAGTAAAAAACGCATTTTCCTCACATTTCTGTGGTGGAAAGTTCTGGAATCTGTGTGGATCAACAAAATTCCACCCACCCCGCGTTCCCCAAAGTCTTATGAGAAAAATGGTACCTCACTTGCCTGGGTCTGCCTAGTGCCTGCGACAGGAAACGGTGCAAAACGCAACATGGTCGCACCTCAATTTCACTGTGAAAACTGGCCCTTTCTTGGCAAAGTGCCTACCTGTAGTTTTTGGACCCTAGCTCTGCCGGCACCTATGGAAAACTAGCAAACCTATACATTTTTGAAAACTAGACCCAGGGAAATTCAGGATGGGGTGACTTGACTGCCTCCCACCAGGTACTGTTACCCTGAATTCCTTGCAAACCTAAACAATTGGGAAAAAAACGCATTTTCCTCACATTTCTGTGGTGGAAAGCTCTGGAATCTGCGTTGATCAACAAATTGCCATCCACCCCGTGTTCCCCAAAGTCTTATGAGAAAAATGGTACCTCACTTGCCTGGGTCTGCCTAGTGCCTGCGACAGGAAACGGTGCAAAACGCAACGTGGTCGCACCTCAATTTCACTGTGAAAACGGGCCCTTTTTTGTCAAAGTGCCTACCTGTAGTTTTTTAACCCTAGGTCTGCCGGCACCTAGGGAAACCTAGCAAACCTATACATTTTTAAAAACTAGACACCCAGGGGAATTCAGGATGGGGTGACTTGACTGCCTCCCACCAGGTTCTGTTACTGAGAATCCCTTGCAAACCTAAACAATTGGGAAAAAAATTCATTGTCTTTACATTTCTGTGATGGAAAGTTCTGGAATCTGCGTGGTTCAGAAAATTTCCACCCACCCCGTGTTCCCCACAGTCTTATGAGAAAAATGGTACCTCACTTGCCTGGGTCTGCCTAGTGCCTGCGACAGGAAACGGTCCAAAACGCAATGTGGTCGCACCTCAATTTCACTGTGAAAACTGGCCCTTTTTTGGCAAAGTGCCAACCTATAGTTTTTGAACACTAGCTCTGCCGGCACCTATGGAAACCTAGCAAACCTATACAATTTTGAAAACTAGACACACAGGGAAATTCAGGATGGGGTGACTGGACTGCCTCCCACCAGGTTCTATTACCCAGAATCCCTTACAAACCTAAAAAATTGGGTAAAAAATGCATTTTCCTTACATTTCTGTGGTGGAAAGTTCTGGAATCTGTGTGGATCAACAAAATTCCACCCACCCCGCGTTCCCCAAAGTCTTATGAGAAAAATGGTACCTCACTTGCCTGGGTCTGCCTAGTGCCTGCGACTGGAAACGGTGCAAAACGCAACGTGGTCGCACCTCAATTTCACAGTGAAAACTGGCCCTTTTTTGCCAAAGTGCCTACCTGTAGTTTTTTAACCTTAGCTCTGCTGGCACCTAGGGAAACCTAGCAAACCTAAACATTTTTGGAAACAAGACACCCAGGGGAATTCAGGATGGGGTGACTCGAATGTCTCCCACCAGGTTCTCTTACCGAGAATCCGTTGCAAACCTAAAAAATAGGGGGAAAAAATGCTTTTTCCTCATATTTCTTTGGTGGAAAGTTCTGGAATCTGCATGGATCAACAAATTTCCACCCACCCCGCGTCCCCCAAAGTCTTATGAGAAAAATGGTACCTCACTTGCCTGGGTCTGCCTAGTGCCTGCGACAGGAAACGGCGCAAAACTCAACATGGTCGCACCTCAATTTCGCAGTGAAAACTGGCCTTTTTTTGGCAAAGTGCCTACCTGTAGTTTTTGAACCCTAGCTCTGCCTGCACTTAGGGAAACCTAGCAAACCTATACATTTTTTGAAAAGTAGACACAATCAGGAGAAATTAGGATATGGTGACTCGACTGCCTCCCACCAGGTTCTGTTACCGAGAATCCCTTGCAAACCTAAAAAATTGAGGGGAAAAAATGCATTTTCCTCACATTTCTGTGGGGGAAAGTTCTGGAATTTGCGTGGATCAAAATGCCACCCACCCCGCGTTCCCCAAAGTCTTATGAGAAAAATGGTACCTCACTTGCCTGGGTCTGCCTAGTGCCTGCGTCAGGAAACGGCGCAAAACGCAACGTGGTCGCACCTCAATTTCACTGTCAAAACTGGCCCTTTCTTGGCAAAGTACCTACCTGTAGTTTATGAACCCTAGCTCTGCCGGCACCTATGGAAACCTAGCAAACCTATAAATTTTTGAAAACTAGAAACCCAGGGAAAATCAGGATGGGGTAACTTGACTGCCTCCCACCAGGTTCTGTTACCCAGAATTCCTTGCAAACCTAAAAAATTGGGGGGAAAAACGCATTTTCCTCATATTTCTGTGGTGAAAAGTTCTGGAATCTGCGTGGATCAACAAATTTCCACCCACCGCGCGTTCCCCAAAGTCTTATGATAAAAATGGAACCTCACTTGCCTAGGTCTGCCTAGTGCCTGCGACAGGAAATGGTGCAAAATGCAACGTGGTCGCACCTCTATTCCACTCTGAAAACTGGCCCTTTTTTATCAAAGTGCCTACCTGTAGTTTTTGAACCCTAGGTCTGCCGGCACCTAGGGAAACCTAGCAAACCTATACATTTTTAAAAACTAGACACCCAGGGGAATTCAGGATGGGGTGACTTGACTGCCTCCCACCAGGTTCTGTTACCCAGAATTCCTTGCAAACCTAAACAATTGGGAAAAAAACCGCATTTTCCTCACATTTCTGTGGTGGAAAGTTCTGGAATCTGCATGGATCAACAAATTTCCACCCACCCCGCGTTCCCCAAAGTCTTATGAGAAAAAGGGTACCTCACTTGCCTGGGTCTGCCTAGTGCCTGCGACAGGAAATGGCGCAAAACTCAACATGGTCGCACCTCAATTTCGCAGTGAAAACTGGCACTTTTTTGGCAAAGTGCCTACCTGTAGTTTTTGAACCCTAGCTCTGCCGGCACCTAGGGAAACCTAGCAAACCTATACATTTTTGAAAAGTAGACACCCAGGGGAAATTAGGATAGGGTGACTCGACTGCCTCCCACCAGGTTCTGTTACTGAGAATCCCTTGCAAACCTAAACAATTGGGAAAAAAACTCATTTTCCTTACATTTCTGTGATGGAAAGTTCTGGAATCTGCGTGGTTCAACAAATTTCCACCCACCCCGTGTTCCCCACAGTCTTATGAGAAAAATGGTACCTCACTTGCCTGGGTCTGCCTAGTGCCTGCGACAGGAAACGGTGCAAAACGCAACGTGGTCGCACCTCAATTTCACTGTGAAAACTGGCCCGTTTTTGGCAAAGTGCCAACCTATAGTTTTTGAACACTAGCTCTGCCGGCACCTATGGAAACCTAGCAAACCTATACATTTTTGAAAACTAGACACACAGGGAAATTCAGGATGGGGTGACTGGACTGCCTCCCACCAGGTTCTATTACCCAGAATCCCTTACAAACCTAAAAAATTGGGTAAAAAATGCATTTTCCTTACATTTCTGTGGTGGAAAGTTCTGGAATCTGTGTGGATCAACAAAATTCCACCCACCCCGCGTTCCCCAAAGTCTTATGAGAAAAATGGTACCTCACTTGCCTGGGTCTGCCTAGTGCCTGCGTCAGGAAACGCCGCAAAACGCAACGTGGTCGCACCTCAATTTCACTGTGAAAACTGGCCCTTTCTTGGCAAAGTGCCTACCTGTAGTTTTTGAACACTAGCTCTGCCGGCACCTATGGAAAACTAGCAAACCTATACATTTTTGAAAACTAGACCCAGGGAAATTCAGGATGGGGTGACTTGACTGCCTCCCACCAGGTACTATTACCCTGAATTCCTTGCAAACCTAAACAATTGGGGAAAAAACGCATTTTCCTCACATTTCTGTGGTGGAAAGCTCTGGAATCTGCGTTGATCAACAAATTGCCATCCACCCCGTGTTCCCCAAAGTCTTATGAGAAAAATGGTACCTCACTTGCCTGGGTCTGCCTAGTGCCTGCGACAGGAAACGGTGCAAAACGCAACGTGGTTGCACCTCAATTTCACTGTGAAAACTGGCCCTTTTTTGTCACAGTGCCTACCTGTAGTTTTTTAACCCTAGGTCTGCCGGCACCTAGGGAAACCTAGCAAACCTATAAATTTTTAAAAACTAGACACCCAGGGGAATTCAGGATGGGGTGACTTGACTGCCTCCCACCAGGTTCTGTTACTGAGAATCCCTTGCAAACCTAAACAATTGGGAAAAAAACTCATTTTCTTTACATTTCTGTGGTGGGAAGTTCTGGAATCTGTGTGGATCAACAAAATTCCACCCACCCCGCGTTCCCCAAAGTCTTATGAGAAAAATGGTACCTCACTTGCCTGGGTCTGCCTAGTGCCTGCGACTGGAAACGGTGCAAAACGCAACATGGTCGCACCTCAATTTCACAGTGAAAACTGGCCCTTTTTTGCCAAAGTGCCTACCTGTAGTTTTTTAACCCTAGCTCTGCTGGCACCTAGGGAAACCTAGCAAACCTAAACATTTTTGGAAACAAGACACCCAGGGGAATTCAGGATGGGGTGACTCGAATGTCTCCCACCAGGTTCTCTTACCGAGAATCCGTTGCAAACCTAAAAAATAGGTGGAAAAAATGCTTTTTCCTCATATTTCTTTGGTGGAAAGTTCTGGAATCTGCATGGATCAACAAATTTCCACCCACCCCGCGTCCCCCAAAGTCTTATGAGAAAAATGGTACCTCACTTGCCTGGGTCTGCCTAGTGCCTGCGACAGGAAATGCCGCAAAACTCAACGTGGTCGCACCTCAATTTCGCAGTGAAAACTGGCCTTTTTTTGTCAAAGTGCCTACCTGTAGTTTTTTAACCCTAGGTCTGCCGGCACCTAGGGAAACCTAGCAAACCTATACATTTTTAAAAACTAGACACCCAGGGGAATTCAGGATGGGGTGACTTGACTGCCTCCCACCAGGTTCTGTTACTGAGAATCCCTTACAAACCTAAAAAATTGGGTAAAAAATGCATTTTCCTTACATTTCTGTGGTGGAAAGTTCTGGAATCTGTGTGGATCAACAAAATTCCACCCACCCCGCGTTTCCCAAAGTCTTATGAGAAAAATGGTACCTCACTTGCCTGGGTCTGCCTAGTGCCTGCGACTGGAAACGGTGCAAAACGCAACGTGGTCGCACCTCAATTTCACAGTGAAAACTGGCCCTTTTTTGCCAAAGTGCCTACCTGTAGTTTTTTAACCCTAGCTCTGCTGGCACCTAGGGAAACCTAGCAAACCTAAACATTTTTGGAAACAAGACACCCAGGGGAATTCAGGATGGGGTGACTCGAATGTCTCCCACCAGGTTCTCTTACCGAGAATCCGTTGCAAACCTAAAAAATAGGGGGAAAAAATGCTTTTTCCTCATATTTCTTTGGTGGAAAGTTCTGGAATCTGCATGGATCAACAAATTTCCACCCACCCCGCGTCCCCCAAAGTCTTATGAGAAAAATGGTACCTCACTTGCCTGGGTCTGCCTAGTGCCTGCGACAGGAAACGGCGCAAAACTCAACGTGGTCGCACCTCAATTTCGCAGTGAAAACTGGCCTTTTTTTGGCAAAGTGCCTACCTGTAGTTTTTGAACGCTAGCTCTGCCGGCACTTAGGGAAACCTAGCAAACCTATACATTTTTTGAAAAGTAGACACCCAGGAGAAATTAGGATATGGTGACTCGACTGCCTCCCACCAGGTTCTGTTACCGAGAATCCCTTGCAAACCTAAAAAATTGAGGGGAAAAAATGCATTTTCCTCACATTTCTGTGGGGGAAAGTTCTGGAATTTGCGTGGATCAAAATGCCACCCACCCCGTGTTCCCCAAAGTCTTATGAGAAAAATGGTACCTCACTTGCCTGGGTCTGCCTAGTGCCTGCGTCAGGAAATGGCGCAAAACGCAACGTGGTCGCACCTCAATTTCACTGTGAAAACTGGCCCTTTCTTGGCAAAGTACCTACCTGTAGTTTTTGAACCCTAGCTCTGCCGGCACCTATGGAAACCTAGCAAACCTATACATTTTTGAAAACTAGAAACCCAGGGAAAATCAGGATGGGGTAACTTGACTGCCTCCCACCAGGTTCTGTTACCCAGAATTCCTTGCAAACCTAAAAAATTGGGTGGAAAAACGCATTTTCCTCATATTTCTGTGGTGAAAAGTTCTGGAATCTGCGTGGATCAACAAATTTCCACCCACCGCGCGTTCCCCAAAGTCTTATGATAAAAATGGAACCTCACTTGCCTGGGTCTGCCTAGTGCCTGCGACAGGAAACGGTGCAAAACGCAACGTGGTCGCACCTCAATTCCACTGTGAAAACTGGCCCTTTTTTATCAAAGTGCCTACCTGTAGTTTTTGAACCCTAGGTCTGCCGGCACCTAGGGAAACCTAGCAAACCTATACATTTTTAAAAACTAGACACCCAGGGGAATTCAGGATGGGGTGACTTGACTGCCTCCCACCAGGTTCTGTTACCCAGAATTCCTTGCAAACCTAAACAATTGGGAAAAAAACGCATTTTCCTCACATTTCTGTGGTGGAAAGTTCTGGAATCTGCATGGATCAACAAATTTCCACCCACCCCGCGTTCCCCAAAGTCTTATGAGAAAAAGGGTACCTCACTTGCCTGGGTCTGCCTAGTGCCTGCGACAGGAAATGGCGCAAAACTCAACATGGTTGCACCTCAATTTCGCAGTGAAAACTGGCACTGTTTTGGCAAAGTGCCTACCTGTAGTTTTTGAACCCTAGCTCTGCCGGCACCTAGGGAAACCTAGCAAACCTATACATTTTTGAAAGCTAGACACGCAGGGGAATTCAGGATGGGGTGACTTGACTGCCTCCCATCAGGTTCTGTTACCCAGAATTCCTTGCAAACCTAAAATATTGGGGGAAAAAATGCATTTTCCTCACATTTCTGTGGGGGAAAGTTCTGGAATCTGCGTGGATCAAAATGCCACCCACCCCGCGTTCCCCAAAGTCTTATGAGAAAAATGGTACCTCACTTGCCTGGGTCTGCCTAGTGCCTGCGTCAGGAAACGCCGCAAAACGCAACGTGGTCGCACCTCAATTTCACTGTGAAAACTGGCCCTTTCTTGGCAAAGTGCCTACCTGTAGTTTTTGAACCCTAGCTCTGCCGGCACCTATGGAAAACTAGCAAACCTATACATTTTTGAAAACTAGACCCAGGGAAATTCAGGATGGGGTGACTTGACTGCCTCCCACCAGGTACTGTTACCCTGAATTCCTTGCAAACCTAAACAATTGGGAAAAAAACGCATTTTCCTCACATTTCTGTGGTGGAAAGCTCTGGAATCTGCGTTGATCAACAAATTGCCATCCACCCCGTGTTCCCCAAAGTCTTATGAGAAAAATGGTACCTCACTTGCCTGGGTCTGCCTAGTGCCTGCGACAGGAAATGGCGCAAAACGCAACGTGGTCGCACCTCAATTTCGCAGTGAAAACTGGCCCTTTTTGGCAAAGTGCCTACCTGTAGTTTTTTAACACTAGCTCTGCCGGCACCTAGGGAAACCTAGCAAACCTATACATTTTTGAAAACTAGACACGCAGGGGAATTCAGGATGGGGTGACTTGACTGCCTCCCATCAGGTTCTGTTACCCAGAATTCCTTGCAAACCTAAAATATTGGGGTAAAAAATGCATTTTCCTCACATTTCTGTGGGGGAAAGTTCTGGAATCTGCGTGGATCAAAATGCCACCCACCCCGCGTTCCCCAAAGTCTTATGAGAAAAATGGTACCTCACTTGCCTGGGTCTGCCTAGTGCCTGCGTCAGGAAACGCCGCAAAACGCAACGTGGTCGCACCTCAATTTCACTGTGAAAACTGGCCCTTTCTTGGCAAAGTGCCTACCTGTAGTTTTTGGACCCTAGCTCTGCCGGCACCTATGGAAAACCAGCAAACCTATACATTTTTGAAAACTAGACCCAGGGAAATTCAGGATGGGGTGACTTGACTGCCTCCCACCAGGTACTGTTACCCTGAATTCCTTGCAAACCTAAACAATTGGGAAAAAAACGCATTTTCCTCACATTTCTGTGGTGGAAAGCTCTGGAATCTGCGTTGATCAACAAATTGCCATCCACCCCGTGTTCCCCAAAGTCTTATGAGAAAAATGGTACCTCACTTGCCTGGGTCTGCCTAGTGCCTGCGACAGGAAACGGTGCAAAACGCAACGTGGTCGCACCTCATTTTCACTGTGAAAACTGGCCCTTTTTTGTCAAAGTGCCTACCTGTAGTTTTTTAACCCTAGGTCTGCCGGCACCTAGGGAAACCTAGCAAACCTATACATTTTTAAAAACTAGACACCCAGGGGAATTCAGGATGGGGTGACTTGACTGCCTCCCACCAGGTTCTGTTACTGAGAATCCCTTGCAAACCTAAACAATTGGGAAAAAAACTCATTTTCTTTACATTTCTGTGATGGAAAGTTCTGGAATCTGCGTGGTTCAGCAAATTTCCACCCACCCCGTGTTCCCCACAGTCTTATGAGAAAAATGGTACCTCACTTGCCTGGGTCTGCCTAGTGCCTGCGACAGGAAACGGTCCAAAACGCAACGTGGTCGCACCTCAATTTCACTGTGAAAACTGGCCCGTTTTTGGCAAAGTGCCAACCTATAGTTTTTGAACACTAGCTCTGCCGGCACCTATGGAAACCTAGCAAACCTATACATTTTTGAAAACTAGACACACAGGGAAATTCAGGATGGGGTGACTGGACTGCCTCCCACCAGGTTCTATTACCCAGAATCCCTTACAAACCTATAAATTGGGTAAAAAATGCATTTTCCTTACATTTCTGTGGTGGAAAGTTCTGGAATCTGTGTGGATCAACAAAATTCCACCCACCCCGCGTTCCCCAAAGTCTTATGAGAAAAATGGTACCTCACTTGCCTGGGTCTGCCTAGTGCCTGCGTCAGGAAACGCCGCAAAACGCAACGTGGTCGCACCTCAATTTCACTGTGAAAATTGGCCCTTTCTTGGCAAAGTGCCTACCTGTAGTTTTTTAACCCTAGCTCTGCCGGCACCTATGGAAAACTAGCAAACCTATACATTTTTGAAAACTAGACCCAGGGAAATTCAGGATGGGGTGACTTGACTGCCTCCCACCAGGTACTGTTACCCTGAATTCCTTGCAAACCTAAACAATTGGGAAAAAAACGCATTTTCCTCACATTTCTGTGGTGGAAAGCTCTGGAATCTGCGTTGATCAACAAATTGCCATCCACCCCGTGTTCCCCAAAGTCTTATGAGAAAAATGGTACCTCACTTGCCTGGGTCTGCCTAGTGCCTGCGACAGGAAATGGCGCAAAACGCAACGTGGTCGCACCTCAATTTCGCAGTGAAAACTGGCCCTTTTTGGCAAAGTGCCTACCTGTAGTTTTTTAACACTAGCTCTGCCGGCACCTAGGGAAACCTAGCAAACCTATACATTTTTGAAAACTAGACACGCAGGGGAATTCAGGATGGGGTGACTTGACTGCCTCCCATCAGGTTCTGTTACCCAGAATTCCTTGCAAACCTAAAATATTGGGGGAAAAAATGCATTTTCCTCACATTTCTGTGGGGGAAAGTTCTGGAATCTGCGTGGATCAAAATGCCACCCACCCCGCGTTCCCCAAAGTCTTATGAGAAAAATGGTACCTCACTTGCCTGGGTCTGCCTAGTGCCTGCGTCAGGAAACGCCGCAAAACGCAACGTGGTCGCACCTCAATTTCACTGTGAAAACTGGCCCTTTCTTGGCAAAATGCCTACCTGTAGTTTTTGGACCCTAGCTCTGCCGGCACCTATGGAAAACCAGCAAACCTATACATTTTTGAAAACTAGACCCAGGGAAATTCAGGATGGGGTGACTTGACTGCCTCCCACCAGGTACTGTTACCCTGAATTCCTTGCAAACCTAAACAATTGGGAAAAAAACGCATTTTCCTCACATTTCTGTGGTGGATAGCTCTGGAATCTGCGTTGATCAACAAATTGCCATCCACCCCGTGTTCCCCAAAGTCTTATGAGAAAAATGGTACCTCACTTGCCTGGGTCTGCCTAGTGCCTGCGACAGGAAACGGTGCAAAACGCAACTTGGTCGCACCTCAATTTCACTGTGAAAACTGGCCCTTTCTTGGCAAAGTGCCTACCTGTAGTTTTTGAACCCTAGCTCTGCCGGCACCTGTGGAAAACTAGCAAACCTATACATTTTTGAAAACTAGACCCAGGGAAATTCAGGATGGGGTGACTTGACTGCCTCCCACCAGGTACTGTTACCCTGAATTCCTTGCAAACCTAAACAATTGGGAAAAAAACTCATTTTCTTTACATTTCTGTGATGGAAAGTTCTGGAATCTGCGTGGTTCAGCAAATTTCCACCCACCCCGTGTTCCCCACAGTCTTATGAGAAAAATGGTACCTCACTTGCCTGGGTCTGCCTAGTGCCTGCGACAGGAAACGGTCCAAAACGCAACGTGGTCGCACCTCAATTTTACTGTGAAAACGGGCCCGTTTTTGGCAAAGTGCCAACCTATAGTTTTTGAACACTAGCTCTGCCGGCACCTATGGAAACCTAGCAAACCTATACATTTTTGAAAACTAGACACACAGGGAAATTCAGGATGGGGTGACTGGACTGCCTCCCACCAGGTTCTATTACCCAGAATCCCTTACAAACCTAAAAAATTGGGTAAAAAATGCATTTTCCTTACATTTCTGTGGTGGAAAGTTCTGGAATCTGTGTGGATCAACAAAATTCCACCCACCCCGCGTTCCCCAAAGTCTTATGAGAAAAATGGTACCTCACTTGCCTGGGTCTGCCTAGTGCCTGCGACTGGAAACGGTGCAAAACGCAACGTGGTCGCACCTCAATTTCACAGTGAAAACTGGCCCTTTTTTGCCAAAGTGCCTACCTGTAGTTTTTTAACCCTAGCTCTGCTGGCACCTAGGGAAACCTAGCAAACCTAAACATTTTTGGAAACAAGACACCCAGGGGAATTCAGGATGGGGTGACTCGAATGTCTCCCACCAGGTTCTCTTACCGAGAATCCGTTGCAAACCTAAAAAATAGGGGGAAAAAATGCTTTTTCCTCATATTTTTTGGGTGGAAAGTTCTGGAATCTGCATGGATCAACAAATTTCCACCCACCCCGCGTCCCCCAAAGTCTTATGAGAAAAATGGTACCTCACTTGCCTGGGTCTGCCTAGTGCCTGCGACAGGAAACGGCGCAAAACTCAACGTGGTCGCACCTCAATTTCGCAGTGAAAACTGGCCTGTTTTTGGCAAAGTGCCTACCTGTAGTTTTTGAACCCTAGCTCTGCCGGCACTTAGGGAAACCTAGCAAACCTATACATTTTTTGAAAAGTAGACACCCAGGAGAAATTAGGATATGGTGACTCGACTGCCTCCCACCAGGTTCTGTTACCGAGAATCCCTTGCAAACCTAAAAAATTGAGGGGAAAAAATGCATTTTCCTCACATTTCTGTGGGGGAAAGTTCTGGAATTTGCGTGGATCAAAATGCCACCCACCCCGCGTTCCCCAAAGTCTTATGAGAAAAATGGTACCTCACTTGCCTGGGTCTGCCTAGTGCCTGCGTCAGGAAACGGCGCAAAACGCAACATGGTCGCACCTCAATTTCACTGTGAAAACTGGCCCTTTCTTGGCAAAGTACCTACCTGTAGTTTTTTAACCCTAGGTCTGCCGGCACCTAGGGAAACCTAGCAAACCTATACATTTTTAAAAACTAGACACCCAGGGGAATTCCGGATGGGGTGACTTGACTGCCTCTCACCAGGTTCTGTTACCCAGAATTCCTTGCAAACCTAAACAATTGGGAAAAAAACCGCATTTTCCTCACATTTCTGTGGTGGAAAGTTCTGGAATCTGCATGGATCAACAAATTTCCACCCACCCCGCGTTCCCCAAAGTCTTATGAGAAAAAGGGTACCTCACTTGCCTGGGTCTGCCTAGTGCCTGCGACAGGAAATGGCACAAAACTCAACATGGTCGCACCTCAATTTCGCAGTGAAAACTGGAACTTTTTTTGGCAAAGTGCCTACCTGTAGTTTTTGAACCCTAGCTCTGCCGGCACCTAGGGAAACCTAGCAAACCTATACATTTTTGAAAAGTAGACACCCAGGGGAAATTAGGATAGGGTGACTCGACTGCCTCCCACCAGGTTCTGTTACTGAGAATCCCTTGCAAACCTGAACAATTGGGAAAAAACTCATTTTCCTTACATTTCTGTGATGGAAAGTTCTGGAATCTGCGTGGTTCAACAAATTTCCACCCACCCCGTGTTCCCCACAGTCTTATGAGAAAAATGGTACCTCACTTGCCTGGGTCTGCCTAGTGCCTGCGACAGGAAACGGTGCAAAACGCAACATGGTCGCACCTCAATTTCACTGTGAAAACTGGCCCTTTTTTGGCAAAGTGCCAACCTGTAGTTTTTGAACACTAGCTCTGCCGGCACCTAGGGAAACCTAGCAAACCTATACATTTTTGAAAACTAGACACACAGGGAAATTCAGGATGGGGTGACTGGACTGCCTCCCACCAGGTTCTATTACCCAGAATCCCTTACAAACCTATAAAATTGAGTAAAAAACGCATTTTCCTCACATTTCTGTGGTGGAAAGTTCTGGAATCTGTGTGGATCAACAAAATTCCACCCACCCCGCGTTCCCCAAAGTCTTATGAGAAAAATGGTACCTCACTTGCCTGGGTCTGCCTAGTGCCTGCGACAGGAAACGGTGCAAAACGCAACATGGTCGCACCTCAATTTCACTGTGAAAACTGGCCCTTTCTTGGCAAAGTGCCTACCTGTAGTTTTTGAACCCTAGCTCTGCCGGCACCTATGGAAAACTAGCAAACCTATACATTTTTGAAAACTAGACCCAGGGAAATTCAGGATGGGGTGACTTGACTGCCTCCCACCAGGTACTGTTACCCTGAATTCCTTGCAAACCTAAACAATTGGGAAAAAAATGCATTTTCCTCACATTTCTGTGGTGGAAAGCTCTGGAATCTGCATTGATCAACAAATTGCCATCCACCCCGTGTTCCCCAAAGTCTTATGAGAAAAATGGTACCTCACTTGCCTGGGTCTGCCTAGTGCCTGCGACAGAAAATGGCGCAAAACGCAACGTGGTCGCACCTCAATTTCGCAGTGAAAACTGGCCCTTTTTGGCAAAGTGCCTACCTGTAGTTTTTTAACACTAGCTCTGCCGGCACCTAGGGAAACCTAGCAAACCTATACATTTTTGAAAACTAGACACGCAGGGGAATTCAGGATGGGGTGACTTGACTGCCTCCCATCAGGTTCTGTTACCCAGAATTCCTTGCAAACCTAAAATATTGGGGGAACAAATGCATTTTCCTCACATTTCTGTGGGGGAAAGTTCTGGAATCTGCGTGGATCAAAATGCCACCCACCCCGCGTTCCCCAAAGTCTTATGAGAAAAATGGTACCTCACTTGCCTGGGTCTGCCTAGTGCCTGCGTCAGGAAACGCCGCAAAATGCAACATGGTCGCACCTCAATTTCACTGTAAAAACTGGCCCTTTCTTGGCAAAGTGCCTACCTGTAGTTTTTTAACCCTAGCTCTGCCGGCACCTATGGAAAACTAGCAAACCTATACATTTTTGAAAACTAGACCCAGGGAAATTCAGGATGGGGTGACTTGACTGCCTCCCACCAGGTACTGTTACCCTGAATTCCTTGCAAACCTAAACAATTGGGAAAAAAACGCATTTTCCTCACATTTCTGTGGTGGAAAGCTCTGGAATCTGCGTTGATCAACAAATTGTCATCCACCCCGTGTTCCCCAAAGTCTTATGAGAAAAATGGTACCTCACTTGCCTGGGTCTGCCTAGTGCCTGTGACAGGAAATGGCGCAAAACGCAACGTGGTCGCACCTCAATTTCGCAGTGAAAACTGGCCCTTTTAGGCAAAGTGCCTACCTGTAGTTTTTTAACACTAGCTCTGCCGGCACCTAGGGAAACCTAGCAAACCTATAAATTTTTGAAAACTAGACACGCAGGGGAATTCAGGATGGGGTGACTTGACTGCCTCCCATCAGGTTCTGTTACCCAGAATTCCTTGCAAACCTAAAATATTGGGGGGAAAAATGCATTTTCCTCACATTTCTGTGGGGGAAAGTTCTGGAATCTGCGTGGATCAAAATGCCACCCACCCCGCGTTCCCCAAAGTCTTATGAGAAAAATGGTACCTCACTTGCCTGGGTCTGCCTAGTGCCTGCGTCAGGAAACGCCGCAAAAGCAACGTGGTCGCACCTCAATTTCACTGTGAAAACTGGCCCTTTCTTGGCAAAGTGCCTACCTGTAGTTTTTGGACCCTAGCTCTGCCGGCACCTATGGAAAACTAGCAAACCTATACATTTTTGAAAACTAGACCCAGGGAAATTCAGGATGGGGTGACTTGACTGCCTCCCACCAGGTACTGTTACCCTGAATTCCTTGCAAACCTAAACAATTGGGAAAAAAATGAATTTTCCTCACATTTCTGTGGTGGAAAGCTCTGGAATCTGCATTGATCAACAAATTGCCATCCACCCCGTGTTCCCCAAAGTCTTATGAGAAAAATGGTACCTCACTTGCCTGGGTCTGCCTAGTGCCTGCGACAGGAAACGGTGCAAAACGCAACGTGGTCGCACCTCAATTTCACTGTGAAAACTGGTCCTTTTTTGTCAAAGTGCCTACCTGTAGTTTTTTAACCCTAGGTCTGCCGGCACCTAGGGAAACCTAGCAAACCTATACATTTTTAAAAACTAGACACCCAGGGGAATTCAGGATGGGGTGACTTGACTGCCTCCCACCAGGTTCTGTTACTGAGAATCCCTTGCAAACCTAAACAATTGGGAAAAAAACTCATTTTCCTTACATTTCTGTGATGGAAAGTTCTGGAATCTGCGTGGTTCAGCAAATTTCCACCCACCCCGTGTTCCCCACAGTCTTATGAGAAAAATGGTACCTCACTTGCCTGGGTCTGCCTAGTGCCTGCAACAGGAAACGGTCCAAAACGCAACGTGGTCGCACCTCAATTTCACTGTGAAAACTGGCCCTTTTTTGGCAAAGTGCCAACCTATAGTTTTTGAACACTAGCTCTGCCGGCACCTATGGAAACCTAGCAAACCTATACATTTTTGAAAACTAGACACACAGGGAAATTCAGGAGGGGGTGACTGGACTGCCTCCCACCAGGTTCTATTACCCAGAATCCCTTACAAACCTAAAAAATTGGGTAAAAAATGCATTTTCCTTACATTTCTGTGGTGGAAAGTTCTGGAATCTGTGTGGATCAACAAAATTCCACCCACCCCGCGTTCCCCAAAGTCTTATGAGAAAAATGGTACCACACTTGCCTGGGTCTGCCTAGTGCCTGCGACTGGAAACGGTGCAAAACGCAACGTGGTCGCACCTCAATTTCACAGTGAAAACTGGCCCTTTTTTGCCAAAGTGCCTACCTGTAGTTTTTTAACCCTAGCTCTGCTGGCACCTAGGGAAACCTAGCAAACCTAAACATTTTTGGAAACAAGACACCCAGGGGAATTCAGGATGGGGTGACTCGAATGTCTCCCACCAGGTTCTCTTACTGAGAATCCGTTGCAAACCTAAAAAATAGGGGGAAAAAATGCTTTTTCCTCATATTTCTTTGGTGGAAAGTTCTGGAATCTGCATGGATCAACAAATTTCCACCCACCCCGCGTCCCCCAAAGTCTTATGAGAAAAATGGTACCTCACTTGCCTGGGTCTGCCTAGTGCCTGCGACAGGAAACGGCGCAAAACTCAACGTGGTCGCACCTCAATTTCGCAGTGAAAACTGGCCTTTTTTTGGCAAAGTGCCTACCTGTAGTTTTTGAACCCTAGCTCTGCCGGCACTTAGGGAAACCTAGCAAACCTATAAATTTTTTGAAAAGTAGACACAGAGGAGAAATTAGGATATGGTGACTCGACTGCCTCCCACCAGGTTCTGTTACCGAGAATCCCTTGCAAACCTAAAAAATTGAGGGGAAAAAATGTATTTTCCTCACATTTCTGTGGGGGAAAGTTCTGGAATCTGCGTGGATCAAAATGCCACCCACCCCGCGTTCCCCAAAGTCTTATGAGAAAAATGGTACCTCACTTGCCTGGGTCTGCCTAGTGCCTGCGTCAGGAAACGGCGCAAAACTCAACGTGGTCGCACCTCAATTTCGCAGTGAAAACTGGCACTTTTTTGGCAAAGTGCCTACCTGTAGTTTTTTAACCCTAGCTCTGCCGGCACTTAGGGAAACCTAGCAAACCTATACATTTTTTGAAAAGTAGACACCTAGGGGAAATTAGGATAGGGTGACTCGACTGCCTCCCACCAGGTTCTGTTACCGAGAATCCCTTGCAAACCTAAACAATTGGGGGAAAAAACGCATTTTCCTCACATTTCTGTGGTGGAAAGCTCTGGAATCTGTGTTGATCAACAAATTGCCATCCACCCCGTGTTCCCCAAAGTCTTATGAGAAAAATGGTACCTCACTTGCCTGGGTCTGCCTAGTGCCTGCGACAGGAAACGGCGCAAAACGCAACGTGGTCGCACCTCAATTTCGCAGTGAAAACTGGCCCTTTTTGGCAAAGTGCCTACCTGTAGTTTTTTAACACTAGCTCTGCCGGCACCTAGGGAAACCTAGCAAACCTATACATTTTTGAAAACTAGACACGCAGGGGAATTCAGGATGGGGTGACTTGACTGGCTCCCATCAGGTTCTGTTACCCAGAATTCCTTGCAAACCTAAAATATTGGGGGAAAAAATGCATTTTCCTCACATTTCTGTGAGGGAAAGTTCAGGAATCTGCATGGATCAAAATGCCACCCACCCCGCGTTCCCCAAAGTCTTATGAGAAAAATGGTACCTCACTTGCCTGGGTCTGCCTAGTGCCTGCGTCAGGAAACGCCGCAAAACGCATTGTGGTCGCACCTCAATTTCACTGTGAAAACTGGCCCTTTCTTGGCAAAGTGCCTACCTGTAGTTTTTGAACACTAGCTCTGCCGGCACCTATGGAAAACTAGCAAACCTATACATTTTTGAAAACTAGACCCAGGGAAATTCAGGATGGGGTGACTTGACTGCCTCCCACCAGGTACTGTTACCCTGAATTCCTTGCAAACCTAAACAATTGGGGAAAAACACATTTTCCTCACATTTCTGTGGTGGAAAGCTCTGGAATCTGCGTTGATCAACAAATTGCCATCCACCCCGTGTTCCCCAAAGTCTTATGAGAAAAATGGTACCTCACTTGCCTGGGTCTGCCTAGTGCCTGCGACAGGAAACGGTGCAAAACGCAACGTGGTCGCACCTCAATTTCACTGTGAAAACTGGCCCTTTTTTGTCAAAGTGCCTACCTGTAGTTTTTTAACCCTAGGTCTGCCGGCACCTAGGGAAACCTAGCAAACCTATACATTTTTAAAAACTAACACCCAGGGGAATTCAGGATGGGGTGACTTGACTGCCTCCCACCAGGTTCTGTTACTGAGAATCCCTTGCAAACCTAAACAATTGGGAAAAAAACTCATTTTCTTTACATTTCTGTGATGGAAAGTTCTGGAATCTGCGTGGTTCAGCAAATTTCCACCCACCCCGTGTTCCCCACAGTCTTATGAGAAAAATGGTACCTCACTTGCCTGGGTCTGCCTAGTGCCTGCGACAGGAAACGGTCCAAAACGCAACGTGGTCGCACCTCAATTTCACTGTGAAAACTGGCCCTTTTTTGGCAAAGTGCCAACCTATAGTTTTTGAACACTAGCTCTGCCGGCACCTATGGAAACCTAGCAAACCTATACATTTTTGAAAACTAGACACACAGGGAAATTCAGGATGGGGTGACTGGACTGCCTCCCACCAGGTTCTATTACCCAGAATCCCTTACAAACCTAAAAAATTGGGTAAAAAATGCATTTTCCTTACATTTCTGTGGTGGAAAGTTCTGGAATCTGTGTGGATCAACAAAATTCCACCCACCCCGCGTTCCCCAAAATCTTATGAGAAAAATGGTACCTCACTTGCCTGGGTCTGCCTAGTGCCTGCGACTGGAAACGGTGCAAAACGCAACGTGGTCGCACCTCGATTTCACAGTGAAAACTGGCCCTTTTTTGCCAAAGTGCCTACCTGTAGTTTTTTAACCCTAGCTCTGCTGGCACCTAGGGAAACCTAGCAAACCTAAACATTTTTGGAAACAAGACACCCAGGGGAATTCAGGATGGGGTGACTCGAATGTCTCCCACCAGGTTCTCTTACCGAGAATCCGTTGCAAACCTAAAAAATAGGGGGAAAAAATGCTTTTTCCTCATATTTCTTTGGTGGAAAGTTCTGGAATCTGCATGGGTCAACAAATTTCCACCCACCCCGCGTCCCCCAAAGTCTTATGAGAAAAATGGTACCTCACTTGCCTGGGTCTGCCTAGTGCCTGCGACAGGAAACGGCGCAAAACTCAACGTGGTCGCACCTCAATTTCGCAGTGAAAACTGGCCTTTTTTTGGCAAAGTGCCTACCTGTAGTTTTTGAACCCTAGCTCTGCCGGCACTTAGGGAAACCTAGCAAACCTATACATTTTTTGAAAAGTGGACACCCAGGAGAAATTAGGATATGGTGACTCGACTGCCTCCCACCAGGTTCTGTTACCGAGAATCCCTTGCAAACCTAAAAAATTGAGGGGAAAAAATGCATTTTCCTCACATTTCTGTGGGGGAAAGTTCTGGAATTTGCGTGGATCAAAATGCCACCCACCCCGCGTTCCCCAAAGTCTTATGAGAAAAATGGTACCTCACTTGCCTGGGTCTGCCTAGTGCCTGCGTCAGGAAATGGCGCAAAACGCAACGTGGTCGCACCTCAATTTCACTGTGAAAACTGGCCCTTTCTTGGCAAAGTACCTACCTGTAGTTTTTGAACCCTAGCTCTGCCGGCACCTATGGAAACCTATACATTTTTGAAAACAAGACACCCAGGGGAATTCAGGATGGGGTGACTCGAATGTCTCCCACCAGGTTCTCTTACCTCACTTGCCTGGGTCTGCCTAGTGCCTGCGTCAGGAAATGGCGCAAAACGCAACGTGGTCGCACCTCAATTTCACTGTGAAAACTGGCCCTTTCTTGGCAAAGTACCTACCTGTAGTTTTTGAACCCTAGCTCTGCCGGCACCTATGGAAACCTAGCAAACCTATACATTTTTGAAAACTAGAAACCCAGGGAAAATCAGGATGGGGTAACTTGACTGCCTCCCACCAGGTTCTGTTACCCAGAATTCCTTGCAAACCTAAAATATTGGGGGAAAAAATGCATTTTCCTCACATTTCTGTGGGGGAAAGTTCTGGAATCTGCGTGGATCAACAAATTGCCATCCACCCCGCGTTCCCCAAAGTCTTATGAGAAAAATGGTACCTCACTTGCCTGGGTCTGCCTAGTGCCTGCGACAGGAAATGGAGCAAAACGCAACGTGGTCGCACCTCAATTTCGCAGTGAAAACTGGCCCTTTTTGGCAAAGTGCCTACCTGTAGTTTTTTAACACTAGCTCTGCCGGCACCTAGTGAAACCTAGCAAACCTATACATTTTTGAAAACTAGACACGCAGGGGAATTCAGGATGGGGTGACTTGACTGCCTCCCATCAGGTTCTGTTACCCAGAATTCCTTGCAAACCTAAAATTTTGGGGGAAAAAATGCATTTTCCTCACATTTCTGTGGGGGAAAGTTCTGGAATCTGCGTGGATCAAAATGCCACCCACCCCGCGTTCCCCAAAGTCTTATGAGAAAAATGGTACCTCACTTGCCTGGGTCTTCCTAGTGCCTGCGCCAGGAAACGCCGCAAAACGCAATGTGGTCGCACCTCAATTTCACTGTGAAAACTGGCCCTTTCTTGGCAAAGTGCCTACCTGTAGTTTTTGGACCCTAGCTCTGCCGGCACCTATGGAAAACTAGCAAACCTATACATTTTTGAAAACTAGACCCAGGGAAATTCAGGATGGGGTGACTTGACTGCCTCCCGCCAGGTACTGTTACCCTGAATTCCTTGCAAACCTAAACAATTGGGAAAAAAACGCATTTTCCTCACATTTCTGTGGTGGAAAGCTCTGGAATCTGCGTTGATCAACAAATTGCCATCCACCCCGTGTTCCCCAAAGTCTTATGAGAAAAATGGTACCTCACTTGCGTGGGTCTGCCTAGTGCCTGCGACTGGAAACGGTGCAAAACGCAACGTGGTCGCACCTCAATTTCACAGTGAAAACTGGCCCTTTTTTGCCAAAGTGCCTACCTGTAGTTTTTTAACCCTAGCTCTGCTGGCACCTAGGGAAACCTAGCAAACCTAAACATTTTTGGAAACAAGACACCCAGGGGAATTCAGGATGGGGTGACTCGAATGTCTCCCACCAGGTTCTCTTACCGAGAATCCGTTGCAAACCTAAAAAATAGGGGGAAAAAATGCTTTTTCCTCATATTTCTTTGGTGGAAAGTTCTGGAATCTGCATGGATCAACAAATTTCCACCCACCCCGCGTCCCCCAAAGTCTTATGAGAAAAATGGTACCTCACTTGCCTGGGTCTGCCTAGTGCCTGCGACAGAAAACGGCGCAAAACTGAACGTGGTCGCACCTCAATTTCGCAGTGAAAACTGGCCTTTTTTGGCAAAGTGCCTACCTGTAGTTTTTGAACCCTAGCTCTGCCGGCACTTAGGGAAACCTAGCAAACCTATACATTTTTTGAAAAGTAGACACCCAGGAGAAATTAGGATATGGTGACTCGACTGCCTCCCACCAGGTTCTGTTACCGAGAATCCCTTGCAAACCCAAAAAATTGAGGGGAAAAAATGCATTTTCCTCACATTTCTGTGGGGGAAAGTTCTGGAATTTGCGTGGATCAAAATGCCACCCACCCCGCGTTCCCCAAAGTCTTATGAGAAAAATGGTACCTCACTTGCCTGGGTCTGCCTAGTGCCTGCGTCAGGAAACGGCGCAAAACGCAACGTGGTCGCACCTCAATTTCACTGTGAAAACTGGCCCTTTCTTGGCAAAGTACCTACCTGTAGTTTTTGAACCCTAGCTCTGCCGGCACCTATGGAAACCTAGCAAACCTATACATTTTTGAAAACTAGAAACCCAGGGAAAATCAGGATGGGGTAACTTGACTACCTCCCACCAGGTTCTGTTACCCAGAATTCCTTGCAAACCTAAAAAATTGTGGGGGAAAACGCATTTTCCTCATATTTCTGTGGTGAAAAGTTCTGGAATCTGCGTGGATCAACAAATTTCCACCCACCGCGCGTTCCCCAAAGTCTTATGATAAAAATGGAACCTTACTTGCCTGGGTCTGCCTAGTGCCTGCGACAGGAAACGGTGCAAAACGCAACGTGGTCGCACCTCAATTCCACTGTGAAAACTGGCCCTTTTTTATCAAAGTGCCTACCTGTAGTTTTTGAACCCTAGGTCTGCCAGCACCTAGGGAAACCTAGCAAACCTATACATTTTTAAAAACTAGACACCCAGGGGAATTCAGGATGGGGTGACTTGACTGCCTCCCACCAGGTTCTGTTACCCAGAATTCCTTGCAAACCTAAACAATTGGGGAAAAAAACGCATTTTCCTCACATTTCTGTGTTGGAAAGTTCTGGAATCTGCATGGATCAACAAATTTCCACCCACCCTGCGTTCCCCAAAGTCTTATGAGAAAAAGGGTACCTCACTTGCCTGGGTCTGCCTAGTGCCTGCGACAGGAAATGGCGCAAAACTCAACATGGTCGCACCTCAATTTCGCAGTGAAAACTGGCACTTTTTTGGCAAAGTGCCTACCTGTAGTTTTTGAACCCTAGCTCTGCCGGCACCTAGGGAAACCTAGCAAACCTATACATTTTTGAAAAGTAGACACCCAGGGGAAATTAGGATAGGGTGACTCGACTGCCTCCCACCAGGTTCTGTTACTGAGAATCCCTTGCAAACCTAAACAATTGGGAAAAAACTCATTTTCCTTACATTTCTGTGATGGAAAGTTCTGGAATCTGCGTGGTTCAACAAATTTCCACCCATCCCGTGTTCCCCACAGTCTTATGAGAAAAATGGTACCTCACTTGCCTGGGTCTGCCTAGTGCCTGCGACAGGAAACGGTGCAAAACGCAACGTGGTCGCACCTCAATTTCACTGTGAAAACTGGCCCTTTTTTGGCAAAGTGCCAACCTGTAGTTTTTGAACACTAGCTCTGCCGGCACCTAGGGAAACCTAGCAAACCTATACA
Organism: Lissotriton helveticus; assembly: GCF_964261635.1. Taxonomy (NCBI): domain Eukaryota; kingdom Metazoa; phylum Chordata; class Amphibia; order Caudata; family Salamandridae; genus Lissotriton; species Lissotriton helveticus. Next base: position 1,188,018,496 of record NC_136067.1, read on the forward strand.
TTTTTGAAAACTAGACACACAGGGAAATTCAGGATGGGGTGACTGGACTGCCTCCCACCAGGTTCTATTACCCAGAATCCCTTACAAACCTATAAAATTGAGTAAAAAACGCATTATCCTCACATTTCTGTGGTGGAAAGTTCTGGAATCTGTGTGGATCAACAAAATTCCACCCACCCCGCGTTCCCCAAAGTTTTATGAGAAAAATGGTACCTCACTTGCCTGGGTCTGCCTAGTGCCTGCGACAGGAAACGGTGCAAAACGCAACATGGTCGCACCTCAATTTCACTGTGAAAACTGGCCCTTTCTTGGCAAAGTGCCTACCTGTAGTTTTTTAACCCTAGCTCTGCCGGCACCTATGGAAAACTAGGAACCTATACATTTTTGAAAACTAGACCCAGGGAAATTCAGGATGGGGTGACTTGACTGCCTCCCACCAGGTACTGTTACCCTGAATTCCTTGCAAACCTAAACAATTGGGGAAAAAACAAATTTTCCTCACATTTCTGTGGTGGAAAGCTCTGGAATCTGCATTGATCAACAAATTGCCATCCACCCCGTGTTCCCCAAAGTCTTATGAGAAAAATGGTACCTCACTTGCCTGGGTCTGCCTAGTGGCTGCGACAGGAAATGGCGCAAAACGCAACGTGGTCGCACCTCAATTTCGCAGTGAAAACTGGCCCTTTTTGGCAAAGTGCCTACCTGTAGTTTTTTAACACTAGCTCTGCCGGCACCTAGGGAAACCTAGCAAACCTATACATTTTTGAAAACTAGACACGCAGGGGAATTCAGGATGGGGTGACTTGACTGCCTCCCATCAGGTTCTGTTACCCAGAATTCCTTGCAAACCTAAAATATTGGGGGAAATAATGCATTTTCCTCACATTTCTGTGGGGGAAAGTTCTGGAATCTGCGTGGATCAAAATGCCACCCACCCCGCGTTCCCCAAAGTGTTATGAGAAAAATGGTACCTCACTTGCCTGGGTCTGCCTAGTGCCTGCGTCAGGAAACGCCGCAAAACGCAACATGGTCGACCTCAATTTCACTGTGAAAACTGGCCCTTTCTTGGCAAAGTGCCTACCTGTAGTTTTTGAACCCTAGCTCTGCCGGCACCTATGGAAAACTAGCAAACCTATACATTTTTGAAAACTAGACCCAGGGAAATTCAGGATGGGGTGACTTGACTGCCTCCCACCAGGTACTGTTACCCTGAATTCCTTGCAAACCTAAACAATTGGGAAAAAAACGCATTTTCCTCACATTTCTGTGGTGGAAAGCTCTGGAATCTGCGTTGATCAACAAATTGCCATCCACCCCGTGTTCCCCAAAGTCATATGAGAAAAATGGTACCTCACTTGCCTGGGTCTGCCTAGTGCCTGCGACAGGAAACGGTGCAAAACGCAACGTGGTCGCACCTCAATTTCACTGTGAAAACTGGCCCTTTTTTGTCAAAGTGCCTACCTGTAGTTTTTTAACCCTAGGTCTGCCGGCACCTAGGGAAACCTAGCAAACCTATACATTTTTAAAAACTAGACACCCAGGGGAATTCAGGATGGGGTGACTTGACTGCCTCCCACCAGGTTCTGTTACTGAGAATCCCTTGCAAACCTAAACAATTGGGAAAAAAACTCATTTTCTTTACATTTCTGTGATGGAAAGTTCTGGAATCTGCGTGGTTCAGCAAATTTCCACCCACCCCGTGTTCCCCACAGTCTTATGAGAAAAATGATACCTCACTTGCCTGGGTCTGCCTAGTGCCTGCGACAGGAAATGGTGCAAAACGCAACGTGGTCGCACCTCAATTTCGCAGTGAAAACTGGCCCTTTTTGGCAAAGTGCCTACCTGTAGTTTTTTAACACTAGCTCTGCCGGCACCTAGGGAAACCTAGCAAACATATACATTTTTGAAAACTAGATACGCAGGGGAATTCAGGATGGGGTGACTTGACTGCCTCCCATCAGGTTCTGTTACCCAGAATTCCTTGCAAACCTAAAATATTGGGGGAAAAAATGCATTTTCCTCACATTTCTGTGGGGGAAAGTTCTGGAATCTGCGTGGATCAAAATGCCACCCACCCCGCGTTCCCCAAAGTCTTATGAGAAAAATGGTACCTCACTTGCCTGGGTCTGCCTAGTGCCTGCGTCAGGAAACGCCGCAAAACGCAACGTGGTCGACCTCAATTTCACTGTGAAAACTGGCCCTTTCTTGGCAAAGTGCCTACCTGTAGTTTTTGAACCCTAGCTCTGCCGTCACCTATGGAAAACTAGCAAACCTATACATTTTTGAAAACTAGACCCAGGGAAATTCAGGATGGGGTGACTTGACTGCCTCCCACCAGGTACTGTTACCCTGAATTCCTTGCAAACCTAAACAATTGGGAAAAAAACGCATTTTCCTCACATTTCTGTGGTGGAAAGCTCTGGAATCTGCGTTGATCAACAAATTGCCATCCACCCCGTGTTCCCCAAAGTCATATGAGAAAAATGGTACCTCACTTGCCTGGGTCTGCCTAGTGCCTGCGACAGGAAACGGTGCAAAACGCAACGTGGTCGCACCTCAATTTCACTGTGAAAACTGGCCCTTTTTTGTCAAAGTGCCTACCTGTAGTTTTTTAACCCTAGGTCTGCCGGCACCTAGGGAAACCTAGCAAACCTATACATTTTTAAAAACTAGACACCCAGGGGAAATTAGGATAGGGTGACTCGACTGCCTCCCACCAGGTTCTGTTACTGAGAATCCCTTGCAAACCTAAACAATTGGGAAAAAAACTCATTTTCCTTACATTTCTGTGATGGAAAGTTCTGGAATCTGCGTGGTTCAGCAAATTTCCACCCACCCCGTGTTCCCCACAGTCTTATGAGAAAAATGGTACCTCACTTGCCTGGGTCTGCCTAGTGCCTGCGACAGGAAAAGGTCCAAAACGCAATGTGGTCGCACCTCAATTTCACTGTGAAAACTGGCCCTTTTTTGGCAAAGTGCCAACCTATAGTTTTTGAACACTAGCTCTGCCGGCACCTATGGAAACCTGGCAAACCTATACATTTTTGAAAACTAGACACACAGGGAAATTCAGGATGGGGTGACTGGACTGCCTCCCACCATGTTCTATTACCCAGAATCCCTTACAAACCTAAAAAATTGGGTAAAAAATGCATTTTCCTTACATTTCTGTGGTGGAAAGTTCTGGAATCTGTGTGGATCAACAAAATTCCACCCACCCCGCGTTCCCCAAAGTCTTATGAGAAAAATGGTACCTCACTTGCCTGGGTCTGCCTAGTGCCTGCGACTGGAAACGGTGCAAAACGCAACGTGGTCGCACCTCAATTTCACAGTGAAAACTGGCTCTTTTTTGCCAAAGTGCCTACCTGTAGTTTTTGAACCCTAGCTCTGCCGGCACTTAGGGAAACCTAGCAAACCTATACATTTTTTGAAAAGTAGACACCCAGGAGAAATTAGGATATGGTGACTCGACTGCCTCCCACCAGGTTCTGTTACCGAGAATCCCTTGCAAACCTAAAAAATTGAGGGGAAAAAATGCATTTTCCTCACATTTCTGTGGGGGAAAGTTCTGGAATCTGCGTGGATCAAAATGCCACCCACCCCGCGTTCCCCAAAGTCTTATGAGAAAAATGGTACCTCACTTGCCTGGGTCTGCCTAGTGCCTGCGTCAGGAAACGGCGCAAAACGCAACGTGGTCGCACCTCAATTTCACTGTGAAAACTGGCCCTTTCTTGGCAAAGTACCTACCTGTAGTTTTTGAACCCTAGCTCTGCCGGCACCTATGGAAACCTAGCAAACCTATACATTTTTGAAAACTAGAAACCCAGGGAAAATCAGGATGGGGTAACTTGACTGCCTCCCACCAGGTTCTGTTACCCAGAATTCCTTGCAAACCTAAAAAATTGGGGGGGAAAACGCATTTTCCTCATATTTCTGTGGTGAAAAGTTCTGGAATCCGCGTGGATCAACAAATTTCCACCCACCGCGCGTTCCCCAAAGTCTTATGATAAAAATGGAACCTCACTTGCCTGGGTCTGCCTAGTGCCTGCGACAGGAAACGGTGCAAAACGCAACGTGGTCGCACCTCAATTTCACTGTGAAAACTGGCCCTTTTTTGGCAAAGTGCCAACCTGTAGTTTTTGAACACTAGCTCTGCCGGCACCTAGGGAAACCTAGCAAACCTATACATTTTTGAAAACTAGACACACAGGGAAATTCAGGATGGGGTGACTGGACTGCCTCCCACCAGGTTCTATTACCCAGAATCCCTTACAAACCTAAAAAATTGAGTAAAAAATGCATTTTCCTCACATTTCTGTGGTGGAAAGTTCTGGAATCTGTGTGGATCAACAAAATTCCACCCACCCCGCGTTCCCCAAAGTCTTATGAGAAAAATGGTACCTCACTTGCCTGGGTCTGCCTAGTGCCTGCGACGGGAAACGGTGCAAAACGCAACGTGGTTGCACCTCAATTTCACAGTGAAAACTGGCCCTTTTTTGTCAAAGTGCCTACCTGTAGTTTTTTAACCCTAGCTCTGCTGGCACCTAGGGAAACCTAGCAAACCTAAACATTTTTGGAAACAAGACACCCAGGGGAATTGAGGATAGGGTGACTCGACTGTCTCCCACCAGGTTCTGTTACCGAGAATCTGTTGCAAACCTAAAAAATAGGGGAAAAAAACGCTTTTTCCTCATATTTCTCTGGTGGAAAGTTCTGGAATCTGCATGGATCAACAAATTTCCACCCACCCCGCGTTTCCCAAAGTCTTATGAGAAAATTGGTACCTCACTTGCCTGGGTCTGCCTAGTGCCTGCGACAGGAAACGGCGCAAAACTCAACATGGTCGCACCTCAATTTCGCAGTGAAAACTGGCACTTTTATGGCAAAGTGCCTACCTGTAGTTTTTTAACCCTAGCTCTGCCGGCACTTAGGGAAACCTAGCAAACCTATACATTTTTTGAAAAGTAGACACCTAGGGGAAATTAGGATAGGGTGACTCGACTGCCTCCCACCAGGTTCTGTTACCGAGAATCCCTTGCAAACCTAAACAATTGGGAAAAAAAACTCATTTTTCTCACATTTCTGTGATGGAAAGTTCTGGAATCTGCGTGGTTCAGCAAATTTCCACCCACCCCGTGTACCCCACAGTCTTATGAGAAAAATGGTACCTCACTTGCCTGGGTCTGCCTAGTGCCTGCGACAGGAAACGGTGTAAAACGCAACGTGGTCGCACATCAATATCACTGTGTAAACTGGCCCTTTTTTGTCAAAGTGCCTACCTGTAGTTTTTGAACCCTAGCTCTGCCGGCACCTAGGGAAACCTAGCAAACCTATACATTTTTAAAAACTAGACACCCAGGGAAATTCAGGATGGGGTGACTTGACTGCCTCCCACCAGGTACTGTTACCCTGAATTCCTTGCAAACCTAAACAATTGGGAAAAAAAACGCATTTTCCTCACATTTCTGTGGTGGAAAGCTCTGGAATCTGCGTTGATCAACAAATTGCCATTTACCCCGTGTTCCCCAAAGTCTTATGAGAAAAATGGTACCTCACTTGCCTGGGTCTGCCTAGTGCCTGCGACAGGAAACGGCGCAAAACGCAACGTGGTCGCACCTCAATTTCGCAGTGAAAACTGGCCCTTTTTGGCAAAGTGCCTACCTGTAGTTTTTTAACACTAGCTCTGCCGGCACCTAGGGAAACCTAGCAAACCTATACATTTTTGAAAACTAGACACGCAGGGGAATTCAGGATGGGGTGACTTGACTGCCTCCCATCAGGTTCTGTTACCCAGAATTCCTTGCAAACCTAAAATATTGGGGGAACAAATGCATTTTCCTCACATTTCTGTGGGGGAAAGTTCTGGAATCTGTGTGGATCAAAATGCCACCCACCCCGCGTTCCCCAAAGTCTTATGAGAAAAATGGTACCTCACTTGCCTGGGTCTGCCTAGTGCCTGCATCAGGAAACGCCGCAAAATGCAACATGGTCGCACCTCAATTTCACTGTGAAAACTGGCCCTTTCTTGGCAAAGTGCCTACCTGTAGTTTTTTAACCCTAGCTCTGCCGGCACCTATGGAAAACTAGCAAACCTATACATTTTTGAAAACTAGACCCAGGGAAATTCAGGATGGGGTGACTTGACTGCCTCCCACCAGGTACTGTTACCCTGAATTCCTTGCAAACCTAAACAATTGGGAAAAAAACACATTTTCCTCACATTTCTGTGGTGGAAAGCTCTGGAATCTGCGTTGATCAACAAATTGTCATCCACCCCGTGTTCCCCAAAGTCTTATGAGAAAAATGGTACCTCACTTGCCTGGGTCTGCCTAGTGCCTGCGACAGGAAATGGGGCAAAACGCAACGTGGTCGCACCTCAATTTCGCAGTGAAAACTGGCCCTTTTTGGCAAAGTGCCTACCTGTAGTTTTTTAACACTAGCTCTGCCGGCACCTAGGGAAACCTAGCAAACCTATACATTTTTGAAAACTAGACACGCAGGGGAATTCAGGATGGGGTGACTTGACTGCCTCCCATCAGGTTCTGTTACCCAGAATTCCTTGCAAACCTAAAATATTGGGGGAAAAAATGCATTTTCCTCACATTTCTGTGGGGGTAAGTTCTGGAATCTGCGTGGATCAAAATGCCACCCACCCCGCGTTCCCCAAAGTCTTATGAGAAAAATGGTACCTCACTTGCCTGGGTCTGCCTAGTGCCTGCGACAGGAAACGGTGCAAAACGCAACATGGTCGCACCTCAATTTCACTGTGAAAACTGGCCCTTTTTTGTCAAAGTGCCTACCTGTAGTTTTTTAACCCTAGGTCTGCCGGCACCTAGGGAAACCTAGCAAACCTATACATTTTTAAAAACTAGACACCCAGGGGAATTCAGGATGGGGTGACTTGACTGCCTCCCACCAGGTTCTGTTACTGAGAATCCCTTGCAAACCTAAACAATTGGGAAAAAAACTCATTTTCTTTACATTTCTCTGATGGAAAGTTCTGGAATCTGCGTGGTTCAGCAAATTTCCACCCACCCCGTGTTCCCCACAGTCTTATGAGAAAAATGGTACCTCACTTGCCTGGGTCTGCCTAGTGCCTGCGACAGGAAACGGTCCAAAACGCAACGTGGTCGCACCTCAATTTCACTGTGAAAACTGGCCCTTTTTTGGCAAAGTGCCTACCTGTAGTTTTTTAACCCTAGCTCTGCTGGCACCTAGGGAAACCTAGCAAACCTAAACATTTTTGGAAACAAGACACCCAGGGGAATTCAGGATGGGGTGACTGGACTGCCTCCCACCAGGTTCTATTACCCAGAATCCCTTACAAACCTAAAAAATTGGGTACAAAATGCATTTTCCTTACATTTCTGTGGTGGAAAGTTCTGGAATCTGTGTGGATCAACAAAATTCCACCCACCCCGCGTTCCCCAAAGTCTTATGAGAAAAATGGTACCACACTTGCCTGGGTCTGCCTAGTGCCTGCGACTGGAAACGGTGCAAAACGCAACGTGGTCGCACCTCAATTTCACAGTGAAAACTGGCCCTTTTTTGCCAAAGTGCCTACCTGTAGTTTTTTAACCCTAGCTCTGCTGGCACCTAGGGAAACCTAGCAAACCTAAACATTTCTGGAAACAAGACACCCAGGGGAATTCAGGATGGGGTGACTCGAATGTCTCCCACCAGGTTCTCTTACCGAGAATCCGTTGCAAACCTAAAAAATAGGGGGAAAAAATGCTTTTTCCTCATATTTCTTTGGTGGAAAGTTCTGGAATCTGCATGGATCAACAAATTTCCACCCACCCCGCGTCCCCCAAAGTCTTATGAGAAAAATGGTACCTCACTTGCCTGGGTCTGCCTAGTGCCTGCGACAGGAAACGGCGCAAAACTCAATGTGGTCGCACCTCAATTTCGCAGTGAAAACTGGCCTTTTTTTGGCAAAGTGCCTACCTGTAGTTTTTGAACCCTAGCTCTGCCGGCACTTAGGGAAACCTAGCAAACCTATACATGTTTTTGAAAAGTAGACACCCAGGAGAAATTAGGATATGGTGACTCGACTGCCTCCCACCAGGTTCTGTTACCGAGAATCCCTTGCAAACCTAAAAAATTGAGGGGAAAAAATGTGTTTTACTCACATTTCTGTGGGGGAAAGTTCTGGAATCTGCGTGGATCAAAATGCCACCCACCCCGCGTTCCCCAAAGTCTTATGAGAAAAATGGTACCTCATTTGCCTGGGTCTGCCTAGTGCCTGCGTCAGGAAACGGCGCAAAACTCAACGTGGTCGCACCTCAATTTCGCAGTGAAAACTGGCACTTTTTTGGCAAAGTGCCTACCTGTAGTTTTTTAACCCTAGCTCTGCCGGCACTTAGGGAAACCTAGCAAACCTATAGATTTTTTGAAAAGTAGACACCTAGGGGAAATTAGGATAGGGTGACTCGACTGCCTCCCACCAGGTTCTGTTACCGAGAATCCCTTGCAAACCTAAACAATTGGGGGAAAAAACGCATTTTCCTCACATTTCTGTGGTGGAAAGCTCTGGAATCTGCGTTGATCAACAAATTGCCATCCACCCCGTGTTCCCCAAAGTCTTATGAGAAAAATGGTACCTCACTTGCCTGGGTCTGCCTAGTGCCTGCGACAGGAAACGGCGCAAAACGCAACGTGGTCGCACCTCAATTTCGCAGTGAAAACTGGCCGTTTTTGGCAAAGTGCCTACCTGTAGTTTTTTAACACTAGCTCTGCCGGCACCTAGGGAAACCTAGCAAACCTATACATTTTTGAAAACTAGACACGCAGGGGAATTCAGGATGGGGTGACTTGACTGGCTCCCATCAGGTTCTGTTACCCAGAATTCCTTGCAAACCTAAAATATTGGGGGAAAAAATGCATTTTCCTCACATTTCTGTGGGGGAAAGTTCTGGAATCTGCATGGATCAAAATGCCACCCACCCCGCGTTCCCCAAAGTCTTATGAGAAAAATGGTACCTCACTTGCCTGGGTCTGCCTAGTGCCTGCGTCAGGAAACGCCGCAAAACGCAACGTGGTCGCACCTCAATTTCACTGTGAAAACTGGCCCTTTCTTGGCAAAGTACCTACCTGTAGTTTTTTAACCCTAGCTCTGCCGGCACCTATGGAAACCTAGCAAACCTATACATTTTTGAAAACTAGAAACCCAGGGAAAATCAGGATGGGGTAACTTGACTGCCTCCCACCAGGTTCTGTTACCCAGAATTCCTTGCAAACCTAAAAAATTGGGGGGAAAAACGCATTTTCCTCATATTTCTGTGGTGAAAAGTTCTGGAATCTGCGTGGATCAAATTAATTTCCACCCACCGCGCGTTCCCCAAAGTCTTATGATAAAAATGGAACCTCACTTGCCTGGGTCTGCCTAGTGCCTGCGACAGGAAACGGTGCAAAATGCAACGTGGTCGCACCTCTATTCCACTGTGAAAACTGGCCCTTTTTTATCAAAGTGCCTACCTGTAGTTTTTGAACCCTAGGTCTGCCGGCACCTAGGGAAACCTAGCAAACCTATACATTTTTAAAAACTAGACACCCAGGGGAATTCAGGATGGGGTGACTTGACTGCCTCCCACCAGGTTCTGTTACCCAGAATTCCTTGCAAACCTAAACAATTGGGAAAAAAACCGCATTTTCCTCACATTTCTGTGGTGGAAAGTTCTGGAATCTGCATGGATCAACAAATTTCCACCCACCCCGCGTTCCCCAAAGTCTTATGAGAAAAAGGGTACCTCACTTGCCTGGGTCTGCCTAGTGCCTGCGACAGGAAATGGCGCAAAACTCAACATGGTCGCACCTCAATTTCGCAGTGAAAACTGGCACTTTTTTGGCAAAGTGCCTACCTGTAGTTTTTGAACCCTAGCTCTGCCGGCACCTAGGGAAACCTAGCAAACCTATACATTTTTGAAAAGTAGACACCCAGGGGAAATTAGGATAGGGTGACTAGACTGCCTCCCACCAGGTTCTGTTACTGAGAATCCCTTGCAAACCTAAACAATTGGGAAAAAAACTCATTTTCCTTACATTTCTGTGATGGAAAGTTCTGGAATCTGCGTGGTTCAACAAATTTCCACCCACCCCGTGTTCCCCACAGTCTTATGAGAAAAATGGTACCTCACTTGCCTGGGTCTGCCTAGTGCCTGCGACAGGAAACGGTGCAAAACGCAACGTGGTCGCACCTCAATTTCACTGTGAAAACTGGCCCTTTTTTGGCAAAGTGCCAACCTGTAGTTTTTGAACACTAGCTCTGCCGGCACCTAGGGAAACCTAGCAAACCTATACATTTTTGAAAACTAGACACACAGGGAAATTCAGGATGGGGTGACTGGACTGCCTCCCACCAGGTTCTATTACCCAGAATCCCTTACAAACCTATAAAATTGAGTAAAAAACGCATTTTCCTCACATTTCTGTGGTGGAAAGTTCTGGAATCTGTGTGGATCAACAAAATTCCACCCACCCCGCGTTCCCCAAAGTCTTATGAGAAAAATGGTACCTCACTTGCCTGGGTCTGCCTAGTGCCTGCGACAGGAAACGGTGCAAAATGCAACATGGTCGCACCTCAATTTCACTGTGAAAACTGGCCCTTTCTTGGCAAAGTGCCTACCTGTAGTTTTTGAACCCTAGCTCTGCCGGCACCTATGGAAAACTAGCAAACCTATACATTTTTGAAAACTAGACCCAGGGAAATTCAGGATGGGGTGACTTGACTGCCTCCCACCAGGTACTGTTACCCTGAATTCCTTGCAAACCTAAACAATTGGGAAAAAAACGCATTTTCCTCACATTTCTGTGGTGGAAAGCTCTGGAATCTGCGTTGATCAACAAATTGCCATCCACCCCGTGTTCCCCAAAGTCTTATGAGAAAAATGGTACCTCACTTGCCTGGGTCTGCCTAGTGCCTGCGACAGGAAATGGCGCAAAACGCAAAATGGTCGCACCTCAATTTCGCAGTGAAAACTGGCCCTTTTTGGCAAAGTGCCTACCTGTAGTTTTTTAACACTAGCTCTGCCGGCACCTAGTGAAACCTAGCAAACCTATACATTTTTGAAAACTAGACACGCAGGGGAATTCAGGATGGGGTGACTTGACTGCCTCCCATCAGGTTCTGTTACCCAGAATTCCTTGCAAACCTAAAATATTGGGGGGAAAAATGCATTTTCCTCACATTTCTGTGGGGGAAAGTTCTGGAATCTGCGTGGATCAAAATGCCACCCACCCCGCGTTCCCCAAAGTCTTATGAGAAAAATGGTACCTCACTTGCCTGGGTCTGCCTAGTGCCTGCGTCAGGAAACGCCGCAAAACGCAACGTGGTCGCACCTCAATTTCACTGTGAAAACTGGCCCTTTCTTGGCAAAGTGCCTACCTGTAGTTTTTGGACCCTAGCTCTGCCGGCACCTATGGAAAACTAGCAAACCTATACATTTTTGAAAACTAGACCCAGGGAAATTCAGGATGGGGTGACTTGACTGCCTCCCACCAGGTACTGTTACCCTGAATTCCTTGCAAACCTAAACAATTGGGAAAAAAATGCATTTTCCTCACATTTCTGTGGTGGAAAGCTCTGGAATCTGCGTTGATCAACAAATTGCCATCCACCCCGTGTTCCCCAAAGTCTTATGAGAAAAATGGTACCTCACTTGCCTGGGTCTGCCTAGTGCCTGCGACAGGAAACGGTGCAAAACGCAACGTGGTCGCACCTCAATTTCACTGTGAAAACGGGCCCTTTTTTGTCAAAGTGCCTACCTGTAGTTTTTTAACCCTAGGTCTGCCGGCACCTAGGGAAACCTAGCAAACCTATACATTTTTAAAAACTAGACACCCAGGGAAATTCAGGATGGGGTGACTTGACTGCCTCCCACCAGGTTCTGTTACTGAGAATCCCTTGCAAACCTAAACAATTGGGAAAAAAACTCATTGTCTTTACATTTCTGTGATGGAAAGTTCTGGAATCTGCGTGGTTCAGCAAATTTCCACCCACCCCGTGTTCCCCACAGTCTTATGAGAAAAATGGTACCTCACTTGCCTGGGTCTGCCTAGTGCCTGCGACAGGAAACGGTCCAAAACGCAATGTGGTCGCACCTCAATTTCACTGTGAAAACTGGCCCTTTTTTGGCAAAGTGCCAACCTATAGTTTTTGAACACTAGCTCTGCCGGCACCTATGGAAACCTAGCAAACCTATACATTTTTGAAAACTAGACACACAGGGAAATTCAGGATGGGGTGACTGGACTGCCTCCCACCAGGTTCTATTACCCAGAATCCCTTACAAACCTAAAAAATTGGGTAAAAAATGCATTTTCCTTACATTTCTGTGGTGGAAAGTTCTGGAATCTGTGTGGATCAACAAAATTCCACCCACCCCGCGTTCCCCAAAGTCTTATGAGAAAAATGGTACCTCACTTGCCTGGGTCTGCCTAGTGCCTGTGACTGGAAACGGTGCAAAACGCAACGTGGTCGCACCTCAATTTCACAGTGAAAACTGGCCCTTTTTTGCCAAAGTGCCTACCTGTAGTTTTTTAACCTTAGCTCTGCTGGCACCTAGGGAAACCTAGCAAACCTAAACATTTTTGGAAACAAGACACCCAGGGGAATTCAGGATGGGGTGACTCGAATGTCTCCCACCAGGTTCTCTTACCGAGAATCCGTTGCAAACCTAAAAAATAGGGGGAAAAAATGCTTTTTCCTCATATTTCTTTGGTGGAAAGTTCTGGAATCTGCATGGATCAACAAATTTCCACCCACCCCGCGTCCCCCAAAGTCTTATGAGAAAAATGGTACCTCACTTGCCTGGGTCTGCCTAGTGCCTGCGACAGGAAACGGCGCAAAACTCAACATGGTCGCACCTCAATTTCGCAGTGAAAACTGCCCTTTTTTTGGCAAAGTGCCTACCTGTAGTTTTTGAACCCTAGCTCTGCCTGCACTTAGGGAAACCTAGCAAACCTATACATTTTTTGAAAAGTAGACACCCAGGAGAAATTAGGATATGGTGACTCGACTGCCTCCCACCAGGTTCTGTTACCGAGAATCCCTTGCAAACCTAAAAAATTGAGGGAAAAAAATGCATTTTCCTCACATTTCTGTGGGGGAAAGTTCTGGAATTTGCGTGGATCAAAATGCCACCCACCCCGCGTTCCCCAAAGTCTTATGAGAAAAATGGTACCTCACTTGCCTGGGTCTGCCTAGTGCCTGCGTCAGGAAACGGCGCAAAACGCAACGTGGTCGCACCTCAATTTCACTGTGAAAACTGGCCCTTTCTTGGCAAAGTACCTACCTGTAGTTTTTGAACCCTAGCTCTGCCGGCACCTATGGAAACCTAGCAAACCTATACATTTTTGAAAACTAGAAACCCAGGGAAAATCAGGATGGGGTAACTTGACTGCCTCCCACCAGGTTCTGTTACCCAGAATTCCTTGCAAACCTAAAAAATTGGGGGGAAAAACACATTTTCCTCATATTTCTGTGGTGAAAAGTTCTGGAATCTGCGTGGATCAACAAATTTCCACCCACCGCGCGTTCCCCAAAGTCTTATGATAAAAATGGAACCTCACTTGCCTAGGTCTGCCTAGTGCCTGCGACAGGAAACGGTGCAAAATGCAACGTGGTCGCACCTCTATTCCACTCTGAAAACTGGCCCTTTTTTATCAAAGTGCCTACCTGTAGTTTTTGAACCCTAGGTCTGCCGGCACCTAGGGAAACCTAGCAAACCTATACATTTTTAAAAACTAGACACCCAGGGGAATTCAGGATGGGGTGACTTGACTGCCTCCCACCAGGTTCTGTTACCCAGAATTCCTTGCAAACCTAAACAATTGGGAAAAAAACCGCATTTTCCTCACATTTCTGTGGTGGAAAGTTCTGGAATCTGCATGGATCAACAAATTTCCACCCACCCCGCGTTCCCCAAAGTCTTATGAGAAAAAGGGTACCTCACTTGCCTGGGTCTGCCTAGTGCCTGCGACAGGAAATGGCGCAAAACTCAACATGGTCGCACCTCAATTTCGCAGTGAAAACTGGCACTTTTTTGGCAAAGTGCCTACCTGTAGTTTTTGAACCCTAGCTCTGCCGGCACCTAGGGAAACCTAGCAAACCTATACATTTTTGAAAAGTAGACACCCAGGGGAAATTAGGATAGGGTGACTCGACTGCCTCCCACCAGGTTCTGTTACTGAGAATCCCTTGCAAACCTAAACAATTGGGAAAAAAACTCATTTTCCTTACATTTCTGTGATGGAAAGTTCTGGAATCTGCGTGGTTCAACAAATTTCCACCCACCCCGTGTTCCCCACAGTCTTATGAGAAAAATGGTACCTCACTTGCCTGGGTCTGCCTAGTGCCTGCGACAGGAAACGGTGCAAAACGCAACGTGGTCGCACCTCAATTTCACTGTGAAAACTGGCCCTTTTTTGGCAAAGTGCCAACCTGTAGTTTTTGAACACTAGCTCTGCCGGCACCTAGGGAAACCTAGCAAACCTATACATTTTTGAAAACTAGACACACAGGGAAATTCAGGATGGGGTGACTGGACTGCCTCCCACCAGGTTCTATTACCCAGAATCCCTTACAAACCTATAAAATTGAGTAAAAAACGCATTTTCCTCACATTTCTGTGGTGGAAAGTTCTGGAATCTGTGTGGATCAACAAAATTCCACCCACCCCGCGTTCCCCAAAGTCTTATGAGAAAAATGGTACCTCACTTGCCTGGGTCTGCCTAGTGCCTGCGACAGGAAACGGTGCAAAACGCAACATGGTCGCACCTCAATTTCACTGTGAAAACTGGCCCTTTCTTGGCAAAGTGCCTACCTGTAGTTTTTGGACCCTAGCTCTGCCGGCACCTATGGAAAACTAGCAAACCTATACATTTTTGAAAACTAGACCCAGGGAAATTCAGGATGGGGTGACTTGACTGCCTCCCACCAGGTACTGTTACCCTGAATTCCTTGCAAACCTAAACAATTGGGAAAAAAACGCATTTTCCTCACATTTCTGTGGTGGAAAGCTCTGGAATCTGCGTTGATCAACAAATTGCCATCCACCCCGTGTTCCCCAAAGTCTTATGAGAAAAATGGTACCTCACTTGCCTGGGTCTGCCTAGTGCCTGCGACAGGAAACGGTGCAAAACGCAACGTGGTCGCACCTCAATTTCACTGTGAAAACGGGCCCTTTTTTGTCAAAGTGCCTACCTGTAGTTTTTTAACCCTAGGTCTGCCGGCACCTAGGGAAACCTAGCAAACCTATACATTTTTAAAAACTAGACACCCAGGGGAATTCAGGATGGGGTGACTTGACTGCCTCCCACCAGGTTCTGTTACTGAGAATCCCTTGCAAACCTAAACAATTGGGAAAAAAATTCATTGTCTTTACATTTCTGTGATGGAAAGTTCTGGAATCTGCGTGGTTCAGAAAATTTCCACCCACCCCGTGTTCCCCACAGTCTTATGAGAAAAATGGTACCTCACTTGCCTGGGTCTGCCTAGTGCCTGCGACAGGAAACGGTCCAAAACGCAATGTGGTCGCACCTCAATTTCACTGTGAAAACTGGCCCTTTTTTGGCAAAGTGCCAACCTATAGTTTTTGAACACTAGCTCTGCCGGCACCTATGGAAACCTAGCAAACCTATACAATTTTGAAAACTAGACACACAGGGAAATTCAGGATGGGGTGACTGGACTGCCTCCCACCAGGTTCTATTACCCAGAATCCCTTACAAACCTAAAAAATTGGGTAAAAAATGCATTTTCCTTACATTTCTGTGGTGGAAAGTTCTGGAATCTGTGTGGATCAACAAAATTCCACCCACCCCGCGTTCCCCAAAGTCTTATGAGAAAAATGGTACCTCACTTGCCTGGGTCTGCCTAGTGCCTGCGACTGGAAACGGTGCAAAACGCAACGTGGTCGCACCTCAATTTCACAGTGAAAACTGGCCCTTTTTTGCCAAAGTGCCTACCTGTAGTTTTTTAACCTTAGCTCTGCTGGCACCTAGGGAAACCTAGCAAACCTAAACATTTTTGGAAACAAGACACCCAGGGGAATTCAGGATGGGGTGACTCGAATGTCTCCCACCAGGTTCTCTTACCGAGAATCCGTTGCAAACCTAAAAAATAGGGGGAAAAAATGCTTTTTCCTCATATTTCTTTGGTGGAAAGTTCTGGAATCTGCATGGATCAACAAATTTCCACCCACCCCGCGTCCCCCAAAGTCTTATGAGAAAAATGGTACCTCACTTGCCTGGGTCTGCCTAGTGCCTGCGACAGGAAACGGCGCAAAACTCAACATGGTCGCACCTCAATTTCGCAGTGAAAACTGGCCTTTTTTTGGCAAAGTGCCTACCTGTAGTTTTTGAACCCTAGCTCTGCCTGCACTTAGGGAAACCTAGCAAACCTATACATTTTTTGAAAAGTAGACACAATCAGGAGAAATTAGGATATGGTGACTCGACTGCCTCCCACCAGGTTCTGTTACCGAGAATCCCTTGCAAACCTAAAAAATTGAGGGGAAAAAATGCATTTTCCTCACATTTCTGTGGGGGAAAGTTCTGGAATTTGCGTGGATCAAAATGCCACCCACCCCGCGTTCCCCAAAGTCTTATGAGAAAAATGGTACCTCACTTGCCTGGGTCTGCCTAGTGCCTGCGTCAGGAAACGGCGCAAAACGCAACGTGGTCGCACCTCAATTTCACTGTCAAAACTGGCCCTTTCTTGGCAAAGTACCTACCTGTAGTTTATGAACCCTAGCTCTGCCGGCACCTATGGAAACCTAGCAAACCTATAAATTTTTGAAAACTAGAAACCCAGGGAAAATCAGGATGGGGTAACTTGACTGCCTCCCACCAGGTTCTGTTACCCAGAATTCCTTGCAAACCTAAAAAATTGGGGGGAAAAACGCATTTTCCTCATATTTCTGTGGTGAAAAGTTCTGGAATCTGCGTGGATCAACAAATTTCCACCCACCGCGCGTTCCCCAAAGTCTTATGATAAAAATGGAACCTCACTTGCCTAGGTCTGCCTAGTGCCTGCGACAGGAAATGGTGCAAAATGCAACGTGGTCGCACCTCTATTCCACTCTGAAAACTGGCCCTTTTTTATCAAAGTGCCTACCTGTAGTTTTTGAACCCTAGGTCTGCCGGCACCTAGGGAAACCTAGCAAACCTATACATTTTTAAAAACTAGACACCCAGGGGAATTCAGGATGGGGTGACTTGACTGCCTCCCACCAGGTTCTGTTACCCAGAATTCCTTGCAAACCTAAACAATTGGGAAAAAAACCGCATTTTCCTCACATTTCTGTGGTGGAAAGTTCTGGAATCTGCATGGATCAACAAATTTCCACCCACCCCGCGTTCCCCAAAGTCTTATGAGAAAAAGGGTACCTCACTTGCCTGGGTCTGCCTAGTGCCTGCGACAGGAAATGGCGCAAAACTCAACATGGTCGCACCTCAATTTCGCAGTGAAAACTGGCACTTTTTTGGCAAAGTGCCTACCTGTAGTTTTTGAACCCTAGCTCTGCCGGCACCTAGGGAAACCTAGCAAACCTATACATTTTTGAAAAGTAGACACCCAGGGGAAATTAGGATAGGGTGACTCGACTGCCTCCCACCAGGTTCTGTTACTGAGAATCCCTTGCAAACCTAAACAATTGGGAAAAAAACTCATTTTCCTTACATTTCTGTGATGGAAAGTTCTGGAATCTGCGTGGTTCAACAAATTTCCACCCACCCCGTGTTCCCCACAGTCTTATGAGAAAAATGGTACCTCACTTGCCTGGGTCTGCCTAGTGCCTGCGACAGGAAACGGTGCAAAACGCAACGTGGTCGCACCTCAATTTCACTGTGAAAACTGGCCCTTTTTTGGCAAAGTGCCAACCTGTAGTTTTTGAACACTAGCTCTGCCGGCACCTAGGGAAACCTAGCAAACCTATACATTTTTGAAAACTAGACACACAGGGAAATTCAGGATGGGGTGACTGGACTGCCTCCCACCAGGTTCTATTACCCAGAATCCCTTACAAACCTATAAAATTGAGTAAAAAATGCATTTTCCTCACATTTCTGTGGTGGAAAGTTCTGGAATCTGTGTGGATCAACAAAATTCCACCCACCCCGCGTTCCCCAAAGTCTTATGAGAAAAATGGTACCTCACTTGCCTGGGTCTGCCTAGTGCCTGCGACAGGAAACGGTGCAAAACGCAACATGGTCGCACCTCAATTTCACTGTGAAAACTGGCCCTTTCTTGGCAAAGTGCCTACCTGTAGTTTTTGAACCCTAGCTCTGCCGGCACCTATGGAAAACTAGCAAACCTATACATTTTTGAAAACTAGACCCAGGGAAATTCAGGATGGGGTGACTTGACTGCCTCCCACCAGGTACTGTTACCCTGAATTCCTTGCAAACCTAAACAATTGGGGAAAAAACGCATTTTCCTCACATTTCTGTGGTGGAAAGCTCTGGAATCTGCGTTGATCAACAAATTGCCATCCACCCCGTGTTCCCCAAAGTCTTATGAGAAAAATGGTACCTCACTTGCCTGGGTCTGCCTAGTGCCTGCGACAGGAAACGGTGCAAAACGCAACGTGGTCGCACCTCAATTTCACTGTGAAAACTGGCCCTTTTTTGTCAAAGTGCCTACCTGTAGTTTTTTAACCCTAGGTCTGCCGGCACCTAGGGAAACCTAGCAAACCTATACATTTTTAAAAACTAGACACCCAGGGGAATTCAGGATGGGGTGACTTGACTGCCTCCCACCAGGTTCTGTTACTGAGAATCCCTTGCAAACCTAAACAATTGGGAAAAAAACTCATTTTCTTTACATTTCTGTGATGGAAAGTTCTGGAATCTGCGTGGTTCAGCAAATTTCCACCCACCCCGTGTTCCCCACAGTCTTATGAGAAAAATGGTACCTAACTTGCCTGGGTCTGCCTAGTGCCTGCGACAGGAAACGGTCCAAAACGCAACGTGGTCGCACCTCAATTTCACTGTGAAAACTGGCCCTTTTTTGGCAAAGTGCCAACCTATAGTTTTTGAACACTAGCTCTGCCGGCACCTATGGAAACCTAGCAAACCTATACATTTTTGAAAACTAGACACACAGGGAAATTCAGGATGGGGTGACTGGACTGCCTCCCACCAGGTTCTATTACCCAGAATCCCTTACAAACCTAAAAAATTGGGTAAAAAATGCATTTTCCTTACATTTCTGTGGTGGAAAGTTCTGGAATCTGTGTGGATCAACAAAATTCCACCCACCCCGCGTTCCCCAAAGTCGTATGAGAAAAATGGTACCTCACTTGCCTGGGTCTGCCTAGTGCCTGCGACTGGAAACGGTGCAAAACACAACGTGGTCGCACCTCAATTTCACAGTGAAAACTGGCCCTTTTTTGCCAAAGTGCCTACCTGTAGTTTTTTAACCCTAGCTCTGCTGGCACCTAGGGAAACCTAGCAAACCTAAACATTTTTGGAAACAAGACACCCAGGGGAATTCAGGATGGGGTGACTCGAATGTCTCCCACCAGGTTCTCTTACCGAGAATCCGTTGCAAACCTAAAAAATAGGGGGAAAAAATGCTTTTTCCTCATATTTCTTTGGTGGAAAGTTCTGGAATCTGCATGGATCAACAAATTTCCACCCACCCCGCGTCCCCCAAAGTCTTATGAGAAAAATGGTACCTCACTTGCCTGGGTCTGCCTAGTACCTGCGACAGGAAACGGCGCAAAACTCAACGTGGTTGCACCTCAATTTCGCAGTGAAAACTGGCCTTTTTTTGGCAAAGTGCCTACCTGTAGTTTTTGAACCCTAGCTCTGCCGGCACTTAGGGAAACCTAGCAAACCTATACATTTTTTGAAAAGTAGACACCCAGGAGAAATTAGGATATGGTGACTCGACTGCCTCCCACCAGGTTCTGTTACCGAGAATCCCTTGCAAACCTAAAAAATTGAGGGGAAAAAATGCATTTTCCTCACATTTCTGTGGGGGAAAGTTCTGGAATTTGCGTGGATCAAAATGCCACCCACCCCGCGTTCCCCAAAGTCTTATGAGAAAAATGGTACCTCACTTGCCTGGGTCTGCCTAGTGCCTGCGTCAGGAAACGGCGCAAAACGCAACGTGGTCGCACCTCAATTTCACTGTGAAAACTGGCCCTTTCTTGGCAAAGTACCTACCTGTAGTTTTTTAACCCTAGCTCTGCCGGCACCTATGGAAACCTAGCAAACCTATACATTTTTGAAAACTAGAAACCCAGGGAAAATCAGGATGGGGTAACTTGACTGCCTCCCACCAGGTTCTGTTACCCAGAATTCCTTGCAAACCTAAAAAATTGGGGGGAAAAACGCATTTTCCTCATATTTCTGTGGTGAAAAGTTCTGGAATCTGCGTGGATCAAAAAATTTCCACCCACCGCGCGTTCCCCAAAGTCTTATGATAAAAATGGAACCTCACTTGCCTGGGTCTGCCTAGTGCCTGCGACAGGAAACGGTGCAAAATGCAACGTGGTCGCACCTCTATTCCACTGTGAAAACTGGCCCTTTTTTATCAAAGTGCCTACCTGTAGTTTTTGAACCCTAGGTCTGCCGGCACCTAGGGAAACCTAGCAAACCTATACATTTTTAAAAACTAGACACCCAGGGGAATTCAGGATGGGGTGACTTGACTGCCTCCCACCAGGTTCTGTTACCCAGAATTCCTTGCAAACCTAAACAATTGGGAAAAAACTGCATTTTCCTCACATTTCTGTGGTGGAAAGTTCTGGAATCTGCATGGATCAACAAATTTCCACCCACCCCGCGTTCCCCAAAGTCTTATGAGAAAAAGGGTACCTCACTTGCCTGGGTCTGCCTAGTGCCTGCGACAGGAAATGGCGCAAAACTCAACATGGTCGCACCTCAATTTCGCAGTGAAAACTGGCACTTTTTTGGCAAAGTGCCTACCTGTAGTTTTTGAACCCTAGCTCTGCCGGCACCTAGGGAAACCTAGCAAACCTATACATTTTTGAAAAGTAGACACCCAGGCGAAATTAGGATAGGGTGACTAGACTGCCTCCCACCAGGTTCTGTTACTGAGAATCCCTTGCAAACCTAAACAATTGGGAAAAAAACTCATTTTCCTTACATTTCTGTGATGGAAAGTTCTGGAATCTGCGTGGTTCAACAAATTTCCACCCACCCCGTGTTCCCCACAGTCTTATGAGAAAAATGGTACCTCACTTGCCTGGGTCTGCCTAGTGCCTGCGACAGGAAACGGTGCAAAACGCAACGTGGTCGCACCTCAATTTCACTGTGAAAACTGGCCCTTTTTTGGCAAAGTGCCAACCTGTAGTTTTTGAACACTAGCTCTGCCGGCACCTAGGGAAACCTAGCAAACCTATACATTTTTGAAAACTAGACACACAGGGAAATTCAGGATGGGGTGACTGGACTGCCTCCCACCAGGTTCTATTACCCAGAATCCCTTACAAACCTATAAAATAGAGTAAAAAACGCATTTTCCTCACATTTCTGTGGTGGAAAGTTCTGGAATCTGTGTGGATCAACAAAATTCCACCCACCCCGCGTTCCCCAAAGTCTTATGAGAAAAATGGTACCTCACTTGCCTGGGTCTGCCTAGTGCCTGCGACAGGAAACGGTGCAAAATGCAACATGGTCGCACCTCAATTTCACTGTGAAAACTGGCCCTTTCTTGGCAAAGTGCCTACCTGTAGTTTTTGAACCCTAGCTCTGCCGGCACCTATGGAAAACTAGCAAACCTATAAATTTTTGAAAACTAGACCCAGGGAAATTCAGGATGGGGTGACTTGACTGCCTCCCACCAGGTACTGTTACCCTGAATTCCTTGCAAACCTAAACAATTGGGAAAAAAACACATTTTCCTCACATTTCTGTGGTGGAAAGCTCTGGAATCTGCGTTGATCAACAAATTGCCATCCACCCCGTGTTCCCCAAAGTCTTATGAGAAAAATGGTACCTCACTTGCCTGGGTCTGCCTAGTGCCTGCGACAGGAAATGGCGCAAAACGCAAAATGGTCGCACCTCAATTTCGCAGTGAAAACTGGCCCTTTTTGGCAAAGTGCCTACCTGTAGTTTTTTAACACTAGCTCTGCCGGCACCTAGTGAAACCTAGCAAACCTATACATTTTTGAAAACTAGACACGCAGGGGAATTCAGGATGGGGTGACTTGACTGCCTCCCATCAGGTTCTGTTACCCAGAATTCCTTGCAAACCTAAAATATTGGGGGAAAAAATGCATTTTCCTCACATTTCTGTGGGGGAAAGTTCTGGAATCTGCGTGGATCAAAATGCCACCCACCCCGCGTTCCCCAAAGTCTTATGAGAAAAATGGTACCTCACTTGCCTGGGTCTGCCTAGTGCCTGCGTCAGGAAACGCCGCAAAACGCAACGTGGTCGCACCTCAATTTCACTGTGAAAACTGGCCCTTTCTTGGCAAAGTGCCTACCTGTAGTTTTTGGACCCTAGCTCTGCCGGCACCTATGGAAAACTAGCAAACCTATACATTTTTGAAAACTAGACCCAGGGAAATTCAGGATGGGGTGACTTGACTGCCTCCCACCAGGTACTGTTACCCTGAATTCCTTGCAAACCTAAACAATTGGGAAAAAAACGCATTTTCCTCACATTTCTGTGGTGGAAAGCTCTGGAATCTGCGTTGATCAACAAATTGCCATCCACCCCGTGTTCCCCAAAGTCTTATGAGAAAAATGGTACCTCACTTGCCTGGGTCTGCCTAGTGCCTGCGACAGGAAACGGTGCAAAACGCAACGTGGTCGCACCTCAATTTCACTGTGAAAACGGGCCCTTTTTTGTCAAAGTGCCTACCTGTAGTTTTTTAACCCTAGGTCTGCCGGCACCTAGGGAAACCTAGCAAACCTATACATTTTTAAAAACTAGACACCCAGGGGAATTCAGGATGGGGTGACTTGACTGCCTCCCACCAGGTTCTGTTACTGAGAATCCCTTGCAAACCTAAACAATTGGGAAAAAAACTCATTGTCTTTACATTTCTGTGATGGAAAGTTCTGGAATCTGCGTGGTTCAGCAAATTTCCACCCACCCCGTGTTCCCCACAGTCTTATGAGAAAAATGGTACCTCACTTGCCTGGGTCTGCCTAGTGCCTGCGACAGGAAACGGTCCAAAACGCAATGTGGTCGCACCTCAATTTCACTGTGAAAACTGGCCCTTTTTTGGCAAAGTGCCAACCTATAGTTTTTGAACACTAGCTCTGCCGGCACCTATGGAAACCTAGCAAACCTATACATTTTTGAAAACTAGACACACAGGGAAATTCAGGATGGGGTGACTGGACTGCCTCCCACCAGGTTCTATTACCCAGAATCCCTTACAAACCTAAAAAATTGGGTAAAAAATGCATTTTCCTTACATTTCTGTGGTGGAAAGTTCTGGAATCTGTGTGGATCAACAAAATTCCACCCACCCCGCGTTCCCCAAAGTCTTATGAGAAAAATGGTACCTCACTTGCCTGGGTCTGCCTAGTGCCTGCGACTGGAAACGGTGCAAAACGCAACGTGGTCGCACCTCAATTTCACAGTGAAAACTGGCCCTTTTTTGCCAAAGTGCCTACCTGTAGTTTTTTAACCTTAGCTCTGCTGGCACCTAGGGAAACCTAGCAAACCTAAACATTTTTGGAAACAAGACACCCAGGGGAATTCAGGATGGGGTGACTCGAATGTCTCCCACCAGGTTCTCTTACCGAGAATCCGTTGCAAACCTAAAAAATAGGGGGAAAAAATGCTTTTTCCTCATATTTCTTTGGTGGAAAGTTCTGGAATCTGCATGGATCAACAAATTTCCACCCACCCCGCGTCCCCCAAAGTCTTATGAGAAAAATGGTACCTCACTTGCCTGGGTCTGCCTAGTGCCTGCGACAGGAAACGGCGCAAAACTCAACATGGTCGCACCTCAATTTCGCAGTGAAAACTGGCCTTTTTTTGGCAAAGTGCCTACCTGTAGTTTTTGAACCCTAGCTCTGCCTGCACTTAGGGAAACCTAGCAAACCTATACATTTTTTGAAAAGTAGACACCCAGGAGAAATTAGGATATGGTGACTCGACTGCCTCCCACCAGGTTCTGTTACCGAGAATCCCTTGCAAACCTAAAAAATTGAGGGGAAAAAATGCATTTTCCTCACATTTCTGTGGGGGAAAGTTCTGGAATTTGCGTGGATCAAAATGCCACCCACCCCGCGTTCCCCAAAGTCTTATGAGAAAAATGGTACCTCACTTGCCTGGGTCTGCCTAGTGCCTGCGTCAGGAAACGGCGCAAAACGCAACGTGGTCGCACCTCAATTTCACTGTGAAAACTGGCCCTTTCTTGGCAAAGTACCTACCTGTAGTTTTTGAACCCTAGCTCTGCCGGCACCTATGGAAACCTAGCAAACCTATACATTTTTGAAAACTAGAAACCCAGGGAAAATCAGGATGGGGTAACTTGACTGCCTCCCACCAGGTTCTGTTACCCAGAATTCCTTGCAAACCTAAAAAATTGGGGGGAAAAACGCATTTTCCTCATATTTCTGTGGTGAAAAGTTCTGGAATCTGCGTGGATCAACAAATTTCCACCCACCGCGCGTTCCCCAAAGTCTTATGATAAAAATGGAACCTCACTTGCCTAGGTCTGCCTAGTGCCTGCGACAGGAAACGGTGCAAAATGCAACGTGGTCGCACCTCTATTCCACTCTGAAAACTGGCCCTTTTTTATCAAAGTGCCTACCTGTAGTTTTTGAACCCTAGGTCTGCCGGCACCTAGGGAAACCTAGCAAACCTATACATTTTTAAAAACTAGACACCCAGGGGAATTCAGGATGGGGTGACTTGACTGCCTCCCACCAGGTTCTGTTACCCAGAATTCCTTGCAAACCTAAACAATTGGGAAAAAAACCGCATTTTCCTCACATTTCTGTGGTGGAAAGTTCTGGAATCTGCATGGATCAACAAATTTCCACCCACCCCGCGTTCCCCAAAGTCTTATGAGAAAAAGGGTACCTCACTTGCCTGGGTCTGCCTAGTGCCTGCGACAGGAAATGGCGCAAAACTCAACATGGTCGCACCTCAATTTCGCAGTGAAAACTGGCACTTTTTTGGCAAAGTGCCTACCTGTAGTTTTTGAACCCTAGCTCTGCCGGCACCTAGGGAAACCTAGCAAACCTATACATTTTTGAAAAGTAGACACCCAGGGGAAATTAGGATAGGGTGACTCGACTGCCTCCCACCAGGTTCTGTTACTGAGAATCCCTTGCAAACCTAAACAATTGGGAAAAAAACTCATTTTCCTTACATTTCTGTGATGGAAAGTTCTGGAATCTGCGTGGTTCAACAAATTTCCACCCACCCCGTGTTCCCCACAGTCTTATGAGAAAAATGGTACCTCACTTGCCTGGGTCTGCCTAGTGCCTGCGACAGGAAACGGTGCAAAACGCAACGTGGTCGCACCTCAATTTCACTGTGAAAACTGGCCCTTTTTTGGCAAAGTGCCAACCTGTAGTTTTTGAACACTAGCTCTGCCGGCACCTAGGGAAACCTAGCAAACCTATACATTTTTGAAAACTAGACACACAGGGAAATTCAGGATGGGGTGACTGGACTGCCTCCCACCAGGTTCTATTACCCAGAATCCCTTACAAACCTATAAAATTGAGTAAAAAATGCATTTTCCTCACATTTCTGTGGTGGAAAGTTCTGGAATCTGTGTGGATCAACAAAATTCCACCCACCCCGCGTTCCCCAAAGTCTTATGAGAAAAATGGTACCTCACTTGCCTGGGTCTGCCTAGTGCCTGCGACAGGAAACGGTGCAAAACGCAACATGGTCGCACCTCAATTTCACTGTGAAAACTGGCCCTTTCTTGGCAAAGTGCCTACCTGTAGTTTTTGAACCCTAGCTCTGCCGGCACCTATGGAAAACTAGCAAACCTATACATTTTTGAAAACTAGACCCAGGGAAATTCAGGATGGGGTGACTTGACTGCCTCCCACCAGGTACTGTTACCCTGAATTCCTTGCAAACCTAAACAATTGGGGAAAAAACGCATTTTCCTCACATTTCTGTGGTGGAAAGCTCTGGAATCTGCGTTGATCAACAAATTGCCATCCACCCCGTGTTCCCCAAAGTCTTATGAGAAAAATGGTACCTCACTTGCCTGGGTCTGCCTAGTGCCTGCGACAGGAAACGGTGCAAAACGCAACGTGGTCGCACCTCAATTTCACTGTGGAAACTGGCCCTTTTTTGTCAAAGTGCCTACCTGTAGTTTTTTAACCCTAGGTCTGCCGGCACCTAGGGAAACCTAGCAAACCTATAAATTTTTAAAAACTAGACACCCAGGGGAATTCAGGATGGGGTGACTTGACTGCCTCCCACCAGGTTCTGTTACTGAGAATCCCTTGCAAACCTAAACAATTGGGAAAAAAACTCATTTTCTTTACATTTCTGTGATGGAAAGTTCTGGAATCTGCGTGGTTCAGCAAATTTCCACCCACCCCGTGTTCCCCACAGTCTTATGAGAAAAATGGTACCTAACTTGCCTGGGTCTGCCTAGTGCCTGCGACAGGAAACGGTCCAAAACGCAACGTGGTCGCACCTCAATTTCACTGTGAAAACTGGCCCTTTTTTGGCAAAGTGCCAACCTATAGTTTTTGAACACTAGCTCTGCCGGCACCTATGGAAACCTAGCAAACCTATACATTTTTGAAAACTAGACACACAGGGAAATTCAGGATGGGGTGACTGGACTGCCTCCCACCAGGTTCTATTACCCAGAATCCCTTACAAACCTAAAAAATTGGGTAAAAAATGCATTTTCCTTACATTTCTGTGGTGGAAAGTTCTGGAATCTGTGTGGATCAACAAAATTCCACCCACCCCGCGTTCCCCAAAGTCTTATGAGAAAAATGGTACCTCACTTGCCTGGGTCTGCCTAGTGCCTGCGACTGGAAACGGTGCAAAACGCAACGTGGTCGCACCTCAATTTCACAGTGAAAACTGGCCCTTTTTTGCCAAAGTGCCTACCTGTAGTTTTTTAACCCTAGCTCTGCTGGCACCTAGGGAAACCTAGCAAACCTAAACATTTTTGGAAACAAGACACCCAGGGGAATTCAGGATGGGGTGACTCGAATGTCTCCCACCAGGTTCTCTTACCGAGAATCCGTTGCAAACCTAAAAAATAGGGGGAAAAAATGCTTTTTCCTCATATTTCTTTGGTGGAAAGTTCTGGAATCTGCATGGATCAACAAATTTCCACCCACCCCGCGTCCCCCAAAGTCTTATGAGAAAAATGGTACCTCACTTGCCTGGGTCTGCCTAGTACCTGCGACAGGAAACGGCGCAAAACTCAACGTGGTTGCACCTCAATTTCGCAGTGAAAACTGGCCTTTTTTTGGCAAAGTGCCTACCTGTAGTTTTTGAACCCTAGCTCTGCCGGCACTTAGGAAAACCTAGCAAACCTATACATTTTTTGAAAAGTAGACACCCAGGAGAAATTAGGATATGGTGACTCGACTGCCTCCCACCAGGTTCTGTTACCGAGAATCCCTTGCAAACCTAAAAAATTGAGGGGAAAAAATGCATTTTCCTCACATTTCTGTGGGGGAAAGTTCTGGAATTTGCGTGGATCAAAATGCCACCCACCCCGCGTTCCCCAAAGTCTTATGAGAAAAATGGTACCTCACTTGCCTGGGTCTGCCTAGTGCCTGCGTCAGGAAACGGCGCAAAACGCAACGTGGTCGCACCTCAATTTCACTGTGAAAACTGGCCCTTTCTTGGCAAAGTACCTACCTGTAGTTTTTTAACCCTAGCTCTGCCGGCACCTATGGAAACCTAGCAAACCTATACATTTTTGAAAACTAGAAACCCAGGGAAAATCAGGATGGGGTAACTTGACTGCCTCCCACCAGGTTCTGTTACCCAGAATTCCTTGCAAACCTAAAAAATTGGGGGGAAAAACGGATTTTCCTCATATTTCTGTGGTGAAAAGTTCTGGAATCTGCGTGGATCAAAAAATGTCCACCCACCGCGCGTTCCCCAAAGTCTTATGATAAAAATGGAACCTCACTTGCCTGGGTCTGCCTAGTGCCTGCGACAGGAAACGGTGCAAAATGCAACGTGGTCGCACCTCTATTCCACTGTGAAAACTGGCCCTTTTTTATCAAAGTGCCTACCTGTAGTTTTTGAACCCTAGGTCTGCCGGCACCTAGGGAAACCTAGCAAACCTATACATTTTTAAAAACTAGACACCCAGGGGAATTCAGGATGGGGTGACTTGACTGCCTCCCACCAGGTTCTGTTACCCAGAATTCCTTGCAAACCTAAACAATTGGGAAAAAAACCGCATTTTCCTCACATTTCTGTGGTGGAAAGTTCTGGAATCTGCATGGATCAACAAATTTCCACCCACCCCGCGTTCCCCAAAGTCTTATGAGAAAAAGGGTACCTCACTTGCCTGGGTCTGCCTAGTGCCTGCGACAGGAAATGGCGCAAAACTCAACATGGTCGCACCTCAATTTCGCAGTGAAAACTGGCACTTTTTTGGCAAAGTGCCTACCTGTAGTTTTTGAACCCTAGCTCTGCCGGCACCTAGGGAAACCTAGCAAACCTATACATTTTTGAAAAGTAGACACCCAGGGGAAATTAGGATAGGGTGACTAGACTGCCTCCCACCAGGTTCTGTTACTGAGAATCCCTTGCAAACCTAAACAATTGGGAAAAAAACTCATTTTCCTTACATTTCTGTGATGGAAAGTTCTGGAATCTGCGTGGTTCAACAAATTTCCACCCACCCCGTGTTCCCCACAGTCTTATGAGAAAAATGGTACCTCACTTGCCTGGGTCTGCCTAGTGCCTGCGACAGGAAACGGTGCAAAACGCAACGTGGTCGCACCTCAATTTCACTGTGAAAACTGGCCCTTTTTTGGCAAAGTGCCAACCTGTAGTTTTTGAACACTAGCTCTGCCGGCACCTAGGGAAACCTAGCAAACCTATACATTTTTGAAAACTAGACACACAGGGAAATTCAGGATGGGGTGACTGGACTGCCTCCCACCAGGTTCTATTACCCAGAATCCCTTACAAACCTATAAAATAGAGTAAAAAACGCATTTTCCTCACATTTCTGTGGTGGAAAGTTCTGGAATCTGTGTGGATCAACAAAATTCCACCCACCCCGCGTTCCCCAAAGTCTTATGAGAAAAATGGTACCTCACTTGCCTGGGTCTGCCTAGTGCCTGCGACAGGAAACGGTGCAAAATGCAACATGGTCGCACCTCAATTTCACTGTGAAAACTGGCCCTTTCTTGGCAAAGTGCCTACCTGTAGTTTTTGAACCCTAGCTCTGCCGGCACCTATGGAAAACTAGCAAACCTATACATTTTTGAAAACTAGACCCAGGGAAATTCAGGATGGGGTGACTTGACTGCCTCCCACCAGGTACTGTTACCCTGAATTCCTTGCAAACCTAAACAATTGGGAAAAAAACGCATTTTCCTCACATTTCTGTGGTGGAAAGCTCTGGAATCTGCGTTGATCAACAAATTGCCATCCACCCCGTGTTCCCCAAAGTCTTATGAGAAAAATGGTACCTCACTTGCCTGGGTCTGCCTAGTGCCTGCGACAGGAAATGGCGCAAAACGCAAAATGGTCGCACCTCAATTTCGCAGTGAAAACTGGCCCTTTTTGGCAAAGTGCCTACCTGTAGTTTTTTAACACTAGCTCTGCCGGCACCTAGTGAAACCTAGCAAACCTATACATTTTTGAAAACTAGACACGCAGGGGAATTCAGGATGGGGTGACTTGACTGCCTCCCATCAGGTTCTGTTACCCAGAATTCCTTGCAAACCTAAAATATTGGGGGAAAAAATGCATTTTCCTCACATTTCTGTGGGGGAAAGTTCTGGAATCTGCGTGGATCAAAATGCCACCCACCCCGCGTTCCCCAAAGTCTTATGAGAAAAATGGTACCTCACTTGCCTGGGTCTGCCTAGTGCCTGCGTCAGGAAACGCCGCAAAACGCAACGTGGTCGCACCTCAATTTCACTGTGAAAACTGGCCCTTTCTTGGCAAAGTGCCTACCTGTAGTTTTTGGACCCTAGCTCTGCCGGCACCTATGGAAAACTAGCAAACCTATACATTTTTGAAAACTAGACCCAGGGAAATTCAGGATGGGGTGACTTGACTGCCTCCCACCAGGTACTGTTACCCTGAATTCCTTGCAAACCTAAACAATTGGGAAAAAAACGCATTTTCCTCACATTTCTGTGGTGGAAAGCTCT
Source organism: Lissotriton helveticus (assembly GCF_964261635.1). NCBI lineage: Eukaryota > Metazoa > Chordata > Amphibia > Caudata > Salamandridae > Lissotriton > Lissotriton helveticus. Next base: position 1,188,048,793 of record NC_136067.1, read on the forward strand.
GGAATCTGCGTTGATCAACAAATTGCCATCCACCCCGTGTTCCCCAAAGTCTTATGAGAAAAATGGTACCTCACTTGCCTGGGTCTGCCTAGTGCCTGCGACAGGAAACGGTGCAAAACGCAACGTGGTCGCACCTCAATTTCACTGTGAAAACGGGCCCTTTTTTGTCAAAGTGCCTACCTGTAGTTTTTTAACCCTAGGTCTGCCGGCACCTAGGGAAACCTAGCAAACCTATACATTTTTAAAAACTAGACACCCAGGGGAATTCAGGATGGGGTGACTTGACTGCCTCCCACCAGGTTCTGTTACTGAGAATCCCTTGCAAACCTAAACAATTGGGAAAAAAACTCATTGTCTTTACATTTCTGTGATGGAAAGTTCTGGAATCTGCGTGGTTCAGCAAATTTCCACCCACCCCGTGTTCCCCACAGTCTTATGAGAAAAATGGTACCTCACTTGCCTGGGTCTGCCTAGTGCCTGCGACAGGAAACGGTCCAAAACGCAATGTGGTCGCACCTCAATTTCACTGTGAAAACTGGCCCTTTTTTGGCAAAGTGCCAACCTATAGTTTTTGAACACTAGCTCTGCCGGCACCTATGGAAACCTAGCAAACCTATACATTTTTGAAAACTAGACACACAGGGAAATTCAGGATGGGGTGACTGGACTGCCTCCCACCAGGTTCTATTACCCAGAATCCCTTACAAACCTAAAAAATTGGGTAAAAAATGCATTTTCCTTACATTTCTGTGGTGGAAAGTTCTGGAATCTGTGTGGATCAACAAAATTCCACCCACCCCGCGTTCCCCAAAGTCTTATGAGAAAAATGGTACCTCACTTGCCTGGGTCTGCCTAGTGCCTGCGACTGGAAACGGTGCAAAACGCAACGTGGTCGCACCTCAATTTCACAGTGAAAACTGGCCCTTTTTTGCCAAAGTGCCTACCTGTAGTTTTTTAACCTTAGCTCTGCTGGCACCTAGGGAAACCTAGCAAACCTAAACATTTTTGGAAACAAGACACCCAGGGGAATTCAGGATGGGGTGACTCGAATGTCTCCCACCAGGTTCTCTTACCGAGAATCCGTTGCAAACCTAAAAAATAGGGGGAAAAAATGCTTTTTCCTCATATTTCTTTGGTGGAAAGTTCTGGAATCTGCATGGATCAACAAATTTCCACCCACCCCGCGTCCCCCAAAGTCTTATGAGAAAAATGGTACCTCACTTGCCTGGGTCTGCCTAGTGCCTGCGACAGGAAACGGCGCAAAACTCAACATGGTCGCACCTCAATTTCGCAGTGAAAACTGGCCTTTTTTTGGCAAAGTGCCTACCTGTAGTTTTTGAACCCTAGCTCTGCCTGCACTTAGGGAAACCTAGCAAACCTATACATTTTTTGAAAAGTAGACACAATCAGGAGAAATTAGGATATGGTGACTCGACTGCCTCCCACCAGGTTCTGTTACCGAGAATCCCTTGAAAACCTAAAAAATTGAGGGGAAAAAATGCATTTTCCTCACATTTCTGTGGGGGAAAGTTCTGGAATTTGCGTGGATCAAAATGCCACCCACCCCGCGTTCCCCAAAGTCTTATGAGAAAAATGGTACCTCACTTGCCTGGGTCTGCCTAGTGCCTGCGTCAGGAAACGGCGCAAAACGCAACGTGGTCGCACCTCAATTTCACTGTGAAAACTGGCCCTTTCTTGGCAAAGTACCTACCTGTAGTTTTTGAACCCTAGCTCTGCCGGCACCTATGGAAACCTAGCAAACCTATACATTTTTGAAAACTAGAAACCCAGGGAAAATCAGGATGGGGTAACTTGACTGCCTCCCACCAGGTTCTGTTACCCAGAATTCCTTGCAAACCTAAAAAATTGGGGGGAAAAACGCATTTTCCTCATATTTCTGTGGTGAAAAGTTCTGGAATCTGCGTGGATCAACAAATTTCCACCCACCGCGCGTTCCCCAAAGTCTTATGATAAAAATGGAACCTCACTTGCCTAGGTCTGCCTAGTGCCTGCGACAGGAAACGGTGCAAAATGCAACGTGGTCGCACCTCTATTCCACTCTGAAAACTGGCCCTTTTTTATCAAAGTGCCTACCTGTAGTTTTTGAACCCTAGGTCTGCCGGCACCTAGGGAAACCTAGCAAACCTATACATTTTTGAAAACTAGACACCCAGGGGAATTCAGGATGGGGTGACTTGACTGCCTCCCACCAGGTTCTGTTACCCAGAATTCCTTGCAAACCTAAACAATTGGGAAAAAAACCGCATTTTCCTCACATTTCTGTGGTGGAAAGTTCTGGAATCTGCATGGATCAACAAATTTCCACCCACCCCGCGTTCCCCAAAGTCTTATGAGAAAAAGGGTACCTCACTTGCCTGGGTCTGCCTAGTGCCTGCGACAGGAAATGGCGCAAAACTCAACATGGTCGCACCTCAATTTCGCAGTGAAAACTGGCACTTTTTTGGCAAAGTGCCTACCTGTAGTTTTTGAACCCTAGCTCTGCCGGCACCTAGGGAAACCTAGCAAACCTATACATTTTTGAAAAGTAGACACCCAGGGGAAATTAGGATAGGGTGACTCGACTGCCTCCCACCAGGTTCTGTTACTGAGAATCCCTTGCAAACCTAAACAATTGGGAAAAAAACTCATTTTCCTTACATTTCTGTGATGGAAAGTTCTGGAATCTGCGTGGTTCAACAAATTTCCACCCACCCCGTGTTCCCCACAGTCTTATGAGAAAAATGGTACCTCACTTGCCTGGGTCTGCCTAGTGCCTGCGACAGGAAACGGTGCAAAACGCAACGTGGTCGCACCTCAATTTCACTGTGAAAACTGGCCCTTTTTTGGCAAAGTGCCAACCTGTAGTTTTTGAACACTAGCTCTGCCGGCACCTAGGGAAACCTAGCAAACCTATACATTTTTGAAAACTAGACACACAGGGAAATTCAGGATGGGGTGACTGGACTGCCTCCCACCAGGTTCTATTACCCAGAATCCCTTACAAACCTATAAAATTGAGTAAAAAATGCATTTTCCTCACATTTCTGTGGTGGAAAGTTCTGGAATCTGTGTGGATCAACAAAATTCCACCCACCCCGCGTTCCCCAAAGTCTTATGAGAAAAATGGTACCTCACTTGCCTGGGTCTGCCTAGTGCCTGCGACAGGAAACGGTGCAAAACGCAACATGGTCGCACCTCAATTTCACTGTGAAAACTGGCCCTTTCTTGGCAAAGTGCCTACCTGTAGTTTTTGGACCCTAGCTCTGCCGGCACCTATGGAAAACTAGCAAACCTATACATTTTTGAAAACTAGACCCAGGGAAATTCAGGATGGGGTGACTTGACTGCCTCCCACCAGGTACTGTTACCCTGAATTCCTTGCAAACCTAAACAATTGGGAAAAACACGCATTTTCCTCACATTTCTGTGGTGGAAAGCTCTGGAATCTGCGTTGATCAACAAATTGCCATCCACCCCGTGTTCCCCAAAGTCTTATGAGAAAAATGGTACCTCACTTGCCTGGGTCTGCCTAGTGCCTGCGACAGGAAACGGTGCAAAACGCAACGTGGTCGCACCTCAATTTCACTGTGAAAACGGGCCCTTTTTTGTCAAAGTGCCTACCTGTAGTTTTTTAACCCTAGGTCTGCCGGCACCTAGGGAAACCTAGCAAACCTATACATTTTTAAAAACTAGACACCCAGGGGAATTCAGGATGGGGTGACTTGACTGCCTCCCACCAGGTTCTGTTACTGAGAATCCCTTGCAAACCTAAACAATTGGGAAAAAAACTCATTGTCTTTACATTTCTGTGATGGAAAGTTCTGGAATCTGCGTGGTTCAGCAAATTTCCACCCACCCCATGTTCCCCACAGTCTTATGAGAAAAATGGTACCTCACTTGCCTGGGTCTGCCTAGTGCCTGCGACAGGAAACGGTCCAAAACGCAATGTGGTCGCACCTCAATTTCACTGTGAAAACTGGCCCTTTTTTGGCAAAGTGCCAACCTATAGTTTTTGAACACTAGCTCTGCCGGCACCTATGGAAACCTAGCAAACCTATACATTTTTGAAAACTAGACACACAGGGAAATTCAGGATGGGGTGACTGGACTGCCTCCCACCAGGTTCTATTACCCAGAATCCCTTACAAACCTAAAAAATTGGGTAAAAAATGCATTTTCCTTACATTTCTGTGGTGGAAAGTTCTGGAATCTGTGTGGATCAACAAAATTCCACCCACCCCGCGTTCCCCAAAGTCTTATGAGAAAAATGGTACCTCACTTGCCTGGGTCTGCCTAGTGCCTGCGACTGGAAACGGTGCAAAACGCAACGTGGTCGCACCTCAATTTCACAGTGAAAACTGGCCCTTTTTTGCCAAAGTGCCTACCTGTAGTTTTTTTAACCTTAGCTCTGCTGGCACCTAGGGAAACCTAGCAAACCTAAACATTTTTGGAAACAAGACACCCAGGGGAATTCAGGATGGGGTGACTCGAATGTCTCCCACCAGGTTCTCTTACCGAGAATCCGTTGCAAACCTAAAAAATAGGGGGAAAAAATGCTTTTTCCTCATATTTCTTTGGTGGAAAGTTCTGGAATCTGCATGGATCAACAAATTTCCACCCACCCCGCGTCCCCCAAAGTCTTATGAGAAAAATGGTACCTCACTTGCCTGGGTCTGCCTAGTGCCTGCGACAGGAAACGGCGCAAAACTCAACATGGTCGCACCTCAATTTCGCAGTGAAAACTGGCCTTTTTTTGGCAAAGTGCCTACCTGTAGTTTTTGAACCCTAGCTCTGCCTGCACTTAGGGAAACCTAGCAAACCTATACATTTTTTGAAAAGTAGACACAATCAGGAGAAATTAGGATATGGTGACTCGACTGCCTCCCACCAGGTTCTGTTACCGAGAATCCCTTGCAAACCTAAAAAATTGAGGGGAAAAAATGCATTTTCCTCACATTTCTGTGGGGGAAAGTTCTGGAATTTGCGTGGATCAAAATGCCACCCACCCCGCGTTCCCCAAAGTCTTATGAGAAAAATGGTACCTCACTTGCCTGGGTCTGCCTAGTGCCTGCGTCAGGAAACGGCGCAAAACGCAACGTGGTCGCACCTCAATTTCACTGTGAAAACTGGCCCTTTCTTGGCAAAGTACCTTGTGGAAAAGTAAATTTTGCCATGTTCTGTGTCCCTACGCCTCATCCATCATATGTTATGTGTGCATGACCAATATGCATATGTTGTTCCCCATGTCCGATTAATGACGCAATTACAGTTGTGTCCACCTCTGGTATGTCATTTTCCAGTCCTCGTGAATACTACGAATATCAGGCCTAGGTAAAGTAATGTTGCCACGTTTCTCAGTATGCACGTTATTCCAGTATAAAGTCCCCGTTTCCAGGCCTCAAAAGGGCCCGGACATCAGATTCAGCTCCTGTCTCCTGAAAGCCTCGCTGAGGAGCGATACAGCCCCCACCTGTATCCTCGACCCTTCACTTACTTCCTGCCTCGCAGTGCCCGGTGCAGCTCGGCTCTGCCTCTGAGTCTGCCAAAAGTATGTTATAGTTCCAGCTATCAGTTCAGTCCTCCTCTTCTGCATTCCTAAGCTACTGAACTGCATCAATAGTTTCCGTCATTGTCTAGCCTTCTCGTCTCCATGTTAGAGAAATACTGTATTTAATGGTCATTTAGTATTCTTCATCACGCATTTCATGTAAGAATAATGTATGGTCCAGTCTTAGAATCAAGTTAGCTTTTCCCCTCATGACTCCTAGTTTATATCAACATGTTCCCTAAACATCAGATACTAGATAGGGTTTAGGTACATGTCGCTCCGACCCTCCAGACTCTAGTCTCTGCTCCTAGCACAGAGTTCATAGCCCCCAGCTTCTCCTAGTAATACGTCATTGCCAGTTTTCGCGCACCATTAGGTTAGAGGTCCCGGCTCCTTAGGTAGCCCCCTCCAATGTTTCCGCCCATTCATGACATATTCTGTTACGTTTGCATCACATGTCTATGTATACTCCCAGTTACACCTACTTTTACTGTTATCTCTCGCGACTGCTACGCGTCACGCCTTCTGCTCCACCCACTGTTACGCCTACTGCAATGTAATGCTATGTGTTTGCGCTATGTATATAAGTTGATGTATTGTTATTAAAAGTTAGCGCGCTCATCCCAGACCAAGCCCCAGCAGCTGCTGGGTCATCCTATGCAGGTTGTCCTGATCCTGTCCTTATGCTGTAATAAACCTGCAGAAACTCCTACTACCTCGAATCTTGACTCTTATTTTATTGAGCTATCTGTTATTCATTCATTCATTCAAAAATAGATCCGGTATTATTTATTTATATACCACATAATGGCGCCCGAATAGGGACTTGCCCTTTCCCCACGCGTCGGTGAAGCCACGCCGACCCCCTGACCCTCTGCAGTCGTGACGGAACCATACCGTGCACTGGCAGATATTTCTGCTCCAAGTATCCCTCAGGCCCACGGAGGAGACGGAGGAGGCGGTCCAGCATCCAAACGAGACGGTGGAGGAACGCGGCGAGTCCCGACCAGAGCCCAAGCCGAGAGTCCAAGGTCCGAGGTATCCGGAGGCCCACCCGTAACTGAAGTCCGAAGTCCGAAGTTCGTCGTCGTAGCAGTCCAGTCCCGTCCGAGGCCTTCCGTTCCGTGCTGCCCGGTGAGTACCATTGCTGGGGTAGTATCTAGACAGGACCAATCTAAATTGACTCCTGGTCCGTGGGTTGGTGGTGCCCAGACTCACAAACGAAGTGTTCACCTAGGTGGATACGGGTCTTGATGCGTCCCTTTATGGGACCGGTATGTTCCGTACTGTTACAGCAGTGCATCCAGTAACTCTAGTCTGTTCCGTTCTCGAGAAATTCTGTTCTGTTTCTGTTCTCAGTATTTCAGGTAATATTCTGTTCGAACTGTTATTTATAATGTTCTTTATGTATTTTACTGTTGTGGTATGAGTGCGACGTGATTTTGTGTTTTCATTGTGTATTGTATTGTGTCCAGATTACAGTTCAGTCATGCCGCTCTTTTCCAAGTTACGTCAGTTAAAAACTAGAAAGGGTTTATTAGAAGAAGCAGTTCCTGTCCCGCCTAGGGACAGTCCAGGTCATTTTATGTATCAGAAACATGGCATAAGCGCCATATTGTATCTAGATTTATGGGTAGAGTATACCAAACAGTTAGAAGAAAAGTATAGATGGCCCGTATCGGGTACATGGGATGCCGAATGTATCATGCGAGTAGAAGAAGCATTATGGAAAAAGAAAGCCAGACAGTCACAGAAAGATGCCATCGAGTTATGGCGTAAAGAAGCTCATAAAAGAACTGAAAAGGAAGTCAGAAAGTCTGAGTTAAGTAGAGAATCCCAAGAACGAGCCCAAGAAAGAGAATTAATCGAGATAGGTGAACAAGTCAAAGCCGAACAGTCAGACAGACAGAGGCATGCCCTCATTAAGGGTATGTATCCTCTTCTTGCCGAAGGTGTGCCAAAAGCGACCCCAGAGGCATCTAGTAATTTCCCGCCACCATTAGTTCCGACCAAGCTACGTCACAAACCGACCGCAGCTGATATTTTTATTTCGTCCTATCTGGACGACACAGTCCCCGAATATGCAAATCCTGTTCGCGCTCCGCCAGTCCCTGTAAATCAGGCACTTCCTGCTCCTCCAGACACCGGGGTGCCCTTAACAGCTCCCCCGGCCCAGTCCGCCATACAAGTCCAGCCCACGTTACAATTACCGACCCTGCCAGGACGAAGAATGTCAGTCGACGATTCTAGTCTAGGGGCCGCAGGAGGAGGTCTTCCTCAAACCCCGCCGCCACACAAGCGTTTAACATTACTCGAATTACATGCTCAAGCGTTACAGCGCACGCCCAAACATCAGTCTGTTACAGAAATCAGGCAAACCCTTAACGAATGTGTCTATGATCCAGTTCCAGGCGAATATAATATGGTTTTATATTCCTTACGTGTAAGGAGAGTGACCGAGTATCTAGTCACCTTGCCGAATATGAAAGAAGATCTAGACAGAATATATCGTTTCATCCGTACAGGGGATGATCCAGAAAGTATTGGCGAGATTATGTCTCAAAGGAAAGCCGAGATCCAGCTCATGATATTAAAGTTCCTGATCAATTGTCTAATAAGAGAACAAGATTATCCGTCTAAAGATCCCGCCGAAATGAGAATCCTGACAAGGTGGAGTGATAATATAGCCGAGGGTAAGCACAAGACCATTAGTGCTATGGAGAGTATGTACAAGAAAATTCGTAAAGAAATAATAAGGTTACACGACCAGCGTAAAGCAGCACAAGTAAGCGAGAAAGAAAGTATCTCTGATCCTGAAGAGGAAGACGAGAATTCCGCCAGAATAGCGTATGTAGGAAAATCTAGATTTCCAGATCGCCATTTACGTCTAGAACACAAGTCTATTTTTCATCATCCAGCACCAGAACAAGGTTCTCTAGAACAAGTATTTCAAGTTACCGATCACATTCTGAAATCACGAATCGGTTATAGCGAATTAAGTACTATGCATGAACAAGAACTAGTCCGATCAGCAGTCCGATGGATTACTGATTCTACCACTTTTCCAGACGAAATAGTGGCACAAATGTTTCTGAAATTGCCCCCAGCCGAGCAGCGACTGGTGGGTATGTATATGATCCAGCACCTCATTACTCTGTATGAGGGTCAACATTCTGATCCAGGTCCGTTGCATGATATCCTGAACGAGTTACTCCAGTATAGATGGAGAGGTCTAGGTACCGATCTAATTAGTGTCATTCTAGAACAGCGCCACAAATATAGAACGTTTCTGAACCCGCATTTTGTTCATGTCTCACCCCCAGAAAGTAAATCATTCTACATAGACAGACAGAATCCGTTACGAGAAGTCCACCCAGTCCAAGGGGCGGGTGGCGTAATGCAACGAGTGTTTGTATACACTCCGATTTCAAAGATGGAACTTCTTGAAATGAAGAAATTAATTCCCTGTCATGACAAAGATCCAGCAGGGTTCCATAGAGAATTAAAAGACATGCTCCGTATGGGAGAATACACTTACCCAGACATCATTAAAATGTTAAAGGTCCTGTTACCCGCAGGGGTGTATGAAAAGCTAAAGGAAAAAGAATGGGAGCTGGGAGAGAAAAAGATCGATTGGGCAGCTCTAGAAGCTGAAGACAAGGCACGAGTACCAGGTACCGGTCTTGGAGATAAATGTAAAGAATTACCAGAATTATTGATTCAAGTTTTACCCAGATTATTGACAACTAGGAAGGAAGACTGGGATGCAATCTCAGCCTGTAAACAGAAACAAGATGAAGATATTAGTGATTTTTATTCTAGATTTGAAAAATGTTTCAGTATCAATAGTGGTCTCAAGACAAGTAGTGAGTCATACCCTCACCTTTTCGTTACCAAATTAGTCGAGAATTCGAGTCCACAAATTAAAAACCGAGTTTTGAAAGTCGAAAGCACCTGGCAAGCAAATACCCCGTCCCAGATGCTCCAGATGCTCCAGTATCACCAGAATAGAATCAGGGAAGAGCAAGAACACGAGAGAAAACGTATGAAAGACACGAAAATGAAAGTGCTAGTTGCACAATCTGTTCCTCAAGACAGTCAGAAGAGGGGTCTGAATCAAGCCAGTCATCCTGCAGCTCCCGTTAAAGGGAACTGCAATTATTGTAAACAGCCAGGTCATTTTATAAACGAGTGTGCAGTTCTGAAACATAACATAGCTACTGGTAAGACTAAAGAAAGACCACGTCCGCTTAGACAAGAACAAGTTTCACAGATTCCTCAGCCACAGAATGCACAACAGACAGTTACAGTACCGCAGCCTATTGCTGCAACACAGCATGTTACATCGCAGATGTATCAGTATGCACAGTCTGAGTATCCAGAGTACCAGCCATATTCATGAAACAGCCTAGAGAGGGAGGTAGGCTTGCCTCTCATCGAGATACCTGTAGATCAAGAAGGTCCCTATGTTCATAGTCAAGTATTAGGGAAAGACAGAAAGTTTTTGATCGATACAGGGGCAAGTAGGACCACAATTAGTCATGCCGAAGTTCCAGGGGCTCCGCTCTCAGGCTCAAGAAATGTTTCCCTTGGATTTTCAGGAAAGCCAATAGTTAATGAGATATCAAAGCCAGTCACTCTAGAAGTAGGTCCATTGTCCCGTACTACTGATCTGTTACTTACTAAGTCATGTCCAGAAAACCTATTAGGCATTAAGACACTGAAAGAGTTAGGTGCAGTTATTTGCTGTTCCCCAGAGGGAATACGTCTGTTCCTACGTGACTTTAAGGGTCACTATGTATTACGAGATTTTGATTCAAGATTGTCTAATGTTCCACAGCACTTATGGGCGCAAGGCCCAACTGATGTAGGTTACATGCAAATCACACCCCATCGTGTGACTCTCAAGCCAGGCGTAGTGTTACCCCGAATCAGACAGTACAGATTGCCACCTGAGGCTGTAGCAGCCTTATCCAAAATTATTGACGAGCTCATGGCTCAAGGAGTAGTTGTAGAAACTGACTCCAATGTATGCAATTCTCCGATCATTCCAGTCATGAAACGTACTGATCCGAATGCACCCCCAGTATATCGATTAGTGATTGATTTACGAGAGCTTAATAAATGTATTATTCCTCAGTATCCAGTTGTCCCAGACATCTCTTCCCTGTTAACAGCCATTGATTCCGAAGCCACGTTCTTCACTGTCATAGACCTCAAGAATGCATTTTTTAGTGTTCCAATTCATCCAGACAGCCAGTTTCTTTTCGGATTTTGTTTAAATGGAAGGAGCTATATGTTCACACGCACTCCTCAAGGTTTCACAGAAAGTCCTAGTATTTACAGTCAAGCACTTAAGAGACAACTAGACAATATTCACATGCCAACTGACACTGCCCTGCTCCAGTATGTCGATGATCTACTGATCACAGCCCGTTCCGAACGTGACTGCGAACGAGCGTCACTTACAGTTTTGTATTTCCTTGCCGAGATGGGGCACAAGGTGTCACCTTCGAAGCTTCAATTCTGTGTCCAGCAAGTGGTATACTTAGGACACTTGCTGTCCAAGAGGGGTAGGCAGTTGACACCCGACCGTATCCAGTTAATAGCGAGTCTTCCCCAGCCCAGAACCCAGAAGGAGGTACGTGCCTTTATCGGCCTTACTTCTTATTGTAGACAATGGATTCCTCAGTATGCATTTCTAGCCAAGCCACTGATACAGTTAACGACACAGGAGGCAGCCGTATCGACTGTCCTCCCTTGGACATCTGACCATACACTTAGTTTCAATGAGTTAAAGAAAGCCCTATGTCAAGCTCCAGTTCTAGCCACACCGAACTACAGTAAGCCTTTTACACTTTTCGTTACTGAACGCGAAGGTACAGCATTATCTGTTCTCACACAAGATCAAGCAGGACAATACAAGCCCTGTGCTTATTTTTCGAGCACACTAGATCCAGTCGCCCAGGCTTTGCCTGCGTGCCTCAAGTCAGTTGCAGCCACAGCACTAGCTATCAGACAAAGTGATTCCATAGTTTTAGGACATTCCCTGACAGTACAAGTCCCACATTCAGTAGAAGTTCTTTTAAACCGAACACAAACTCAGCACTTGACAATTGCACGTTTAACAGGTTATGAATTGACACTGTTCCAGCCACACATAGAAATCAGACGCTGCAACGTCCTGAATCCTGCTACACTGTTACCATCAGTTAGTTTAAATCCAGACACACATGATTGTGTGGAAGTAGTTAACATTACGACTAAGCCAAGACAAGATCTGACAGACATTCCGTTATCAAATCCTGACCTGACACTTTATGTGGATGGTTCATGTATGAGAACTAGTACAGGAGAACTAGTCGCAGCATATGCAGTAACTACTGACACCGACGTTATTGAAACACACCGTATTGATACCCTGTCTGCTCAAGCAGCAGAGCTAGTCGCTCTGACACAAGCCTGTATACATGCCAAGAACCTGAAAGTTAATGTTTACACAGATTCACGTTACGCATTCGGAGTTGTACACGACTTCGGAGTGCTCTGGCAGGAGAGAGGTTTCATGACTTCTCATGGAACCAAGATTCAGCATGGTCTCCTTATTCAAGCCCTGTTAGATGCCATACATTTACCGACATCTATTGCTATCATGAAATGCAAAGCACATACGAAAGTTACTGACATTATTTCCCAAGGTAATGATCTAGCAGACCGCACAGCCAAGCTTACAGCACAGACTCCAGACATTCCAGTTAACATGACACATACTCCAGATCCGATTACATGCATGACAGTTGAGGACCCTACACAAGACGTCATAGATATCCAGTTACATGCTACTCCCGATGAAATCAAGAAATGGTCTGAACAAGGAGGGGTCCAGACAGATCAAGGATGGTTAACGAAGGGTAGAGCCACATGGTTTCTCCCCGATTCTATGGTTCAAGTCATTATCAATACCGCACATAGTCCAGCACATTTAGGAGAAAAAGCTATGTTAGACAGTATCCAGAACATTTGGTTCAACAAGCATTTACGAGCTGCAGCCAAGCAGAAAGTCCGTACCTGTATGATATGTTGTCAGTTTAATCCAGGTAAAAGTGTCCCGGTGGAACAAGGTGGTTTCCAGCCCCCTGACCACCCTTTTGAGGTCCTCCAGATGGATTATATTCAGATGGAGCGATGTCGAGGTTTCAAGTATGTCCTTGTAGTTGTATGCGCTTTGTCCAGGTGGACAGAAGCATATCCAGTTCCAGATTACACAGCCGCGACCACTGCCAAGCAGTTGGTTCGTGAATTTTTCCCTAGATACGGACTCCCTAGAGTCGTATATTCCGATAACGGTCAGCCATTCTCCTCAGAGTTAATGAAGCACGTTTCCCTGTTGTTAGGGTACCAGTGGAAGTTCCATTGTGTACGCCATCCTGAAGCAGCCGGTCTGGTCGAGAGACATAATCAGACTCTGAAAATCCGCATTGCAAAAGTCTGTCAAGAAAAAGGTGTGGACTGGCTAGTAGCTCTGCCAGTCGCTTTGTTTTATATGCGCATGGTCGCACATTCCAGATCAGGTCTGTCCCCGTATGAGGTCGTATTCGGCCGCCCCCCTAACATGTGGGGTACTCCTAGACCCCGAAGTATTACCGATGTTTCATGTAATATGCTGACAGATTACCTAGCTTCCTTGATGTCTGCCCTCAACTCATGTCGTTCACAGGTTGCCGCCGCATTTCCAGACAATACCGAGGTGGCACCGCATGAAATCGTTCCAGGTTCCCTTGTGATGGTCCGAAATTTTGACAGATCAAGTCCGCTGGAGCCTCGTTGGAAGGAGCCACGTCAGGTCCTCTTGACCACCCGTACCGCCGTCAAGTTGGAAGGCAGAAAAGGATGGATCCACCTGTCTCATGTTAAACTTTTTAAAGGACTGAAATCTGTTTCTAAAAACATTTCCCAGGATTCGAAGGACTGCCAAAATATTGCTCTTAAGGACTGTCCCGCAAAAGACATTATTACAACCCCTCCCTTGTTAGAGAAAACTCCGCAACAGGAGTATAAGCTCAAATTAAGGTCTAGTAAAATAAGTCAGTCAGTTTGATTGTATAAGTCCTCCCCTAGGTGAAACGGTTAGATTGTTTCTGACATGTATAAAATAGACCCCCATAGTGAGAGAGTCAGTCGAAGTTCAATTCAATGTATCGTTTTTCTGAGTTTCATATTATTCATCAGCATTTTGATTTCCTGCACCAGCTATGCGTTCTATCTGTATTTTCCAGTTCCTCATGCTAATATGTCTGCTAATGCTACAGTAGAGCACACGTTTAGTGATCTGCCTCCTCACGAATATTCATACCGCCTCGCTATGCGCAACAACACATTTATCCGTATGTTACATTACTCACACCAGACCAGCAATGCCACTAATTGTTGGGTGTGTGGTCGACTCCCCCCTTTTCAGACGTCAAAGGGAGTTCTGCCACTCTTTCCTTATCCATTCTCACACAATGGTTCGTGTGGAGCATGGTCCACGTTAACGTCATCCTCAACAGATATGTCTTTTCTTAACAGTACATGTTTTCCAGACAAGCAAGGTCTCCCCCACAGAACAGGTTTAGATCTAGAAAATGAAGTTTATAATTTAGGTAATTATTCGTCGAATTTCATGGTCCTGAATGTTCAGTCTGATACTACTCCAGACTTACCTGCTATTTCAGTACTACCTGTCAAAGGCGAATTATGTGTCCGTAGTTATGGTTCCGTACACGTAGGACATAGTGATTGTACTACTGTTATCCAGTATAGTGACAGTGGGAAATCTGTTTTCAAAGCTTCACGTCATTCTTATTTTATTTGTGGTCAAACTGCATATGTCCGTCTGCCCCTCGATTGGGAGGGAACCTGTTACATTGCTTTCCTACTGCCACCTGTTTTCCTAGCCCCATCTGATTATCACAGAAACACACATCTAGTACACATTAGACATAGAAGGGAGTCCCCAATTGTCGATTATACTGAAACTACTCTAGAACAGTATACAGATTTCAATAAAGGCTTCTTCTTCTTTGTAGGACCTGTCCAGAATAGTAAACTGATCCGTAGGTTAACAAGAACCCTTGAAGCTGTAGTAAATGAGACTGCCTCTGCTCTAGGTAACCTAACCGAAGAACAATCTGCTATGAGATTTGTCGTTTTGCAAAATCGTCTCGTCCTTGACGTCATACTGGCCGATAGGGGCGGGGCCTGTAGAGTCATCGGATCTAGTTGCTGCATTTTCATTCCAAATAACGCGCCGTCTGTTTATTCAGCTATAACCAGACTCCATAAAATTGCCCATCTGTTACATCAAGATCCAGGCACCTGGACATGGTCAGGTTGGTTCTGGAATATAATTTCCGCATGGGGATGGAAAGTCCTGTCCTTTTTAGGTATTGCAGTAGCGATCATATTTAGCTGCTGCCTCTGTATACAATGTGGCCCTGCGATTTGCAGCATGTGTGCTACCTCTTGTATTCCTAGTCCCAAGCCCCGTTCTAAATCCCGTTCCAAGACAATTCGAGACGAGCAAATGATACTGTATGAAATGATAGATGGTATCATGAAAATTGATGTTTCCTGATGGAAACGTAGTGACAAGGAGGGAATGTGGAAAAGTAAATTTTGCCATGTTCTGTGTCCCTACGCCTCATCCATCATATGTTATGTGTGCATGACCAATATGCATATGTTGTTCCCCATGTCCGATTAATGACGCAATTACAGTTGTGTCCACCTCTGGTATGTCATTTTCCAGTCCTCGTGAATACTACGAATATCAGGCCTAGGTAAAGTAATGTTGCCACGTTTCTCAGTATGCACGTTATTCCAGTATAAAGTCCCCGTTTCCAGGCCTCAAAAGGGCCCGGACATCAGATTCAGCTCCTGTCTCCTGAAAGCCTCGCTGAGGAGCGATACAGCCCCCACCTGTATCCTCGACCCTTCACTTACTTCCTGCCTCGCAGTGCCCGGTGCAGCTCGGCTCTGCCTCTGAGTCTGCCAAAAGTATGTTATAGTTCCAGCTATCAGTTCAGTCCTCCTCTTCTGCATTCCTAAGCTACTGAACTGCATCAATAGTTTCCGTCATTGTCTAGCCTTCTCGTCTCCATGTTAGAGAAATACTGTATTTAATGGTCATTTAGTATTCTTCATCACGCATTTCATGTAAGAATAATGTATGGTCCAGTCTTAGAATCAAGTTAGCTTTTCCCCTCATGACTCCTAGTTTATATCAACATGTTCCCTAAACATCAGATACTAGATAGGGTTTAGGTACATGTCGCTCCGACCCTCCAGACTCTAGTCTCTGCTCCTAGCACAGAGTTCATAGCCCCCAGCTTCTCCTAGTAATACGTCATTGCCAGTTTTCGCGCACCATTAGGTTAGAGGTCCCGGCTCCTTAGGTAGCCCCCTCCAATGTTTCCGCCCATTCATGACATATTCTGTTACGTTTGCATCACATGTCTATGTATACTCCCAGTTACACCTACTTTTACTGTTATCTCTCGCGACTGCTACGCGTCACGCCTTCTGCTCCACCCACTGTTACGCCTACTGCAATGTAATGCTATGTGTTTGCGCTATGTATATAAGTTGATGTATTGTTATTAAAAGTTAGCGCGCTCATCCCAGACCAAGCCCCAGCAGCTGCTGGGTCATCCTATGCAGGTTGTCCTGATCCTGTCCTTATGCTGTAATAAACCTGCAGAAACTCCTACTACCTCGAATCTTGACTCCTATTTTATTGAGCTATCTGTTATTCATTCATTCATTCAAAAATAGATCCGGTATTATTTATTTATATACCACAACCTACCTGTAGTTTTTGAACCCTAGCTCTGCCGGCACCTATGGAAACCTAGCAAACCTATACATTTTTGAAAACTAGAAACCCAGGGAAAATCAGGATGGGGTAACTTGACTGCCTCCCACCAGGTTCTGTTACCCAGAATTCCTTGCAAACCTAAAAAATTGGGGGGAAAAACGCATTTTCCTCATATTTCTGTGGTGAAAAGTTCTGGAATCTGCGTGGATCAACAAATTTCCACCCACCGCGCGTTCCCCAAAGTCTTATGATAAAAATGGAACCTCACTTGCCTAGGTCTGCCTAGTGCCTGCGACAGGAAATGGTGCAAAATGCAACGTGGTCGCACCTCTATTCCACTCTGAAAACTGGCCCTTTTTTATCAAAGTGCCTACCTGTAGTTTTTGAACCCTAGGTCTGCCGGCACCTAGGGAAACCTAGCAAACCTATACATTTTTAAAAACTAGACACCCAGGGGAATTCAGGATGGGGTGACTTGACTGCCTCCCACCAGGTTCTGTTACCCAGAATTCCTTGCAAACCTAAACAATTGGGAAAAAAACCGCATTTTCCTCACATTTCTGTGGTGGAAAGTTCTGGAATCTGCATGGATCAACAAATTTCCACCCACCCCGCGTTCCGCAAAGTCTTATGAGAAAAAGGGTACCTCACTTGCCTGGGTCTGCCTAGTGCCTGCGACAGGAAATGGCGCAAAACTCAACATGGTCGCACCTCAATTTCGCAGTGAAAACTGGCACTTTTTTGGCAAAGTGCCTACCTGTAGTTTTTGAACCCTAGCTCTGCCGGCACCTAGGGAAACCTAGCAAACCTATACATTTTTGAAAAGTAGACACCCAGGGGAAATTAGGATAGGGTGACTCGACTGCCTCCCACCAGGTTCTGTTACTGAGAATCCCTTGCAAACCTAAACAATTGGGAAAAAAACTCATTTTCCTTACATTTCTGTGATGGAAAGTTCTGGAATCTGCGTGGTTCAACAAATTTCCACCCACCCCGTGTTCCCCACAGTCTTATGAGAAAAATGGTACCTCACTTGCCTGGGTCTGCCTAGTGCCTGCGACAGGAAACGGTGCAAAACGCAACGTGGTCGCACCTCAATTTCACTGTGAAAACTGGCCCTTTTTTGGCAAAGTGCCAACCTGTAGTTTTTGAACACTAGCTCTGCCGGCACCTAGGGAAACCTAGCAAACCTATACATTTTTGAAAACTAGACACACAGGGAAATTCAGGATGGGGTGACTGGACTGCCTCCCACCAGGTTCTATTACCCAGAATCCCTTACAAACCTATAAAATTGAGTAAAAAATGCATTTTCCTCACATTTCTGTGGTGGAAAGTTCTGGAATCTGTGTGGATCAACAAAATTCCACCCACCCCGCGTTCCCCAAAGTCTTATGAGAAAAATGGTACCTCACTTGCCTGGGTCTGCCTAGTGCCTGCGACAGGAAACGGTGCAAAACGCAACATGGTCGCACCTCAATTTCACTGTGAAAACTGGCCCTTTCTTGGCAAAGTGCCTACCTGTAGTTTTTGAACCCTAGCTCTGCCGGCACCTATGGAAAACTAGCAAA
Organism: Lissotriton helveticus; assembly: GCF_964261635.1. Classification (NCBI taxonomy): domain Eukaryota; kingdom Metazoa; phylum Chordata; class Amphibia; order Caudata; family Salamandridae; genus Lissotriton; species Lissotriton helveticus. The sequence goes on from NC_136067.1 coordinate 1,188,066,770, forward strand.
CCTATACATTTTTGAAAACTAGACCCAGGGAAATTCAGGATGGGGTGACTTGACTGCCTCCCACCAGGTACTGTTACCCTGAATTCCTTGCAAACCTAAACAATTGGGAAAAAAACGCATTTTCCTCACATTTCTGTGGTGGAAAGCTCTGGAATCTGCGTTGATCAACAAATTGCCATCCACCCCGTGTTCCCCAAAGTCTTATGAGAAAAATGGTACCTCACTTGCCTGGGTCTGCCTAGTGCCTGCGACAGGAAATGGCGCAAAACGCAACGTGGTCGCACCTCAATTTCGCAGTGAAAACTGGCCCTTTTTGGCAAAGTGCCTACCTGTAGTTTTTTAACACTAGCTCTGCCGGCACCTAGTGAAACCTAGCAAACCTATACATTTTTGAAAACTAGACACGCAGGGGAATTCAGGATGGGGTGACTTGACTGCCTCCCATCAGGTTCTGTTACCCAGAATTCCTTGCAAACCTAAAATATTGGGGGAAAAAATGCATTTTCCTCACATTTCTGTGGGGGAAAGTTCTGGAATCTGCGTGGATCAAAATGCCACCCACCCCGCGTTCCCCAAAGTCTTATGAGAAAAATGGTACCTCACTTGCCTGGGTCTGCCTAGTGCCTGCGTCAGGAAACGCCGCAAAACGCAACGTGGTCGCACCTCAATTTCACTGTGAAAACTGGCCCTTTCTTGGCAAAGTGCCTACCTGTAGTTTTTGGACCCTAGCTCTGCCGGCACCTATGGAAAACTAGCAAACCTATTCATTTTTGAAAACTAGACCCAGGGAAATTCAGGATGGGGTGACTTGACTGCCTCCCACCAGGTACTGTTACCCTGAATTCCTTGCAAACCTAAACAATTGGGAAAAAAACGCATTTTCCTCACATTTCTGTGGTGGAAAGCTCTGGAATCTGCGTTGATCAACAAATTGCCATCCACCCCGTGTTCCCCAAAGTCTTATGAGAAAAATGGTACCTCACTTGCCTGGGTCTGCCTAGTGCCTGCGACAGGAAACGGTGCAAAACGCAACGTGGTCGCACCTCAATTTCACTGTGAAAACTGGCCCTTTTTTGTCAAAGTGCCTACCTGTAGTTTTTTAACCCTAGGTCTGCCGGCACCTAGGGAAACCTAGCAAACCTATACATTTTTAAAAACTAGACACCCAGGGGAATTCAGGATGGGGTGACTTGACTGCCTCCCACCAGGTTCTGTTACTGAGAATCCCTTGCAAACCTAAACAATTGGGAAAAAAACTCATTGTCTTTACATTTCTGTGATGGAAAGTTCTGGAATCTGCGTGGTTCAGCAAATTTCCACCCACCCCGTGTTCCCCACAGTCTTATGAGAAAAATGGTACCTCACTTGCCTGGGTCTGCCTAGTGCCTGCGACAGGAAACGGTCCAAAACGCAATGTGGTCGCACCTCAATTTCACTGTGAAAACTGGCCCTTTTTTGGCAAAGTGCCAACCTATAGTTTTTGAACACTAGCTCTGCCGGCACCTATGGAAACCTAGCAAACCTATATATTTTTGAAAACTAGACACACAGGGAAATTCAGGATGGGGTGACTGGACTGCCTCCCACCAGGTTCTATTACCCAGAATCCCTTACAAACCTAAAAAATTGGGTAAAAAATGCATTTTCCTTACATTTCTGTGGTGGAAAGTTCTGGAATCTGTGTGGATCAACAAAATTCCACCCACCCCGCGTTCCCCAAAGTCTTATGAGAAAAATGGTACCTCACTTGCCTGGGTCTGCCTAGTGCCTGTGACTGGAAACGGTGCAAAACGCAACGTGGTCGCACCTCAATTTCACAGTGAAAACTGGCCCTTTTTTGCCAAAGTGCCTACCTGTAGTTTTTTAACCTTAGCTCTGCTGGCACCTAGGGAAACCTAGCAAACCTAAACATTTTTGGAAACAAGACACCCAGGGGAATTCAGGATGGGGTGACTCGAATGTCTCCCACCAGGTTCTCTTACCGAGAATCCGTTGCAAACCTAAAAAATAGGGGGAAAAATGCTTTTTCCTCATATTTCTTTGGTGGAAAGTTCTGGAATCTGCATGGATCAACAAATTTCCACCCACCCGGTGTCCCCCAAAGTCTTATGAGAAAAATGGTACCTCACTTGCCTGGGTCTGCCTAGTGCCTGCGACAGGAAACGGCGCAAAACTCAACATGGTCGCACCTCAATTTCGCAGTGAAAACTGGCCTTTTTTTGGCAAAGTGCCTACCTGTAGTTTTTGAACCCTAGCTCTGCCTGCACTTAGGGAAACCTAGCAAACCTATACATTTTTTGAAAAGTAGACACCCAGGAGAAATTAGGATATGGTGACTCGACTGCCTCCCACCAGGTTCTGTTACCGAGAATCCCTTGCAAACCTAAAAAATTGAGGGGAAAAAATGCATTTTCCTCACATTTCTGTGGGGGAAAGTTCTGGAATTTGCGTGGATCAAAATGCCACCCACCCCGCGTTCCCCAAAGTCTTATGAGAAAAATGGTACCTCACTTGCCTGGGTCTGCCTAGTGCCTGCTTCAGGAAACGGCGCAAAACGCAACGTGGTCGCACCTCAATTTCACTGTGAAAACTGGCCCTTTCTTGGCAAAGTACCTACCTGTAGTTTTTGAACCCTAGCTCTGCCGGCACCTATGGATACCTAGCAAACCTATACATTTTTGAAAACTAGAAACCCAGGGAAAATCAGGATGGGGTAACTTGACTGCCTCCCACCAGGTTCTGTTACCCAGAATTCCTTGCAAACCTAAAAAATTGGGGGGGAAAACGCATTTTCCTCATATTTCTGTGGTGAAAAGTTCTGGAATCTGCGTGGATCAACAAATTTCCACCCACCGCGCGTTCCCCAAAGTCTTATGATAAAAATGGAACCTCACTTGCCTAGGTCTGCCTAGTGCCTGCGACAGGAAACGGTGCAAAATGCAACGTGGTCGCACCTCTATTCCACTCTGAAAACTGGCCCTTTTTTATCAAAGTGCCTACCTGTAGTTTTTGAACCCTAGGTCTGCCGGCACCTAGGGAAACCTAGCAAACCTATACATTTTTAAAAACTAGACACCCAGGGGAATTCAGGATGGGGTGACTTGACTGCCTCCCACCAGGTTCTGTTACCCAGAATTCCTTGCAAACCTAAACAATTGGGAAAAAAACCGCATTTTCCTCACATTTCTGTGGTGGAAAGTTCTGGAATCTGCATGGATCAACAAATTTCCACCCACCCCGCGTTCCCCAAAGTCTTATGAGAAAAAGGGTACCTCACTTGCCTGGGTCTGCCTAGTGCCTGCGACAGGAAATGGCGCAAAACTCAACATGGTCGCACCTCAATTTCGCAGTGAAAACTGGCACTTTTTTGGCAAAGTGCCTACCTGTAGTTTTTGAACCCTAGCTCTGCCGGCACCTAGGGAAACCTAGCAAACCTATACATTTTTGAAAAGTAGACACCCAGGGGAAATTAGGATAGGGTGACTCGACTGCCTCCCACCAGGTTCTGTTACTGAGAATCCCTTGCAAAGCCTAAACAATTGGGGAAAAAACTCATTTTCCTTATATTTCTGTGATGGAAAGTTCTGGAATCTGCGTGGTTCAACAAATTTCCACCCACCCCGTGTTCCCCACAGTCTTATGAGAAAAATGGTACCTCACTTGCCTGGGTCTGCCTAGTGCCTGCGACAGGAAACGGTGCAAAACGCAACGTGGTCGCACCTCAATTTCACTGTGAAAACTGGCCCTTTTTTGGCAAAGTGCCAACCTGTAGTTTTTGAACACTAGCTCTGCCGGCACCTAGGGAAACCTAGCAAACCTATACATTTTTGAAAACTAGACACACAGGGAAATTCAGGATGGGGTGACTGGACTGCCTCCCACCAGGTTCTATTACCCAGAATCCCTTACAAACCTATAAAATTGAGTAAAAAACGCATTTTCCTCACATTTCTGTGGTGGAAAGTTCTGGAATCTGTGTGGATCAACAAAATTCCACCCACCCCGCGTTCCCCAAAGTCTTATGAGAAAAATGGTACCTCACTTGCCTGGGTCTGCCTAGTGCCTGCGACAGGAAACGGTGCAAAACGCAACATGGTCGCACCTCAATTTCACTGTGAAAACTGGCCCTTTCTTGGCAAAGTGCCTACCTGTAGTTTTTGAACCCTAGCTCTGCCGGCACCTATGGAAAACTAGCAAACCTATACATTTTTGAAAACTAGACCCAGGGAAATTCAGGATGGGGTGACTTGACTGCCTCCCACCAGGTACTGTTACCCTGAATTCCTTGCAAACCTAAACAATTGGGAAAAAAACGCATTTTCCTCACATTTCTGTGGTGGAAAGCTCTGGAATCTGCGTTGATCAACAAATTGCCATCCACCCCGTGTTCCCCAAAGTCTTATGAGAAAAATGGTACCTCACTTGCCTGGGTCTGCCTAGTGCCTGCGACAGGAAATGGCGCAAAACGCAACGTGGTCGCACCTCAATTTCGCAGTGAAAACTGGCCCTTTTTGGCAAAGTGCCTACCTGTAGTTTTTTAACACTAGCTCTGCCGGCACCTAGTGAAACCTAGCAAACCTATACATTTTTTAAAACTAGACACGCAGGGGAATTCAGGATGGGGTGACTTGACTGCCTCCCATCAGGTTCTGTTACCCAGAATTCCTTGCAAACCTAAAATATTGGGGGAAAAAATGCATTTTCCTCACATTTCTGTGGGGGAAAGTTCTGGAATCTGCGTGGATCAAAATGCCACCCACCCCGCGTTCCCCAAAGTCTTATGAGAAAAATGGTACCTCACTTGCCTGGGTCTGCCTAGTGCCTGCGTCAGGAAACGCCGCAAAACGCAACGTGGTCGCACCTCAATTTCACTGTGAAAACTGGCCCTTTCTTGGCAAAGTGCCTACCTGTAGTTTTTGGACCCTAGCTCTGCCGGCACCTATGGAAAACTAGCAAACCTATACATTTTTTAAAACTAGACCCAGGGAAATTCAGGATGGGGTGACTTGACTGCCTCCCACCAGGTACTGTTACCCTGAATTCCTTGCAAACCTAAACAATTGGGAAAAAACGCATTTTCCTCACATTTCTGTGGTGGAAAGCTCTGGAATCTGCGTTGATCAACAAATTGCCATCCACCCCGTGTTCCCCAAAGTCTTATGAGAAAAATGGTACCTCACTTGCCTGGGTCTGCCTAGTGCCTGCGACAGGAAACGGTGCAAAACGCAACGTGGTCGCACCTCAATTTCACTGTGAAAACTGGCCCTTTTTTGTCAAAGTGCCTACCTGTAGGTTTTTTAACCCTAGGTCTGCTGGCACCTAGGGAAACCTAGCAAACCTATACATTTTTAAAAACTAGACACCCAGGGGAATTCAGGATGGGGTGACTTGACTGCCTCCCACCAGGTTCTGTTACTGAGAATCCCTTGCAAACCTAAACAATTGGGAAAAAAACTCATTGTCTTTACATTTCTGTGATGGAAAGTTCTGGAATCTGCGTGGTTCAGCAAATTTCCACCCACCCCGTGTTCCCCACAGTCTTATGAGAAAAATGGTACCTCACTTGCCTGGGTCTGCCTAGTGCCTGCGACAGGAAACGGTCCAAAACGCAATGTGGTCGCACCTCAATTTCACTGTGAAAACTGGCCCTTTTTTGGCAAAGTGCCAACCTATAGTTTTTGAACACTAGCTCTGCCGGCACCTATGGAAACCTAGCAAACCTATACATTTTTGAAAACTAGACACACAGGGAAATTCAGGATGGGGTGACTGGACTGCCTCCCACCAGGTTCTATTACCCAGAATCCCTTACAAACCTAAAAAATTGGGTAAAAAATGCATTTTCCTTACATTTCTGTGGTGGAAAGTTCTGGAATCTGTGTGGATCAACAAAATTCCACCCACCCCGCGTTCCCCAAAGTCTTATGAGAAAAATGGTACCTCACTTGCCTGGGTATGCCTAGTGCCTGCGACTGGAAACGGTGCAAAACGCAACGTGGTCGCACCTCAATTTCACAGTGAAAACTGGCCCTTTTTTGCCAAAGTGCCTACCTGTAGTTTTTTAACCTTAGCTCTGCTGGCACCTAGGGAAACCTAGCAAACCTAAACATTTTTGGAAACAAGACACCCAGGGGAATTCAGGATGGGGTGACTCGAATGTCTCCCACCAGGTTCTCTTACCGAGAATCCGTTGCAAACCTAAAAAATAGGGGGAAAAAATGCTTTTTCCTCATATTTCTTTGGTGGAAAGTTCTGGAATCTGCATGGATCAACAAATTTCCACCCACCCGGCGTCCCCCAAAGTCTTATGAGAAAAATGGTACCTCACTTGCCTGGGTCTGCCTAGTGCCTGCGACAGGAAACGGCGCAAAACTCAACATGGTCGCACCTCAATTTCGCAGTGAAAACTGGCCTTTTTTTGGCAAAGTGCCTACCTGTAGTTTTTGAACCCTAGCTCTGCCTGCACTTAGGGAAACCTAGCAAACCTATACATTTTTGGAAAAGTAGACACCCAGGAGAAATTAGGATATGGTGACTCGACTGCCTCCCACCAGGTTCTGTTACCGAGAATCCCTTGCAAACCTAAAAAATTGAGGGGAAAAAATGCATTTTCCTCACATTTCTGTGGGGGAAAGTTCTGGAATTTGCGTGGATCAAAATGCCACCCACCCCGCGTTCCCCAAAGTCTTATGAGAAAAATGGTACCTCACTTGCCTGGGTCTGCCTAGTGCCTGCGTCAGGAAACGGCGCAAAACGCAACGTGGTCGCACCTCAATTTCACTGTGAAAACTGGCCCTTTCTTGGCAAAGTACCTACCTGTAGTTTTTGAACCCTAGCTCTGCCGGCACCTATGGAAACCTAGCAAACCTATACATTTTTGAAAACTAGAAACCCAGGGAAAATCAGGATGGGGTAACTTGACTGCCTCCCACCAGGTTCTGTTACCCAGAATTCCTTGCAAACCTAAAAAATTGGGGGGAAAAACGCATTTTCCTCATATTTCTGTGGTGAAAAGTTCTGGAATCTGCGTGGATCAACAAATTTCCACCCACCGCGCGTTCCCCAAAGTCTTATGATAAAAATGGAACCTCACTTGCCTAGGTCTGCCTAGTGCCTGTGACAGGAAACGGTGCAAAATGCAACATGGTCGCACCTGTATTCCACTCTGAAAACTGGCCCTTTTTTATCAAAGTGCCTACCTGTAGTTTTTGAACCCTAGGTCTGCCGGCACCTAGGGAAACCTAGCAAACCTATACATTTTTAAAAACTAGACACCCAGGGGAATTCAGGATGGGGTGACTTGACTGCCTCCCACCAGGTTCTGTTACCCAGAATTCCTTGCAAACCTAAACAATTGGGAAAAAAACCGCATTTTCCTCACATTTCTGTGGTGGAAAGTTCTGGAATCTGCATGGATCAACAAATTTCCACCCACCCCGCGTTCCCCAAAGTCTTATGAGAAAAAGGGTACCTCACTTGCCTGGGTCTGCCTAGTGCCTGCGACAGGAAATGGCGCAAAACTCAACATGGTCGCACCTCAATTTCGCAGTGAAAACTGGCACTTTTTTGGCAAAGTGCCTACCTGTAGTTTTTGAACCCTAGCTCTGCCGGCACCTAGGGAAACCTAGCAAACCTATACATTTTTGAAAAGTAGACACCCAGGGGAAATTAGGATAGGGTGACTCGACTGCCTCCCACCAGGTTCTGTTACTGAGAATCCCTTGCAAACCTAAACAATTGGGGAAAAAACTCATTTTCCTTACATTTCTGTGATGGAAAGTTCTGGAATCTGCGTGGTTCAACAAATTTCCACCCACCCGTGTTCCCCACAGTCTTATGAGAAAAATGGTACCTCACTTGCCTGGGTCTGCCTAGTGCCTGCGACAGGAAACGGTGCAAAACGCAACGTGGTCGCACCTCAATTTCACTGTGAAAACTGGCCCTTTTTTGGCAAAGTGCCAACCTGTAGTTTTTGAACACTAGCTCTGCCGGCACCTAGGGAAACCTAGCAAACCTATACATTTTTGAAAACTAGACACACAGGAAAATTCAGGATGGGGTGACTGGACTGCCTCCCACCAGGTTCTATTACCCAGAATCCCTTACAAACCTATAAAATTGAGTAAAAACGCATTTTCCTCACATTTCTGTGGTGGAAAGTTCTGGAATCTGTGTGGATCAACAAAATTCCACCCACCCCGCGTTCCCCAAAGTCTTATGAGAAAAATGGTACCTCACTTGCCTGGGTCTGCCTAGTGCCTGCGACAGGAAACGGTGCAAAACGCAACATGGTCGCACCTCAATTTCACTGTGAAAACTGGCCCTTTCTTGGCAAAGTGCCTACCTGTAGTTTTTGAACCCTAGCTCTGCCGGCACCTATGGAAAACTAGCAAACCTATACATTTTTGAAAACTAGACCCAGGGAAATTCAGGATGGGGTGACTTGACTGCCTCCCACCAGGTACTGTTACCCTGAATCCCTTGCAAACCTAAACAATTGGGGAAAAAACGCATTTTCCTCACATTTCTGTGGTGGAAAGCTCTGGAATCTGCGTTGATCAACAAATTGCCATCCACCCCGTGTTCCCCAAAGTCTTATGAGAAAAATGGTACCTCACTTGCCTGGGTCTGCCTAGTGCCTGCGACAGGAAATGGCGCAAAACGCAACGTGGTCGCACCTCAATTTCGCAGTGAAAACTGGCCCTTTTTGGCAAAGTGCCTACCTGTAGTTTTTTAACACTAGCTCTGCCGGCACCTAGGGAAACCTAGCAAACCTATACATTTTTGAAAACTAGACATGCAGGGGAATTCAGGATGGGGTGACTTGACTGCCTCCCATCAGGTTCTGTTACCCAGAAATCCTTGCAAACCTAAAATATTGGGGGAAAAAATGCATTTTCCTCACATTTCTGTGGGGGAAAGTTCTGGAATCTGCGTGGATCAAAATGCCACCCACCCCGCGTTCCCCAAAGTCTTATGAGAAAAATGGTACCTCACTTGCCTGGGTCTGCCTAGTGCCTGCGTCAGGAAACGCCGCAAAACGCAATGTGGTCGCACCTCAATTTCACTGTGAAAACTGGCCCTTTCTTGGCAAAGTGCCTACCTGTAGTTTTTGGACCCTAGCTCTGCCGGCACCTATGGAAAACTAGCAAACCTATACATTTTTGAAAACTAGACCCAGGGAAATTCAGGATGGGGTGACTTGACTGCCTCCCACCAGGTACTGTTACCCTGAATTCCTTGCAAACCTAAACAATTGGGAAAAAAACGCATTTTCCTCACATTTCTGTGGTGGAAAGCTCTGGAATCTGCGTTGATCAAGAAATTGCCATCCACCCCGTGTTCCCCAAAGTCTTATGAGAAAAATGGTACCTCACTTGCCTGGGTCTGCCTAGTGCCTGCGACAGGAAACGGTGCAAAACGCAACGTGGTCGCACCTCAATTTCACTGTGAAAACTGGCCCTTTTTTGTCAAAGTGCCTACCTGTAGTTTTTTAACCCTAGGTCTGCCGGCACCTAGGGAAACCTAGCAAACCTATACATTTTTAAAAACTAGACACCCAGGGGAATTCAGGATGGGGTGACTTGACTGCCTCCCACCAGGTTCTGTTACTGAGAATCCCTTGCAAACCTAAACAATTGGGAAAAAAACTCATTTTCTTTACATTTCTGTGATGGAAAGTTCTGGAATCTGCGTGGTTCAGCAAATTTCCACCCACCCCGTGTTCCCCACAGTCTTATGAGAAAAATGGTACCTCACTTGCCTGGGTCTGCCTAGTGCCTGCGACAGGAAACGGTCCAAAACGCAACGTGGTCGCACCTCAATTTCACTGTGAAAACTGGCCCTTTTTTGGCAAAGTGCCAACCTATAGTTTTTGAACACTAGCTCTGCCGGCACCTATGGAAACCTAGCAAACCTATACATTTTTGAAAACTAGACACACAGGGAAATTCAGGATGGGGTGACTGGACTGCCTCCCACCAGGTTCTATTACCCAGAATCCCTTACAAACCTAAAAAATTGGGTAAAAAATGCATTTTCCTTACATTTCTGTGGTGGAAAGTTCTGGAATCTGTGTGGATCAACAAAATTCCACCCACCCCGCGTTCCCCAAAGTCTTATGAGAAAAATGGTACCTCACTTGCCTGGGTCTGCCTAGTGCCTGCGACTGGAAACGGTGCAAAACGCAACATGGTCGCACCTCAATTTCACAGTGAAAACTGGCCCTTTTTTGCCAAAGTGCCTACCTGTAGTTTTTTAACCCTAGCTCTGCTGGCACCTAGGGAAACCTAGCAAACCTAAACATTTTTGGAAACAAGACACCCAGGGGAATTCAGGATGGGGTGACTCGAATGTCTCCCACCAGGTTCTCTTACCGAGAATCCATTGCAAACCTAAAAAATAGGGGGAAAAAATGCTTTTTCCTCATATTTCTTTGGTGGAAAGTTCTGGAATCTGCATGGATCAACAAATTTCCACCCACCCCGTGTCCCCCAAAGTCTTATGAGAAAAATGGTACCTCACTTGCCTGGGTCTGCCTAGTGCCTGCGACAGGAAACGGCGCAAAACTCAACGTGGTCGCACCTCAATTTCGCAGTGAAAACTGGCCTTTTTTTGGCAAAGTGCCTACCTGTAGTTTTTTAACCCTAGCTCTGCCGGCACTTAGGGAAACCTAGCAAACCTATACATTTTTTGAAAAGTAGACACCCAGGAGAAATTAGGATATGGTGACTCGACTGCCTCCCACCAGGTTCTGTTACCGAGAATCCCTTGCAAACCTAAAAAATTGAGGGGAAAAAATGCATTTTCCTCACATTTCTGTGGGGGAAAGTTCTGGAATCTGCGTGGATCAAAATGCCACCCACCCCGCGTTCCCCAAAGTCTTATGAGAAAAATGGTACCTCACTTGCCTGGGTCTGCCTAGTGCCTGCGTCAGGAAATGGCGCAAAATGCAACGTGGTCGCACCTCAATTTCACTGTGAAAACTGGCCCTTTCTTGGCAAAGTACCTACCTGTAGTTTTTTAACCCTAGCTCTGCCGGCACCTATGGAAACCTAGCAAACCTATACATTTTTGAAAACTAGAAACCCAGGGAAAATCAGGATGGGGTAACTTGACTGCCTCCCACCAGGTTTTGTTACCCAGAATTCCTTGCAAACCTAAAAAATTGGGGGGGAAAATGCATTTTCCTCATATTTCTGTGGTGAAAAGTTCTGGAATCTGCGTGGATCAACAAATTTCCACCCACCGCGCGTTCCCCAAAGTCTTATGATAAAAATGGAACCTCACTTGCCTGGGTCTGCCTAGTGCCTGCCACAGGAAACGGTGCAAAACGCAACGTGGTCGCACCTCAATTCCACTGTGAAAACTGGCCCTTTTTTATCAAAGTGCCTACCTGTAGTTTTTGAACCCTAGGTCTGCCGGCACCTAGGGAAACCTAGCAAACCTATACATTTTTAAAAACTAGACACCCAGGGGAATTCAGGATGGGGTGACTTGACTGCCTCCCACCAGGTTCTGTTACCCAGAATTCCTTGCAAACCTAAACAATTGGGAAAAAAACGCATTTTCCTCACATTTCTGTGGTGGAAAGTTCTGGAATCTGCATGGATCAACAAATTTCCACCCACCCCGCGTTCCCCAAAGTCTTATGAGAAAAAGGGTATCTCACTTGCCTGGGTCTGCCTAGTGCCTGCGACAGGAAATGGCGCAAAACTCAACATGGTCGCACCTCAATTTCGCAGTGAAAACTGGCACTTTTTTGGCAAAGTGCCTACCTGTAGTTTTTGAACCCTAGCTCTGCCGGCACCTAGGGAAACCTAGCAAACCTATACATTTTTGAAAAGTAGACACCCAGGGGAAATTAGGATAGGGTGACTCGACTGCCTTCCACCAGGTTCTGTTACTGAGAATCCCTTGCAAACCTAAACAATTGGGAAAAAACTCATTTTCCTTACATTTCTGTGATGGAAAGTTCTGGAATCTGCGTGGTTCAACAAATTTCCACCCACCCCGTGTTCCCCACAGTCTTATGAGAAAAATGGTACCTCACTTGCCTGGGTCTGCCTAGTGCCTGCGACAGGAAACGGTGCAAAACGCAACGTGGTCGCACCTCAATTTCACTGTGAAAACTGGCCCTTTTTTGGCAAAGTGCCAACCTGTAGTTTTTGAACACTAGCTCTGCCGGCACCTAGGGAAACCTAGCAAACCTATACATTTTTGAAAACTAGACACACAGGGAAATTCAGGATGGGGTGACTGGACTGCCTCCCACCAGGTTCTATTACCCAGAATCGCTTACAAACCTATAAAATTGAGTAAAAAACGCATTTTCCTCACATTTCTGTGGTGGAAAGTTCTGGAATCTGTGTGGATCAACAAAATTCCACCCACCCCGCGTTCCCCAAAGTCTTATGAGAAAAATGGTACCTCACTTGCCTGGGTCTGCCTAGTGCCTGCGACAGGAAACGGTGCAAAACGCAACATGGTCGCACCTCAATTTCACTGTGAAAACTGGCCCTTTCTTGGCAAAGTGCCTACCTGTAGTTTTTGAACCCTAGCTCTGCCGGCACCTATGGAAAACTAGCAAACCTATACATTTTTGAAAACTAGACCCAGGGAAATTCAGGATGGGGTGACTTGACTGCCTCCCACCAGGTACTGTTACCCTGAATTCCTTGCAAACCTAAACAATTGGGAAAAAAAACGAATTTTCCTCACATTTCTGTGGTGGAAAGCTCTGGAATGTGCATTGATCAACAAATTGCCATCCACCCCGTGTTCCCCAAAGTCTTATGAGAAAAATGGTACCTCACTTGCCTGGGTCTGCCTAGTGCCTGCGACAGGAAATGGCGCAAAACGCAACGTGGTCGCACCTCAATTTCGCAGTGAAAACTGGCCCTTTTTGGCAAAGTGCCTACCTGTAGTTTTTTAACACTAGCTCTGCCGGCACCTAGGGAAACCTAGCAAACCTATACATTTTTGAAAACTAGACACGCAGGGGAATTCAGGATGGGGTGACTTGACTGCCTCCCATCAGGTTCTGTTACCCAGAATTCCTTGCAAACCTAAAATATTGGGGGGAAAAATGCATTTTCCTCACATTTCTGTGGGGGAAAGTTCTGGAATCTGCGTGGATCAAAATGCCACCCACCCCGCGTTCCCCAAAGTCTTATGAGAAAAATGGTACCTCACTTGCCTGGGTCTGCCTAGTGCCTGCGTCAGGAAACGCCGCAAAACGCAACGTGGTCGACCTCAATTTCACTGTGAAAACTGGCCCTTTCTTGGCAAAGTGCCTACCTGTAGTTTTTGAACCCTAGCTCTGCCGGCACCTATGGAAAACTAGCAAACCTATACATTTTTGAAAACTAGACCCAGGGAAATTCAGGATGGGGTGACTTGACTGCCTCCCACCAGGTACTGTTACCCTGAATTCCTTGCAAACCTAAACAATTGGGAAAAAAACGCATTTTCCTCACATTTCTGTGGTGGAAAGCTCTGGAATCTGCGTTGATCAACAAATTGCCATCCACCCCGTGTTCCCCAAAGTCATATGAGAAAAATGGTACCTCACTTGCCTGGGTCTGCCTAGTGCCTGCGACAGGAAACGGTGCAAAACGCAACTTGGTCGCACCTCAATTTCACTGTGAAAACTGGCCCTTTTTTGTCAAAGTGCCTACCTGTAGTTTTTTAACCCTAGGTCTGCCGGCACCTAGGGAAACCTAGCAAACCTATACATTTTTAAAAACTAGACACCCAGGGGAATTCAGGATGGGGTGACTTGACTGCCTCCCACCAGGTTCTGTTACTGAGAATCCCTTGCAAACCTAAACAATTGGGAAAAAAACTCATTTTCTTTACATTTCTGTGATGGAAAGTTCTGGAATCTGCGTGGTTCAGCAAATTTCCACCCACCCCGTGTTCCCCACAGTCTTATGAGAAAAATGGTACCTCACTTGCCTGGGTCTGCCTAGTGCCTGCGACAGGAAACTGTGCAAAACGCAACGTGGTCGCACCTCAATTTCACTGTGAAAACTGGCCCTTTTTTGGCAAAGTGCCAACCTATAGTTTTTGAACACTAGCTCTGCCGGCACCTATGGAAACCTAGCAAACCTATAAATTTTTGAAAACTAGACACACAGGGAAATTCAGGATGGGGTGACTGGACTGCCTCCCACCAGGTTCTATTACCCAGAATCCCTTACAAACCTAACAAATTGGGTAAAAAATGCATTTTCCTTACATTTCTGTTGTGGAAAATTCTGGAATCTGTGTGGATCAACAAAATTCCACCCACCCTGCGTTCCCCAAAGTCTTATGAGAAAAATGGTACCTCACTTGCCTGGGTCTGCCTAGTGCCTGCGACAGGAAACGGTGCAAAACTCAACGTGGTCGCACCTCAATTTCGCAGTGAAAACTGGCCCTTTTTTGGCAAAGTGCCAACCTATAGTTTTTTAACCCTAGCTCTGCCGGCACCTAGGGAAACCTAGCAAACCTATACATTTTTGAAAATTAGACACCCAGGGGAAATTAGGATAGGGTGACTCGACTGCCTCCCACCAGGTTCTGTTACTGAGAATCCCTTGCAAACCTAAACAATTGGGAAAAAAACTCATTTTCCTTACATTTCTGTGATGGAAAGTTCTGGAATCTGCGTGGTTCAGCAAATTTCCACCCACCCCGTGTTCCCCACAGTCTTATGAGAAAAAATGGTACCTCACTTGCCTGGGTCTGCCTAGTGCCTGCGACAGGAAACAGTCCAAAACGCAATGTGGTCGCACCTCAATTTCACTGTGAAAACTGGCCCTTTTTTGGCAAAGTGCCAACCTATAGTTTTTGAACACTAGCTCTGCCGGCACCTATGGAAACCTAGCAAACCTATACATTTTTGAAAACTAGACACACAGGGAAATTCAGGATGGGGTGACTGGACTGCCTCCCACCAGGTTCTATTACCCAGAATCCCTTACAAACCTAAAAAATCATTTTCCTTACATTTCTGTGGTGGAAAGTTCTGGAATCTGTGTGGATCAACAAAATTCCACCCACCCCGCGTTCCCCAAAGTCTTATGAGAAAAATGGTACCTCACTTGCCTGGGTCTGCCTAGTGCCTGCGACTGGAAACGGTGCAAAACGCAACGTGGTCGCACCTCAATTTCACAGTGAAAACTGGCTCTTTTTTGCCAAAGTGCCTACCTGTAGTTTTTGAACCCTAGCTCTGCCGGCACTTAGGGAAACCTAGCAAACCTATACATTTTTTGAAAAGTAGACACCCAGGAGAAATTAGGATATGGTGACTCGACTGCCTCCCACCAGGTTCTGTTACCGAGAATCCCTTGCAAACCTAAAAAATTGAGGGGAAAAAATGCATTTTCCTCACATTTCTGTGGGGGAAAGTTCTGGAATCTGCGTGGATGAAAATGCCACCCACCCCGCGTTCCCCAAAGTCTTATGAGAAAAATGGTACCTCACTTGCCTGGGTCTGCCTAGTGCCTGCGTCAGGAAACGGCGCAAAACGCAACGTGGTCGCACCTCAATTTCACTGTGAAAACTGGCCCTTTCTTGGCAAAGTACCTACCTGTAGTTTTTGAACCCTAGCTCTGCCGGCACCTATGGAAACCTAGCAAACCTATACATTTTTGAAAACTAGAAACCCAGGGAAAATCAGGATGGGGTAACTTGACTGCCTCCCACCAGGTTCTGTTACCCAGAATTCCTTGCAAACCTAAAAAATTGGGGGGGAAAACGCATTTTCCTCATATTTCTGTGGTGAAAAGTTCTGGAATCCGCGTGGATCAACAAATTTCCACCCACCGCGCGTTCCCCAAAGTCTTATGATAAAAATGGAACCTCACTTGCCTGGGTCTGCCTAGTGCCTGCGACAGGAAACGGTGCAAAACGCAACGTGGTCGCACCTCAATTTCACTGTGAAAACTGGCCCTTTTTTGGCAAAGTGCCAACCTGTAGTTTTTGAACACTAGCTCTGCCGGCACCTAGGGAAACCTAGCAAACCTATACATTTTTGAAAACTAGACACACAGGGAAATTGAGGATGGGGTGACTGGACTGCCTCCCACCAGGTTCTATTACCCAGAATCCCTTACAAACCTAAAAAATTGAGTAAAAAATGCATTTTCCTCACATTTCTGTGGTGGAAAGTTCTGGAATCTGTGTGGATCAACAAAATTCCACCCACCCGCGTTCCCCAAAGTCTTATGAGAAAAATGGTACCTCACTTGAATGGGTCTGCCTAGTGCCTGCGACGGGAAACTGTGCAAAACGCAACGTGGTTGCACCTCAATTTCACAGTGAAAACTGGCCCTTTTTTGCCAAAGTGCCTACCTGTAGTTTTTTAACCCTAGCTCTGCTGGCACCTAGGGAAACCTAGCAAACCTAAACATTTTTGGAAACAAGACACCCAGGGGAATTCAGGATGGGGTGACTCGACTGTCTCCCACCAGGTTCTGTTACCGAGAATCCGTTGCAAACCTAAAAAATAGGGAAAAAAAACGCTTTTTCCTCATATTTCTCTGGTGGAAAGTTCTGGAATCTGCATGGATCAACAAATTTCCACCCACCCCGCGTTTCCCAAAGTCTTATGAGAAAATTGGTACCTCACTTGCCTGGGTCTGCCTAGTGCCTGCGACAGGAAACGGTGCAAAACTCAACATGGTCGCACCTCAATTTCGCAGTGAAAACTGGCACTTTTTTGGCAAAGTGCCTACCTGTAGTTTTTTAACCCTAGCTCTGCCGGCACTTAGGGAAACCTAGCAAACCTATAAATTTTTTGAAAAGTAGACACCTAGGGGAAATTAGGATAGGGTGACTCGACTGCCTCCAACCAGGTTCTGTTACCGAGAATCCCTTGCAAACCTAAACAATTGGGAAAAAAAACTCATTTTTCTCACATTTCTGTGGTGGAAAGCTCTGGAATGTGCATTGATCAACAAATTGCCATCCACCCCGTGTTCCCCAAAGTCTTATGAGAAAAATGGTACCTCACTTGCCTGGGTCTGCCTAGTGCCTGCGACAGGAAATGGCGCAAAACGCAACGTGGTCGCACCTCAATTTCGCAGTGAAAACTGGCCCTTTTTGGCAAAGTGCCTACCTGTAGTTTTTTAACACTAGCTCTGCCGGCACCTAGGGAAACCTAGCAAACCTATACATTTTTGAAAACTAGACACGCAGGGGAATTCAGGATGGGGTGACTTGACTGCCTCCCATCAGGTTCTGTTACCCAGAATTCCTTGCAAACCTAAAATATTGGGGGAAAAAATGCATTTTCCTCACATTTCTGTGGGGGAAAGTTCTGGAATCTGCGTGGATCAAAATGCCACCCACCCCGCGTTCCCCAAAGTCTTATGAGAAAAATGGTACCTCACTTGCCTGGGTCTGCCTAGTGCCTGCGTCAGGAAACGCCGCAAAACGCAACGTGGTCGACCTCAATTTCACTGTGAAAACTGGCCCTTTCTTGGCAAAGTGCCTACCTGTAGTTTTTTAACCCTAGCTCTGCCGGCACCTATGGAAAACTAGCAAACCTATACATTTTTGAAAACTAGACCCAGGGAAATTCAGGATGGGGTGACTTGACTGCCTCCCACCAGGTACTGTTACCCTGAATTCCTTGCAAACCTAAACAATTGGGAAAAAAACGCATTTTCCTCACATTTCTGTGGTGGAAAGCTCTGGAATCTGCGTTGATCAACAAATTGCCATCCACCCCGTGTTCCCCAAAGTCATATGAGAAAAATGGTACCTCACTTGCCTGGGTCTGCCTAGTGCCTGCGACAGGAAACGGTGCAAAACGCAACTTGGTCGCACCTCAATTTCACTGTGAAAACTGGCCCTTTTTTGTCAAAGTGCCTACCTGTAGTTTTTTAACCCTAGGTCTGCCGGCACCTAGGGAAACCTAGCAAACCTATACATTTTTAAAAACTAGACACCCAGGGGAATTCAGGATGGGGTGACTTGACTGCCTCCCACCAGGTTCTGTTACTGAGAATCCCTTGCAAACCTAAACAATTGGGAAAAAAACTCATTTTCTTTACATTTCTGTGATGGAAAGTTCTGGAATCTGCGTGGTTCAGCAAATTTCCACCCACCCCGTGTTCCCCACAGTCTTATGAGAAAAATGGTACCTCACTTGCCTGGGTCTGCCTAGTGCCTGCGACAGGAAACTGTGCAAAACGCAACGTGGTCGCACCTCAATTTCACTGTGAAAACTGGCCCTTTTTTGGCAAAGTGCCAACCTATAGTTTTTGAACACTAGCTCTGCCGGCACCTATGGAAACCTAGCAAACCTATAAATTTTTGAAAACTAGACACACAGGGAAATTCAGGATGGGGTGACTGGACTGCCTCCCACCAGGTTCTATTACCCAGAATCCCTTACAAACCTAACAAATTGGGTAAAAAATGCATTTTCCTTACATTTCTGTTGTGGAAAATTCTGGAATCTGTGTGGATCAACAAAATTCCACCCACCCTGCGTTCCCCAAAGTCTTATGAGAAAAATGGTACCTCACTTGCCTGGGTCTGCCTAGTGCCTGCGACAGGAAACGGTGCAAAACTCAACGTGGTCGCACCTCAATTTCGCAGTGAAAACTGGCCCTTTTTTGGCAAAGTGCCAACCTATAGTTTTTTAACCCTAGCTCTGCCGGCACCTAGGGAAACCTAGCAAACCTATACATTTTTGAAAATTAGACACCCAGGGGAAATTAGGATAGGGTGACTCGACTGCCTCCCACCAGGTTCTGTTACTGAGAATCCCTTGCAAACCTAAACAATTGGGAAAAAAACTCATTTTCCTTACATTTCTGTGATGGAAAGTTCTGGAATCTGCGTGGTTCAGCAAATTTCCACCCACCCCGTGTTCCCCACAGTCTTATGAGAAAAAATGGTACCTCACTTGCCTGGGTCTGCCTAGTGCCTGCGACAGGAAACAGTCCAAAACGCAATGTGGTCGCACCTCAATTTCACTGTGAAAACTGGCCCTTTTTTGGCAAAGTGCCAACCTATAGTTTTTGAACACTAGCTCTGCCGGCACCTATGGAAACCTAGCAAACCTATACATTTTTGAAAACTAGACACACAGGGAAATTCAGGATGGGGTGACTGGACTGCCTCCCACCAGGTTCTATTACCCAGAATCCCTTACAAACCTAAAAAATTTGGTAAAAAATGCATTTTCCTTACATTTCTGTGGTGGAAAGTTCTGGAATCTGTGTGGATCAACAAAATTCCACCCACCCCGCGTTCCCCAAAGTCTTATGAGAAAAATGGTACCTCACTTGCCTGGGTCTGCCTAGTGCCTGCGACTGGAAACGGTGCAAAACGCAACGTGGTCGCACCTCAATTTCACAGTGAAAACTGGCTCTTTTTTGCCAAAGTGCCTACCTGTAGTTTTTGAACCCTAGCTCTGCCGGCACTTAGGGAAACCTAGCAAACCTATACATTTTTTGAAAAGTAGACACCCAGGAGAAATTAGGATATGGTGACTCGACTGCCTCCCACCAGGTTCTGTTACCGAGAATCCCTTGCAAACCTAAAAAATTGAGGGGAAAAAATGCATTTTCCTCACATTTCTGTGGGGGAAAGTTCTGGAATCTGCGTGGATGAAAATGCCACCCACCCCGCGGTCCCCAAAGTCTTATGAGAAAAATGGTACCTCACTTGCCTGGGTCTGCCTAGTGCCTGCGTCAGGAAACGGCGCAAAACGCAACGTGGTCGCACCTCAATTTCACTGTGAAAACTGGCCCTTTCTTGGCAAAGTACCTACCTGTAGTTTTTGAACCCTAGCTCTGCCGGCACCTATGGAAACCTAGCAAACCTATACATTTTTGAAAACTAGAAACCCAGGGAAAATCAGGATGGGGTAACTTGACTGCCTCCCACCAGGTTCTGTTACCCAGAATTCCTTGCAAACCTAAAAAATTGGGGGGGAAAACGCATTTTCCTCATATTTCTGTGGTGAAAAGTTCTGGAATCCGCGTGGATCAACAAATTTCCACCCACCGCGCGTTCCCCAAAGTCTTATGATAAAAATGGAACCTCACTTGCCTGGGTCTGCCTAGTGCCTGCGACAGGAAACGGTGCAAAACGCAACGTGGTCGCACCTCAATTTCACTGTGAAAACTGGCCCTTTTTTGGCAAAGTGCCAACCTGTAGTTTTTGAACACTAGCTCTGCCGGCACCTAGGGAAACCTAGCAAACCTATACATTTTTGAAAACTAGACACACAGGGAAATTGAGGATGGGGTGACTGGACTGCCTCCCACCAGGTTCTATTACCCAGAATCCCTTACAAACCTAAAAAATTGAGTAAAAAATGCATTTTCCTCACATTTCTGTGGTGGAAAGTTCTGGAATCTGTGTGGATCAACAAAATTCCACCCACCCGCGTTCCCCAAAGTCTTATGAGAAAAATGGTACCTCACTTGAATGGGTCTGCCTAGTGCCTGCGACGGGAAACTGTGCAAAACGCAACGTGGTTGCACCTCAATTTCACAGTGAAAACTGGCCCTTTTTTGCCAAAGTGCCTACCTGTAGTTTTTTAACCCTAGCTCTGCTGGCACCTAGGGAAACCTAGCAAACCTAAACATTTTTGGAAACAAGACACCCAGGGGAATTCAGGATGGGGTGACTCGACTGTCTCCCACCAGGTTCTGTTACCGAGAATCCGTTGCAAACCTAAAAAATAGGGAAAAAAAACGCTTTTTCCTCATATTTCTCTGGTGGAAAGTTCTGGAATCTGCATGGATCAACAAATTTCCACCCACCCCGCGTTTCCCAAAGTCTTATGAGAAAATTGGTACCTCACTTGCCTGGGTCTGCCTAGTGCCTGCGACAGGAAACGGTGCAAAACTCAACATGGTCGCACCTCAATTTCGCAGTGAAAACTGGCACTTTTTTGGCAAAGTGCCTACCTGTAGTTTTTTAACCCTAGCTCTGCCGGCACTTAGGGAAACCTAGCAAACCTATAAATTTTTTGAAAAGTAGACACCTAGGGGAAATTAGGATAGGGTGACTCGACTGCCTCCCACCAGGTTCTGTTACCGAGAATCCCTTGCAAACCTAAACAATTGGGAAAAAAAACTCATTTTTCTCACATTTCTGTGATGGAAAGTTCTGGAATCTGCGTGGTTCAACAAATTTCCACCCACCCCGTGTACCCCACAGTCTTATGAGAAAAATGGTACCTCACTTGCCTGGGTCTGCCTAGTGCCTGCGACAGGAAACGGTGTAAAACGCAACGTGGTCGCACATCAATATCACTGTGTAAACTGGCCCTTTTTTGTCAAAGTGCCTACCTGTAGTTTTTTAACCCTAGCTCTGCCGGCACCTAGGGAAACCTAGCAAACCTATACATTTTTAAAAACTAGACACCCAGGGGAATTCAGGATGGGGTGACTTGACTGCCTCCCACCAGGTACTGTTACCCTGAATTCCTTGCAAACCTAAACAATTGGGAAAAAAAACGCATTTTCCTCACATTTCTGTGGTGGAAAGCTCTGGAATCTGCGTTGATCAACAAATTGCCATCCACCCCGTGTTCCCCAAAGTCTTATGAGAAAAATGGTACCTCACTTGCCTGGGTCTGCCTAGTGCCTGCGACAGGAAACGGCGCAAAACGCAACGTGGTCGCACCTCAATTTCGCAGTGAAAACTGGCCCTTTTTGGCAAAGTGCCTACCTGTAGTTTTTTAACACTAGCTCTGCCGGCACCTAGGGAAACCTAGCAAACCTATACATTTTTTAAAACTAGACACGCAGGGGAATTCAGGATGGGGTGACTTGACTGCCTCCCATCAGGTTCTGTTACCCAGAATTCCTTGCAAACCTAACATATTGGGGGAAAAAATGCATTTTCCTCACATTTCTGTGGGGGAAAGTTCTGGAATCTGCGTGGATCAAAATGCCACCCACCCCGCGTTCCCCAAAGTCTTATGAGAAAAATGGTACCTCACTTGCCTGGGTCTGCCTAGTGCCTGCGTCAGGAAACGCCGCAAAACGCAATGTGGTCGCACCTCAATTTCACTGTGAAAACTGGCCCTTTCTTGGCAAAGTGCCTACCTGTAGTTTTTGAACCCTAGCTCTGCCGGCACCTATGGAAAACTAGCAAACCTATACATTTTTGAAAACTAGACCCAGGGAAATTCAGGATGGGGTGACTTGACTGCCTCCCACCAGGTACTGTTACCCTGAATTCCTTGCAAACCTAAACAATTGGGAAACAAAAATGCATTTTCCTCACATTTCTGTGGTGGAAAGCTCTGGAATCTGCGTTGATCAACAAATTGCCATCCACCCCGTGTTCCCCAAAGTCTTATGAGAAAAATGGTACCTCACTTGCCTGGGTCTGCCTAGTGCCTGCGACAGGAAACGGCGCAAAACGCAACGTGGTCGCACCTCAATTTCGCAGTGAAAACTGGCCCTTTTTGGCAAAGTGCCTACCTGTAGTTTTTTAACACTAGCTCTGCCGGCACCTAGGGAAACCTAGCAAACCTATACATTTTTTAAAACTAGACACGCAGGGGAATTCAGGATGGGGTGACTTGACTGCCTCCCATCAGGTTCTGTTACCCAGAAATCCTTGCAAACCTAAAATATTGGGGGAAAAAATGCATTTTCCTCACATTTCTGTGGGGGAAAGTTCTGGAATCTGCGTGGATCAAAATGCCACCCACCCCGCGTTCCCCAAAGTCTTATGAGAAAAATGGTACCTCACTTGCCTGGGTCTGCCTAGTGCCTGCGTCAGGAAACGCCGCAAAACGCAACGTGGTCGCACCTCAATTTCACTGTGAAAACTGGCCCTTTCTTGGCAAAGTGCCTACCTGTAGTTTTTGAACCCTAGCTCTGCCGGCACCTATGGAAAACTAGCAAACCTATACATTTTTGAAAACTAGACCCAGGGAAATTCAGGATGGGGTGACTTGACTGCCTCCCACCAGGTTCTGTTACCCAGAATTCCTTGCAAACCTAAAAAAATTGGGGGAAAAACGCATTTTCCTCACATTTCTGTGGTGGAAAGTTCTGGAATCTGCGTGGATCAACAAATTTCCACCCACCCCGCTAAGAGAGTGGAAGCACAGCCCATTCTAAGACGGAAACTTCAAATTGCTCCAGGGAACCCGGATGGAGTCATGTTGAATAGTTTGGAGGATTTTACACAGCAAGAAATAAGTGATCTTTTAGCGAGGTTTAGACAGAAGCCCGGTGAGACGCTATTAGCTTGGATGGTGCGCCTCTATGATCATGGCGCTTCTGGGGTCATGTTAGATGAGGGGGACGCTGCCAAATTTTGTACTCTCAGTACTGATCCCACTGTGCAGGGATATTTTCGGACCTTCCATGGTGATGACCAAACTACCCTGTTGCAGCTAGCTGCGCGGGGGTGTGGTCACAAGTACCCCACAGATTCTGACTGGCCTGGGAATGAAAAACCATGGATTACCCTAAGAGATGCTTCGCAGAGAATTAAGGAGGAAGGGATGAAGCTGGCGGTTCTTGTAGGTGAGACGCATAATTTAATGGGTCAGTTAATAACTGTGTCAATGCGGAACAAAATCATTCGTTTGGCGCCCCCTGCATACAAAGATGTGGTAATGACTTTGTTAAATAATCAAACTGGCAATACCATAGGAGAAGTAGTTGAGGCAGTCGGTGAGCTGGGAGAGCTTGGGGAATGGGCCAAGCCAGACAGGGCTTCGCGCTTAGAGTCCCGTACTGATAACAACAGAGTGACCAGACGTGATATGTTCTTGGTGCTGTTAAAGGATGGGGTGTCAAGGAGTGATATTGATGGTATTGAGACCAAAAGCATGTGGGAGATGTTCCGTAAGCGAGGACTGGATAAGAACGAGGGGAGTAGGCATGTAAACAGAAAAGATAACAAGAAAGTGAGTCGCAGGGATGCAGAGCCTGAGGAGAAGTCTGAAAAAGCAGGTCAGGAGAGAGAGAGAGAGAGAGAGAGAGAGAGAGAGGGAATCTCATGTGAGAGTGACAAAAGAGAAAGGTTGGGACCGAGATTGCACAGATTCAGATGGGGACCGGGAAGAGGAGTTGTTCCCTGAGGGTTACCCAACATTGTATTCAGATCTGCGCCGGGACCTGGGCCGGGCAGATGCAGAGCTGCGCAGGCGAAAATTAGATTAGGAAATTGGCCAAGCTCCGGTGCAGGGATGGGCTTGCAAAAATAATAGACCACATGTGAGGGTTGAAATCGATTGGAAAAATAGAAATGTTCAGGAGGTGTGGGCTTTGGTAGACACGGGAGCGGAGGCCACATTGATACATGGCAATCCACGAAAATTTAAAGGACAATTTTTTACTATCACAGGCTTGGGAGGACAGGAAACACCAGCAGTGCAAACGGTAATTCAAATGAAAATTGGCAGACTTCCCAAGAGAGCATACACTGTTTTGATTGTGCCTATTCCTGAGTACATTATTGGCATTGACATTCTGAAAGGTATGAGCCTATACTTAGATGAAGGATGCTATCAGTTTGGGTCAAAGCAGTACTTCTCAGTGGCTGCTGTGAGGGTGGGGCGCTTGATAATTCTCCCAGTGAAGGTGCCCCAAGCAACAAAAGTGGTTCACATAAAGCAGTACAGGATTCCAGGGGGACAAGATGAGATTACCGCAACCATTCAGGACTTGGTGGGGGCGGGGGTGGTGAGACCGATTACCACGGCATGGAATAATCCCATGTGGCCCTTGCGCAAACCTAACGGAAGCTGGTGCATGACAGTTGATTACCGCGAACTTAATAAGCATATGCCCCCATTGACAGCCGCGGTCCCAGACACCATCACTTTGATTGAGAAAATTCAGAAACACAATGGGACATGGTATGCGGCACTCGATATTGCCAATGCTTTTTTCACAATTCCAATTGCCCCAGAGTGCCAGGAACAATTCGCGTTCTCATGGGGTGGTAGGCAGTACTCGTTTCAATGTCTTCCTATAGGGTATTTACATAGTCCCACGATCTGTCACCGGCTGGTGGCAGAGCATTTGGACGAGGTGTCAATCATTTCTGGAGTACAACTTTGTCATTACATTGATGATGTGTTGATGCAAGGAGAGACCCAAGAACAGGTGCAGGCTCAACTAGACAGAGTGGTAGAGCACTTGCAAAGCAAAGGGTGGGTGATTAACCCAGAGAAGGTGCAGGGACCCTCTCAGAGTGTGAATTTTTTGGGCATTCAGTGGCATCAGGGACACAGGGAAGTGCTGCCACAAGTGAGGCAAAAGATCAAAGAGTTTGCAGTGGCAAAAAACAGGAAGGAAGCGCAGCGCTTCATTGGATTGTTTGGTTTTTGGAGACAGCACATTTCCCATTTGAGTCAGATTTTGGCCCCTTTGTACAAGGTAACGCGGAAGAAGCATGAGTTTGAGTGGGGGAAGGCACAGCA
The DNA here is from genome assembly GCF_964261635.1 of Lissotriton helveticus. Classification (NCBI taxonomy): domain Eukaryota; kingdom Metazoa; phylum Chordata; class Amphibia; order Caudata; family Salamandridae; genus Lissotriton; species Lissotriton helveticus. The sequence continues at coordinate 1,188,092,187 of NC_136067.1, forward strand.
ACAGGCGTTTGAGTCAGCGAAGGAGGCTATACAGCGTGCCTTGGATTTATGGCCCATATGAGAGGGAAGCATTGATTTAAATGTAACTGTCCAGGATCAGTATGCAACTTGAAGCCTGTGGCAAAAGCAGGGGAGACAGAAAGTGCCCCTAGGGTTTTGGACAAAGAAATTACATGATGCTGGAGAGCGGTACACTCCTTTTGAGAAGCAGTTGTTGGCATGTTATTGGGCTCTGGTGGATACCGAGCAGTTGACCCTAGGGCACAATGTGTTTTTGAGACCTGAGATACCTATCATGCAATGGGTGATGAGCTCACCCAAGACACACAGGATTGGGCATGCACAGGAGGCTAGTGTCATAAAGTGGAAGTGGTACATACAAGACAGAGCGCGAGTTGGTCCTAAGGGTACCGCCGTGCTGCATGAGCAAGTGGCACAGACTCCTGTAGCAGATGCAGAAATGTTGCAAGATGTACCTAAAGTGCGAGAGTCCCCAGTGAAATGGGGTGGGTCTTTTTCAGAGTTGTCCGTGGAGGACAAAAAGCATGTGTGGTTTACAGATGGCTCAGCCAGATATGTGGGGACCAAGAGACATTGGAAGGCAGTGTCTTATAATCCGGTGACCAAAAAGTTGTTGTCAACTACTGGAGAGGGAAGAAGTAGTCAGTTTGCAGAATTGTATGCTGTTTACCAGGCATTAAAGCAGGAGCTCCCTGGTACATGTCACATTTACACTGATTCATGGTCTACCGCCAATGGGTTAGCCACTTGGCTTCCCACATGGCATGCTCACAATTGGATGATTCACAATAGGGAGGTTTGGGGAAAGGAGTTGTGGCAGGAAATTTGGGAATTGTTGTCCCAGAGTACAGTTACAGTTTATCATGTCGATGCTCATTGCCCGACTGACTCACTAGAGCATTGGTGCAATTCCTTTGCAGACCAAGAAGCGAAGATTCATGAAGCTGAGGTGGAGACGCAGGATTCCGACTTGGTGGGCATGGCTAAATGGGCGCAACAGAAAAGTCGACATTTGGGCGAGCGAGCCACTAGCAGGTGGGCTGAAAGTAGAGGGATGTATATTCCCCTAGATTTGATTAAGACTGCAATCATTCACTGTCCTGTTTGGCAGCATACTTAGCACAGACCAGTTCCACAAGTTGTCAGAGGCCAGGTAGGCAGAGGGAAGTTACCCGGGAAGATATGGCAAATTGATTTCATCGGGCCGATGCCAATGAGTCGAGGATGTCAGTATGCATGCACGGTGGTGGATACCTATTCTGGCTATCTCATCGCCTTTCCATGCAAGAGAGCAACCCAGTCTAACACTCTGAAAACGTTGAATTTGTTGATCTTGTATCACGGAATTCCATTGCAGGTCCAAAGTGACAATGGGTCACATTTTTAAGGAAAGATGGTGCAAGATTTTTGTGTGCAGCATAACATTGAATGGATCTATCACATACCCTATTACCCACAGGCAGCAGGTTTGATTGAGAAAATGAATGGTTTGCTGAAAGAGCAGTTGAAAAAGTTGTCTGATGGGTCATTGAAGGGGTGGAGGGATCATTTGTCTGATGCATTGCAGATTTTAAACAACCGACCCCTTGCTGATGCAGAGACTCCTTTGATGCGCATGTTGACCCCAGCTTTGCAGATTAAGCCCCATGTGGCCACAAACACGATTCTGTATTGGGAGACAGCTCCCGGAGCTTTGGCTCCATATCGTGCCACACCAGAAGCTGCCGGTCTTGATTTACATGCTTTGAAACTCTATCGATTGCAACCACGAGACATTACCTTGATTGAGACAGGAATTGGAGTTCAAATTCCCCCAGAGCATTTCGGGCTAATCGCCCCTCGATCTGGGCTTGCCCTTAAAGGCATCCAGGTTTTGGGAGGGGTGGTCGATGCTGATTACCAGGGGGAGATCAAAGTTAATCTATTGAACAGTGGAAACAATGATCTGATTGTGCAACCCGGTGACCGTGTTGCCCAAATGGTCATCATGCCGGTTTATGGAGGAAATGTCATGAAGGGGACGGCCCCAGCCCTTCTAACTGTGCGAGGAAAGGGCGGGTTTGGATCTACTGACAAGAACCCAGGGGCAAAATTGTGGGTGGAGTCCCCAAACAAACCTCCTGAACCTGCAGAATTGATCGCTAAGGGCAAGGATAACATCCTAGTCATCATGAAACCTGGACAGGAAAAGTGGGAAAATGTACCTGCTGAAAAATGTTATTTGCGAGAGTGATTATACCAGTTTGTTTTCTGTTTCTAGATCACAGTATGGTTTGCCGCTGCGATGCTTGCGCTGTGTGGTCGGTGTTTGGGCGTGTCCGGAGGGGTCCGGGAGGGCCCGGGGATGCCGAAGGGGATCAACCACCCGAGTCGGATGACAGCATTGTTCCAGCAACTGGATAACATCTGGACCTACTTGGCCGGGAATGTGCTGAACACTTCCCACTTCTGTATGAGAAATCTTCAGAGTACAGCTGATATGATATCAACGTGTCTTGTTGCTGTACCTACCCCTGCACAGGTGCTTCTGCACATTTTCAACCAAACTAACTTTGATGGGGTAGTGGAGGAAAGTGATGTTCAAACATATCTGAGTCTTTATGAGTACTGTCGCTTTTGCCCGGAGGTTACAGATAGCCTCTGGAGGAACATGACAAGTATTGTTACCTACAATATCTCTACTGGAGACTTTTGCTATCAATTAACTTGTGACCCTACCAAGATTGGCAAGGGTGGCCAATTAAAACTAGAGAAAAGCAAACAATTGACCCCTGATCAACAAACATTATGTCAGTCACGACATGACAGTTTTTGTAGTAATGTTACCAATTATATGGTTTGTAATCACACCGTATTAGCCGCTAGCCATGTTAAACCATGTGAAATTACCTAAAGGATGGTTGTTCTCGTGTGGTAATATTTCATACACTTATATACCAGCTAACATAACTGGAGGACCTTGTGCCTTATCACGATTAAGTCTTATGCTTTTTCCCATGTATTCTGTTACACATATTCGCTCTTCTAGAGCCGCTATTCAATTACCTGAGGGTTGTGACTCTGATATTGATTTGCTTTCCAGAACAGAATATACTAGTTTGGCTCTGTCCATCGTAGGAGTGCCAGGACTGTCCGTTTACATTGCCAGAACAATTGCTAAGATTGCCTGTTTAATTGTGAAGAATCTCAATCACACTTCTGCCGCTTTAGCATTAATTGTTTTTATTCAGAGCAACAAGAAAAATTCTGACCCATGTTTGCCATGGTACCGGTCACACATTCACAGTTGTAAAGAAATTCTTGGCCAGCCGCAGTATTGTTCGGTATAGAGTAACACAGCAAGCCGCCTACAACCCTGCCGGGCCGGCCGCGTCAGGCTAATGGAGCATGAGTCGGAAGCTGTATCAAGCTGTGCAAAAGGGTGATAACCCAACCCAAACAAACCCCAACAGCCCCCCCCGTGCCTCCCCCCCCTTCTTGTCCGCTAAGGTATGCTGGCCTGACCCCTTCCATTACATCTCATCTAGTGAGGTGGCACCCGCGCCCTCCCGCCTTGCAGTGCGTGCCCCCGAGTCTTGGCCCGAGGTTCCGGGACAGGGGTGTCCGCCAAATGCAATAGACGTAGGTAGCGAGGGCAGCTCAATTCCCTAAACTCCCCAGTGAGCAGCGTCAGAAATGGTCGCCAGATGTCTGCGAACTCCTCCCCCCGCCCCGCTGCGGCCATGGACAGCTTCTCCATCCCCAGCACCATCCAAAGCCTATGAAGCCAGCCAAGCTGCACGGGGGTTGAGGGTCCCTCCAGCGTGCCACTATATTTTGTACCGCAGCACCCAGCGCTATAGCAATCAACCTTCCTCTCATGGATTTCAGGGGATACATCAGTGTGTTCGGCAGGCCTAGGAGCACATAAGCAGGGAATCGGGGGAGTTGCGTGTCCAAATGTGCGTCTATGAGATCTAGGATGGAGGACCAGTATTGTTGCAGCTTCTCACAGCTCCAGAGTAGGTGTTCAAGTGTGCCTCACTCCCCGCACCCCCTCAAGCAGCGATCGCTTGTCTTGGGGTCCCATCTATGTATGCGTGCCGGGGCAGTGGTACCAATACATGGCTACTTTCGTCAGGGTCTCCGTGAGGCCAGTATGGTAAGCCAAGTGTCTGGCTCTATGATAGATTCCCTCCCATTCCTTCCGTGTGAGTTGCCTCCCAAGATCCTCCTCCCATCTTGCCTTCCCTGGATGATAGATGTGTATGTGCGTAAGAAGCAGGTGTTGGTACAAGTCGGAAAGCAGTTTCTTCTCCGACGTGCGGGTGAGAAGCCATTTTTCATAAGGCGTGAGGAATCGTTGCGCGCCTGGACGAACGGACGGGTGTAGGACCCAGTGTCGGATCTCCAGATAGGGGAGCCGATCCGCCTCCTGTAGCCCATAGTCTTCTCTCACTTTCTGAAAGGAGAGGACTCCCTCCAGGTTGAACATATGCCCCACCGCCCTGCAGGGGGTGTCCCGCCAAGCTTTGAATGCCTGCGAGTCCAGGCCGGGTGTAAAGTCGGGGTTCCTGAAAATGGGGTCAGCAGGGAGGGGAATGAGGTGAGCTCACTCCGCACCGCCACCTGATCCCAGACTTTCATCACAGTGCTTGTGATGTAAGACGCGTAGAGATTCGGGGGTCTGTGACGCATCGGCAGGAAGGGTACACCCTGGAGGGGGCGACCGGCCACCGCCTGGTCCTGAAAGAGCCAGTGCTTGCCGGATTCAAGTTGGAACCACTCCACCAGGGTGCGTAGTTGTGCCGCCTGGAAGTACAGGGTGAGGTCCGGGAGACCCACGCCTCCGTGCGCCGGTGGGAGAGACGCTATTCGCTGCCTGAAGCGGGGACGGCGTCCGTTCCAAACATAGCGTGTCAGGTCTGCTTGGGTCTTTTGAAGCCAGCCCGTTGGCGGGCGTAGCGGGAGGGTTTGAAAGATGTAGAGAATCTGCGGCAGAAGCGTCATTTTAATTGCCGCCACGCGTCCAAGCCCGGACAGCGTGAGGCGGTTCCACTTCCGCAGCGTCTCATTGATTTGCCTGCCCAGTTTGGCGTAGTTAGCGTCGAATGTTCCCCGCACTGTAGGCGCCAAGAGTACCCCAAGATATGAAACCGTAGACTCCGACCACTGCAGGTCGAATTCGGATTTGGCGTCCGCCAGAATGTCAGCGGGTAGGGACACGTTCAGCGCCACCGACTTGTCAACATTGATTTTAAAGCCCGACGCTTGCGCAAAGGAGTGCAATTCTACCATTAGAGCCCGTAACGACTGCATAGGGTCCATCAGGGAGAGTAAAACATCATCCGCGTACAGGCTGATCTTGTGTGTGTGTCCCCCAAAGGGGATACCCCGAATACGCGGATTGCGCCTGACCCTTTGCGCCATCGGCTCCATATAGAGCACAAACGGGAGAGGGGAGAGCGGGCAGCCCTGTCTGGTCCCCCTGCCGATCGGAAGGCGCGGTGAAGTGTGTCCATTGACCCTCACTGTTGCCATGGGTTGGCGGTAGCAATTAAAGATTCGAGTACAGGTGGTATCCCCAAATCCGAATCTCTGAAGGGTCTGCTCCAGGTAGGGCCAGTGCACCCTGTCAAATGCATTCTCGGCATCGATGGTGAGCAGCATACATCCCGGTCTTGTGCGAGAGCCGGCCTCTAGTAGGTGGAGAACGCGCCTGGTGTTATTGCTCGTTTGCCGCTGAGGGATGAAGCCAGCCTGGTCCGGATCGATCAGCTGTTCCATATACGGTGCCAGTCTGCCTGCGATAATACTCGTATATAACTTCAGATCCACATTCAACAGAGAAATGGGTCTGTAGGAGCTGCATCTAGAGGGGTCTCTCCCGTCTTTGGGGATTACCGATATTGCCGCCTCCAGCATCTCGGGGGGGATAGTCCCAGCCTTATTGAAGGTGTTGAACAGGTCCCGTAACAGGGGAGCCACTAGCTGGCAGAACTTTTTGTAAAAAGCCACCGAGTAGCCATCGGGCCCCGGGGATTTACCTAGTTTAAGTCGAGAAATCGCGGAGATGACCTCTTCCAGACTGATGGGTCTGTCAAGGAACTGAGACTGAGCCTCCGTCAAGGTCGGGAGAGCTGCCTCATCAAGATAGTCGCTACCGTGTTGCCAGTCCAGGTCGTCCGCCTCGTACAGGTCAGTGTAGAAGTTCCCAAAGGCTGCCGCTATGGCCGCGCTGTCTGTAGTCAGATCCCCCTGATCGGACTGGAGGGCCTGGACATGTCGGCACTGCCTTTGTTCCCGCAATTTGCACACCAACAGCTTCCCGCACCGATCCCCCCCTGTATAGTAGGCATGCTTTAGGCGTATCGTGGCAAATTCCGCGACGTCCTGGTCTAACGCCGCTAGCATTTTCCGTTCCGTGCACAGTTGGCGCCACGCCCTGGCTGCCCCGGTGCGTTGATGCAACTGATCCAGCTCCCGGACGCGTTGTGAGAGGTCAGCCCTCTTCTGCGCACGCTCCCTATTGTTGGCCACTGCCAGGGAGATAAATTCGCCCCGAAGGACGGCCTTGAGCGCGACCCATTGGGTGGCCTTGGAGGTGTCTTCGTTTGCATTGTGCCTGAGAAAGTGCTCGATGGCTGTCTTAATCTTCCCCACGACAGAAGGGCTCTGCAGCAGGCCTTCTCGCAGACGCCAGTGTCGTTGCGGGCTCGGTGCATCGGGCACCAAGAAAGTTGCTGATATCGGGGAGTGGTCAGAGAGCGAGGCCGGTAGAATTCCCACCCCCTGAGCGCATGCAGCCAGGGAGGTTGAGCAAAGCAGGTAGTCCAGTCGCGCATATGTCTTGTGTGCTGCGGAATAGTGGGTGTAAGTCATGTCGTGAGTGTGAAAGTGTCTCCACAAGTCGAGCAGCCCCAGATCAGTGAGATGAGCATGCCCCTCTGCTGACAAGGCTCCCACCTGGCCCACCCTCTGGCTGGAACGGTCAGTGACATTATGAAAAACTAGGTTGAGGTCTCCCCCCAGGAGCAAGTGTTGGTGCGTGTTGGCCGTGGCCTCATCCAGTGCCGTGCGTATGAACCTCTCCTGACCCTCATTGGGCGCATACATAGAGCCAATGATAAGCGGCTGCCCCGCCACCTGGAAGCGGTGGAGCAGTAGCCTTCCCCTGATCTCCGCCTCCTTCTGCAGCACCTTCCCCTTAAAGGACCTCACTACCAATATGGCCACTCCCGCCACTTTCTTAGAGGCGGACGAGAACATCTGCTTGGGAAAGGCCCGGGACCTGAGCCTATGGTGATCTTTGGTCAGCAGGTGCGTCTCCTGCAGGAGACATATGTCAGCTTGTGAGCGCTCTAGAAAGGAGAGGATCGCCTTGCGTTTGTTTGGGCTGTTGAGTCCCCTAACATTCAGGGAAAGAATGGTCAGGTGATACATCAATCTGGATGCGGGGCGTGAACTCGCTGACGGTCAGTGCGGGTCGGTGGCCTAGCAGATAAACATTCAGTGCCATCCCGTGGCGCCAGCGGACAAGAAGGTCCCCACTAACCCTGGGCGTAGTTCGCGTAGCCGCACTAAGCGAAGCTACGCGAAGACGCACTTGCACTCCGCGAGCTCCGCGTAGCTCCGCGGACATGCGTAGTTGCTTGCTAGACCCGTTCGCGCGCTGTTTTTCGTCTTCGGGAGCACGGTGCGCGTGTTCGGGGCGCTGCCTGCATGCTCGAGATAGCTAGCGCGCTAAGTTACTCAACATGGTGGCACACGCGACCAGGAAAAAACGAACGCAGAACGAAGGTAAGCCATTGCCGCGCACGCGATAATGTTATTCAGCACGCGAGAACTACGCTACGCACCGGATCGCGGAGTAATCGACAGCTTCGCGTTCTCCGTAGAACGCGGAGTTGCCGAAACTCCACAAGCTCCGCGAGCGGAGCGTAGTTCTTCGCCCAGGGTTAGTCCCCACCCATCCCCCCCTTCCCTCCCCCCCAAACAACTGCCCCCCCTGATTCAACCCCAATAAATCCCGGGGGCCCTCCCCCCGCCCTCACCCCACAACCCTCCCCGTCTCCCTCCCTCAGGGGAGCCCCAACTTGGAGCCAAGTGAACTGAACCATTGTCCCGGTCCTGTTAAGCCTCACAGGTCCGTAGAAGAGTGTCTATGGGAAACGTGACAGTGGCGGCCCTCTCCCGGCCCCCCGACCCCTCCCTTTCAAAGCGAGGTGTGAGCAGTGGCCCCTTCATGCTGCTCACGGGGCTACAGTGGTATCGCGCTCCACTTCCTGTACTGCCGCCGCCCGTTCCTGGGCTATCGTTTCAGGGTCTAGTTTCAAGCGGGCCCCCCGCCTGCGTCTCCGTCTGACTTTCCGCCAATCACCCTGACCTCGCTGCTCCGACCCTGCCTGAGAGCCCTGTTGCGTGTCATCCTCCGAGTCGGAGGGGTCCGGGAAGTCAATGTTCAAAAGGGCGCAGGTGTCTTTGAGGGAGCGAAGTTGTTGTAGTTTCCCCTGCCATTTAAAGATGATTCGGAACAGGTGGCCCCAGGAATACGGTATTTCCTTCTCTCGCAAAAAGGCGGTCACAGGTTTGAACTCACGCCCCTTCTGCAGCGTGATGGCGGACAGGTCGTGATATAGCGCTACAGTCACCCCTCGGAATTGCAAAGGTTGCTGCCGCCGGGCTTCTTGGAGAATCCGTTCTTTCAACGGAAAATCTGGGAGATAGGCCAGTATGTCGGGCGGGGGGGGCGGTGCACGTCTCGGTGGTCCCACCCTGTGTGCACGGTCTATGCAAACGGGGAAGTCCTCCGCCTCCCCAACACCGCACGAAAGAGGGCCTGTAGGTATCCAGCGACACTGTCCCCTTTGGCGCCCTGCGGCACATTCCGGACCCTAATGTTATTCCTTCGTGAGCGGTTTTCCAGGTCCTCCGCGTGTGCCTGGAGGCCTACATGCTGCTCTTGGAGGCGGAGGACCTCTTGCAGCAAGTGTGTGAGCTCGTCACTGCGAGCCTGGCCGGACTCCTCCACTGCCGCTACTCTCTCCCCCAAGCCATCCAAGTCTCGGTGTAGCTCCCACTGTTCCCCTGCAATGTCTTGCTTGAGGGCCTGGAAGTCATCCCTGAGGGTGTTAAATAATGTCTCCAGGAAGGTGCGCGTGATGGGAGCCTCCTGCTCTTCCTGCCGCTGCGAACTTGTGGCTGCTGGGGTGGAGGGGGGTGTTTGCGCCTTCCCTCCCTTGCTAGTGGGTTTCACGAGCATGTCTGTGATAGTGCGGTTGGTCCTGCGGCTCGAACTGGCCATACCTCCTCCCGTCTCAGGTCCGTGGCTCGGTCTGTCCCAGGGGGCCGCCTACTCCTGACTGCACTCGACCAGCGCAAGGCCACCTGCAGTGCCCCGACGGCTTTCGACTCTCCCCCACCCAGGCCACGGGGCCACTTCTCTCCACAGGGCGCACCGACCCCGGCCTCCCGGTCCCCTATGCTCTCGAGTATTCCTCACCGGGGGCTCGATCGCTTCACCCCCCGAAAATCGCGGCCTGGCTCGCTCTGTCTCCGTGGTCCCTTGGCACCCCGGGCTTCTCTGGTAGGTCGTGTGGTTGGGGTGCTATTCCTGAGTACGCCAGGCCCACCCTGCCTTCAATGCTCCGGCAGGGAGGCCGGCCTTCTTCCACTAGTGCCACTGGCCCAGGCCACCCCGTCAGCACTGCCCCCGGCTGATCCTCTGCTCTGCAGCCTCCGCACTCTTCCTATCTGGGGCCGGGCAACCACGTGGCCGGGGCTCCAACCGCTCAGGCCCCGCGCCGGTATCTCTGGGTCGCGGGTATCGTGCTCCGCACTCCGGTCTCAATGCTAGGTCTCACCCGCGCCCCCCAGGACCCCCTGCTGCCTGCCTAGTGTCCTCAATCCGTCGCTGCTGGGCCCCAGGGACGCGCGGGCTTACCTGCGTGTGTTCTGTTCGGTCCGGGCCACCGAGCTGCGGGTAATCAAGGGCGTCCTTCGGTGTGCCCCCTGCTTCCCTCTACTGCCGCACTGGCTGTGCCGCTGCTGCTCCAGGCTGACACACCTTGCTGCCACCACCAGGCCCAGGGCCGGGACCTTGCTCCGGGCAGGCCGCCGCCGGGACGCCAGGCGGAGAGCGCTCCCCGCAGCCACTAGCGCCCCTACACAGGTATGGGGCCCAGCGCCCCCGTTCAGGCCGCCGGTCACGTCCCTCGGCTCCCGCCCGGCTCCTCGTGGTCCCCGTGGGTGCTGGCCGGGGGACGTCCGTATAGGCCCAAGCCGGGGCCTCGATTAGTGACGGCTCCGACGCGCGCTGGGCAGCTGCCTCTCGTGTTTTTGCCAGGGGCGGGCGCTTCACCTCCGCTAGCCCCCGGGTGCCGGTATACTGCCTCGGGTGGGGGCGCCGGTCTCCGCTTGCTCCTCCGCCGGCGGGGTCGCTTCGTGGCACTCCCCGGGCCTCTCCGCTCCGGGCTCGCTGCGGCCGGGGCCTCTCGTCTCTTGGCGTCTGCTCGCCAACCGCACCAAAATCGCTCGTCACCACCCGTTAGCCGACGGTCACTGGGTCGGTGGGTTCTAGGCACCACTCATGGGTCCAGGTGAGCTGGGTTCGGGGGCCACTGCTGTGCAAAGAGGGCTAACAGGGCATAGGGCCGGGGAGCCAAGGACAAGCACGTCCGTCTAGCTCGCCATCTTGGCCACGCCCCCCACTTCTGCCGCTTTCGCTGAATTATTATTAGATGTTCAAGGAACAAGAAAAGCTGTTTTGCAAAATAGGGCAGCTGTAGACTATTTGCTGCTAAAACATAACCACGGTTGCGAGGACTTTGATGGGCTCTGTTGCTTTAATTTATCTGATCATTCTACGTCTATCCATGCACATATTAATGCTTTGAAAGATTTAGTGAAAGGGGTTACCCAGGACGTTGACCAAGGATGGTGGGATTGGTTGTTTGGGTGGCTGCCTAATTTTGGACAGCTTCGGTATATCTTGGGTGTTATTATAGTCATTATTTGTGTTTTTATCTCATTATGTTGTTGCATTCAATGCATTCCTAATCTTTTCTCCCTTTTTAGGCCCAGATCCATGCTGTTTAGGCCAAAGGGGTATGATAGGTGAATCGAAGGTCAAGGGGTGGAATGTACTGCATTTGCCATTTTACACGTGCTAAATCACATGTTGACCTCGATTCCATGCAATGCTCTGATCTTCCATTTTGTTGCATCGCACTTCCATTTTGTGCTGCCTTAACCTGGAGTTACACTTCAGCAGTAACTTAAACATGTTTTTCACGTAAACCAGTACAAGTAGGTGCGAGGCATCTCGTGAGGATGCCTCATGAGGTTATGTTGTACCTTCAGAGTGTTTTCATGCATTCCATACTTATCTCTAGGACAGAGGGAGGATGGCCGTGCAAGTCTCCAAGGCCGGAGAGTGGGAAAGGAATGTCTTTTGCCTTGGCACAGCCCAGACAGAATCTGGCCAGGTCTGTCTGGGTGGGTCTGATGTAGAGATGAGGCCAGCACCTGCGAATAGATGGGCGAGAGCGCCTGCTAGAGGCTTCTCGAGCATAATGATTTAAACTATAAAAAGCGGTGTCTGTGGGGTGGAGCCCAGGAACTCAGTCTTGGAGTGGACGCACTCGCGGGACAACTTTGGTGCCCGAAGAGATTACTCCCTGAGCCCCGGTCTACGGGTTCCCGACTTGGTGTTCAGTGTTTGGCCCAGGGATGTTGAAGTTTCCGGTGCTGGAAATGAATCTGGTGAGGTGCTTTGTACATTAACTGTTTATATACCTGTATTCACAGTTTCATATTTATGTATATAGTGTTGTGTATTCATTGTTTATTGCCTTTCACTCGATGCCTAAGAATGTATTAGTTTTAGTGACTTATTGCCTTTGCCTACAATATTAATGAAGCTCATTTTTACCTTTTTTTAGGTAATTCTTAGCTGGAATGTACACCTTAACAGAGACACTCAAAAGTCAAACATTCCACCACAGCTATCTATTCCTCAAACACACAGACATACTGATTGGATTTGGCACGAGGGCGAGTGATGGTTCAGTACATAAAATATATTTAACAAGAGATTTCACACAAATGAAATGCTCTGTCAATAATTAAATGCAGAAAAAACCGAACCAGTGACTCGCAACTCATGAGCTGTAAAGCCACGACAAGGCACCAACCGTTTTACAGGCCATCCACACACCTTTTATACCTGATATACACAAGACCATTCGCACCATCCGGGAGGAAAAACAACACATTACAACATTCACAAAAAGGGACAAGATACACCCTGCTTCAGAAAGAGAAAAAAAACAAATATTACCGCACAGCCATCTAATCCTCAAGCACACACACACATACTGGTTGGATTTGGCACGAGGGTGAGTGATGATTCAGTAAATACAATTGTATTAGCAATCACAAAAATGAAATGAACTGTTAATAATTGAAAGAATGAGAAATTGAACCATTGATTCACAGCTCGTGAGCTGTAAAGCCACGTCAAGGCACCAACCTCTTTACAGGCCATTAATACACCTTTCATATGTGTGACACATACAAAACATTCACACCACCAGCCGCGGGCCCATCACATTACAACAATCACACCAGCAGACAGCGCCATTCAAGGGCCCATCACGTTCACACGCCCACCTTCCAGACATAGCAACTACACAAAGTGATGAACTGCGTGGAGTGGCGCTCAGCTAGCAGTGTGTGTAGTGACCAACAGAAAGTAACTACTCATACACCGCCAGCCGAGCGCCAGCCCACCCACACCACCATCCAAGCACTAGGCCATGCACATCGTCAGCCTAGCGCCACTCCACACACACCTCAAGCCAAGCGCCACCCCACACACACCGCCAGCCAAGCGCCAGTACACGCACACCACCAGCCAAGCACCAGTCAACGCACACTGCCAGCCAAGCACCAGTCAACGCACACCGTCATCCAAACGCCAGTCACCGCCAGCCAAGCGACAGTCCACGCACACCGCCTGACAAGCACCAGTCCACGCACACCGCCTGCCAAGCACCAGTCCACGCACACCGCCAGCCATGCGCCAGTCCACACACACCGCCAGCCAAGCGCCAGTCCACACACACCGCCACCCAAGTGCCAGTCCATGCACGCCGTCAGCCAAACACCAGTCCATGCACACCGCCAGCCAAACACCAGTCCACGCACATTGCCAATTTACTTTTTGGAAAACAAAGAAAGAAATTACAACCCATTTGGAACTAGATACAAAACTACAACTACAAACAGCGGTAACTAAAAAACAAAATACTAAAGCCACAAGTGAAACTGAATAACCAAGAACAAACCATACAGACCAGGCAGTAGACCATTAGACTCACAGTAGCTCCCAAAATGTCTTTTGAGTGTGATACATTCTGAAACATCTGGGCACACACAGCCCAGGATGAGAAGGACAATCGGGACAGTGCATACGAGTATCCTTCCGCACATCTCTTCGATAGCAGACTTTACATCTCTTACAGGGATTTTTTTTTTGGGCGTGGGAGGAATGTAATCAGGAAAGTGGCGATCGCGCAATCTAGCCACTTCCTCCACCACTCCGACTCTATGAACATTTGCCTGTTCCACACCAACAGGGCTGCCTATCACAGACTCCTGAAACTGAACAAAAGTCATTGTTGACGCCGAGGAACACTCCTTGAACACAACAAAAGCATTAAAAGTAGCTAAATTAAAAAAATGGATGGCCAACTTCTTATACCACATGTAAGACTTACGAATAGCAGTGTAAGGTTCCAACCTCTGATCTACTCTGTCAACACCACCCATGTGCTTATTGTAGTCTACAATGCACGCAGGTATACGCACTTCAGACACCTGACCCCAAACAGCCACAGGTGTAGTACTTTCATCATGGATGGTAGTCAGCATGTGCACATCTCTTCTGTCGACAAATTTCACAGCTAGCAGTTCATCACTACGCAAGGCACTGCACTGTCCCCTCCGAAGTTTTTTGCAAACAAGCTCTTTCGGAAAACCTTTACGGTTAGAGCGGATTGTGCCACAGGCAAAAGTGTCCACATTGGACAGCTCCTTAAACAATGGCACAGGGGGGGCAGACACCGTAAAATTAATTGCACCCCTTGGGGAGCGACCCTTGCCCAAGGGGCCACTCCCCACACACATCCCTGGTGGTCTAGTGGGCCAAATGGAGAGTGACCCTTGCCCAAGGGGTCACTCTCCTTATAAACATCCCTGGTGGCCTAGTGGGCCCTACATAAAATGTAAAAAACGGCTTGATTTGGGGGCAGACAGCCACAAACATGCCCAAAAAGGGGAGTGACCCTTGCCCAAGGGGCCACTCCCCATATGCAGCAAAATCAGTGGTCCAGGCAGCCGGAAAATACAAAATATATACCCTGCCCCCCCTGGGGGGGGGACACCATAGAAATAATTGCACCCCTTGGGGAGCGACCCTTGCCCAAGGGGCCGCTCCCCCAAACAGAAAACGCACACAAAAAAAATCCCAGGTTCTAGTGTGCATTCCTGCTGCACGATCGTGCAGCAGGAATGCAAAAAAGAGGCATCAGGGGAAAGGAAAACCCTTTTCACTCCCCTGATGCCTCTTTTACACTAATCGCTCCTCGGAGATGATGGCACTCACCTGTTTTCCCCGACGCGCTGCATAGAAATGGCGGCCAGCGGGTCGGGGAACAGAAAGTAAACAGCTATTGACGTCAGCGCGGCTCGGGCTCTGACGTCATCGATAACGTGGCAGGGGGGCGGTGGGGGAGGCAGGGGAAGGTCTTGCCCGGCCTTCCCTAGTTAAATTTCGGCAATCAGGCACCAGCGGGGGGAGCACCAGTCCTCCCCCCGTGGGTGGGCACCATGACAGCCGGGAGCAGTCATCAGCACAAGACCACTGTGTGCCATGACGGCTCCCGGCCATCATCAGCACCGAAGGGGTTAATGTCATCCTAAGGTAGCACAATAATGCCACAGAAAGATAAGGGAGCCTTTTGAAATGTGCAATTATATCCATGATGTGAGAGGTTTTCTCTTGTGTAATTTTATATTTTGAGTGATCCCGCCCCTCATTACCTCAACAGGATCTCCCCCCTTTATGAGGCAGAACTGGAAAGTGTATCATGCACTCATCTGGAAACAATTAGTTAACGAGGAATAAATAATATACATCTTTGTGAGACCTGCACCTAGCTTTTACATCTATTGAGACAAATGTAATCCATTTAACAGTTTTAAAATATATGGACTTATTTCATGTGTATATTGAGCTTTTTGTCCATGTTACTGATATCCACGTTAGGTCTCTTCAGGGATGCCAAATAAGATCAATAGTCCTGCGATGTCACTTTCTGTGATGTCACTTCTTGTGATGTTACCAAGGGCGGGACCTCCACTAGGGCAAAGGAGCGTCACCCCACTACTTTCTTGCAAATGCAGAAACACAAAATTCTAAAAAGACCGTTTTATGTTTCTACTTCTAGCACTGCGAGAAAGCAGAAGTGTTTGGTTGGGGGCGGGCGGATCTCCTTTAGGGCAGGAGAGAAGTGACTTGCCAACTGCTAAGGGCGCTGACTGTTCGACCAAACCAGTCATGCGCACTCTGGCCTTTCTCTATGTAGGCTGCAATGCAGACTACATGCAGAAATGGAGAAATGGAGAAATGGCCTCCCCATAGGCGCCTGGCTGACCGGCGTCCTGATCAATCACAACGCTGCCAATGCAGCATTGTGATTGGCTTAGGGGAGGGGAGGGATGCTGCCTGCTTCCTGTTCCCCTCCTCCCGAACTTCCGCAAGTCATGCCAGCTGCGACTCAAAGTTACATGCAAATTAGAGGGGCCTCACATCTTCCCTTTCGCCCGGGGCCCCAGGAGTTCTAGGACTGGCCCTTCCTGTAAGGGTGGAGTCTCTGCAGCTCTGGAGATTGGCCGAGAGCGTCGTGTTGGTGAACGTGACTGAGTACATTGGAGTAAGGCATGTGCAGAGTAGAGCCAGACACATTGTCCTTCCGCAAGGAGCTTTGAGCTCCCTTTTTCAGATGCTAAGAGACTAGAAACCAGGCCCAGTACTAATCTCCCGAAGGCGGAGTCCGAAGAGCCTCTGGTCTAGAAATGGCATATAGACAATTAGGAAAACAATTTTCGTGAAAAGACTGGACACAGTTCAACCACAGAGAAGAGGCAAACCCAGTTCAGCACATATCGGGGCTCTCCCAGGAACACTTACTATGCCGGAAATGATTCCTCCTTGCCCTTCACCAACAACTAACACTAATGAAGTTCCAAAACAAGAGGTTCTAAGCGACCTCAAAGTAATTACGCAGGAGGCCTTAGATCAGCCTCCAGTTCTTCTGTCCGAGGGGGTTTATTCCCTGTCTAAATCTTGTTTAGAGGAATTGGCTCCTCAACATCAATAAAATCTCCTCTCGCGACAACTGAGTTAGACTTTACTCTCCAGAACATAAATATGAGTCAGTAAATCACTGTCCCACCCTTAATAATGCCAAGGGAGATGCAACAACCGTATAACAGTACACCTACTAAACACTTGGTTGCTGATGATAATCTATCCTTATCCCCGGATTTTCTGCTGTTATTTTCACCATATCTCCAAAAAAATAGAGCGTCAGTTGCGAAATCGCTGTGTTCCTTACAAACGGTTCTGGAAGCAGCCCTGGCATTACTGAGCAAATTGGTAGTAACTTCAGATCATGTTTTGAAAACCCAATCAATAGTTCTTCAATTTCTGACAGACGAGAAAAGCTCTCAAAGCCCTGTATCTAATAGTGAAAATCATACCAAGAAATTAGCTCAAACAAGTGATAATTATACTCAGACAAAAGAAAATGGTATTGACTTACCAACTACAAAAACAAGAGGCCCTCATACAAATAGTGGAAATAATAAAACTCAAATACCAGAATGAATCAAGTCCTCACGAACTATTCTATAAAAAAGCTTTTTGAGACACCAGGGGAAGCTGCTCACAAACTGCAGTCCCTAAATTCTACTCTATCTTTACCCGCAAAGAAACACAGGTGACAAACCAAAATCGTCAGCAACAACCTGTGGAATTAATTCCTCCTCAGGTTCAGTCGAAAACTGGAGAAATTAGAGCAATAAGGGAAGATTCACCAAAAAATCTAAAAAAAAAAAAAAATGCTGGAAACAAGAAGTAGAAACTGCACAAGCACAAACCAAAAGCTCAAAAAGAAGGAAAAGAAAAAACCGCAGACTTATGAAAGCAAAGCTCAGGAAACTAAATTTTTCCCAAGGATTCTGGGCAGGCGCAGGGGTACAGAGAGAAGCTGCAACCTTATCGGTAGATACCTTAAATAACATTGTCAATGACAACGATAAGGGTTTATCTTCTGATTTCCCTCACTCAGGGGCCTTAAGTCAATTGAATCCCCAGGCAACCAATTTTATAACTAAAGGTTCTCGACAGAATACAAGCTATCCCGACCAAGATGCCACTTCCTTAAATTTAAATGCAATAAGAAAAGAGCACAGCCAAACTCAAGACGTCTCTCTAACTTTAGAATTATTCGATCTTTTTCCAGAAGAAAATGACCCCTTAAATCGGAAAAGGGTACTTAAGCTCATTCATACCCTTTCCCCTCTAAAAATACTCTCTTCCTCTGTAATTTATAATGGCAATTGCTTAAACTTTTGTAAATAACTTTTGTGAAGATTATGTTCAGTGTATTTTATTGTGACGAAAATCCAAGAACAGAAGTGAAATATTAACATCTTTTTGTGACATTTGTAATAAAGCTTGAAACATTGAGAGAACATATTTGAACCAGTTGTTGTTGAATGGTTGCACAGATTGATGCTGTGATGGCGCGGAGTGATGTTGTGGTGGCGACGAGTGATGCTGTGGCGTTCAGTGATGCGGTGGTAGTGCATAGTGATGTTGTGGTGCCCCTGGGTGATTCAGTGGTGGCCCTGAGTGATGCTGTGGAGGCCGTGAGTGATGCTGTGGAGGCAGTGAGTGATGCTGTGGAGGCAGTGAGTGATGCTGTGGAGGTCATGAGTGATGCTGTGGAGGCCCTGAGTGATGCTGTGGAGGCCCTGAGTGATGCTGTGGAGGCCCTGAGTGATGCTGTGGAGGCCCTGAGTGATGCTGTGGAGGCCCTGAGTGATGCTGTGGTGGCGCATAATGATGCTGTGGTAGCGCATAGTGATGCTGTGGTGTTCCAGAGTGATGCTGTGGTGGTGCTAAGTAATGCTGTGGTGGCGCTAAGTGATGCTGTGGTGGTGCTGAGTGGTGCTGTGGTGATGCTGAGTGATAATGTGGTGGTGCTGATTGATGCTGTGGTTGTGCTAAGTGATGCTGTGGTGGTGCTGAGTGGTGCTGTGGTGGTGTTGAGTGATAATGTGGTGGTGCTGAGTGATGCTGTGGTTGTGCAGAGTGATGCTGTGGTGGCGCTGAGTGATGCTGTGGTGGTGCTGAGTGGTGCTGTGGTGGTGCTGAGTGATAATGTGGTGGTGCTGAGTGATGCTGTGGTGGTGCTGTGGTGGTGCTGAGTGATGCTGTGGTGGTGCTGAGTGGTGCTGTGGTGGTGCTGAGTGGTGCTGTGGTGGTGCTGAGTGATAATGTGGTGGTGCTGAGTGATAATGTGGTGGTGCTGAGTGATGCTGGGGCAGCGCTGAGTGATGATGTGGTGATGCTGAGTGGTGCTGTGGTGGTACTGAGTGATGCTGTGGTGGTACTGAGTGATGCTGTGGTGGCACTGAGTGATGTGTGGTGGTGCTGAGTGGTGCTGTGGTGGTGCTGAGTGGTGCTGTGGTGGTGCTGAGTGATGCTGGGGTGGCGCTGAGTGATGCTGTGGTGGTGCTGAGTGGTGCTGTGGTGGTGCTGAGTGATGCTGTGGTTGTGCTGTGTGATGCTGTGGTGGTGCCTAGTGATGCTGTGGTGGTGCTGAGTGATGCTGTGGTGGTGCTGAGTTGTGCTGTGGTGGTGCTGAGTGATGCTGTGGTGGTGCTGAGTGATGCTGTGGTGGCGCCTAGTGATGCTGTGGTGGTGCTGAGTGATGCTGGGGTGGCGCTGAGTGATGCTGGGGTGGTGCTGAGTGGTGCTGTGTGGTGCTGTGGTGGTGCTGAGTGATGCTGTGGTGGTGCTGAGTGATGCTGTGGTGGTGCTGTGGTGATGCTGAGTGATAATGTGGTGGTGCTGAGTGATGCTGTGGTGGTGCTGAGTGGTGCTGTGGTGGTGCTGAGTGGTGCTGTGGTGGTGCTGACTGATGCTGGGGTGTGGCTGAGTGATGCTGTGGTGGTGCTGAGTGGTGCTGTGGTGGTGCTGAGTTGGCTTGCCTAACTCACTCCAAACGATACTCACCTTTCCAAAAGTAAACGAGGGTGGGAGCAGCATCACAAAGAGATGGAAAATATGGCAATCCCTAAAACAGGCAAATAAGGCTACTTTGCTAGGTGAGGGTGAGCATAAAGTCCATTATGCATATGCTAAAGCAGTTGTCAGTGACTGCTTCATCCAGGAATAAAATTTTTGTAAACAAACACAAGAAAAAGCATTAAAATGATAAAAGTATAGTTGGATATCTCCATGAAATATTGTCTGCCAACACGAGTAAGGAGAACTGTGGTGTTCCAACACGTATTCCAAGTGTAACTCCCTGGAGGGCATATCCTTTGGCCATGATAGCACATCCGCTCTCGTTTTGAAGTCGTTCTTAAACAAGGAAATTATGTAGACAAAATAGTGTTGCTCATTTCCCCTGCTGCCCACACAGTAATTATTCGGGAAAACACGTATTCCAATTAATGTCAGATAAAACAAAATGTCAAATCGTTCAATGCAAAGTGAAACAGAAATGTTCTTTTGTCACCGTTACTGTTCTATTGTTCTCCACAGCCATTGAGGAATTGAGGAAAATGTCTCCATCAACAAAACTCCAGAACAGCACGCCCCGTCAATGCATCATTAATCCTGTGCCTCGGGGCAGTGTTGCATCAACATCGATTGTGGGAGGAGGGGAGAGTGCAAGGCTGCCGAGCCACACAGGAATACGCTCACTGAACAGTATAATGTAAACACCCGGCTTGCATGTGTCTTCCGAGAAAAATGTATGAATGCACTCAGGGCAAGAGTGGGAACGCAGTTGCAGATGATCTACAAAGTAGCAATGTGCATGTAGTGGAAAAAAACGAGAACTCCCCATGCGCATTCCTGTACTTCAGGAAACATGCCAGTCTGAATTAGGATTCGGTTTGTTTTGTCCCTGGGTAATCAACAGTTTTCTTCTAAATTGCCTTTGCTCTGGTTATTGGAAGGCGGGTAGGGAACATTTGTCGGTGTCCTTAAGTCACCCTCCTGTCTGAAAGTCAGCAAAACCTTTGTGACTTAAACATCATTTCGAGAAGCAACAAGGCTCGAGCATATGGGGTGTAAAACTAGCGTGCGCAGGGGAAAATTCACGCTTCAATGCCTGAAGTCGGAAGGGTGGGAGGGAACCTTTGAAGTGTGGAGCCCTCGGCATTGCTGTGGCAGGTCTGAAGCGCGTGCACGGGCACATGAACTGCATGTAATCCGAATCCGCGCTTGGTTCAAAGAGTTTGTCTCAGCTACAATAGATCGACATCTGCAATGCGCAAGCGCATTGGCAGAGGTCGACCTAAAAAGAAAACGCATTTCTTGGGCTGGTGTGCCCCAACAACCCCTTGCCTGTTCTCGCCCCTCAGGGGCTTAAGGAGCAGCAGCGGAAACGGAAGCAGGAGGCAGGACCGGGGGGCCATTGCATCGACAATGGGGGGGACTCGGTCCCCCAGCAGGCCCTGTGTCCACCCGGCGTGGGAGGTGACGTCACCCTACTGGCACCATATTTGAACTCTGCCGCCACTCCTACAGCGCGGGACGCATTTCTTGGGCTGGTGTGCCCCAATGACCCCTTGCCTGTTCTCGCCCCTCTGGGGCTTAAGGAGCAGCAGTGGAAGCAGGAGGCAGGACCGGTGAGCCATTGCATCGACGCTGGGGAGGGACTCGGTCCCCCAGCAGGCCCTGCGTCCACCCGGCGCAGGAGGTGATGTCACCCTCCTGGCGTTGTATTTGAACTCTGCCGCCACCCCCGCAGCACGGGACGCATTTCATGGGCTGGTGTGCCTCAACGACCCCTTGCCTGTTCTCGCCCCTCTGGGACTTAAGGAGCTGCAGCGGAAGCTGGAGGCAGGACCGGGGGGCCATTGCATCGACACTGGGGTGGGACTCGGTCGTCCAACAGGCCCTGTGTCCACCCGGCGCTGGAGTAGACGTTACACTCCAGTGCTGTATTTGAACTCTGCCGCCACTCCTGCAGCGTGGGACGCACATGGGCAAAGCCCGGGGCAAGGGCAGGACCGTCTGCGCCCATCAGAGGCCAAAGGAGGCCAGGCTGGGCCACCCCTCTTGGCTCTGGTTTAAATTCCTGCATAAACCCCACTACAGGACATTATTTCTTTTCAGGTCAGTGACTTGTTAATCTTTCATTCTTTTTTTTCTACGGGTGCACTCATTCATCTTACTGGGCTGTATCTGAACTACTTCGGGACCAGTTGATATACGGCCAAAGGCACAAGTTGGGGTTTTATTGGATTATCTCTTTGGGGCATTGACTGTGATCTCATAGTAATGGTAGTAATTAAGTAATTGGAAACCCCCCAAAAATGGGCAAGCAAAACTGCACTGATAAGAAACAACCAGTTCCACTAATTCCAAAACCTAAAATCCAACCCACCTCCATCGATGGGATGCTGGAGAAAGCAATAGGAGTGGTGGCAACTGAAATTGAAAGGACTGAGAGCCGACTATCACTTACCCCAAATTTGGACCCTCCCCTGATAGTTCTCGAAACATCACAAGCTTCACAAGCCTCCGGTCCATCCCCTAGTAATACCCTAGGGCCCTGACTTCCATTGATGATGTGCCTAACGCTAAAACACAGACACAGGCGATTCCCCTGCACCAAGTGAAGAGGGGAAAATCTAATCCTAAACCTCCTACCAAAACGGGGTCAAAAAAGAAGAAATTAACAGAAGAACTTATGGATGATTAAGACAGTAGGGAGGGGTGTCTTGCCAG
This sequence comes from Lissotriton helveticus, assembly GCF_964261635.1. Classification (NCBI taxonomy): domain Eukaryota; kingdom Metazoa; phylum Chordata; class Amphibia; order Caudata; family Salamandridae; genus Lissotriton; species Lissotriton helveticus. Next base: position 1,188,114,292 of record NC_136067.1, read on the forward strand.
CCGATTTGAAAGGGATAAAGAACATCCAGCATGGGTTACAGATTTAGTGGTGGATTTAGATTTTCAAATAAGGGCCATTGTAAAGGACGAACTCAAAGTGTTAATAGATAGGATTGATAAGATGACGACACTATTAAAGACTAGGGTAGGGGGCCCCAATGGAGGGGAAGGGACCAGCAGCGGTCAAGTAACACAGACTACACACAATATAAGTAGGGCTGCCCCAATCCCATCCCAGAATAGCCCCTCTACCAGAAGTATTAATGTTCAAGCAAGGCAGCGTACCACAACCCCTAGCAAGATAAAGCCAACAATCACCCATCCCCCCACACAGAACAGTGGCCCACAGCAAGATTGCCGATAATGGGAGAGGGTAGGTTCCCCAAAAAATACTGAGACCGTCAAAGAAAATAGCCCACCATTGTGTATTAATCTACCGCTAGAGTCCACCCCTTATGTTGTCATTTTGTCAGGCATACCCAAGCTTGGGAGGGGGCATAGGGATCACACCAGGACCTAAAAAATAAATGTTTGTTTTGGTTAGCTAATAACAAGCAATTCTGCTACAAGGATGCTCGTCGAGTAGGTTGGGTAGGCTGGAGACCCAAGGCTTCACGGGGAGACTGTGTAATCCCTAATTTCAGAAATCCATCACTCGCCCGGGCAATCCTGACAAGGGACGACTGGAGACAGGAAGGAACAATAAGAGCTGTCCCGTTGGGATATTTTTGCCCCCCACAAGGACCACAGTATCGTGGAATTGGATGGGAGGGGAGGCCCCTAAATCAAAACTACCAAACAGATATATTGGAGCTCCAATCGCCGAGGCAACCACTCTTCTCTATCCCCACAACTAATAGGTTTGGGGCCCTTGAAGAAGTGTATTGACTTGTATTTAAGGGGTGTAGTAAAAAGGATAATAAACAAATAAACATCAAGCAGGGGTGACCATGGAACCGTGCATGATAGTAGAAGAGGGTGAGTCTAGTGGGAGGCAGAAAGTGACAGAAGGAGGCAATAAGTCATACCCGAGAGGGGCAATAAGTAACAGCTAACCACGCATCTCCAACTGTGGGTCCTCCCAGAAGTTAGGTTCATGTACTGGCGAGATTACGCTCCCCCAGTCCCCAGAATGCACACCCATTGATAGGGGGCCGGATCTATCGAGGCTGCGAGTCATCTCTTGGAATGTGGCCGGCCTTGCCCCCAAGTTGGAGGGTCCTGACTGGGGGAGTTTCATTGAACAACATGAAATCTCCCTGATCCAATTAACTTGGGCAAGTGGGATCTACTTAAACAGGGTTATGCCATATTTACCATTCCACCGACATCAGGAGGAAAGGGGAGGCCATCGGGGGCTGAGTACTTGGGTAACGACACACCTGGGTTGTACATCTACCCAGTTAGAAACAGATTCAAATTACATACTGTGTGTCCTCCTTAATTTTCCTCCGAGGACTTCTGTTGCCCTAATAAACATCTATTCCAGACCAGTTAGCAACTGCAAAGAGTCAAAAACCCTTGATGAGCTAACATTCCTGACAACTACCTATTGATTGTAGGGGGCAATTTAATTGTCAGTATGAACCCCTAGAGGGCATGAATGGGGACACCCTATGTGAAGAAGATCTGCATTGGGCTCTACCAGACTCAACCTGTCCGTTAGTAAGAGCATGGACTCCCTTGGTACTTCAGATGAATTCCTTTGCACTAAAACATTAATTGAGAGCTTGTAATAGCAAAGCTAAATCCAATACCCCTGGTAATCATACTTTTAATGGAATTGGCCAAAACACGGTAATTGATTATATTTTGGTCAGTATAACCTCATGGCATAGGGTTGCTGTTTTTAAGATTGTGCTGCGTCATGATAGCGACCACAATGCGCTAGTTTTAGAACTACTCATATTAACTCCTGAGAGCAGCAACAACCTGGCTACTCCTGCTGATGGCAGATTGATTATTACTAATTGTAGGAGGAGAGTCTGGCGGACTTGAGTAAATCTCAAGAAAAGCTAGGCGCCCCGTATTTATCTGTCATCCCGATCGTTATAGACTCCATTCAATCTGTCTCCGCCGATAATACCCAATTTGAACTACCGAAGGTTGCTCTGAACCATACAAAGCTAATAGCTACCATGGCTGACTTTTTTCTTTCCAACAAAAAAGGTTAGTAATAAAAGAATACCTCACAACTCATGGTTTAATGGAAATTGCAGAAAGGCCAAAAATGCTTTGGTCTCCACCATTAAGGCCAAAAACAGACCGTTGAGCAAAATCTGTAGAACGGCCTATCGTACAAGTACGGTGGAGGCAAAAAACTGTGGGAAAGTGAAAAGTGGGAAACCCTCATATGCTCCCTGGGTACCCATGACATGAAGACCTTTTGGAATGTGGTGAACACTGGTAGCACTGAAGGCAAACCAGCAATAGAGCCAAATCTAGTGGCAAATGTGTGGAGGGACCACTTTGGGTCCCTCTACTAAAGAGCTAAGCCTGGGGCTAGTGCAATGAATGAACCAAGGCACCATTTGCAGGCAGACTGCTCTAATCTAAATAAAAACACCCCTAGAACTGTAGATGATACCCAATGATAACCCTCACAAAGGTAACTGGTGCCATAAGCCAAAGGCACCAGGGCTTGACAAGAACCATGGGGATTTGTTCCGAAATGAACCAACCATTTGGGCTCCGTATCTTTGGGTTTTATTCAATGCTGTTACGCAAGGTATGGCAATCACTACAAGTTGGGTCGGGCCGAAATAATAGCAATTTTTAAAAAGGCTTCCCTGATGTTTCCCACAAATTATAGCCCCATAAGCCTTATTGACATTAGTCAAAAAATCTTTGCACATGTATTGTTATATCGTTTGCAGAGCTGGATGGAGGAACATAAAGTCCTTTGCCTGTTTCAAGCAGGGTTTAGAGAAAAAATGTCCACTCTAGACCAGATTTTCAGGCTACAATTATTACATTGGAAAACCGTGTGTATAACTTTGAGGGCCCAGTGGATCAACTTTGTTGATAAGGGATTCACACCTCTCTTTTTGACCTGCAGTCAATTTAGGGACTTTTTGAGGAAGATCTTCTCTCCCTGGCTAATGTTTAACCTACCCTACTTATTTGCCAAGGACCAGTGGTCTCCGCTGTCACGCTTTAGCCCGCCCAAATAACCACAGGACGCAGAGCTGTAACAGGGGCAACCTTCTTTATTCCCTGCCAGGAAGTTACTGGCTCACAACCTAATAGCTCCTCCTTTTCCTGTCCCTCATTGCTCCTCCTCATTGCCTGACCTGTCTCACTGGACAGTCAGGCATGACGACACGACATCTCCCCCTTTTGTTCAAAGAAGTGGTGCTACATTTCTTCGACGAGTCGCCGTGGTTTCCTCACCAGGCGTTTGGGGCGAGTCTCTCTCTCTGGCGTGTGTCGACGTCGCTCTGGACTGTTGGCCGATCTCGGCTGCTGATAATGGTGGATCTCAGCGTTGTCGTTTTGACTGGTAGAGTCACTGGACGTGTGGCCCGACGATGATTCATGCATGTTCACTGGATAGTGTCTTTTGAAGTGAGATATGTTTCTCGTTATTTGCTTGTGATCAGCTTTGGCTGTGATCATGGTTCCTTTCCTCTTGTGAACTTGTAAGGGAAGGTTCAGGTATCGGCTATCTGCTTTTGTTCGCCGGTCTCCTCTCACTATGACCCAGTCGCCTTCGCGGATATCAGCTTCTTTGGCGTGCCGGCGACTGTCTGCATAGGTCTTCATTTTCTGCTTCTTATTCCTGTCAATGTCGACTAGTGTTTCGTGGTCTACAGTGACGGCCCTTGATTGAGGCCTGGTGTCTACCATGGGCACTCTTGTTCTCGGTGTCCTTCCCAGCATTATTGTGGCTGGACATTGATTCGTGGTGTTGTGGGGGGTGGTCCGGTAGGCCCTTAGTACTTCGTTCAGAGTTTGTTGGACATCTCGACGTGTTATCTCTGCTTGTTGGATGGCTTTCTTTAAAGTACCCATAAATCTCTCCACCATACCATTTGCTTGCGGCCACAGTGGAGTTATTTTGTGATGTTTGAAGTCGAGATGCTTCGCGAATTCCGCAAACTCATGGCCATTGAATGGAGGCCCGTTGTCGGACTTGACTCTTGCGGGGACGCCCCATGCTGCAAAGATGTCGTCCAGTACAGGAATGACAGCAGTTGCTCTGGTGGATGCTATCATGTGTGCGAAGGGAAATCTTGAATATTCATCCATGACAACCATGATGTATTGTCCAGACTGAAGCGGTCCAAAGAAGTCGACCGCTACTTGCTTCCACACTTCATCTGGCAGTTCGGACATTTGAAGAGGTGCTGGTGGTTCCTCACGACTCACTAGTTGGCACGTCATGCAGTCTTTTAAGGTTGTCTCTACCATGGAGTCGAGAGAGGGGAACCAGACCCGTTCTCTCAAACTTTTCTTTGTGGCATTTAGGCCTCTGTGTCCTTCGTGGGCTAGATTAATGATGCCTTGTCGCAGGTTATGAGGAATCACGATCCTTCCCCCTCGCAAAAGAAGACCATTATCACTGATGGACAACTCCTCACGAACGCGGTGAAAAGCTGTGAGGTCGTGCAGTGGAGGATCTGATCCAGGCGCGGTGTTCAGTGCATTGCGCCAGGAGTTGTTGCGCACGTGGGTCACGACAGTTTGAATCAGTGGATCGGAGGCAGATGCAGTTTGAATAGTTTCCAGAGGAACTGCAGGCGGACACGCTGCGTCAATGACGAAATGGATGTAGTCGTCTGCCAGCGATTCAGGTTTAGTGGCACTCGGCAACGGGTGGCGGGACATATAGTCCGCGGGGTTTTCAGCTTTGCCTGGTTTGTGAACAATTGTGAACACATAGTCTTGGAGTCTCAAACCCCAGCGTTCGATGCAAGGTGGCATCTTGGCGTTGGGATTGCCAAAGATTGTAAGGAGAGCTTGATGATCCGTAATGATGGTGAAATGTTTTCCGTATACAAACAGGTGAAAGTGTTCGCACGCCCACACCACAGCCAAGCTTTCCTTCTCCGGTTGGGAGTAAGCTCTTTCCGTGTCCGTGAGGCTGCGACTTGCATAAGCAATGATGTGTCGTTGATCGGAATGGTCACGGTATTGGGCAAGAATGGCCCCCAGGCCCACCGGACTGGCGTCAACAGTGATCTCTGTCCTTTTATTCGTGTCAAAGTATGCTAGGTTAGTGGCAGACCCCACCGCTTGTTTTATTTCTTCGAAGGCTTTGGCACACGCTCGTGACCACTCAAAGGGTTGTCCTTGACGTGTCAGTTCTCGGAGCGGGTAGCTGATGGTGGCGTAGTCGCGGATGTATCGCGCGCAGTAACTCGCCATTCCTAGGAAGGAGCGGAGATCACTTACATCATGGGGTGTCGGAGTGTCAGCAAGTGCGGCTACCTTGTCGGGATCTGGTGTCATGCCTTCACTTGAAAAGGTATGTCCATAGAACTTGAGGGTGCTTTTGTGGAATTCGCACTTCTCGGCATTCAGTGTCAAGTTTGCTTGCAGTAGCGCGTGGCACACTCTATCCAGCGCGGTGTCATGTTCAACTTGATCTTTGCCGAACACCAGCAGGTCGTCGCTGTAGTTGAAGGAGTTCGGGATCCCTTGTATGACCTTCCGGATGGTTTCCTGGAATATTTCGGCGGCTGATGAAATGCCGAAATTCAGGCGCTTGTATCGAAATAAGCCTTGATGCGTGGTAAATGTCGTGATATAGCGCGATTGTTCGTGGAGCTCCAGCTGGTGGTAACCTTTGTTCAGGTCAAGTTTGGAGAAGATGGTAGCACCATTTAGTTTTGTGATCATATCACTGATATGAGGCCCTGGGTGTCGTTCCCGTTCGATGGCAGTGTTGGGCGCTCTCATGTCCACGCATAGCCGGACTTTATTGTCTTGTCCTTTATTCGGGACCACCACGACTGGTGATACCCAGGGAGTGGGTCCGGAAGTGCGTTCTATGATGTCTGATTGTAGAAGGTCTTGTAGCTCGTCATCAACGGCCTGTTGCAGGTGGAAGGGCACCTTCCTGTGATGCTGTGCGATAGGTGTGATGTTTTCGTTGATGTGGAGTTTTACTTTGAAATGGTTCAGTTTACCTAGACCTTTGAAAAGTTTGGGGAATTTGGCCACGATGTCAGGGGCGTCTTCTGTCATGTATAGCAGCTCCACCAGCTTCAGTCGTTCCGCCGTTGGCAGACTGAGCAAACAGTCGGCGAAGTCTGGTCCTTCTACAACGTGGACGTATGCAGGAATTTTTCTGTTTTTGAAAGTCAGTGTGGTGTGAAACCGGCCAAGGCATGGTAATGGCTTCCGGCACATCCATGTGAAAATGCGGACTGCCGCTGGCTCTAGTTTGGGTCGGTTCTTCATCTTCTGGTATTCTAGCGCACATATGTAATTCAACGAGGCACCTGAGTCCAGGACAAATTTCGCTGGATGGTCTCCTATCAGGATGTCCAGTTTTGGGTATCGTTTGAGTCGATCTGGATCAGCCACCATGCATATGTATTCGTCACTGTCCTGCATAGTTGTTGACGAATCAAATACTCTACAGACGTATTCGTCACTGTCTTGTGACACTGTGGTGAGTGCTGATGAGCTGTTGGATGAAGAGCGGTGAGCCCGTGACCTCGTGGAGTGATGACGGGAACGAGGCGCACTTGTGGATCGGCTGTGGCGCTGGTGAGAATATGTCGAGCGGGTGCTGGAGCTTGATGAGTCTGACGAGCTCTCTCTTCTCGTTACAGCACGGGCAGGGTGCCGGGTGTCAGATCGTGGAGTGGGTGACCTTCGGGCAGATTGTCTGGCCTGACAGGCTATCTCAAAGTGGTTGTCTTTTCCGGATCGGTGACATCGTTGGCCGGACACTGCCCTGAGTGAGGGTAATCCTGACCGCATCGGTAACAGGCAGGTGCAGGTTTGGTGTGTTTGGTATGTCGTGAGTCTCGGCGGGGCGATGATTTCCGAGAGCTGCGGTGATGCTTGCTTGTCCTATGCGCACTCGACCCTGGGCGGATGTTTGTGCGCGACTGTATTCGGAAAACCTGCTCTTTGTGGTCTTTGTCTTTGTGTTCAGGCTTGTGCGTTTCCATCCTCTTAGCATGATCTTCTGCTTGATCGTTAATCCTTGTAAGTTCTTCGATTTGTTCCAGTGTGTAGGACTTCTTTAGGAGGCGTCTTCGTAGCGATTCTGAACGGCAACCATCAATGATTCGGAGCCGTAATGCGTCTTCCGTCTTGAAGTTTTCGAAATCACAGTGACGCGTCATCCTTTTGATGCGTGTGATGAAATCACCCATGCACTCTCCTTTCTCTTGAGACGCTAGGTTGAATACATAGCGTTCATAATCGACGTTGCGCTTGTGCAGGAACCGTCGGTCAAGGGCAGCTTTCACTTCGTCATAGGTGGCTGTGGCAACGTTGGGCATTTCTTTGATTATTTGTGCTATTTCTTGGCCAGCAAGATTCCGTAGCGCAACCAGCTTGCGTTTGGAGTCTTGTACAAGAGACCCTTCCATGTAATCTTCAAAGTCCTCGCTCCAGGTTTTCCATGCAGGGCCCATGGTGTTGCCAGGCGTCAGCACTAGCGGCTGTGGCTGTCGCATGAAAGGTGCTCCTATGGACGCTATTTGAGGCATCGCCGTCGTGGTGGGTTGCGTGGGTGCACCTCCGGTCGAGGACGTACTTTGAGCATCAGTATCAGACATGGTGGCACTGTATATTAGGTATTTGCGCTTCTTGTCAGCAGTATTCTCTTGTTCTTGTATGCTTTAGTAGTATTTATGAGTATTTCAGCTTATGATAGGCTTCTGCTGCTCCTGCGTGAGGTACTTGGCCGTGTTCCCGCCTTTTTAAGTGTTTAAGTCACTTGCCTGACTTTAAAATGGCCGCCGTGTGGGACTCAGGAGTCTGTTGAGGGCTTGCCTGACTCTAAAATGGCCGCCGTATGAGACGCGTGGGTCTATTGGGGGCTGGCGCCTGACTCCAACATGGCCGCCATGTTCCCCGGCTCTCAGCAGTCTCAAGCGCACGTGCAGACCCGCTCTGGCTTGTCTAGCGGTCGCGTGTGCTGGGGACTCACCCTCGCCGTCTCCAGGCCTCGCAGGGATGCAGGGACATCGCGCTCACCTCAGCGCTGCTCGGCTGGGCTCTCCACGTCTTGCGGTCCACAGTCCTCACGGGGGGGCAGGTACTGGCGCGCCTCACGTCGCTTGGCAGGCTCTTCACTTCTCCGCAGTTGGGCACTAGCACGCAGGTACACCCTCGCGCGCTCTCGCATGCTCCGTTCGTCCGTGAGCCAGGATCCGCCGCAGGCGTCGTTCTGTTGCACGCTCTTTCTGGCGCTGCTGGCTGGTCGTTGGGGCCGGTACTCGGCTGGGCTGCGCGACGTTGTGTGGGGCTTGGCTCATCCCACCCTCGTCGCCATTGTCACGCTTTAGCCCGCCCAAATAACCACAGGACGCAGAGCTGTAACAGGGGCAACCTTCTTTATTCCCTGCCAGGAAGTTACTGGCTCACAACCTAATAGCTCCTCCTTTTCCTGTCCCTCATTGCTCCTCCTCATTGCCTGACCTGTCTCACTGGACAGTCAGGCATGACGACACGACATCCGCCCTTCCTTGCAAGTTGATCACCCTATCTACTTAGTGTTGCCTAATAAACGGGGTGAAACACATGTGTTGGCTTTGTTGTTTGTCTAGCTGATTAGTTTCAACAACCCACACCCTCTTCCTCTCAACGTCCACTTGCCTTGTACTCACGTTGCAACTTTTTGCGGGAGGTTTAGCAATAACATATGCATTCGGGTTGGACAAAGAATATGTAGTGCTAAGGGATCACACAGGATTAATGTAGGGGCTCCAACTTTGGAGTTATATTGCCATCACGTTAGCATTTGGGAGTGCACCATACCATCATTTCCCCTGGTCCTATTGCGCAAAACAGTTAGCTTGTCCACCTTTTCTGTGAGTATCCGGAACACTTTCTTAATTTGCCTATTTCTCCCCTTACAAGCAACAGCTAAGCAGCAGCGCTAGTGACCTCGGCATAAGGGATTACACCAATCTCTTTGGCAATGGAGTTTGTATCATTCACTAATTGAGCCTCCTTACTTGGATGAAACGCTGCAAACCTATTGTACCTCACAACATTAACCAAAAAGGGGAATATGCACAGTTCTTCCTGCTCTAGAGGTAAAATGTTTCAACCTTCTTGGGGTTAGGCGGCATCCCACTAACAGTGGGGTGAGTTGTATTGACAACAGGAGGACTCCTACTCTGCCTTCCTTAAAATAAGACTGAATGCTTTTTGTTTGTAGCTTGTTACATGCAGGTATCTGAGGCAACCACCGGCTTCCTGATTTATTCATCTTTCAAATGATCGCTCTCAAAAACCCAATACATTCTTGAATAAGACAGGAACTAACTAAACAGGAACCAGCTATTACCAGTTTCAAGCTAAGATTTACGGCGGTATTTACCTCATAACAAGATTGCTAGCCGTGTTAAGCATCCTAAATTAAACTGATTTCAAAGTTTTTCACTTAGTCGGAATTCTACCTTAAGGCTGGTCTGGTCGTGCACTAAATATTAGGCGCTCTCACACCTGTCCTGATGATGAACTCCATTACATGAGATTGAAACGCCGTCGACCATAGAACAACCTAACTCTTTATTTCATTATATACCAAATATTTCCTAAAGGATTTTGGGCCATATGTAGGTAATACATGTTTTGCGATTCTCAAATTGCGATTTTTAGGGAATCACAGTTAGAGAATCGCGACACGCAATGTAGGTAGGATTAGCAAAATATTTTGTGAATCCCACCTATTCCTTATTTTCGAATTGCAAATTGAGATTTGCAAATAAGGAATACCTTCCCATTCATTCCTATGGGCTGGAAGGCCCATAGGAATGAATGGGAAGACATTCTCTATTTGCGATTCTCAATTAGAGAATCGCAAATGGAGAATGACATTTCAAGGTTGCAAGGGTGTCAATAGGACACCCTTCTGCAACCCTGAAATAAACATGTGTGCACATGTGGCACACATACATGCGCTAAGGGCATGTATGTGCGCCACATGGCACTTTGAAAAATCCAAAAAAGTGCATTTTTCAAAGAAATCGCTAATTACCACCAACCTGAATTAGGTGGTAATTTGCGATTCCTTAAGCCAAAATCGTACAACTTGGTTGCTTCCTACCTTGCATTTAAGGAATCGCAATTTGGGATTCCTTAAATGCATTCGCAAAATAAGGTATCGCAAATTTTGCGATTCCTTATTTTGTGTGTGGGTTTTTGTGTGCTACATAGCACACTGCCCAAATTGCGATCACAAACGCTGAAATTCTGCAAATTTCTGCATTTGCAATCGCAATTGGGCTACCCAACAAGTTTCTTGTTATTTAAGTCAATACATGTTTTAATGTTTTTCACTCACCACAGCACTTTTTTCAGGTATCTGTGAGCACTGGATCATGTTATTAAAAAACAATTAAATGATACTCTGCAATGGATAAATTAATTGCATCACAATGCTAAAAAGTGTCCTGCTCTATACTTGCCTTTGATATACTACGTACTGTTGAGTCCTCAAAAATATATAGGGCTTACTGTTTTTGCCTCTAAAACACTCAGTGAACAACTTATCATTCCAGACTCCAGACAGGGACTTTGTATCGCCCATAAATGGAAAAAATGGATTCCACCTTCCTGGAAGCGGCCAGAGGTGTAGAGGAAGGGCTGGAAGAAAGAGAACCTGTGGGGGAGGGAGGAGGATTGAAGGAATTCTCGATGCCCCTCCCGGAACAACTGATTAACATCTGCAGTTGCATTAAGTCCGGAACCCCTAGGGACCCGGCTCCACCGAAAAGGTTAAAAGGGAGTCTGGATTGCCTGGAGCCCTTTATAAGACATCTGGTGGCGACTTCTTTTAGAACGTGTTGTGTTCCCGGATGCTGGAAGGAAGCTGTGGTTTTGCCGCTCCATAAGAAACCGCACATTGGGTTAGATCGTCTAGATAACCTACGCCCTATCTCCTTTTTGCCGTACTTTGCAAAGGTGGCTGAAAAAGTGGTGAACGCACAGCTAACGGCCTATATTGAGGAACATAAACTTCTTCACCCCACCCAGTCCGGCTTTCGAGCTAGGTACTCGACAGAATCAGCTCTGCTTTTTGCCACTGAATCCATCAGGCAACTTGTGGACGCAGGTCAAACGGTGGCCTTGATCCTGTTGGATCTAAGTGCCGCCTTTGACACCGTAGCTCATCACACGCTGGTGCAACATCTGAGGAAGGGTGGGGTGTCTGGCAGTGCCCTGAATTGACTAAAATCTTTCCTGGTGGGTCGCTGCTTCCAGGTGAGACATGGCGAACACTACTCCAGGGTCATCAAGCTGAACCAGGGAGTGCCGCATGGCTCGACCCTGAGCCCAACCCTGTTTAATCTCTATGTAGCTCCAGTTGCGGAGATTGCAGAGGGGTTTGGGATCAGGGTCGAATCTTATGCCGATGACACACAGCTGGTGGTCTCCCTGACCCATGCACCGGAGTCGGCTGCCTCCAACTTCAAGGAATGCATGCAAGAATTGGCTGCATGGATGGCTAAGAACTGCCTGAAGCTGAATGGCAACAAGATGGAGGTGCTTGTGGTGGGTAGGGCCCGACTGTGTGGTCATCGGCATGGTGGCCCAGGATTTGGGGGTTACACCTACGCCATGTGTGCAGGCAAAGAACTTAGGAGTTTTTTGGGATCCCAGTCTTTCTTTCGACTATCAAACTAGGCAGGTGGCAGGCGCCTGTTTTGGATCTTGACGGTCCTGCGCAAAACCCTGGACCTACTACCTGTGGCGGCTAGGAAGATTCTGGTTCATGAGCTGGTGACGTCTCGCCTAGACTACGGTAACATTCTTTATCTAGGCACACCAGCCAAGTGCTTGCTCCGTCTGCAGGGAGTGCAGAATGCGGCAGCCCTCCTTATCTTGAGGCGCCCGAGAAGGTCATCAGCCAGGGCAGCTCGGGCTGCGCTACATTGGCTCCCGATAAAAGAAAGAGGCACTTTCAAGGCACTCTGTGTCTGCCAACGGATCCTGCAGGGAAAGGCCCCTTCGTATCTGTCGGAACTCCTGACCCCCTATGTTCCCACACGTCAGTTGAGGTCAGGTGGGGTAGGCTTGGTGTGCGTACCTGCTATTAAGAAGGCCAGGATGGGAGGTTGGTCTTTCCGCCTATTGGCTGCCAATCAATGGAATGCTCTCCCGATGGAGCTCCGGATGGAGGCCCAGGAGAGATGTTTCAGGAAAAAATTAAAAACGCTTCTCTTTCCCCAAGTATAGTAGGGTGAGTGTTGTGGGTTTCTGAATTCTGGCTGACTTTACCGCAGTGCGGGGACACCCTGGCATTAGTGTAACCATTGCGCTTTATAAATTGACCTATTATTACTATTATTATAAGGCTCAATATGGACAAGCTCCATGCTACATCAAAGAGTGCCTGGTGAAATATGTTCCAGGCCGCTCATTACGATCTTCCGCTGGGAACTTACTACTCTGCCCGCGATTTAATCTTACGAAAAAAGGAGGGCGGGCCTTTTCTGTCTGTGTTCCACAACTGTGGAACAGGCTCCCTCTCCTTCTTCGCTCAGAAAAGGCCCTACTAGTGTTTAGGAAAAATTTGAAGACCCTCCTCTTCATTGAAGCCTGGGCTTAACCCTATGCTGCTAGCAATCGTACTTACCTATGGGTGCTGTGATTTTCCTCTCTTAGTGCTTAGAGACCTGTCGGTATTAAGCGCTATACAAGTCGAAATTAACATAACATATCAGGTTCTCGCAAATTGGGTGTAATCTTGTTTTGTAATACATAAAGTGAATTGTAGCCCACACACATGTTAACAAATCACGTTCAATTACGGAATACTTATGTTCCGCCTCATTTAATGTCTTAGAAGCATACACTACAACCTACTCAGATCCACCTGCTTTTTGCGACAACACAGCACCCATCCGGAAAGCACTTACATCGACTGATATCACAAACTTCTTTCCTCCATTCTATACTCAAATGCATTCTGCTGATCAGTATCCCCCATATACTCGCAATTTATGTATAACAACTTTCTCAGTGGTTCCATTACAGTGGAAAAGTATTTCAAAAACCTCCCAAAGTATTCATACAGCCCAATAAAGGACATCAATTTCTCTTTATCATCAGGTGCTGGTGCTTGTTTGATAGCATCCACAATCTCTCTTTGGATTACCACATCTTTGGCAAATAGTATACGTCCCAAGTAATCCACCTGGGACTCAAACAGTTTACATTTTTCAATGCATAAAACAAGACCTTTCTTGGACAGTCTCTTGCAAACCTCTAGCAGAACCCCAAAGTGCTCCTCCTCCATTTTGGCGAACACCAACATATTATCCTGGAAGCACCTTACTTGATTCTCCATATCCCTGAACATAAGCTGCATGGCTCTCTGTAAAACAGAAGATGCCAACAGCAGTCCAACGGCATCTTTTTGAACTGGTACACACACCACATGGCATGATAAAATCTGTCAAATGTTTTGACGTTTTTTTGCCAAATTTATCTGATGGTAGGCACTACATAAGTCTAAAGTGGAAAACACCGTGGCACCATTGAACGTAGAAAGTAGATCATTTATCTCTGGTAGAGGATGTCTGTGAACGATGATGTTTTCATGAAGCGCCCTCAAGTTAATGCATAACCAAAGTTTGCCATTATTTTTTATGGCAAAACCACAGGGAAAATCATTCTAATATTTCTGTCTCGATGACGTCTTGTTTTAGCATAAGAACTAAAAGATCTTGCAATTCTTTTCTTACACTGAACGGTACCATTCTCACTTTTCGTTTAGCCGATTCGGTACCAGTTTTCAATTTTATTTCATGTTCATACCCTTGACACTTTCTCAATTTCCCACTAACTATTCAGGAAAAGAGGAAATTATCTTTTCTTTAGCTTGTAGTTGATGTATTACCAGTACAGGATCGAGAGCATTATGATCAAGTTTAATACCTAGTTTGCTTTAGTTCCTCCATCAAAGCACATTAGCTCCTTTTTTGGATACATAAATCGTTAACTCAGCACTTCTTCCACATTGTCATAGCCCCAAAATAACCTATGAAATCAGTGCGTTGTCCATCAAAAGTGTTCACTATAACTGCAGGTTTTAACAAAGGTGGCTTTTTACTCTAAAATTTAGTTTCAAAGTAAGTGTCATAAGCCACCTACCCGGATCCCAGGTGATTACAATGGGGCGGCGACGCTAGTTCCCGAATCCTCTCGAGACTTGCCCTTGGTTTACAGAAGGAGACACTGCTGTGGTGACGAATCTCCTAGGTAAGGGGATTGGGATGGAGAGAGATTGGTGAGTCAGGGGATGCTGTGGCTTTTCTACTCAACAGCAACACTGACTGCAGTAGGTATTCACACCAGCCTAAGGAAAGGTACCTGCAAATATGTTACCTATAAACAAACAAATAATAAAGCTCTAGTCTAGTATTCGGTACTTCTTTTAAGGTATCACCTCACAAAGGCTTTTTATGTCTCAACCAATCTTTAGTTTTGTTGTCAGTTGTTTTTAGATAGTCCAGTGAGGTTCCTTCATCAAAGTTTTGAAACTGTAGTGAGTATGATTCCAGCATCAAACCCACAAAGCCTAAGTGTAAGTTTACTAACAGTTTTTATAAAATGTGAGAAATTGTCACACCGTGCTTTCTCTCCTATATAGATAACTACTGGTATACATCACTTATGCATTATAGAACGGCACCGATCTCTTCGAAATCAATACTCATTTAGAGTGTGTGTTTTTCTTGTTATATATTTTGTATTGTCTTGTACTTCTTGAACAGAACAGCAAAAAAACAAAAAAGGGCAGCACAATACGCATGTGAGAATTACAATGAACTGTGGTGCATGAAGTGGAAAATATATCACTATTTGACCTTTCACGAGTGTGGTGAAAGTGTGTTTCTAGTATATTAGAGTATATACTAAGATGAATAACTATGTTCCTCTATCCTTTCAGATCTTTTTTAAGGAGAATACCAAGTAGGTATTGGATGAATGTATGTTGACCTAGATGCATATTAGCCTTCGACATTGATCAGGCTGACCAAACGAGGGAACAGTTGGGTGGCACAAGGGATTAATATCTTTGGTCCTAAGGAGAAGCTTAGGGGTAGGCTTCGAAACATGCAGACCTGCGAGGAAACTGCCCATTTTATCACTTTTTCCTCCATTTCCTCACCTTTATTAATACCAGCTATAGGGAGTATTAAAGTTTAGTTTTCCACGCAGCCAGGTATTTTTTAACTCACTCATTTCATGACCCTTCCACTCTCACATCAAACACATAGAATCACTTCACTAAATAGTGCTCCCACGTCACCGTAGGTCGTAGCATGCCCCATCCTGCAGCAGGCGGGAAGAACCCAATGATGAAGCATGCCACCAAGGGTCCTTTTGGTGGGTGAGGGGTATTTTAGAAACCTGTTGTCTCTCCCATGTGAGAAACTTAATATTTCTGCAAGGTATAGTCACTTTTTGTAAGGATAGCACGTTTTTTTAAATTAAGAGTGGACTATTATAAATAATGAGCATCCCAAAGGATTAGCAGAGGAGGCACTTGAGCTAACACCGAGGGTCCCTGCATGCTGAGACTTCACCACACAGCAGTCTAATATCTATTTGAAAGGGGTGTGCAGTTAATGACCAAGGACCCGATTCACAGAACTAACTTAAGACAAAATCCTAAACTTACTACCATTTTGGTATTCACAGAAGGCACTTACTCATTTTGGTATTCACAGAAGGTACTTACTCATTTCGGTATTCACAGAAGTTAGGAGTCCTAACTTTAGGACTCCTAAATGCCTTCTGTGAATACCGGAAGTCTTAAAGTAAGGATTTTTCTGAGTTTAGGAGTAGTAAAGTGAGGACTCCTAACTTTAGGACTCCTATATGCCTTCTGTGAATACCAAAAGTCTTAAAGTTAGGATTTTTGTCAGTTTAGGAGTAGTATAGTTAGTACTCCTAAGCAACATGGCCGATACTAGCCAGCTATACACAACACCCTTCCATTGAAGAAATGACAGGTGAGGAACTATTAGTTCAACTAAAACAACTAATTAAAATACATAGACAATTAGTTCAATATGTCATGCGGACTCCAACAGTCCAACCTCCTATAAGGATTCCACAACAAACCCCTCACCAGGGGAACACAAATAAAATCACACCACAGACTATACAATCAGTCATTGGTAAATTGCCCGCAAAATGGGAACAAATTCCTTTCTGAATAGCTCAAAAAATTACTTCAATCAAGGCAGTATTTCCAGATACTACCCCTCATGAGAAACACAGAATTTTAACAATCTGTTTACCAATGAGGATTGCATCACACCTGGAGGACTGCGACACTTGGGGTACAGTCTTTGCTGCAATCTACACAAAAACACATGGTGTTCCGTCTATGGTGGTTATACCAGATGTCCTGAAACAGATTCAAAATTAATACGGGGCAGAGCCTGCTTTAAATCTGGGTATGAAATTACTGAGAGATTTCAAACAGTTCTCAGCTATAATATTAGCCAAATTGTTAAAGGTCGCTGGCGCGATGGTAAATTCCCACCTATGGTCACAAAAACGCAATCTCTCTGAGATTGTACAGCTCAGCGAGCTGAACTTCAGGCATTGAAAATACTGATTGAGAATTCCCCACACTCATAGTGGAACAAGGGCGATAGTGACCATCGCCCCCAGGAAATTCAACTAACGGCAACTGCACAAAGATCATTTAGGCCAGATGCAAGCTTGGGGCCCACTTACACCTCAAACCTAAAAAGGATCATATGCAAAACAAATAATGCAAATTCGCAGGCAGAAGCTGCAATTCAACTGTTTAACGTACAAGCTTCCAGCACAGATGATTACATCGCCCAGTGGGGACACTTCACTGCCACACTACTAGGGAAACTTGCAGACAATCTCCCCATAAAAGACAATACCCAGCAATCATGCGGAAGAAATAACATACAGAAAGCTCAGTGAGTACAGCTAAAGTCATTCAAAAAATCAATAAACTTGAGTTTGCGCAGGTTGAGAAGATCTCCAGGGAACGTTAGCGCACGAGCATCCCTGAAGGACCAAAGGGCAGGGCTAAAAAGACTGAATTGGAACATTAGGAGTGACCCTGAGAGTGAATCCTGGGCAAAACTCCTACATGATACAAACAGTAACAACAGTGCCGGCTTCTGGAAAACTGTGATTGGGATCATGCTCCCACATCATAAGGGCCTAGGGTCTCATATTTTGGAAGCTAACTGGACAAAACATCTTACTGGCCACTTCAACAACCAAATAGAAATTGCAGAGGCCCAAATGACTAACGGCAGGTTCCCAGAGGGTCAAGCAGAAGCGAGCATATCTAAGAAAAGGGAGCAGGACTACCCAGCCATCAGAAATAAACCATCAGGCTCAGCAAGTTGCCCACTGTCATTCTTAATTAAACAGCAGATCGCTAAAGGGAGGAAAGAAGGAGCCCTGGGACCAAATGGCATCCCACCTGCCCCGTTCAAAGCGAAAGGTGAAGATTGGGCGGATATCCTGCAACCTCTCTTTCTGGAAATCAGGCTGCTGAACAGAATACCAGAATCTTGGAGGGGCTTGACAATAGTCCCAATTTACAAAAAAGGAGACAAGGCCGAGCCCAACAACTACCGTTTAGTAGCCTTGATAGACAATGAAGCAAAATACTTTGTGGGCACCATACTAGAGGAGCTCACAATCTGGGCTGAGACGCATCAGATAATACAGCTGAATCAGACTGGTTGCCGCAAAATGACCAGTACATCTACAAACATCCTCGCAATCTCTCTAATAATCGATGCAGCAAAAGCCTCCAAACAACCTCTGCACCTGTGTTATATTGACTTTAGTGCTCCCTTTGACAATGTAGAGAGAGGCAGACTGTGGGGAAAACTGGCGTGATGGGGCATACCACAGCCTACTCTAAATATGCTGCAGCTTTTACATACTGACACCTGGGTGCAGGTGAAACTAGGCGGCGGCACCCACCTCTCCTCTAAAGTCCCCACAACAAAAGGCTTGAAACAAGGTTGTGTGCTTGCACGAACCCTGTTCAACCTATTCATGGCTGACCTTCCAAAAGTGCTTGACGCCTGCAACTCCCACTCACCAAGGGTAGGAGGGAAAACTTTAACTAATCTCATGTATGCAGATGATGTAGTTCTGCTTAGTCACACGCACATCGGTCTCCAACATCTACTGACGGAAATGCCGAACTACGCAACGGAAAACAACTTAAAAATAAAAATGAGCAAGACTCGGACAATGTCCATAAATAACAAAAATAACTCGCAGAGGAACTGGTTTCTTGATGGCATTAAAATCGACCCAGCCAGCGAGTACAAGTACCTCGGAGTCATATTCGACAAGGAAGGGTCGTTTGGGCATCAGAAAGAGGAAATAAGGAGAGGTCTGCTAACCGCCCTGATGTTGAAAAACCTTTCAAACGAATTGATGGGTCCGACTCTGAACCCCCTCCTGAAGGTAGTCCAGGCTGAACTTCTCCCCTCGATTACCTATGGCAGTGAGGCAATGCGGGGAAGAGACGCTAAGTAGCTGGATAACACGCAGGTCAAAGCCTACAGAATTATGTTCAGTCTCCCATCCTACACATCACCAGCTCAAATAAGGTTGGAGTTTGGCCTTCAACAACAAGTCTTAGCCAGATATGGCGCTTACATCATTTGCTGGTACAAGATAAGAAGTGCCAGAACAAATATACCGAACCATTTGCTGTGGCTTGACATTCAGTACAGGGAGTCCTCTCAGGCAAGAAGCTATCTTCAGTCAGCCTTGGAATATACCAAACTTTTTAGGACTTTGGGACGCGCAACTCGGCTATCTCAATTTAAAAAAACTAGTCCTGGAAAAATACAAAACAAATCTTCTTAGTGGAGGACAAGGCAAGCTTCTAAAACAGATATCATGCCTGGATGACCCTTAACTCTTACAAATCACTTGTCCCGCAACCATACTTCAACCAAGCTTATCCGAGGGTCATAAAAATGAATTTCTTAAGGTACATACTGGGGATCCTTCCACACCTATCACCATGGATGAGGACAAAAGGACAAAATATCTGCAGGCTGTGTAACATCGAGAACGGTGACATTCTACACTTAATCTGCTTATGCAAAGATCTGCACCAAGCGCGGCAACAGCTCCTAAAAAATCCTCTTAAACAGATGGGTATCCGCACCAGGAGGCAAGCAGTGCTGGCCTGCTTAAATCCAGCAAACATCCAATTAAAATGCAGGTTGGTAAAATATCTGATGATGGCTGAACAAAAAATGCCCAAAATACCAAAAAATGCTTCACAATGCCCTGTCAACGCAAGTTGTCCAGTAGCCGGGAAGAATTCTTAGCCGGACCACATTAAGGATGACTGCCAGTAACGGAGGGACTAACCCTGCAACAAGTCGAGATAATTTGAACGACGTGACAAATGGGCATGTATGGCTGGAGCAAAGAAAATCTGAGACAGTTCATTATAGCTCCAGCAAGCTAATGACTTCACTTTAAGAAATATAATTAACTGTGATCTTAAATTGCAAGGAACCTTTACTCTTGCTTCTAACTGGTTTTAACAAAGTTTTATTTTGACTAACTGTAATAACTAACAAAGCCGGCTAAGATGGCGGAACCATACTGAATGTCTATTGAAAACATCTTTCTTTTTTTATATTTTATTTTATTTTCTTTTTTCTTTTCTTTTTTTTCCTTTTTCCAATTGGTAGCATTGCAATGGTTTTAGTTAACTATGCAAAAATAAATAAACTTAAACTTAAACACACTCATAGTGTGCAATTCGTATTACTGCGTTCAATCTCACAATGAATATTTGCAGAACTGGATTCAAAACAGTTTCAAAGACGCAAAAGGTGGCACAATCAAGCATAAGTTGCTTTGGGAACAAGTAGTTCAATTACAGAAAGAACTACAAAAGACTCACGGGATCCATACACTGAGTCATCAGCGTGAGGGCGTTCACGTTGAAGGGAATTCATTGGCTGATGAAGCCGCGAAGGCAGCTGTGCAAACAGCTTCCATAGCTGCAATCACTCGTTCTACAACAAAAATAGACGGCAAAAATAGACGGCAAAATAATGCTAGCTGTCAATGCCACAAGCAAAGGCAGCTGTGCAGCATTACCTCTAAAATATCCACTCGAATATTCATACATAATTGATGCCAACTCTGTTCCTTTTGCTCGAATCCCTGGAGTGGGGAATAGAGTAATTCCAAACAGGAAACGTGGAGTAGCTTTGATTCACGAATCACATTTGGGAGAGGGTCTGATACATCAAGGGATCTCTAAATATATACTATAATTAAAGGAGATATACTGGTGGCCAGGGATGAATGACCACAATCATGAATTTGCAATTAATTGCCATGCCTGCAACAGAGATCACAGCAAAGAACACCACCAGATACCTCACTACAGTGTAGCCAGCCCAGTACAGACACCGTTGTTAGACAGCATTAGACTACACGCAGACATCCCTATGGACAAATGCGATCCCACGACTATTAGGACAGATTCATTTGGATGTGGCTTCAGCGCTCGGCTGACGCCCGAACTGTTATAAAAGATTTGCAAGTCTTTATTGGCATATACACAGTCAGCACGCTACATTCTGATCAGGGTCCTGCGTTTAGCTCTCGAGCTTACAAGGAGGCCAAGGCCAATCTGGGCGCTGCATTGCGGTATTCTAGTCCATTCCATCCTGAGGGGAATTCTGTAGTGGAAAGAAAAAACGAGACATAAAGCAATCTATAACAGCTAGGGTATTAGACTCGGGTGACGGGTGGGTCAAACATCTTATAAGTGTCCAACATAGTCTAAACAATCTGCCAAGAAATTCTCTGGGTGGAATCACTCCATACAAAATTCATTTTGGTACTAGAATGCTTGTCCAGGACCTTGATCATCACACTTCAGTGGTAGAACAAAAACCTTTTGATATCAAAGACCGTTTGGCTGTTTTGCAGGACTTAAATGAAACAAGGAGAAGACAAAGCAACACATTACAGAAGCCAACGACCACTGAAGGAGAACCACCCGTCCCAGCAAGACCTGTCTGGATTCCAAAGATTGGGCATCTAGTCAGAGAAAAGATCGTGGATAAGAAGGAATTTGGGCCTTCTTACAGAAAACCAGTACCTGTGCTAGCAATCCACGGATCAAGAACAGTGTTACTGCCGCCCCTTGCTGGAAGAAAGGAGAACAGGTTTGTATCTATCGACCTGGTAAAACCACATCATATGGCCAATCATAAGTAGTAGGCCCAGTGGACTCCAAAGATGTAGCAGACAGACAAATCTTGCTACTATCCAAGA
The DNA here is from genome assembly GCF_964261635.1 of Lissotriton helveticus. NCBI lineage: Eukaryota > Metazoa > Chordata > Amphibia > Caudata > Salamandridae > Lissotriton > Lissotriton helveticus. The sequence continues at coordinate 1,188,135,796 of NC_136067.1, forward strand.
GGTTCAAACTGAGAGACTCATCACCTTTGAGGAATCTGCAGTGCGAAAAGAAGGACTAAGCAACAAAGCCATGGGACTTGTGCCTCTTCAGACCCAAATAACAGTTCGTCAAGAAACACTTGTCTACAATGATATAGCAACTGACTATACTAACATGACAAGGGATCCAGTAGCTCCAGTGATTTCAAGTTATCCTGATGCAATACCTACAATTGACAGAACTGCATCTGGCTATTTCATTAACTTTGATACGTTTTCCGAGGATCCCAGTGAGCCTGAAACGACGCCAGCAAATAAAACCTTTAAAGAACAAGTATCATAACTTTTTCATCAAGTGAAAAAACGTATCTGGTTTCACCATGGGTTGAACTTTGGATTGTGCTGGGCGTACTTTTCCTCCTACTTTGGCTAATTCTTGTATTAAGTTTAGAAATGCTGATAAATGGAAGATATAGTAAAATGAACACAGCAAGTAAGAACATCAACTTACTCCTCAAGCCACACAAATTATCTCATCGAGAACAAAGAGACTTGACATCAGTGAACATCACAGCCGTTCCTATACCTGGTGGTGTAGCATTAGACAGAACTGATTATGACATCTTTGGCCCTGCAGAGCTGCTGAAGATTCCAAATCAATTCAAGGTTTCCTTGAGTGACTTTGGTTCACCCAGCACATTTTCTGATGATTGGGACTTTGAGACTGTTAATAATATGATGTCAGATTTAGAGATGTCTGCAAAATTTACAAAACATGAATACTTAGAAGCTTCATCAGATTATGAACATATGTACTGTTATAATCACTATGGTCATCATTATTTGCACAAATCTGCAAACCCTAGAAATGTTTATACTTTTAATCAATGGGAACACTGTCCAACGCCACCAAAAGGAAGCTCAAAAACATTCTGTGAAAAATTTCCATACTTCTCAGATTTTAATGTCTCGAATCCAGAAACATTTTACTTTAAAAAGACAGGAATGAAAAGTATGTTGACTAATACTAAGCAAATTTATCCTGCAGCCTTTTATGCCCAGCTGTCCTCATTAGGTTTTGACTTTTGGAGTGACAACATTGAAACAAAAACTGTCTGGGGCACAAAAGACTGGCAGGTGCAGGAAATAGAAGCTTTATTTCGAGCCTGCATTATCCCTGATCAAATAATGTTTTTGAACAACACTGTGCAACCAACATCTTGTCTTGGCCTAGCTAAGATAAAATATTTGAACAAACCGTGCATACCTACACCTACACCTGATATAAAAACACTACAGAGGGAGGGGTCGATGTAAAAACTATTTTACTAAAAAAAATAGAACTGATTGGAAGAAATGGTTAATCTGGCCCACAGATAAAAATAACTGTCAAGATAGATTCCTGAACAAGACACAAGGGTTCACATACACCAGGCCAGATCCAAGATATGTCCAGAGACAACATCCAGGGATACTAACAACATACAGTGTAGGGAAACTGTGCCTTGATTGGCTACAAAAATCCACACTGACAGAGGTAAAACAACACTTATCTTTACTTAAAGATGGTGCTGATTTAAGGAACTTCTTACAAGGACATGCGAAACGGCATCATATCGTTTTATACACGCTGGTATATATGCCATTTATAATAAACCTTGGAAAGCGACACAAGCAGAGACTGCAGAACGAATACAAGAAATTAATCGAATTAATTTAGAGAAAGCTCTCTTTGTAGTTGACACTGGGTTAACGACTCTGTCATTCAGAATTTATTCTTTGGACAGCAAAGTATCCTCTGCCATAGACATAATGGAACAGGACTTGCTCATGCTACAGCATGGGCAGTCACAATTGCGTTCTATAATGCTTTTAGGCTGGACGTTACAAAATCTTCGTTCTGGATATGTGCCATGGCGTCTAAACAACACCACATCATTGTTTTCAGTACTTAACCTTACAGATAAACAAATCACTTTGGCACAAAGAGGAGCAGACTATACTGTGTTGAGCATTGAGAAACTGGAAAGATTACCATGAAGTGTTTCAGAAAAACCTGCAACAGAATGGCTAATACATGGGACAATCACTCTGCCTGTCACAATTTTCCATTTTCAATATTGTCTGAAACATATACCAGCTGACGTGTATGAAAGGTTGGGTAAAGAATACAGTAAGTCAACCTGGGAATTCCAACATACACACAAATGTTGGAGTGGGGGAAAATAAGTATTTCTTAGTTGTACAAACTGCAAAAGCGCACTAAGCGGTACACTTTTATGTCAGGGTATTAATTTACATGGAGCCTGTGACGGTTCTTCGACCAACTTATCCTGCCACTTGCAAGGTTCTCCAGCTGCAGTAATAGATCCAATTTTTAGGCAGCTTTCTAAAGGGAGCTATATAATGTTGAATTATCCCAGCTGCTTTGGAATGTTGCCAGGAATAGCCTATCTCATAACTGTGTCACTTGTGTATGCAAGTATTGTTTCCTAAAACTAAGACAAACGGGGAGTCGCCGTTATGGCCTTCCCTGAACATCTCTTCTATACGAATTGATACTTTAATCAGAATGAAAGCCATTCTTTTACAAAAACTGTGCCACTGACCTCGTCCAAAGAGACGTATGAACTACAAATTTCAAGGTCTTCTGCAGAGATACATGCCCTTTTATCTACAAACTGCCCTGTACATTTCGTAGAAATGTTAGGTCGTATCTTAAACATGCCTGATACCAGTGGTATTGTACATGTATTTAAGACAGTTTTTTCTGGACTGTTAGCACCTTTTGAAGCAGTCCTCTGCATATTTCCAAACTTCGTGCACTCTGTGTTCGGCGGCCTGCCTCTCATTTTGGGACTCGTAGCAGGAATACTATTTTTGTTCCTTCTGCTCCGATATGGCAAGTCCAGTCACCAGCGACACCTAGATTACCTTAGAGAACACTCTCCTGGCAATGAAGTGTCGTGAGCGAATGATACAGATTCTGGGCTTGGCTCGTTTGAGAGATCTAAATACCACATGGTTTCTATCATTCCGACCAATCTGGCAAGATAGCATCTTACCTGTTCTACGATGCCTGCTATGTGGAGAAGAGTGCGTGTTGGACATCTATCTAACACTCCCATTAGTCCTGCCAACAGATGTTGATACTTTGCTTGGTTCAGTAACGGCCCATGCATTGTGTTGTCCCCAGCGGCTACCAATCCTGATGACGGCATTCATTGAGGTCTCACAGACGCAATCTGCTGACGGTGAGATAGGTGGATCGACAGGCACACAGGCACCATCTCCATCTCCATTGAACATTGCTAATGCGGCTAACGTTGACGGTGATGCTTTACATTTTTGTGCAATCGGTTTACTTAACGAAGTGGTCCAACTTTTACCTACTGTGGTAAACGAATTATTTACCTGCTTAGAAGATTTAATGTTTTCCCCAAACTACGAGAATGACTTTTGAAATTAACACACAGCGTTCTATGGGAGTCTGTACTCGACCTTCACTTTTCAAAACAAAACTTCTAACTTTAGAGCTCTATTTTTCTACGATTTGACTTTCAGCCAAATTTGAACTCTTTTTTTGGCACAAAGTAATCTGCTTAAAGTAGAACTATTCATAGAGAACAAGAATTCTTTGAATACTTCAGAGAGACAATATTTGACCGTGTGCACAACCAAAACAATTGATATATTCTGTCATGGAATGGTCTCGACTTTTTTCTTCTGTACTTAAGAGCCATTTCATAAATGTAATTTCATGATTCATTCAGACAGCATTTCCGATATCATATTTTATGCGTTGAATGAAAACATTGCTTTTAAAATGCGTACAGCACAAATGCTCGTTTTCGTGTACAACTATTTCCAATGCGTTTTATGTATTTTGGGAGGGATTTTACACATCATGCTTCAGATATGTTTTAAACGCTTAGAATTTAGTAATGTCGAACATAATAAAGTGGAGTGGGTGTTGTATGGCATTTTAGGATCCAAGCGAAATTTCCAGATTCATGCCCTTATATAGGAACAATTCACATTGCCCTTATATAGGCAAAGAACTCATAACCTTATTTAGACATAGCCCATACAGTCCAAATACAGGCATGGCTACTTCCTCCTGTTCCAAAAAGCCACAACAATTTCTTGGAAAAATCGGCATCAGCAGTCAGGGACATCCCCTTGCTTGAATATTGATTTGTCCAAGAACTCATGGAGTTTTCAAAGAACTACCATTCCCTTGTGGTTCTTTTATGTCATTATTATGCCCAACTTTACGTCAAACCAGGCACCTTCAAGGTATAAATATGCCTACACTTGCCCTAGCAAAGACACAGTGGTTCGAGCAGCTCGACTATCTACTTGCCCGAGGCAGCTCGCTACAGCAAGTGCCAAAGGAAGCCGACCCTCGAGCTGACGCACTGATCGAGAAGCTGTCCTTTCTCTCGCTGAGAATCCAGCTTCACTGTTTCCAAGCTCCCCTTGCGGGGTGTTGGGAAATCGAGTCCCGAGACAGAGATACCAGACCTCTGACATTCTAAAACCAAATCTTGGAAAGATTCTTGGCAAAGAAACGAAACTTATGCTACACCTTACTTACTTCTTCCCTCGTACTAGACTTAGGTTAGGTACATTGGGGTAGGCGTATTTTAGAAGCACCAGTTGAGTACTTTTAGCCTTTGTTATTTATGTATGTATTTATCTATGGTTTAGAAACCATACAATGCTTTTACAGTATTATTTTATAATACTCTTCACGCTGTACGCATTATACTTTGCAGCCTGTATTACGATTGTTGCAGTTCACTTTACTTGCATGAGAAATAAGACTGTTCAATAAATCCTTTTATTGAAAACGCCCGTCTTTCTATTTCTCTGCACCTCTGATGAAACGAAGCATGCACGATTGACTGAATAAAATATCTATCTATTGTTTCAACGACTCTGAAGATACGTTTATTCTTGGGGAAAAAAAGTTGTCATGTTTATGCGGTTGTCAGAAACTAATCCCTTCTTGTTCATTTGAGAAAGTTTCTACTGACCTCTGAGCTAGCTGGCACTTACAATTAAGTTTAATATTTTCGATAGAGACCTAGTCGACCTAAGTCCTACGTCAAATCTGTAGGATATATTATTCCAATGCGCAGAGCCTATTGGGAATATAGGAACTACACTACAACATACATATATATATTAAGAACAAATGCTGATTTCTTCTTCAAACAGCACACTGAGGACCAATTAGTTGCAAAAGTGGTATTTATTTCAGGCTTTCGTCAAGACCCAACGCATTTCGGGGACAACCCCTTGATCACGAGTAAAAGCGCCTTTGATTGGTTTGCTTAAATAAACAGTCATGTGATTTTTAACAATCATAGTAAAAAGACTTCAAGGAGTTACATCACTCTAAACTTTATCTTTTAAAGTGAATTAAAATAAATACATGAAGCGAAATGAAGTGAAAAGAACATGATTGTATTTTATCAGATACATATATAATTGATATTAAATTTAACTAGCAGTTTCTATGTAAACATCTTTTCGTTTTTCTGTTTTTTCTGTTCCTGATTACAACAAAACTTTATTGTCCACATGATTGTGTGTTACTCCAGCCTTCTGTTAAGTTTATATCTCAGCTGTAATATCTTTAACCATTTAGCCCCTGTGGGCTTTGAGCATTTTAAATCAAAATTGTAACAACACTTTCTTGTTTGCATGCTCATTCACATACTAGATCCTACCACTCTATTTGATTACTTAATTAATTGTAACTTAAATTCAGCTGTGATTACCAAAGCAATCTAGCCCCAGTGGGCATACCATAGCCTGCCTTACTTTGATTTCTCATTCAGAATCTAGCCTGAAAGACAATATTACAAAATAATGGAAAATAGAAATTAATAGAAAAGAGTCTGTGTCATCTCATATGGCCTTTACAAAGTTCCTTCTTGGATACTTCTTTCTATTTTACAAAAATGATACAAAAGTATTTGGTGGCAAGCTGGGCTGGTCTGCAGGACAATGAGCAAAGCGTCATACTTTTCTTAACTGCATTCTATTCAATCCAACCTTTGATCTGAACAAAACAAAAATTGTTCATATCATTTCACTAAAATACATAACAAAGACAAAACAAATATACATATATACTTTGCTGCGAGGCAAAGGATTTGATCACAACCAATTAAAAGTGGTACTAGAATTTTTTTTTATACATTGATACAGTTGACTTCTTCAACATCACAGCTGTAAGGACACAGTTATCTATCATAATTTTCAAACAAAATGACATTGTCAGCGTATGATTTAAAACACAATTAAAGACATTATAGAAATTCAGAAATGCCTCAAGGAGTAAAAAATTTAAATTGAAATTGAAGTTGACCTGAGAGATAGTTAGCCTAAATGTACTGATAATTCTTTGTCACAATTATGCCCCCCTGGGGCCATTGTTTGGTATTGAATGATTAGCCTTGATTCTAGGCGTCTTAGTTCTTGTACTCGGTTGCCACCTCTTATATTTACATTCACTGCCTCTAAAACAATGAAAGATAATAATCTCTCATCTTGATTATGAAATGTCTGGAAGTGTCTGACCACTGGATATTGTTTGTCAACATTTCTTATAGCTCTAAGGTGTTCCAGAACACGTTTTTTAGCTTTATGTAGTGTGCTTCCTATGTATGTTTTGTCACAAGGACATTGGAGAACACACACTACATGATCAGAATTGCATGACAAATGTTTTTGAATAATTAATGGTTTGCAAGATGATAATTTGCATTCCATACAATTCTTACTATACTTGCATTCCTTGCATTTAATTACGGCATGTGAAAAAACCTTTAATATCGGATTTTTTAATGTTTAATGGTTCCAAAATCCTGCAGACTGTGTCCTTAAGGGATCTTGCCTTTTTGTATGTTATTTGAGGGTATGATTCTATTTGTGGGGCTAGATCTTTGTGAGTAGATAGCACTTGCCAAAATTTGCCCAGACTCTGCGTCACTTGTTTCGCTTGTCTATTAAAAGTGGTTATGAACCTAATCTTTTGGTCTGAGTCAACAGGTTGTGTATTTTTGATAGCCAGTAGGTCTGCTCTCTTCCTACTTTTTACTTCAATGTTTGCTTTTCTGATGATGGCTTCAGTGTATCCCCTTTGGGAAAATCTTTTTTGTCATTGCTGCTTCCTCCAGGGTATAACCCTCCTCCGTGCTGCAGTTACGCTTTGCATGTAAAAATTCACAGAGGGGAATACTTTAGATAAGATTTCTTGGGTGGCAACTCCTAGCATGCAGCAGGCTATTGCCCGCTGTTTCTTTTAGAAAAAAATTGCTTTCAAGTTTGTTGTTAACCACTGTGAGTTTCACATCTAAGAATTCAAGGGATGAGCTGGAGAATTGGCTAGTGAATTTTATTCATTGTCATTCAAAGCACCAACATAATTATTAGCCTCATCTTCACTGCCATCCCATACGATAAAAATATCGTCTATGTAGCGCACCCATGCGACCACTTTACTCTTTCGGGTTTCCATTTTCATAACCACAGTCTCCTCCCAAAACCCTAAATAGAGACCTGCAAAGCAAGGAGCAAAGCAGGTCCCCATAGATCTTCCGAGGGTTTGTCTGAAGATTTTTCCATCCAAAATGGATTCATTTTTGGGGGCGTGTGGCCTGCAGCCAAAGAAAATGGCCGCACACTAGAGCAGCTGCGCTAGCAGACTGCAGCAAAACACCCACAATCCGCTATTATCCGAAATTAAAAAGGACACCTACCGATGTGTGAAGCCATGGAGAGTGGGCAGGCAGCAGCGGAGGCCGCCAGGAACCAAGGGCAAGTGTTCTGCGCCCGCTGGTCGGTGGTCTGGGTCGAGCGTCCTGCAGCAAGGAAATGGCGCCTGCCACCGCGGAGTGCTGCCGATAGACAGCCGTGACTGACAGCGAGACCTGGGGAGCTACTGGCGAGCGGGCGTAGAGCGGAGCTGGTGCTGCTGCAGATGGAGAGAGCCGTCCCACGGTAAGACTCGTGTCCTGGGGTGCCCTGCTGACGGCGGCCTTCTGGGCGGCCTGAAGAACCACAGTGAGCCGCTACAAACGCTGTGGAGGTGCGAGTGCTGAGGCGGTTTCCGCGGGCGGCATAGGGATTCGGCTACCCGCGGCCTCCGTTGGTGCTACAGAGAGTCTAGCAGCGTGGTGGAATATAGCTGCCGGCAGGAGAGCCCAAGGAGACAGAGCGTGTGGAGTCCGTTGAGCATACGGGCCCATGTGTTGCCGGACTTGCGCTGCGGTTCCCCTGCCCATCAAGCTTGAGGCCCGGATTTTAAGTCAGCAGTGGGGTCGGGTAAAGGGTGCGAGGCCCAGAGCACAGAGCGAAGCTGTGGGGGAGTGGGGCCACAGCGCCAAGAGATTGTGCGGAACTGTGGATATTATTAACTGCCCCAGGGGTGTGATGGAAGGCAGGCCACGGCCTGTCCAGCAAGCGATCCTTGTGCCCCGCATATCATAAAACGCACCAAAACAGACCGGCAATACTGGGCACTGTGAAAGGCTGCATTTCAATCAGAGGGCCATAGTGAGGTTGGGGTACCACAATGGTCAGTCCAGCACGTGGCTGAGCTGGCTGGCGGGAGACCCAGAGAAGTGTGGCCCAGATAGTGAGGAAGGGCCGCCATTGCTGGCCCCCTGCGGGCGGCAAGGTGGCAGTGGAGGTGGCACAGTGATGGTGGGTGGCCCACTGGACCTTGTGTGTGGTGCCAGGGGAGACTGGGGCTTTTTTGGGCGGACACTGGCCAGCATCCTGTGGGCATTAAGCGGCTGATCCCCGGGACTGCTGTATATAAGAGCTCCCCTCTGACATCGTTGGGCCTGACCTGCGCTGGAACCAATGAGACCAGTGGCGGCGGGATTTAGATTGGTGTCAGAGGGCGGAGGAGACTATCTACAAGGCCAGGGGGTGTGCAAAGAAATGGAAGAAGATCTGGGGTCCCTGGCAGAAGTATCGAGGAACGGGGGGAGCGGGGGAGGAGTGATACATGTGGTGGTATTCTGACACTGTATGATCTGCCCTTGTATGTACAAGTAATTGCCAATTATTTAATGCTAATTGGACACTGCTATGTATTTTGCGAGTCTGGGAGCAAAGTTAATAAAAAAACACATTTTTAATGAAAAAGTTTTGTGTTGGGCAGCTGAACATAATTGAAATTAACATTTCAGTGTGCATTGTGTAAGAAACTGATCTTTCTTTGAGAAAATGTTGGCAAGCTCGTATTTCTAAATCATGAGGAATACATGTGTAGAGACTCATGACATCTTGGCTTAAAAGATTGTACCTAGCTTTCCAAATGTGGATTATTATTATTATTATTATTATTATATTATTAATTAATGGTTTCGAGGAGTCTAAGGAAATTGTCTGTGTCCTTAACATAGGACGATACTTTTTGTACTAGTGACTGGAGAAAGAAAATCCACATATTTTGATGTATTTTCAAGGCAACTCCCCCTGGAAGAAGCAATCGGTCTGCCAGGGGAATTTTGCCTGTCCTTGTGGATTTTAAGAAGTAAATATAATGCCTATAGTTTCGGATATTTACATGAAAGGAAATCATACTCATCCTTCTCTAGGATACCTCTTTCTTTCCAATCAGTTAACTGGACTTGATAGGTGTGTGTAGATTTTTTATATTCTTTTTCACTGCTAACTTCATATTTATCAGGGTCAGACAATTGTTTCATACCCTCCTTTATGTACATGTCATTTGATAGCACAACTACGTACCCACCTTTATCGGTTTTCTTAATAACTATTGTACGATCATTTTTAAGATTCTCAATAGCATTCATTTGTGTATTTGACAAGTTGGTATTGCCAAACCATCTTTTTTTGGACAGTTTTAAGAATTCTTGCATTACCCCTCTTTCAAACACGTCTATCGTGTCATTTTTTCATTTGTGGGAGAAAAATTGATTTCAGTTTGAACCCACTGCCTGTGCACATGTCAATTCGTACATTTTTATCAAAGTTAGAAACAGTTGCATCATAATCATCACATTCCAACCCTCTCAAAGTATGCCATAATTTAACCTCTCCTATGCTGATAATACTAGGGTTGTTGTTTGTATTCACTCTAGTGTCTCTAAGTTTATTAGCGTACCATTTTTAAATTCTAAGCCTACGTGTGAAGTAAAATAAATCTATACAGCTTTGAGTATAGTTGAAATTATAAGATGGACAAAAAGATAAACCCAAAGACAGAATCTCTACCTCCATATCGTTCAATAGACAAATGGAACGGTTGATGACAGTGTTCTGATCCATTAATTTTTCTGTTGCTGGCCCCTTGTCCGACTTTCCACCAGGCTTCCCAAATCTTCTAATGATGTTTTGTTTCCTCTTGTGGCGCCTCTGCCTCCTCTTCCACGACCTCGATTTGTTACTTGTTTGTTGGCTGTCAGTCTTTCCTATACCATTAATGTGAATTGTGTTAAAATACGTTCTTTTACTTCATCGCGCTCAGAAATACTTGAGATGTCACTCTCACTGACAATACTTTCCTCTCTTAGGTTTTCACTTGCTCCCCCTAGCTTCATTTATGTACCTTCTTGTCTGACCGGTACTCGTTGCATCAGTGGTTGCATGGGTATCACTTAATAGATCGTATTTTTTGGCAAAGGTGAAGACCTGGCCTTTCTGATAGTCAATCAAGTCTCTATGGAACTTTCTTTGTTTTTTGGTTTTAATGTCTTCTTCAATCTCACTGAGTTTTTCATTGAGTTTTCTGTATATCTATACTCTGAAGAAAAACCTAGGTTACAGGGACGTTATAGTTAGGCTCGGTTTTCACTCAAAACACCAGAGAAACTTGGCAGTTATATATAACGCACACCCACACAATGCACTGCTTATGACCTCACATATTACATCACTCATGACATGGTCATTGACATCACTCATGACATTTCTGATGACATCATCCACTGACAGTTTTTAAAATGTTTATGAGTGTTAAATATATATACCAAGGTATACTGATGAATCAGTGGGTGTAGGAGTGCCTGTATGAATGATTCAGTGGTTGTGTGACTGACTGTATAAGTGAGTGGTTAGGTACCTCGGTGAATGTATAGGTGAGTGACTTGTGTGAATGTCTGTATCTGTCTGCCAGTTGGTGTCCAAGTAGTTGTATAGGTGTGTGAGTGGGTACATGAGTTTCTGTAGGTGAGTGATTGGTTGTCTGAGTACATGTATGGGTGTCTCAATGTCTGTGTGGGTAGATGGGTGGGAGAGGGGGTGTGTATCTGCCTTTATGAATGAGTGCATGTGTGAGTCAGTAGATATATGGGTTAGTGAGTGAGTGAGTGTGTGTGTGTGTGTGTGTGTGTGTGTGTAAGGGGCTGTATGGGTGAGTGTGTGTATGGCTGTGTCGGTGAGTGAATGGATGTGTCTGCAGTATATGGGTGAGTAACTGCATATGTGAAAGTCAGTGTAGGTGAGTGTTAGAGTATATGAGTGATTGTATGTAGGATAGTGATTGAGGGAGAGGGCGTGTCAGTGAATGTAAAAGTAAGTGAGTATGTGTTAGTATCTGTATGAATAAATGAGTGGGTGTGTGTATAAGTGAATAGGTTAATAAATGTCTGTCTGATTGACTCTGAAGGTCAGTGAGTAGATGTGTGAATAGCTCTATGAGGGACTGTGTGAGTGGTTGTATGGGTGTATGAATTGATATATCAGTGGCTGTATTAGTGAGTTGGTATACGTGTGACTGAGGGAATATGTGTGTAGTCCTATGAATATGAAGGAATGTGATACAGCGTAGCCGTAAGTGGTAATGTAATGTAATGTAATGATGTCTTGTAAAGCGCATGAATCACCCCACATGGGGTATCTCCACTGTGTAGACCGCTGGGGAACCCATCCTGGCTTTCCCTGTGAGATGGTCCCTACTGGGTATCTCCAAGGTGAAACCAAGCATCCCCGGCGTATGTGGGGGGCCGTTGTGGAGATGAGGCAAGCTAATGCTCAGAGTTGCCGAGTGTGATCCCTGGTTAGAGTAGGCACCGAGGCAAGAATAATCGAGTCCGCTGACCCTGGTCCACGACCCTGCCGCGTCAGGAATTGAACCCTGGTCCCGGGCTGTCCTCTGCTTCCAGGTCTGCCGCCTCTAACCAGTGAGCCACACTACTCCACTCCACTCCCAATTAGCTTCCAATCCTATGCTGGATAAAACCGCACAAGACTGTACCCCGGCCTTCACTGGGGATTGTACAGAGGACTCTCGTTGTTTCCACACTTGGATGTTGTCAATAAGCGATTAACTAATTGTGCCTAAACCCCCTAAAGGACAGGCCAAGCCTCATCACATAAAGATCACTGGTTCACTCCAGAATTAACTAAAAAATGCCTCTACTTCAAACAGTTAGAACGCAGATGGAGAAGGGCCTATGACCCAGCGGATCAGTAAGCCTTTAAAACAAGTAGGACACTCAACCAGACATTTATCAAAATAGCAAAAAGAGATTACTTCCACAACAAAAGAGTGGAAGCCAATAACGATAAAAAAATTATTTTTCCAATTGTCAAATAAATCCTTTACTGATCCAAGAGCATTATGGAAAGAAATTCCCCCCTGTCAGAACCTATGTAATGAAATCGCAGACTATTTCGACAATAAAATCAAGAGCATTCAAAAGGATTTTGGAACAGTAATGACACCAGAATCCGAAACGGACCAGGAACTGGATCCTGTGGGCAGTAGGCCCACCATGCAAGTCTTCCAACCTGTCTCATTAGAGGATTTACAGACAGCAATTGTAGCCTGTAAATCAGGCTCACCATTTGAGGCTTGTCCTCCCATGATTCTAAATCAAATGTTATATATCGTCAACCCAGTGATCAACCATATTGTAAATTCTTCATTACTCACCGTTACAGTTCCTGATGAATGGAAACTTGCTATAGTAAAGCCTTTAAAGAAAATGCAGAATGTATATATTTCTAACTTATCAAATCTGCGTCCAATTTCTCTGCTACCTATCTTGGGAAAGATCACAGAAAGAATTGTCAATAAAGAACTTTCAGAATTTCTCGAAACCTCTATGGTACTCCATCCACGCCAATCAGGATTTCGCCCTAAACATACCACAGAGTCCGCCCTATTAGAAATATCAGATACACTGAGATTCATTGCAGACAAAGGCAGAAAAGCGGTATTAATCCTGCTCAATTTGTCTGCTGCTTTTGACACCACTTCCCATGAGATACTTTTGACTCAAATAAAATTCAGTGGCATTTCAAATATCGTCTTGGCCTGGCGTAAGTCTTTCCTGACTAATCGTAGGCAAGCAGTCTCACTGGGTACCTTCCTTTCTCTAGAACGAATGATTACAGCTGGAGTATCACAGGGATCCTCCCTCAGCCCGCTACTATTCAATATCCATATGTCCCTTCTTATCTCTCTCATTTCGTCATTTGGGATCGAAGTAACATCGTATGCTGACGACACTCAGCTGATCCTATCCCTGGACAAAGATTCTACGACTGCAGAAGCTAACTTCAAGCACTGCTTCTCATCAGTCATCCAATGGATGAAAGATAACCATCTCTGGTGTAATATGGATAAGACAGAAATCCTCTTGATAGGGAAAGACAATCCCTTTCAACCCGGGGCCTGGTAGCCGGAGGATGTCACAGCTCCCCCCTCTACTGTCGAAGTAGCAAAAAATCTGGGAGTATTATTCAATGCTTCCCTTTCTTTCAAATCACATGCACTAAAAGTGGCAGCGACCTGTTTTGGGTTAATCAGAACTCTAAAAATATTATTTGATCTCATCCCCATAATGGCCAGGAAAAGAGTGGTGGTGGCGTTGATCCTACCATGCCTAGCCTATTCTAACAGCCTTTTTGTAGGGATTAATAAATCAACACTGAAGAGATAACAGGTGGTCCAACACGCGGCAGCCCGGCTGGTCCTGAAACTTCCTTGCAGGGCCTCCGTATCGGCTGCTATGAAATCTCTACACTGGCTCCCCTTACATAAGAGAATTTTATTAAAAATCCTTCTAATCACTTTCAGAGCAGCCCGCAAACAGGGTCCAACCCACCTATCAAGATTTACCACTTACACTACAACTAGGGCCCTCAGATCTTCTTCAGCACACCTTCTTAAAACCCACTGCTATAAATATAAAACCAGAGGAGGGAAAACAGTAACAGTGTTAAGAACCAAAGGTTGGAACCTTATGCCAGATGCCTTGAAACAGATAAACAGTTCAGGAAGACGTTAAAGACTTTGATCAAACGGTATATCAGATGAAGCCTGTTACTCTCTTATATAGGTTACACCTCTCTATTTCTCCTGCATGACCTTAAATGGATAGTGCCAGGATTCTCCTTTCATAGTGACAGTAAGCACTCTATAAGTGCAGGATTCAATTCAATTCAATCAGTGAGTGGATGTATAAGTATGGGTATGGGTGTCAATTGTTTTGAAAATGCTAGTGTGGAAGTTGGAGTGGGTATATGAAAGTGTATATTGGGGTATGAGTTGGTGCGACAGATACTGTGAATGATGTCATCAGTGATATCATTTGAGAGGTCATTTGAGATGTCATCAGGCATGTCACTGAACACCATGAGTGATGTAATATGTGAGGTCATAAGGAGTGCATTGCAGGTGTGCAAGTTACAGTTAGCTCAGCTGATTATAACTGCTAAATGTCTCTGGGTTTGTGTGTGAAATCTGAGCCTAACTATGAAGTCCCTGTAACCTTTGGCTTTTTCAGTGAATAACCAAGGAATTTTTTATTCTATTTCCTAACTAGAACAGGCTTGTAGCCTTTGGTGTTTCAGTGAATTTCTAAGTTTAAAAAAAAATGTGAATTCCTAACTATAACTTACCTGCAATCTTTGGTTTTTTCAGTGAATTTCTATGCTTTTTTAAGTAGAAATGGTGTTTATAGAATGGTGTGGAAAGGGGGTGAGCCTACGACCAGCTCTCGGGAATCCTGCTGTGTAAGACTTATAGAAAGTACCAAGAGGGCTTCTTGGTTCCCCAGGTCCCTTAGCATCCAAGAAAACGTAATTCCCTAACCAGTAGTATGCCAGGAGATGTGTTTACAGAGTGGTGCAGAAAAAAGACGTGGCCTTCGAAGACCTCTTAGCAAACTGACTGTGTGGGACTTGCAGGAGGTAACAGGAGGTATAATTTGTCCCAAGCGACCCTCAATAGGCAAGGGTACTTCATCTTCTAGCTAGTACTAGTACTATGCCAGGAGGCACACTTGCAGAGTGGGGAAATTAGGACATCCTTATTGATTGCACAGGTAGTGCCTGTATGATTCTATGAGTGCCATTACCAAGGACACACCGCAAATACCGGCTGTTTTTGATAAAGTATAAAACACATACATAGACATATTTCCATAAAGCTTCACTATAGCTATTTAGTAAGATACTAATATAACTTTCCCCTTTGTAAACATTTGTCGAAATAACTACATCAAAAATGCTTTTCCTCCTTCACAGCACACCGAAGGTCGCAATGACATCAGAAGTCAGTAATACAAATGACAAAATGTAAAACTGTTATTTAAACATATTTTACACAAAGTTTGAATCCAACTGTTTGGTAACATAATTGTTTAACATTATTTTAATAACACATTGAACAAAAACAACAATTTCCAAAAATTACTTTCAACATCTCAACCCACGAATAGATACAACTAGAAAACACCCATAAAACTACCCATTTTTACCCAAACTAAACAGAATCAAAAACTGTTCCAAACTAATAGAATGTACACTCTGTGAAAAGATTCACTCTAGAGAGATGAATACAGAATATTCATGAGAGACAACGTCCATGGTGTATCATCTTAAAACCTAACATAGGAAGCATTTCTAACTAGCAATCAAGTAGACGGAATCTAGAGGACCATCTACATAGGTGGCACAGGCAACAGCAATTCCCAGAAAGAAAGGCTCTTCAGAGGTGCAGACTACTGCAACAGATATGGCTCCAGAGTTTTAGAATGGCCACGTATTGCATGGCTTGTACTGTTGTTATAACTGCTGGTGAGCAGTGTGTTACAGTTATTCACAATACTGCCAAAAATCATACGCATACTCCAAGGATTGTGGACTTTTAGCAAGTGCTGCAGAGAAGTCCATAATGGCCCTTCGCAATGCTGAAAAGAATAATAAATAATTGTGGGGTTTTGTTTTTTTGGCTCTTCCTAGTTTTTCTACATTAGCAGGCATGTTATCATCTTATAAAATGGGGATCTAATATCTATGTGTTGTTCATTTTATTAGTTTACAATTTATTGTAACCCTACTTATATATAGTTTGCAGTATAGACAAGTCAAACTGTCCCTCTACAAATAAATACACAGGTAACTTTTGCCAGTTATTATAATTTACTTTTTCTCATTTTAAATATTAATCAACAGTCTGTGTTTAAATCTTCTAGCATAAACAACATATAGAAACATACAGTTTTTTAAAAAAGAACACGGTGTTAAATTTTGTAATCTCTTCTTTAAAACTATCAACTGTAATACCTGTGTGGTGTTCTGCAACTCCTTCTCTTAACAACTCTTCATTTTCCCTAGAATCCTGTTCAGGACTAAAGAAATGAAACTGCACATCACCACTAACCTTTTTTACGTCTGCCATATTACTATACAAAAGTGCTCTATTTATTTCTAGTAAACATAAAGCAGGAGTTTTCACATAGTACAGCCTCCTACGTGAAGTTTGCATTGTTGAGTGGTATAACTTATTTGGGGTTTTAAACTTCGCCTTGGAAAGATATGTAGGGATTTTCTTAATATATCAATGGATTGCTGTCTAATACTAGAAACACTGCTACAATTTCATTTGTATACAGTACACTGACTGCGCCTTCCACGTACCTCTTCTGCAATAACGTCTACATTTCTGGGTACCAACACATCTTTTGCTATAGGACTACCATTCTTCATTTCCTAACATCGTTCTCTTTAATTAATAGAATGAACTCATTTTTTTTCTCCTGGAGATATCTTTCTTATTTAAAGAAAGCCTCTGTACAAGAAGTATATATCCATTTTCCAATAAAAACTGTACAACACTTACTTCTATTCACTAATCTTTTCTTCTGGTTTTGTCTCCTAATGCACAACACTATTTTGTCAAGAGTCTTCATTCTATTTAGAATTAAAATGAAAAGCTTCCTCTTCAAAGCAATGGCCTTATCAACTACCCTCTCAACTAGCTATTTCAGTTTCACTGTATCTCTCCTACTAACTTTTTCAAATTTCACAGCAAATTTACAAGGCTGTAACTATGCAATCATTATAACATTTGTGCAGGACCTATGCAGCCATCTAAACACCCACTTACAACCCTTGCAGACATTAACATACTGATGTACATGCATGTACTGATGAAACTCCGGCTCTACTTATGCACTCATGTAATTACGTAGAGGGTACAATTGTAGTAATGCTATCACTCATCCAGTAGCTATACAGTCATTTAATTATTGAGTCAATAGTCTTGCACTAATACAATCACCCCAGCAGTATTCTTACTTTCATCCAATCTCTCAGGCTTTAACAATGGAATGATGCAGTGTGCCGATGCCCTTGCACCACTGAAGAATCCTCCTAGCAGACCCGTCAGCAAGAAAGCCTCGTGGTTCACCAACAACCTCAAGAACTCCAAGAAATCCTGCCGCACCCTCGAGAAAGCCTGGTGCCACGACCAGTCAACAGAAAACATGACCGCCCTCAAGAACGCCATCCGCAAACACCACCCGCTGATCCGCACCACCAAAAGGACAGCATTCAGAGAACGACTGGACAACAACACACACAACAACAAGGAACTCTTCAGCATTGTCAAAGAGCTCTCCAACCCCAGCACCAGCAACAACGACATCACGCCCTCGCAAGTTCTCTGCGATTCACTCGCCTTGTTCTTCCACCACAAGATCGCCGACATACACAATAGCTTCGGCGGCCAGACCACGCAACCAACCGCCGAACCAACGCCCCCCACCACCACCCTCTGCACCTGGACCCCCGTCAGCACTGAAGACACCACCCACGTGATGAACACCATCCACTCTGGCTCCCCAGCCGACCCCTGTCCTCACCACATCTTTAACAAAGCCGACTCCATCATCGCACCCCAACTCCGGAACATCATTAACAACTCCTTCGCATCTGCCACCTTTCCAGAGAGCTGGAAGCATGCAGAAATCAGAGCCCTCCTGAAGAAACCCACCGCTATCCCACGGACCTCAAGAACTTCCGCCCCATCTCGCTCCTCCCTTTCCCCGCTAAAGTCATCGAGAAAACCGTCAACAAACAGCTGACCGCCTTCCTCAAGACAAACAGCTGATCCTCTCTCTCACCAACGACCCCGCCACCGCCAGAGTCAGCCTCCAGGAAGGAATGAGAGATGTCGTGGAATTGATGAAGCTCAGCCGTCTGAAGCTGAACACGGACAAGACGGACATCCTCATCCCCGGACCATCCCCCTCCACCTGGGACCACTCCTGGTGGCCCCCTGCACTGGGCACCGCCCCCATTCCCACAAACCACGCACGCAACCTGGGGGTCATCCTGGACTCCTCCCTCGCGATGACCAAGCAAGTCAACGCCGTCTCATCATCATGTTTCAACACCCTGCGCATGCTCCGAAAGATCTTCCGGTGGATCCCCACCGAAACCAGAAAGACGGTCACCCAGGCCCTCGTCACCAGCCGACTGGAATACGGGAACGCCCTCTATGCTGGAACCACAGCCAAACTACAGAAAAGACTCCAACGAATACAGAACGCTTCTGCACGACTCATCCTGGACATCCCCCGTCACAGCCACATCTCTGCCCACCTGAGAGACCTGCACTGGCTCCCCGTCAGCAAGAGGATCATGTTCAAGCTCCTCACCCACGCACACAAGGCTCTCCACGTCTTGGGCCCCAAATACCTCAACAACCGCCTCACGTTCTACACACCCACCCGCCAGCTCCGATCCGCCAGCCTCGCCCTCGCCACCATCCCACAGATTCGCAGAACCACCATCTGAGGAAGATCCTTCTCCTACCTGGTGGCCAAGACATGGAACTCCCTCCCCACCCACCTACGGCTGACCCAGGACCATCTCTCCTTCAGGAAGCAACTCAAGACCTGGCTCTTCGAGCAGCAGCGCAACCCCGCTCCCCCCCAGCGCCTTGAGACCCTAGCGGGTAAGTAGCGCACTCTATAAATGTATTTGATTGATTGATTGATTGATTGCACACTGTTTATTCTGCGCTATAGACGTCCCTTTATAATTTCTTGGTGTACGTCGTGGCACCTGATGGATTACAATAAAAGCCCCTCAGTATAAGGCCCATTGAGCCCCCAGCCTAATCCTGTATGTATATGTATTGAGTATCGCTTACCAGTCTATGCTCAATGTTAATTGTTAATTTTTGCACATTAACACTGGAAGATCATTCTTCTTTCTTTTCTGTGTCAGGGATTTTACCAATTATCCCGGTTGAAGAATTCTGAAAACAGACAGCATAACTAAACATCAGACTATGCCATATGACCACACCAGCCCTCACATCCCACCAAAATTGGCACAGATCCAATTGCCACTTACAGTTTGCAGACAGCTAAGCGTATGTAACTGTCACGGAAACAAAGTGTGACTCACCAAATCACATGTTGAAGAAATTCAGGGCACAATCATGCACAGCACTGAATGCTATCTATAAGTGCCATGGGGGTATAGCATCAAGGCCCATATGAAAAAAACAAGCATGGTCTGTAGAACAAAGAAAAGAAAGCACATGACATGACAAAGGTATGCATGAGATTACAATGTCTAGTTCATGCTCAGATGTAACATCTTCCATGCAGAGTAATCAACATAGATGCTTCACATAAAGTTGTTGTGCTGCTAGTCGTTAGATGATAACATGTCCTTGTAATCACAAAATCTGCATATGGCGCATGGTATCTATTGACATGTCACACCATGGACAAGTAATGTAGGTACCTCCACATCATGTCATGATGCATAGTACTGTGCAGACACACAATGTGATTACAATGTAAACAGTGGTGTACAACTTGTAAATAAGAAACATCTAACACCAAGATTTTGGGGTGCACTTCAATTACCATTTCCCCTCTGTTCCACAGGTGACCAAGAACTGACAGCTGAAGATGATCGCACCAACATGCAGAGCCCGTCTCTATCCCCGGAACATGGACTCTCTGATGCCGGCTCCCTAGTTTCTTGGAGCGGAGCCAGAAGCTGGCCCATCAGGCATGCCAGGGTGCATCAGGTCCCAGGACCCCACTGTCCCCCGCCACTACCTCAGCAACAACTACGCTAACCCCTACTGTAATGACCTGTGCGGCCTCCACCACCAGTGCTACCTGCAACACTCTCCCTGCCTCAGAGGATGACCACCCCACCCCACAATCTGAGGAGGGCAGGGAGATTACATAGGTACGCAGAGTGGTGATGCCACAGGTCCGGGACAGCAGGGCAGGTGGGAGGGCAACTGGGCATCAAACTCAACCGGACACTGAGACCGAAGCCCTGGCCAACATCCCCAGAGTACTTAGGGCCTATGAATGAACCCAGGGACACAGGGGCCAGGCTCTTGAAGATTCCCGTGAGCTCTGACTGCTGCCGAGGTCCATAGACACCAGCATGGGCCAAATCGTGGACCTCTTGGGCCAGCTTGTGTGGGTTCTGAGAGACAGGCCTGCGGTCCAAACAAAAGCTCCACCTCCCTCCAGTGGCACACAGGATGACAGTTCCCCCACTTCCCCTGCGGCCACAGAGAGGGGTGAGTCCTCAGACCCCGCTGAGCCCACAGCAGAGGCCCCCCTTTCCAAACATTCAAGGGGCCATCCAAACAAATCCCAGGGAGGATCCCGTGGCAAAGCACCAGCCACATGTCAGTCATGATGCCACCCCTCTTCACCTTGCCAATGACTTTGATGACTGTCCTTATCCACACTGCCAGGTTAATGGCATGTGACTGTTGGACTGGGTCACCACATCAATGTGGTGACTACTTGATTATCTCATCTACATCACTGACAACTCAGTGATTCACTTTTCACCTTTTATGAATATTCACTTCCCTGTCACATATACCCATTATAAATACCCACTCTTTACACACCTATGTTTTCGTGCCAGCTCCATGTTTATCACAGGATGTACAATGTTGACTCTGTTCACAATGTACCAGGAGCACTGATTGTTTTGAGGCATTGAGAGGCTGAAGGGACCTAGGAAAACACAAGAGAACCCTATTCACTTGTCAGGTGATGGCATCACAGCCATTACACAACACTTATCATCAAGGTACTCAAATCTGCACATATTACAATGAGCAACAGTACAACATAGACATCCTGTAGCTGTGCATGACTACCCTGTCCCAGAAACATTAGCAGCCAGCACAGAGCAAACACAGGCAACAGTCTCAAAGCTCACCTAGGCCTTTTCACCAACAACAAAATCAGCAGACAATGGCACCGCTATACGTTTTCACTCACCTTCAAGGGAAGTAGAGGTTGATGAGCTGTTGAGGCAGGTCGACATATTCCTCCTCTCCACTATCCTCATCACTGGACATGTGTGAGTTTGCAGGTGGGGGCCTCAGCTGCTCATCTTCGTCCATGAGCTGGGGGATCTCCTTGCGCAAGGACAGGTTGTGGAGCATGCAGCATGCAACTACGATCTGACAAACCTTTTGGGGAGAGTACATCAGTGCACCTCCGGTCTTGTCCAGGCAGCAAAATCTGTCTACCAGTAGACCAAAAGTAAGCTCCACCACACTACGTCTCCTTCCATGGGCATCATTGTAGCAGACATCCCCCGGGGTCCTGGGATTCCTCAGTGGGCTCAGCAACCAAGGCCGGTTGGGATATGTAGAGTCACCTAGGTGTGAGATACACAGACCAATATATTAATATGAACAGTAGCTGAGAACAGCATATCACACATACAGCACAGTACTTGACTCTGCGTACTCACCCACAATCTACGCACTCTCTGGATGCAGATTTGCCATCAGCTGTAGTACGATGCTGTTATGCAGGATGTGGGAGTCGTGGGCTGATCCTGGATATTTAGCACAGATATGTGAGATTATCATATCCGCCTGGCATACCACTGGCACATTGATGAAATGGAAATGCTTCTTATTCCTGTAGATGTGCTCACATGCCTGTGGTGGAACCAGGCCAGCATGTTTGCAGTCAATGGCATCAACAACATTAGGGATGTGGCCAAGGACATAAAAATCACCCTTCACAGCCGCCAATTCATGCCTCCTGGGGAAATGGATGTATCGATCCTGGTAGGTCATCATAGCGGACAGGACATCACATAGCATCATGCTGAAATAGGTTGCGACGCCCCACCTGAGGTGGACACCGTGTACTGGAATGAACCAGTAGCAAAGAAATGCAGGGCCGCCATCACCTTACACGTTGGTGTCAAAGCAGTCGGATAGGTTGGTCTGCCAAAAGGACCACCTTCAGAGACCGCATAGACAACAACGCACACAACAGCAAAGAGCTCTTCAGCATCGTGAAGGAACTCTCCAACCCCAGCTCCAACACCAACGACATCCCACCGTCACAAGACCTGTGCGACTCGCTGGCCACCTTCTTCCATCGCAAGATCACAGACATCCACAACAGCTTCAACGCTGTCACCACTCCGGCAACCACCGACACCACCACTCCCACGGCCACCAGACGCACCAACCACCTGCTCACCTGAACCAACACCAATGACAACGACACCATCAAGATCATGAACACCGTCCACTCCGGATCCCTGGAAGACCCCTGCCCACACCACAACTTCAACAAAGCCAGCAGCAACATCACACCCCACCTCCAGAAAACCATCAACATCTCCTTCGAGACAGGGACCTTCCCGGAGAGCTGGAAGCACTCATAGATCAACGCCTTACTAAAGAAACCCAAGGAAGACCCCAGGACCTCAAGAACTTCCGGCCCATCTCCCTGCTCCCGTTCCCGGCGAAGGTCATCGAAAAGGCCGTCAACAAACAACTGACCAGCTTCCTCGAAGAGAACAAGATCCTGGATCCTTCTCAGTCCGGGTTCCGCAGCAACCACAGCACCAAACTGCCCTCATCGCCGCCAGCGACGACAGCAGGATCCTGCTCTACAACGGAGAAACCACGGCCCTCATCCTCCCGCACCAGTCAGCCGCGTTCAACACAGTCTGCCATCGCACACTAAGAGCAGGCCTCCATGACGCCAGAATCCAAGAGAAGGTCCTGGACTGGACCACCTCCTTTCTCTCCGGGGAACCCAGAGCGCCCGCCTCCCCCCCTTTTACTCTGAAGCCACCGAGATCGTCTGTGGCGTACCCCAAGGCTCATCCCTCCGCCCAACGCTGTTCAACGTCTACATGGCACCACTCACCCACATCGCCCGACAGCACAACCTCAACATTATCTCCTACGTCGACGACACCCAGCTGATCCTCTTGCTCACCAAGGACCCCCACACTGCCAAAACCAGCCTCCATGAAGGAATGAAGGCCATCGCCAACTGGATGACTGTCTGAAGCTAAACTCGGACAAGACGGAGGTCCTCATCCTCGGTTCCACCCCCATGGCCTGGGACAACTCCTGGTGGCCGACAGCATTAGGAGCACCGCCTACACCCACCAACCACTCACGAGACCTGGGGGTCATCCTTGACTCGACTCTCTCCATGATAAAGCAGGTCAACGCCGTCTCCTCCTCCTGCTTCAATACCAAAATTCCATACGATGTCCTCATCCTCCATGTCTGCCAGGACTGTGAATGGACGATGCACATTTGGTTGTCGTCAGGTGAGATGAAAGGGCACACATGTCAATTAAATCCCCCTATGTGATGTATCCAACATCTTACATGTTGACTGAGACAGCGCCAACAATAACTGGCAAACACACTTCAGCTTACAGCCAACTCACATTTAGGGACACCTTGATCTAAACTAGTCGCACACTTGTCCGGTATTCACACAGTAAGTACTTCCAGAACAGAATCAGACTATGTGAATTCCAAAAGGTACATTTCAACATCTTGTGTCACCAGCCCTGAGAGTAGTTGACACAGCACATGTGTGAGACATCAACACTGTTAGCCTATACGTAGCTGCTGTACCTGCCACATCTTATTGCGTAATTCAGACAGGGCACCCATTATGCACAAAGAGCAAGTATTATCATGAGTTCAGCAATCTACACAGTGAAATAGGCACATTATGTGGTCATACCTTCATTACTGTGTGTCGCCTGGCCATCTCACACATTGAAATGTGTACACATGTGAGAGTCAATCACACCAGAGATGTGTGCACATGCACAATTTCATAAGTGACATGTGAGTGAATACATGCCCGTGCATGTAATTCTGTGCACTGATGTGGCATGTGTAGTCATCAGTGGGCTAAATGTCACATCAGCATTGGTTAGCACTATCTGGTGGCATGATTCCTGGGTTCTATTGTACAATGCCACTGCATGATGTGTCCATAGGTGCCATAAGCGTGCACCGTCACCACAATCACGGCCATGGGCACCAATATCAGGCGGCCAAATCATGGTAGCGACCGCCTGGCCCCTGCGGTGTGTCACCGCCAATGCCCACCACAATAGCGGTAGTGATATACACATTGTAAAAGGGCGGTTGGTGTGCTCTGCCACCACAATCATGGGCATGGGCACCAATATCATGTGGCCAAATCACGGTAGCGACCGCCTGGCCCTGCGGTGTGTCACCGCCAATGCCCACTGCAATCGCGGTAGTGATATAGACATTGTAAAATGGTGGTTGGTGTGCTCCGCCACCACAATCACGGCCATGGGCACCAATATGAAGCAGTAAATCACGGTAGCGACTGCCTGGCACCTGTGGTGTGCCACCACCAATGCCCATGCCCTTAAAGCCATTAGGAAGCACAATTGCAGTAGCCACATGCAATTTTGAAAATAGCGGTAGGCATGCTCCGCCACCGCGGGCCGGTCATTGGATGCAATTGTAAGATGCACAATCACGGTAGCAACCGCCTGGCCCCTGCGGTGTGTCACTGCAAATGCCCATGCCCTTACAGCCAATGGGATCCGCAATCACGGTAGCCAAATGCAATTTTAAAAATAGCGGTAGGCATGCTCCGCTACCGGGGGGGGCGGTCATTGGATGCAATTGTAAGATGAACGATCGCGATAGCAACCGCCTGGCCCCTGCGGTGTGTCACCGGCAATGCTAATGACCTTACAGCCAATGGGAACCGCAATCGCGGTAGCGGAATGCAATTTTGAAAATCGCGGTAGGCGTGCTCTGCTACCAATGGGCCGGTCATTGGATGCATTTGAAAAAAGCTGACCTGGAACACCAATTGCAGCAGCTTAGTACCACTGAAACAACCCCAGGGGGCTATATATGTGTGGGAGCCACACATTTCCACTCCTTCCAGACACTGCTGACTGACACACTGGGAGGCTATATGAGGCTCCTGATTTCGTGGTAAGTGTTTCAGAGTGAAAGTAGGGTAGAGCAGGGAGTGCACGAATTAAGTTGATCTGCTGCAGTATGTGCCTGAGAGTGAGGGTATGTGTGATACACTGCCTAGCATGCCGACTTCAGGATAAAGGGGTTGTAGCCTATTTTACACATTTCCCTGGCTGCATATCAGGATGGGAGGGGCAGGCATTGTTTTTGCAGCCATACAGTGACATTGCAAGTTTGGTAAGTGGGAGTCAGGACAGAAATGGCCTGTGCTAATGGATGTTTGGGTCCATGAGGTACTTCAGAGGCTCATCTGTGACATTACAAAGAGTTTCCGTCTAGAGGGTACTAATGTAAGTGTGTATGACTTAATATTACCACCATGGATATGTCAGCATTATGCACAAGAGTGAAATGCCAGAGGGTGACACTCTTGGTGGAAATTCACCTTTGACACAGCAGATTGTATTTTTTTTAAATGTCCCCCTTCCATTTTCATCATTATGTGTACTGACTCGCATGTGTAGGCACTGTTTGCCCTCTCATATTGTACATGCATGTGACAGTTCTGATGGACCATGTTATACCGCAGTGTGAGCCCCCTGGCCTGCACAGTTACTACCCAATTTGTCAGGGTTCCATCACTGAAAGGACAGAGTGAGACATATGGGTTGTCTGCTACCCTATTCCTCAATGAGCTATCTTATGCCTGTGGATTGCACAAGACAGACCTTGTGATAAGGGTGTGAGATTGTAGGATCATGTCCCTATATGTGACCTCCATGACACAGGTAGCCATTCACCGGCCAAGGACATTGAGGGGTGTGCAGTGTTGGACACAATGAGTCTGCCCCAAAATATCTTTTGCAATATAATGTATGTCTTGCTCCCTCACATTCTGCATTGCAGATGTGGGCATCTTCACCTTCTTTCTGTGCTGGCATTCTGCATGTGTATAAGATGGCCAGGTACTGTGTCCATACTCATACCTGCATGCATCTAGGTATGGTTATCTCATGCTAATGTACTACGTGTCATGCTGTATTGTCTCTGCTAAACATATCTTAATAGCTGTGCTGAGTGTGTGCATGCTCCTGTACTGAGGCACAGTGGTACATAACCCAGTGTCACTGAAATTCGCTCTTCTTGTCTCCCATGCCTGCAGCTCAAAGTCCACCAGCGGAAAGCCGTATGTAGGGCCATTGCACGTAAGGTGAGGGCTCTTGGTGTCTCCAACCAACTGCACACACACTGTCACAAGAGGTGAGGTGACATCTGCCGGCTGAGCAAAAAACTCTGGGGCTGCTCCCTCGGACTGGCAGTTTGGCACGCAAGAGCATGACACCACTAATGTCCTGCATCTTGGCTGTGACACAGCCAGAGCTGGATGAACATGTGAGGCCCCATTAGCAGCACACTGGGGGTGAGTATTCTGGGAAGGGTGACTTTGGTTGTGAGTGACTGCATGTATGCCAACCATGAGCCAGTGCAGAGCTCTGTGTTGTAGCTAGTGTGATGCAATGGCTTGTAAGAGGCCTCTCTGTTGGGTGCAGCGATCATGCATTTTTGCTACATGTACTTTTTCATGTCATTGATGTAATGGTCCTTGATGTTGTCGCCTTATAGCATCGGCTGTATTAGGGGAGTCAGGGACATCCCATGGCAGTGAGCGGCAGTGTGCCTCATCTGAGTGTGCTTTCGTCAATGTGTGTAGTTCCTGAGCTCGATATTGTGAGAACTACATATCTGACACCATTGTGCACCTGTAGATGTGCACCAAAGCATGACATGGTGGATGGCAGGAGCTCATGGCCATTGCTAAATGACATTTTGGAGTCTGTATCTGTGTTGTCGACTTATGTTGACTCCATGTGTGACTGTGACAACATGTTGGGATGTGCATCTTTTTCACCCTCAGGGGCCTAGGTATGCTCACAGGGATCTGTTTGTCAGGTTACACGGAGGCACGGGCAAGCTATTTGGCTGTGTGGACATCAAATGGGTCAATAATGCCAAGTGTGCATGTTTCCATGCATCTTTTGAGTTTTGAATTAAGGTTGCACAATTTGACTGCACATGGTGGTGTGCAACTTGAGGATATCATCATCTTGTTTTGTGCTTTGCTTGCATATGTTTGTGTGTATGGCCCTAAACTGAACCTATGTCTCTGTCTCTTGCAGCATCTACCGAGAGCACAGAAGGACATGGGATGGACACCCAGAAACACCAACCTCTATGTCATCTGACGCCAGCGGTGACTCCGCGATGGTGGTGGGTACAGGGAGTGGGAAATCTGCCTCCTCTTCCACCACACATTGTCCAGTGCCCACCCTCCCAGCTATTTCCACCACTGCTGCACGTGCTCGCACCAGTAAGAAGGGAAGATTGTCCTTCCCCCCAGGCACCACTGCCCCTGCCCCTGTCTCCCTTGCTGCCCTCAGTGTTGAGGCGGTGGACCTTTTGCACCAGCTGTGTGTGGGTCAGACAACTCTCTTGAATGCCTTCCAAAACCATGACAAGAAGTTGGCAGAGGTAGTTGCCTTCATGGAGGGCATTCATTCAGACGTTGTTGGGCTACACAGGGCTGTTCAGTCTTTGTCCTCCAGAGTGACGGCAGCCATTCAGCTATCACAGGCTCAGAGTCCAGCTCCGGTCCCTTTGGCAACCCCCCTGCCAGTGG
Source organism: Lissotriton helveticus (assembly GCF_964261635.1). NCBI lineage: Eukaryota > Metazoa > Chordata > Amphibia > Caudata > Salamandridae > Lissotriton > Lissotriton helveticus. The sequence continues at coordinate 1,188,164,016 of NC_136067.1, forward strand.
CTACATCTGATGCGAGTGACCACAGCCCAAAGGCTCTAGGTACCCACATGCAGCACACAACAGCAGCAACCCAAGCGGGCCAGAGCGCAGGCACCATCCACCAAACAGACTAAAGTGACACAGGAGCACAAAGGCAAAAGCCCTTCAGGTGATACTCAGGGGCATCAAGCCAAGAAGCAAGCCTCAGGCTCACATGCCTCAAAATCAGCCCCATCCATGGACACTCCCATCCCAAAAGCGTCTCCCAAAGACAGGCAGACAGTTGCTGTGTCTACTCTGAAGCTGGTGCCTGCTGAGAGTCTGTAGAAAAACTCCTCTAAGGCAGATTCACTCACAACCTCAACTCCCACCCACACCCCTGTGAAGCTGGGAAAGGAGGGCACTGTAGGGGGTTTACCTGGTGAACAGGGGATGGAGGGGAAAAGGCAAGGCCAGGCCAAGCGTACCGCTCGATCCAGCAGATCCCCAGAGGGAGGGCCACCACCTGCACCCGATGCACCTGTGGTGGAGAGTGAGACTGTTGTACCTGCCACACTTCCCACTCCTACCAAGATAATCATTACCTATCGAATCCCCAAGTAGTGGAAAGGCAGCCCTCCACATTCTCCCTCACACACTGTGTCTCAGTGCAGCAGGTCTCCGCCTCTAAGTGCCACCACACCACCCGGCCCAGGCAGCCCTCCGGCTCCCAAAGTCACTGATGCCTCTATCTCAGCTGGTCCTCTCTCTCCCAGGTCCAGTCCTCCAACTGTCCCCGACAATCAGCCACCTCCCAGTCCGAATGACAGCCAAGTCTGAGGCTAAGTCCCCCTCCCACACATATCTCTTCCACGCGGTGCCTGGACTGCCCATTAATATCCCTCTAACTGTGTTGCTTCCCATGTCAGTGTACAGTGTCACCCATTCACTGTGCAGGTTCTCATGCACACATGTGCCTACATTGAACTATGGACTAGCCACTAGCCTTGCTGTTTGTCACTTTGTTTGCCCATTCCCTGTGCAGGTTCTCATGCACACATGTGCCTACATTGAACTATGGACTTGCCACTGGCCTTGCTGTTTGTCACTTTGTTTGCCCATTACCTGTGCAGGTTCCCATGCACACATGTGCCTACTTTGAACTATGGACGGGCTACTGGCCTTGCTGTTTGTAACTATGGATGTCCATTCCCTGTGCAGCTTCTGATGCACACACGTGTCTACTTTGAACTATGGACTGGCCACTGGCCTTGCTGTTGTCTACTTTTGATGCCTATCTGGGTAATATGTAATAAAGACAATTACTCCTGTTGTCTGCTTTGTCAGTGTCCTTGCTTATGGAAAACGTTTCTTTATGGGTATGGTTTCATGTGACACATGCTCTGTATGCCACTTTAACATTGCCAATTGCTTCTTTTACTTCTTCAGGGTTTGCCAGTGGTGAGGGGCACTTTAGTTCTTCTTCATTCTGAGGCTTGAGGGTGCTATGATGGGTGTTTGTGATGATCTACTATTATCATACTCATCATATGGTCAGGTTTGCTAAATTGTACACATGTCATGTTAGGATGCACTACCAGCACAGAGGGGAACTCTATCCACAGGAATACAGGCAGGCTGGCTGTGGTAAAGGAAGATACACAGTCCAGCTGTATATGTAGAGTAATCCTTTATTGTAGCTTGGTTCTAGGATAGGTGAATAGGAGAATATAGAAGGTACAGATGCAACCCCACCAAGATCAGGCTCCTAGCTGCTCAGTCTGGGTTGACCAACTGACGCTCTAGACACAGAGAGGCACTCAGGCATTCTATGATGTCATGGTACATTCCAACAGAGGAGTACAGTGGGGAATAGTAGAGATGTAGTTTACTACACTGGCCAGGGTCCATCATGTCTTTGTGATCTTTCTTGATGTGTGGACAGCAGTATTGATGTATAGTCATCTTGTGATGGACTGTCCTCCTAGTCACATGGGTACTAGGTAATCTGAATGTGTGCGCTTGAGTGGTCATGAAGTGTGAAGGGGTGACTTTGTCAGTAGTGTTGATGTGTGTGTGTCCCTGCAATGCCCCTGCAATGCCAACTGCAGACATTTATGACATAGGAGCTGAGTGCCTGTTTGTTTGAATTGTCAGCCCTGTGCTTGTGATTGCGTGCACATGTAGGAGTTGTAGGCTGTGAACTGTGCAGTGAGTTGCTGTGTCCTTGCACTCCTGGGGAATACCTACTTGTTGTTGCTGCCAGTTGTAAGTATGCAGAGCGTGTGACAGCCAAGTATATGTTGTGTTTTGTTGATCAGCCATGTATCTTGTTACTGTTTGTGCTCACTGTGCAAACCTGCTCAGCCACACTGACATTGTTAGTGAGTTTTCTCATGCATTTTTGTCACTTGAGCCATTTTTGGCTCCAGTATGGTATGTGGGATGTGGATTCATACAATCCCCTAGCTTTGCTTCTGGTGCCTACCCCCTGTGAGTGACTCCTCCATGTATTTGTTTATAGTACACTCCTGACCTGTCCACTACTGACGTATACACCACTTCAATCGTATGTCACCTAGCCCTTGGGTTGCCAGTGTGTGAGCCTCCCCACCACTTTATTTGGTACACTATGCTTTGTGGTGCTGATTTGTGCACAAGACCAATGTGCCACTCAGGACAGTTTCCCAATTAGTTATGTGTGATTTTCTTGTACTGGTTTGCAGTCATGGTTGCTCATGTGCAGTGGAACTGTTTGTGCTGCTCAGTCCTCTGGTCATGTTGTTTGCAACTGGGTGTTGTGCATCTGTGAGTGTTGGGTTAGATGAATGTGTGTTTGCTAAGGTACTGCTACCCTTCCTGATTGTGATGTTGTCTGTGTGCTGTGCTGATTTGTGTTGTGGGAGTACATGGTGTGATACTGAGATGTGTGTGCTACTGATTTAGTTGGTTTGCACACACAGCTTGGCCTTCATGCAGTGCTGTCAGTGTATGTTTCCTTGTACTTGCCTGGTGTGCATCTCCCTGATTTCCAGCTGAGTTTGCAATGTGATGGATTGGCATGTGCATCTGTTGCGTGTTTGTTGTGGATGTATAAAGTGTTTGGCCTTTGTTGGCTCTTTCTGCTGACGGATGCTCTGGGTGTGATGTTCTATTTGCATGACATTGTGTGTGAGTAGTTTGTACATTGTGATACATTCTGATGTGTGTTGCAAGTGTAGTGTGCATTACTTGTGTGTCAGTCACATGCAGCATGGTGTATTCTGGTTACTGGCCTTGTTTTGAGTGCACAATAGTGCTATGTCCTCCTATCTTTAACCTGTCACTTGTCAGTGTTGTGCATGTGCATGCTTGTGGTACACTATGATACCATGTTGACTTGATGGGTGGTGTGGTATCTTTGTCTGTGCTAGCTTATTGTCCCATTGATCCCGGTTTGTGTTCATGATTGTTTTAGGATGATGCAATTCTTGTTTGTGTTGGGGTATGGTGTCTTTGCATTGGTCCTGAGGGACAATGTTGTGTACTCCTGTTCGGTCCGGGGTCCCATTGCCTTTCCACTGTTTGGCTGGCCATATGTGGGCTTGTTGGACTTCTGTGTATGTTGTTTGTGAGGCTTGTCTTTGGCTATTGTGTTTGTGTCAGCATTGGTTGACGCATCCTGAGTGTGTGTGTGATGTTTGTGGATGCACCCCAGGGAGTGTGATTGGTTGTCAGTGTCCTCACAGGACCTCATTTGCACCATTCTGTGTGTTTCCCGTTTTCAAGGATATTCGGGACGCCGCGATGGAGTCGTTACCCGCAACTATCGCGCATTTCCCTTAAAGTGAAAACACATGCATGCACACACATTGCAGTATTCTATACACTAGAGGTTTATTACTGCACACTTCAAACTTATGTTTTGCTACTGTTTTACTAGAACAACCATCCCTAAAACCTACTTTCCGTTTTCATGGTGAGGCAGGGACGTACCCCGGGGATCACGATAACTGATGTTATCGCGATCCCTGCGGTTACGTCGTGAAAGCAAAAGCAGAAATTCAACAGCCACCCCCACATTAAAAACGTATAACTATATAATTAATTCTAGCCATCCCAGTAGATAACTCACCATATAAATAAGTGCATAAAAACATTTATGAATATTTTTATGACAATGAATACTAATGATTCATTGATATATCTAATATTTTCACCAATTTAGGGGACGACATTGAGAGTCACAATATCCCTTGATGGCACATGGGGGCCACGCTGGCACTCGCGTCATCGTTACGAATATCATGTTTGATAATTAAAAAAAATGGGACTTCTGTCACCAACACCTCCATTTCTCAACCATGGGGTCAGAGTATCTCCACCCTGACCCCTTATGTGGACTTTCACACACATTTTCAGCCCCGGGAACTGTTCCTGATACATAAAATAGCGGCCGCAACTTTCATTCAGGTTGCATCCAGCTAATCAGAGCATTCCCGTTGGAGCGTGCAATTACGATTCATCGCAAAACCATTGCGAAATATCCGTGGCCAGAGATATCACTATAATTTTAAACATAAATTTCTCACTACTGAACAGATTTACAAAAGGCACTTCCTTGAACCAACATCTATCTCCCTGCCAAATTTGGTGTAAGTCCGTTCTGAGGTTCGGGCTGTAGAGGTGGCTAAAGGTTCCTATGGGAATTAACCTTATAAACACAACCTTAATTTGCACCCCATATTCTCGGTTCCCACTGCATGGATCACCCCCAAACTTTCCCAATCAATAGTATCCACCTTGACATTTGTTGGGCAAAATTTCATGCAGATTGGTAAAACGACCCCAGAGTTATCGCTAAGTCAATGAAAACTTGGTCCTAACTATAACTGCCTACTGCCGACCGCCAGGGAGTAATATATATATATATACACACATACACATATATACACCCACCATTATTTCAATAAAGGCCATAAGAGTATGCCGTGCCCCTCTATGATTCCGAGCTTCTGTGGTTGGGGTGTTATCTTTTCAAAGCTGAGGAGAAGCATTGAAAGCATGCGAGTGCTATTGTGTTTGCCATGCTATACAGTGAGAGGGAGGCAGTATTTACTCAAAAATAACAAGTAATCAAATATTTCCACAGTCTAAGGAAGAGCTTGACATTTATACATAGGAGACTCAATTAAGAATACCAGGCCAAACCAAATTGACCAATATTGACTTTCAACCCAAGATATACCAGTTCACATGTGCAAAAGAATAAATGTGTGACATGTGCCTACAGCTCACAACAACCTCTTCATATCCGACTAAAATTGTTCTATTTTTAAACATATTACCTACTGGTGGTCGCCAGTAGGTAGATATAGTTAGGACCTACAGGTAGATTCATCAAACATTTTTGCGAGCGCAAACGGTACGAATCGCAAAATTCGGCCGTTTGCGCCCGCAAAAATGGCATTTGAGATTCATCAATGGTTCATGATCACGCAATTTGAAACATCGCAAATAATTGCGATTTATCAAATTGTGAACGCATTTAAGGAATCCCAATTAGAGATTCCTTAAATGCTATTCATGAACCATTTCAGAATTGCGAATTCGCAATTTTTGGCTGCTATTTACCGCGAAGTCTGACTTCGTGGTAAATAGCGAAAACTTAGAAAAATGCACTTTAGTGCATTTTTCTAAGTTGTATGTTACACACACACATGTCCTTTGGACATGTGTGTGCGCAACATCAGTCTACATTTTCATTTCAGGGGTGCTACAGGGTGTCCTTTGGACACCCCTGGCACCCTTGAAATCGCATCCTTATTTGCGATTAGCAAATTGCTAATACAGATAATAAGGAATAACTCCCCATTCATTCCTATGGGCCTTTAGCAATTTGCTAATCGCAAATAAGGAAGCTGTAGGGATCGCAATTTTTTTGCGATTTCTACATGAATCCCGTTTTGCGAGTCTTTAATAGCGATTCCTTAATAATCGCTATTAAGGACTCGCAAAACGGGACATTGATGAATCTGGCCGCTAGTTTCCATAGGAAATACGCAACATTCTATTGGGAATAACTTTGGCGCCGGTGGACGAATCTTCGCGAATTTCTCAAAGAAGATGGCCCGCTCCGCTCCTTCCCTGAAAGTTTGGGGGGATTCGTCAAGTGGGGGCTGAGAAAAAATCGGGGTCCCAAAACGTGTTTTCCCCATGTTATTTTCCATAGGACGTTTAGACACGGCTACAGCCCGAACGGCTGAACGGAATTACAATAAATTTGGCAAAATGGTAGAGTCTGATTCACAGATCACGCTTTTGCTCAAATGGTGTAAATCCCTCCAGTAGTTCCTGAGAAAATCATAAGAAAAAAATATATATATCTATAAGCGTGCACCGTGCGCGCACGGTGTGCGAATCGGGTGTGCGTGAGCGGAATTCTGATTTGCTGTTAGACGTCTGTCAACATTCCAATCGGTCAAAATCAGGAAGTGTTGGCCGCCATTTTGTGTTCGAGACAGAAGAGAGCGGAAAACAAAAGTGGAAAATGTGAAAAGGGGGCAGGGTAGAGACTCCCTGACCCCCTAGGTCTTCTCAGAAGGTCCCTGAAGGACCACGAAGGCCCAAAAAAAAATTAACTTTTTTTTTTTAAACCGCGAGGTGCGCGCATGTTGCACACACGTCAGAAACCCCCCCCCCCAAAAAAAATACAGTTAAATAACAAGTTTGAGTGTTTAGATGTTGGTTGGCTCTAAAAAGAGCCGTTGTGTTCATTGAGTGTTTTTTGTACCGATGCAGAGTCTAAAATTCAAGAGGAAGACTCTGTTTCCCTCATCTGTGAAATGTAAATTGTCTCCTCTATAAATGCCTTGCATGTTGTAACGCAAGTTGTTGTGGTATATAGAACCCATATCATAGTCTCTGAGGAAAGCAGAAACAGACGTATTCACATGTTTCCTTGCTTTCTCAATCTGTGGACAATATTGGTTGGACCAGTTCCATTTTTGCCTTTGGCATATATTAGAATATACAAAGGCAGTTTGTGGCAAAAGTGACATCAATTGCCCAAAGGTGTCCTTTAAAAGAATTTCCAGACCTACCCCAGTCAAAGTGCCTAGGTCATTGCCACCACAGTGCACAATTATGAGGTCAGGGTGTGGGAGATGCAAAAAGGATTTTACCAATGGCATCAATTGGTGACATCTCAATCCTCTCTGGCCAATCCACATAATATCCACATTTGGTAAGTCAAGGTTGAGAAAGCATCTATTTGCTGCATACCTTTCACTCCAGAATATATAGCTGTGTCCCACAATCCACACTCTAATCATCTTGAAGGGAGATCTGGTTGTACTCAGATGGGCTCTGGAAATGAAATGGCAGTTTGAAAAGTAGGAGTTTAGAAAAAAATGTGGATGAGATTCAGTGCACTTGAAAAAGAATAAATGATTGGTGGTTTCTGAAAATTCAACATTGAAAACTAGGGTGCATGCTACTGTTTTTTTTAAGGAGAAATGCTAATGGTTGAGAGAAAGTGATTGAAAGGAACATTGCACAGGATTCACTGCTGTTTTGAAAAGTCAAACCCCCTTGCTGTTTTGTTTTGCAGATGAACTTTTCACCTGTGTGTTCAGTTAGGTGTCTATGGAGTGTTACCATGGTAACAGGCAGAGAGAGCAGTGGGGGAAGGTTGAATTTTATGAGAGATTGAAAGTGTTTCAATGTACAAGCAATTAAAATGTTAGTTTGGTTGCGAATTTGTGTGGGAACATATTTGATTGGTTACCTTCAAGATTAGAGTGTAAAATGAGAGGGAAGCTATGCCATTTTGTGCTTGCTGTCACTGGTGCACTGTTCAGAGATTCTGCTTAAGAAAATCTGCTGTGTGATTGACACTGTTCTAAAACTACAAACGCATTTCTAAAGGTGAGTTGTTCATTTGTAAGGGGATCTATGTTGTGCAGTTTAAGTTAAATTGAAAAATGTATTCTAATGTGGAAGCAGGAGTTTATTTGAACAGAGTCTAACTTTGAATTTGTCTGCTTTGGGAAAAATATTGTGAAAGGAGCATTTGGTATGTTGATGTGTTTGAGGAGATATTTTTTTGGAGTATATTGCTGTTGTTAACAATGATATAATAATTTGCTTAGTTGATGTGTTTTAAAATATGGCATATCTACATTCTTAGTCCCACCTTGAGCCCTTGCATTGCCTGTACACCACTGCACTGTCCAAAAATGTGAAACAGCACTCCTAGGTAGACTTTTTTTCACTGTAGTAATCATTTTGCTGAATTGCAAGGTATACTGTCATGTGTCTAAGATCACAGTGTGAGTGAGAATTCATTTCAGAAAAATGTCGCAGAATAATTTGCTTAGTTGATGTGTTTTAAAATATGGCAAAAGATGCAGTGTTGGAGTGAGTCATTGCTTATGGCAGTGTGAGGTGGCGCCCCCGCGGCCCCCCCAGGAGGGCTGTACTACCCCGCACCTACCTCGGTCTTTTCCACCACCGGGACCACAAGAGCGCACCCCCTATCATATGGCGAAGACAGAACCCGGAAATCCGGCCATAACCCACGAGGCTCCGCCCTTCTCTCTTCCCCAGGGACCAACCAGAACCACGAGCCCGGAGGAAACATATCCCTCCGACCCCGGAAGTCCCGCCTTGGCGGCAGAGTCAGCACAGGATAAAAGCGGGATCCGAGTAGAACACCCCGTCGGAGTTTTGTGGCAGGAGATTCAGACCGGAGCTGGAGTAGGAGAGCAGACGTGTGATGAAGAGGTGTGGACCGAAGAGTGGTGGAGCCCACAGGAGGTGGCTGAAGAGCGGCCGTAACTCACTTGGAGAGTTACGGCGGACCGGGTGAGTGTCTTAAGCCTTCCTTACCCCGACTCATTAGGAGTCCTAGTAACGCCCTGTAAATATACCCTTCTCTTTAGCATCACGTCCCTTGCACTGTAGCATATTTGTATAGCACTTGCACTGTTTGAAGTGGCCCCCTGTCCCCGTTCCCACACCTCCCTTCCCGACACCCTTTCTACAACCCCCCTTGTGTTCCGACCTCCCTACGCCCTCCTTTCCTCACGATATCTTTTCTCTTCCCGCCCCCTCACGGCCCGGGTGACGGTGTTCGGTATAGCATTGGAGCATAAGGATAAGACTAACGGTCCTTTGTTTCTTTCTCTTACTGCCCTCCGTGGACCTCCCCTACATCGGAGCTGTCGTTGGAGAATCCCAGACCCAGGACTGCACCCCAGACCCGGAGCGGACTGCGAACCCGGACCTCTCTTTGCATTCCTTTTTGTTGGGACATTGATTCTGCCTCCTTGTATAAATAAACTTACAGAATAGCACACTACATACGGCCTCCTCGCCTGCTTTTCCGGCCCGCAGATCGCCCAGCTTTACATTTGGTGTCAGAAGTGGGATCTGCTGGAGGTATGGAGGCCGTGGTGAAACAGATGGCGGAATCCCAGGAGCTATTCGGGAAACTTATGGAACAATTCCTCAAGACCGCTGAGACCGACAGGGGACAGCTCCATGACGTCCTTAAGGGACAGGGGGTTGTCCACGAGCAAACCATGGACAAGCTAACTACCGCCCTGGGACAACCTAGGCCGGTCTCGTCTTTTCCGTCAGTCGTCTTGCAGAAGTATGTCCCGGGTGAGGATCCGGACTACTTCTTCACCAACTTTGAAAGGCTAGCCCAAGCGGCCAACTGGCCTGTGGATCGATGGGGTCAATACCTGGGTCCCCTTTTGACCGGCGACCTACAGGCGGCCTACCAGCAGGCCAACATTCAAGGCACCACCCCGTATGCAGACATAAAACGGTGCATATTAGAACGCTTGGGTATCGATGATGACACCTACAGGGTAAAACTGCGACAAGCAAAGGAGAGACCCCAGGAGAATCCAAGAGCCCTCTCCTTCCGGATCAGGGATCTCGCCAACAGATGGCTCCGACCCGAGACATCCACCAAAGACAATATCCTTGAAAAAATATATCTGGAACAGTTCCTGAACTCCTTGCACCCGGCCACCCAGCGATGGGTGAGACAACACTCTAGGCTCACTCTTGAAACCGCCATAGAGATAGCTTCTGCCTATAGCCGGGCTCAAGAGCTCCAGCGGGGAAAGGAGGAACATTCACACAGGAATTCACACCCTATGGTCCCCCGTCCCCCTCGTCCACAAACGGGACGGAGACCGGAACCTTCCCCTCTTCTGCCCTCTCCGGTCCTGTTCCGACCCCCCAACCCCGGACCCCAGTGTTACTCATGTGGTGGGTTTGGACACATCGCTCGGATGTGCCCACAGAAGGAGGAGCCAATGGAGATCGGCCTGGTACGGAACTACCTGTGTCACCCTCCAGGGGCCGCTCCCCGGCCGTTCCACTGTCCTGTTTCTGTGGATGGACAACGACTGATGGCCCTGGCTGACACGGGGTGCCGTCAGAGTGTAGTAAGACCCCAAGATCTGGCCCATCCAGTCCAGCACACCACGGGAGTAGTGGCCATCCAATGCGTCCACGGGGACACCAAGCACTACCCTACTACACAAGTGCGGATCCATCATCAGAAGGATCCAGGAACCAACCTCACCGTAGGTCTCGTGCCTGCTCTCCCTGAACAAGCCATTCTGGGGAGTGATTATCCGGGATTACCCACACTACTTCAGGAGACCTCTGACTCTCTAGCCCAATGGTGGAAGGATGCGCCTTATCCGGGACAGTCTCCCCCGGAGTCTACACCTATACCACATAAACCCAAAAGTCAGAGGAGAAAAGAAAAGAAAGAGTACGTCGGCGCATATCCCGTGGTAACCGAAGAACACCCCTGGCAGACTGATAGAGAGTTCAGGGCGGCACAACAGGAGGATCCCCTCCTGCAGGAAGCCTGGGGAAGGGCCCTTGACCACGAAGACCCCTTACAAGTAGGTCCCTACTTTTTCAAGAGAAACGGGTTGCTGTACCGGGGAGGGGGAACTCAACAGAACGCACAGTTACTTATACCAGGCCCCTTCCAGGACAAAGTCCTCTTCCTCGCTCATAGCCACCTTCTAGGGGGCCACTTTGGGGATGAGAAAACCAGCCAAGCAGTTCTAGAGAAATTCTATTGGCCGGGGGTACACCAAATGATCAAAACCTACTGTAGAGAGTGCGTGGTCTGTCAGAAAAACAGCCGTTACCGACCCCCCAGAGTCCCTTTACAACCCCTTCCTCTCATAGACGTCCCGTTCAGTAGGATAGGAATGGACATCATAGGCCCCCTCCTTCCTTCCCGCAGCGGGTGTCGTTATGCGTTAGTCATAGTCGACTACGCCACCCGCTTCCCGGAAGCCATACCCCTGCGCCAACCCACGACCCAGGCGATAGCAAAAGCCCTGATCACCCTGTTCTCTCGGGTAGGGTTTCCCAGAGAGATCCTGACTGATCAGGGTACCCCTTTTGTATCAGCCCTTATGAAACGGGTCTGTGCTGAGCTGGGGATTAAGCAAATCCGTACCTCGGCCTACCATCCGCAGACAGATGGTTTGGTAGAACGGTACAACGCCACCCTCAAACAAACTCTCAAGAAGCTTTTGGGTCTGGAAGCTGAAAGATGGGAAGATATGTTGCCACTGGCTCTGTTCGCCATACGCTGTAAAACGCAGAGCAGCACAGGCTACTCCCCTTATGAGCTGCTATATGGACGACCTCCCCGCACCCTGTTAGACATGGCACAGGAGGCCTGGGAAGCAGAGCCGGATCGCACACGGCCGCTTCCAGAATATTTGGATAACCTTAAAACCCACCTAGGCATGATACGGGACATAGTCCGACAGAACCTCGAAAGTGCCCAAACCAGCCAGAAGAAGCAATATGACAGGGGCACGCGTCCCAGGGTATTTGCTGTCAACGATTTGGTCCTTCTTATGATGCCCTTGTCCGACCAGAAACTCCTGGGTCGATGGCAAGGCCCCTACACCATTCTCCAGCAGGTGACGCCGGTTACCTATGAGGTAGAACTGGACGCCACACGCGGTACTTCCCAGATATTTCACGTGAATCTGCTGAAGAAATGGGAAGGACCCCGGCCGGTGTTAACAGGAACCAGCCAAACCCTGTCCTTTCCTTTTGACCCTTGTGTAGACCCTGAACTACCTCCTACTCTAGTCCAGGAACTCCGCAACGCCCTAGGACCCCTTCAGCGAGTCTTTTCCTCTTCTCCAGGTCGAACCACTATTACTGAGCATGCCATCGAAACCGAACCAGGAAGGGTGGTCCGGTTGAGACCCTATAGAGTACCCGAGGCCCGTCGGGCGGTTATAAGGCAGGAGATAGAAGACATGCAAAAGATGGGAATAATAGAGCCCTCAGTTAGCGACTGGAATTCCCCTATCGTCCTTGTCCCAAAACCAGACGGGTCGGTCCGCTTCTGTATAGACTTTCGGGAGGTCAACAAAATATCCACATTCGATACCTATCCCTTGCCCCGGGTGGACGAAATGATAGAGAGGATAGGGAAGGCGAAGTATATTTCCACCCTGGACCTCTGTAAAGGGTACTGGCAGATACCCCTCAGGGAACAAGACAAGAGAAAGACCGCCTTCTCCACCCCTGAGGGGTTATACCAGTTCCTGGTTATGCCCTTTGGTCTTCACGGGGCACCCGCCACCTTTCAGCGGGCAATGAACCATGTTCTAAGACCCCATGCACAGTACGCAGGCGCCTATCTAGACGATATCGTCATATTCAGCGACAACTGGCCACAACATGTGAAACATCTATGCAGTGTTGTCTCTTCCCTGGGCTCTTTTGGATTCGCCATTAATCCCGCCAAAACCACTCTGGCGGCGAAGACTGTCAAATACCTGGGGTATCTTCTGGGGGAGGGACTTATAAGACCTCAGGAAAGCAAAACCGTGGCTATCAGGTCCCTATCCTTTCCACAGACAAAGAAAGACCTTCGTGCCTTTTTAGGGCTTCTTGGATATTATCGGCGGTTCGTGCCCAACTTCTCCCAGAGAGCCGCTGCCCTGACGGATCTTCTAAAGAAGACTAACCGCTCTGATGAGTTGTTACGAAACCCCTCTCCCGAAGCCTGGCACGCGTTTACAGATCTAAAAGACGCCTTGACCTCAAGCCCTGTTTTGATACCCCCTGACTACTCCTTGCCCTTTATCCTTCAAACAGATGCTTCCGAACATGGGCTGGGGGCGGTGCTGTCCCAGAAAGACTCCTCAGGAAACGAAAGACCCATTCTCTATGTTAGTCGTAAACTGTTCCCCAGGGAAAAACACTACTCAGTGGTGGAAAAAGAAGCCCTGGCCATAAAATGGGCGATTGACAACCTACGATACTACTTGGAGGGCAGGGAATTTGTCCTCTATACTGATCACGCTCCCTTGGAGTGGATGGCCCGGAACAAAGGCCAGAACGACCGGGTCCTCCGCTGGTTTCTCTCCCTTCAGCCGTTCCACTTCAAAACTCTACACAGGAAAGGGTCAGACCAGGGCAATGCCGATTATCTATCACGCTACCCTCATACTCCCTCCAGTACAAGAAGGACAGCTAGGGGAAGGGTATGTGAGGTGGCGCCCCCACGGCCCCCCCAGGAGGGCTGTACTACCCCGCACCTACCTCGGTCTTTTCCACCACCGGGACTACAAGAGCGCACCCCCTATCATATGGCGAAGACAGAACCCGGCAATCCGGCCATAACCCACGAGGCTCCGCCCTTCTCTCTTCCCCAGGGACCAACCAGAACCACGAGCCCGGAGGAAGCATATCCCTCCGACCCCGGAAGTCCCGCCTTGGCGGCAGAGTCAGCACAGGATAAAAGCGGGATCCGAGTAGAACACCCCGTCGGAGTTTTGTGGCAGGAGATTCAGACCGGAGCTGGAGTAGGAGAGCAGACGTGTGACGAAGAGGTGTGGACCGAAGAGTGGTGGAGCCCACAGGAGGTGGCTGAAGAGCGGCCGTAACTCACTTGGAGAGTTACGGCGGACCGGGTGAGTGTCTTAAGCCTTCCTTACCCCGACTCATTAGGAGTCCTAGTAACGCCCTGTAAATATACCCTTCTCTTTAGCATCACGTCCCTTGCACTGTAGCATATTTGTATAGCACTCGCACTGTTTGAAGTGGCCCCCTGTCCCCGTTCCCGCACCTCCCTTCCCGACACCCTTTCTACAACCCCCCTTGTGTTCTGACCTCCCTACGCCCTCCTTTCCTCACGATATCTTTTCTCTTCCCGCCCCCTCACGGCCCGGGTGACGGTGTTCGGTATAGCATTGGAGCATAAGGATAAGACTAACGGTCCTTTGTTTCTTTCTCTTACTGCCCTCCGTGGACCTCCCCTACATCGGAGCTGTCGTTGGAGAATCCCAGACCCAGGACTGCACCCCAGACCCGGAGCGGACTGCGAACCCGGACCTCTCTTTGCATTCCTTTTTGTTGGGACATTGATTCTGCCTCCTTGTATAAATAAACTTACAGAATAGCACACTACATACGGCCTCCTCGCCTGCTTTTCCGGCCCGCAGATCGCCCAGCTTTACATTTGGTGTCAGAAGTGGGATCTGCTGGAGGTATGGAGGCCGTGGTGAAACAGATGGCGGAATCCCAGGAGCTATTCGGGAAACTTATGGAACAATTCCTCAAGACCGCTGAGACCGACAGGGGACAGCTCCATGACGTCCTTAAGGGACAGGGGGTTGTCCACGAGCAAACCATGGACAAGCTAACTACCGCCCTGGGACAACCTAGGCCGGTCTCGTCTTTTCCGTCAGTCGTCTTGCAGAAGTATGTCCCGGGTGAGGATCCGGACTACTTCTTCACCAACTTTGAAAGGCTAGCCCAAGCGGCCAACTGGCCTGTGGATCGATGGGGTCAATACCTGGGTCCCCTTTTGACCGGCGACCTACAGGCGGCCTACCAGCAGGCCAACATTCAAGGCACCACCCCGTATGCAGACATAAAACGGTGCATATTAGAACGCTTGGGTATCGATGATGACACCTACAGGGTAAAACTGCGACAAGCAAAGGAGAGACCCCAGGAGAATCCAAGAGCCCTCTCCTTCCGGATCAGGGATCTCGCCAACAGATGGCTCCGACCCGAGACATCCACCAAAGACAATATCCTTGAAAAAATATATCTGGAACAGTTCCTGAACTCCTTGCACCAGGCCACCCAGCGATGGGTGAGACAACACTCTAGGCTCACTCTTGAAACCGCCATAGAGATAGCTTCTGCCTATAGCCGGGCTCAAGAGCTCCAGCGGGGAAAGGAGGAACATTCACACAGGAATTCACACCCTATGGTCCCCCGTCCCCCTCGTCCACAAACGGGACGGAGACCGGAACCTTCCCCTCTTCTGCCCTCTCCGGTCCTGTTCCGACCCCCCAACCCCAGACCCCAGTGTTACTCATGTGGTGGGTTTGGACACATCGCTCGGATGTGCCCACAGAAGGAGGAGCCAATGGAGATCGGCCTGGTACGGAACTACCTGTGTCACCCTCCAGGGGGCGCTCCCCCGCCGTTCCACTGTCCTGTTTCTGTGGATGGACAACGACTGATGGCCCTGGCTGACACGGGGTGCCGTCAGAGTGTAGTAAGACCCCAAGATCTGGCCCATCCAGTCCAGCACACCACGGGAGTAGTGGCCATCCAATGCGTCCACGGGGACACCAAGCACTACCCTACTACACAAGTGCGGATCCATCATCAGAAGGATCCAGGAACCAACCTCACCGTAGGTCTCGTGCCTGCTCTCCCTGAACAAGCCATTCTGGGGAGTGATTATCCGGGATTACCCACACTAATTCAGGAGACCTCTGACTCTCTAGCCCAATGGTGGAAGGATGCGCCTTATCCGGGACAGTCTCCCCCGGAGTCTACACCTAAACCACATAAACCCAAAAGTCAGAGGAGAAAAGAAAAGAAAGAGTACGTCGGCGCATATCCTGTGGTAACCGAAGAACACCCCTGGCAGACTGATAGAGAGTTCAGGGCGGCACAACAGGAGGATCCCCTCCTGCAGGAAGCCTGGGGAAGGGCCCTTGACCACGAAGACCCCTTACAAGTAGGTCCCTACTTTTTCAAGAGAAACGGGTTGCTGTACCGGGGAGGGGGAACTCGAAAGAACGCACAGTTACTTATACCAGGCCCCTTCCAGGACAAAGTCCTCTTCCTCGCTCATAGCCACCTTCTAGGGGGCCACTTTGGGGATGAGAAAACCAGCCAAGCAGTTCTAGAGAAATTCTATTGGCCGGGGGTACACTAAATGATCAAAACCTACTGTAGAGAGTGCGTGGTCTGTCAGAAAAACAGCCGTTACCGACCCCCCAGAGTCCCTTTACAACCCCTTCCTCTCATAGACGTCCCGTTCAGTAGGATAGGAATGGACATCATAGGCCCCCTCCTTCCTTCCCGCAGCGGGTGTCGTTATGCGTTAGTCATAGTCGACTACGCCACCCGCTTCCCGGAAGCCATACCCCTGCGCCAACCCACGACCCAGGCGATAGCAAAAGCCCTGATCACCCTGTTCTCTCGGGTAGGGTTTCCCAGAGAGATCCTGACTGATCAGGGTACCCCTTTTGTATCAGCCCTTATGAAACGGGTCTGTGCTGAGCTGGGGATTAAGCAAATCCGTACCTCGGCCTACCATCCGCAGACAGATGGTTTGGTAGAACGGTACAACGCCACCCTCAAACAAACTCTCAAGAAGCTTTTGGGTCTGGAAGCTGAAAGATGGGAAGATATGTTGCCACTGGCTCTGTTCGCCATAAGCTGTAAAACGCAGAGCAGCACAGGCTACTCCCCTTATGAGCTGCTATATGGACGACCTCCCCGCACCCTGTTAGACATGGCACAGGAGGCCTGGGAAGCAGAGCCGGATCGCACACGGCCGCTTCCAGAATATTTGGATAACCTTAAAACCCACCTAGGCATGATACGGGACATAGTCCGACAGAACCTCGAAAGTGCCCAAACCAGCCAGAAGAAGCAATATGACAGGGGCACGCGTCCCAGGGTATTTGCTGTCAACGATTTGGTCCTTCTTATGATGCCCTTGTCCGACCAGAAACTCCTGGGTCGATGGCAAGGCCCCTACACCATTCTCCAGCAGGTGACGCCGGTTACCTATGAGGTAGAACTGGACGCCACACGCGGTACTTCCCAGATATTTCACGTGAATCTGCTGAAGAAATGGGAAGGACCCCGGCCGGTGTTAACAGGAACCAGCCAAACCCTGTCCTTTCCTTTTGACCCTTGTGTAGACCCTGAACTACCTCCTACTCTAGTCCAGGAACTCCGCAACGCCCTAGGACCCCTTCAGCGAGTCTTTTCCTCTTCTCCAGGTCGAACCACTATTACTGAGCATGCCATCGAAACCGAACCAGGAAGGGTGGTCCGGTTGAGACCCTATAGAGTACCCGAGGCCCGTCGGGCGGTTATAAGGCAGGAGATAGAAGACATGCAAAAGATGGGAATAATAGAGCCCTCAGTTAGCGACTGGAATTCCCCTATCGTCCTTGTCCCAAAACCAGACGGGTCGGTCCGCTTCTGTATAGACTTTCGGGAGGTCAACAAAATATCCACATTCGATACCTATCCCTTGCCCCGGGTGGACGAAATGATAGAGAGGATAGGGAAGGCGAAGTATATTTCCACCCTGGACCTCTGTAAAGGGTACTGGCAGATACCCCTCAGGGAACAAGACAAGAGAAAGACCGCCTTCTCCACCCCTGAGGGGTTATACCAGTTCCTGGTTATGCCCTTTGGTCTTCACGGGGCGCCCGCCACCTTTCAGCGGGCAATGAACCATGTTCTAAGACCCCATGCACAGTACGCAGGCGCCTATCTAGACGATATCGTCATATTCAGCGACAACTGGCCACAACATGTGAAACATCTATGCAGTGTTGTCTCTTCCCTGGGCTCTTTTGGATTCGCCATTAATCCCGCCAAAACCACTCTGGCGGCGAAGACTGTCAAATACCTGGGGTATCTTCTGGGGGAGGGACTTATAAGACCTCAGGAAAGCAAAACCGTGGCTATCAGGTCCCTATCCTTTCCACAGACAAAGAAAGACCTTCGTGCCTTTTTAGGGCTTCTTGGATATTATCGGCGGTTCGTGCCCAACTTCTCCCAGAGAGCCGCTGCCCTGACGGATCTTCTAAAGAAGACTAACCGCTCTGAGTTGTTACGAAACCCCTCTCCCGAAGCCTGGCACGCGTTTACAGATCTAAATGACGCCTTGACCTCAAGCCCTGTTTTGATACCCCCTGACTACTCCTTGCCCTTTATCCTTCAAACAGATGCTTCCGAACATGGGCTGGGGGCGGTGCTGTCCCAGAAAGACTCCTCAGGAAACGAAAGACCCATTCTCTATGTTAGTCGTAAA
Organism: Lissotriton helveticus; assembly: GCF_964261635.1. Lineage (NCBI taxonomy): Eukaryota > Metazoa > Chordata > Amphibia > Caudata > Salamandridae > Lissotriton > Lissotriton helveticus. Next base: position 1,188,182,350 of record NC_136067.1, read on the forward strand.
CTGTTCCCCAGGGAAAAACACTACTCAGTGGTGGAAAAAGAAGCCCTGGCCATAAAATGGGCGATTGACAACCTACGATACTACTTGGAGGGCAGGGAATTTGTCCTCTATACTGATCACGCTCCCTTGGAGTGGATGGCCCGGAACAAAGGCCAGAACGACCGGGTCCTCCGCTGGTTTCTCTCCCTTCAGCCGTTCCACTTCAAAACTCTACACAGGAAAGGGTCAGACCAGGGCAATGCCGATTATCTATCACGCTACCCTCATACTCCCTCCAGTACAAGAAGGACAGGTAGGGGAAGGGTATGTGAGGTGGCGCCCCCGCGGCCCCCCCAGGAGGGCTGTACTACCCCGCACCTACCTCGGTCTTTTCCACCACCGGGACTACAAGAGCGCACCCCCTATCATATGGCGAAGACAGAACCCGGCAATCCGGCCATAACCCACGAGGCTCCGCCCTTCTCTCTTCCCCAGGGACCAACCAGAACCACGAGCCCGGAGGAAGCATATCCCTCCGACCCCGGAAGTCCCGCCTTGGCGGCAGAGTCAGCACAGGATAAAAGCGGGATCCGAGTAGAACACCCCGTCGGAGTTTTGTGCCAGGAGATTCAGACCGGAGCTGGAGTAGGAGAGCAGACGTGTGACGAAGAGGTGTGGACCGAAGAGTGGTGGAGCCCACAGGAGGTGGCTGAAGAGCGGCCGTAACTCACTTGGAGAGTTACGGCGGACCGGGTGAGCGTCTTAAGCCTTCCTTACCCCGACTCATTAGGAGTCCTAGTAACGCCCTGTAAATATACCCTTCTCTTTAGCATCACGTCCCTTGCACTGTAGCATATTTGTATAGCACTCGCACTGTTTGAAGTGGCCCCCTGTCCCCGTTCCCGCACCTCCCTTCCCGACACCCTTTCTACAACCCCCCTTGTGTTCCGACCTCCCTACGCCCTCCTTTCCTCACGATATCTTTTCTCTTCCCGCCCCCTCACGGCCCGGGTGACGGTGTTCGGTATAGCATTGGAGCATAAGGATAAGACTAACGGTCCTTTGTTTCTTTCTCTTACTGCCCTCCGTGGACCTCCCCTACATCGGAGCTGTCGTTGGAGAATCCCAGACCCAGGACTGCACCCCAGACCCGGAGCGGACTGCGAACCCGGACCTCTCTTTGCATTCCTTTTTGTTGGGACATTGATTCTGCCTCCTTGTATAAATAAACTTACAGAATAGCACACTACATACGGCCTCCTCGCCTGCTTTTCTGGCCCGCAGATCGCCCAGCTTTACAGGCAGTTAGTGCTATAACGTTGAAAGCAGCATGTGGGTCAGGTCTCTGAATTCCCAAATAGTCTGCATGCTGTGTAATAAAGATCCCCGGTGTGCTGTAGAAATTGCATACCAACTTTTTCAGTAGCATGTAGAAATTAGTTCAGTGAATTCTCATTTCTACATTCTTAGTCCCACCTTGAGCCCTTGCATTGCCTGTACACCATTGCACTGTCCAAAAATGTGAAACAGCACTCCTAGCTAGACTTCTTTTCACTGCAGTAATCATTTTGCTGAATTGTAAGGCATACTGTCATGTGTCTAAGATCACAGTGTGAGTGAGAATGTATTTCAGAAAAATGTGGCAGAATAATTTGCTTTCTTGATTTGTTTTTAAATATGGCAAAAGATGTAGTCTTGGTGTGAGTCATTCCTTATGACAGTTAGTGCTATAAAGTTGAAAGCAGCATTTGTGTCAGGCCTCTGAATTCCCAAATAGTCTCCATGCTGTGTAATAAAGATCCTGGGTGTGCTGTAGAAATTGCATCCCAACTTTTTCAGTAGCATATAGAAATTATTTCTGTGAATTCTCATTTCTACATTCTTAGTCCCACCTTGAGCCCCTGCATTGCCTGTACACCACTGCACGGGAAACAACCTTTGCAACACTACTTTTACAACGCACTACCATTACAATGAAACGTTTACAATGCAACATCCATTACATAGCATGCCATTACAACGCAACCACTACAATGCATGACACTACAACGCATACCATTACAATGCATGTCATTACAACGCAGTCATTACAACGCACATCATTACCATCCAATATTTACCCTACTGTTGCACCCCCTGGAGTTAAAATAGTAATTTTTACCCTTACACTATCCAACACGTACTCTGCTGTTGCACCCCCTGAAGTTAGAATAGTAATTTTTACCCCTACACTATGCAATGGTAAACAACCTTTACAACGCAGCTTTTACAACGCACTACCAATTCAATTCAAATGATCTTTATTCGGAATTAATTCATCCATAAAAGTACACACAGGTTAAACATAAAATTTAGATAAAAGCAGATTGATTTGTTAAAAAATAGCCTTTTACAATTACAAGTGGGTGATTATATATCAGAACGACGTTTGTGCAAATAGCAATATTACAAAAATTCACAATGTATGGATATTTTACTTTATAGTTTCCACAGAAATCAAATCCATTGAGCCCAAGCGACTAAATGTCTGTGTGCAAATATGCAAAAGTTAGATGTGCAAAGAGCAATTATACAGAGTTACAAATCATAGATGTTCAATTGTTCGTTTGGTCAAGTTCCATAGTTGCCCGTGACCGCACACTAGCTTTAAGAAAACAACTCAGTGCAAATACAGCCTCATCTGAGAGCATCATTTGGAACATTCTCATAGCCTGGTTAAAATCCCTTAACTCATGTTTACGACAATATGGCATTAGATATTGAGAAGTATACAATTTGTAAAAACCACAGAAGAAAAAATAATGTGTCAAACTTTGTTTACCACCCTTGGAACAAGGACAGTCCAGCTGCTCCAGGTGTTTATTGTAACCAAGGGGGAAACTTAGTAAATTTACAATACTACCATCCCGTACTAGGAACAGGAGACTCCTGTTCCATCTTCCTAGTGTGATCAACAAATACCTCTGCGGTATAACAGAAGTACCAATGTCGGGCTCGGCATAAGTAATGTATTTTGTAATTAATTGTTTGGGGTATTCAGATCTCATCCGTTCCTCCCTGTACAAGGCATACAGTGCCTGTTTGACCATTTTCTTATGTGCGGGAACAATAGTATTCGGGGAGCTAAACAAGAGGCCCTGGCCCACACTAGATAGGCTATTCTCAACAGCTTTTCATGGTACAAAATTGGGCCTTTCGCTTTGTTGGCAGTCGGATATTATACTGCGGGTTAAATGGGCAGCTGGATTTAGCCAAATTTTTATCCAAAAAAGGGCGGGCCTTGATCGAATAAAATCCTCTATATACAATAACTTTAACTCATTATGGCAGATGAATGTTGGGGCACAGAAAACTCCCCCCAAGATCTTTCTGCAGAACCTGTTTTCCTCTATCTGAATAGGCACACAGTTAGAATATCCCCACACTTCTGCTCCGTAAGTTCCCGTAGGTTGACATTGGGTACGGTAAATATTTAGCAGGGATGTAATAACATCAGCTTGTTTCGGTTGCCGTAGGGAGAGAATTGAATTAATGGATTTGCCGATTTTGTTTCTCCCATAAACGACATGTGGGTTCCACGAGCCTGTATTGGAAAATAATAGTCCCAAATAAGGGAAAGTGCTAGTGCATTGTAAGATATTTTCACCTGATTTAATTGAAGTTATATTGTACTTTTTCGGCCCACAGTTCATAATAAAAGATTTTTTAAAATTAGTATTGAGACCCAAGCCTGACATAAAACTAACAAAACCAGAAATTAAAATTCGCAGGGCATTAGGGGTGCGGCCCATTAGCACCGCGTCATCCGCGTAGAGCAGGGCAGGGATTGGGTTACCATTTACAATTGGGACATCTTTAGTTATCGCACATAAGCTGCTACTCAACCCATTAATATATAAAATAAAAAGCAGTGGGGCGAGTACGCAGCCCTGTCTAACAACCCTGCCAATTAAAATATCATTCGAGACTTCTCCCTCAACATTAATTCGTACTCTGGCCTTTAAATCCCTGTGCAGGTAAGAAAGGAAATACACCAAAGAATCTTCCAAACCATAACTAAGCAAAAGTGACCACAAACTAGAACGATTAACAAAATCAAACGCTGAACTTAAATCCATAAAACCTAGGTACAAAGGGGATTTTTTTACAAGAGTGTACTTCGCCATTATCAGATTCAAATTCAAACATTGTTCGACTGTGCCCACATGGCTTCTAAAACCGAGTTGACATTGGTGTAGAACATTATTCTCCTCAGCCCAGCTCCTCATCCTGTTAAAAATTACCCTCCCCAGGACCTTCAGTGTGTTGTCAATCAGTGATATCGGGCGATAGCAGGCAGGATCCAGTCTGTCGCCCTTTTTAAATATTGGTACAATAACACTGTTTGACCATGATTCTGGAATTGAGTTATCAGACAAGTTGTTAAACAGATTACAAAGTAAAGGGGCCCAGAAATTAATTTCTGATTTAATCTGATCTATTGAGAGACCATCTGGCCCGGGAGCTGTATTACCATTACAACGAATGCCATTACAACGCAACCATTACAACACATGACACTACAACGCATACCACTACAACGCATGTCATTACAATGCAGTCATTACAACGCATACCATTACAACGCATAGTATTACAACACATAGTACCCTTACACTATCCAACACTTACCCTACTGTTGCACCCCCCTGGAGTTAGAATAGTAATTTTTACCCCTACAACTATCCAACACTTACCCTACTGTTGCACCCCCTGGAGTAAGAATAGTAATTTTTACCCCTACACTATCCAACACTTACCCTACTGTTGCACCCCCTGGAGTTAGAATAGTAATTTTTACCCCTACACTATCCAACACTTACCCTACTGTTGCACCCCCTGGAGTTAGAATAGTATTTTTTACCCCCACACTATCCAACACTTACCCTACTGTTGCACCCCCCTGGAGTTAGAATAGTAATTTTTACCCCTACACTATCCCACACTTACCCTACTGTTGCACCCCCTGGAGTTAGAATAGTAATTTGTACCCCTACACTATCCAACACTTACCCTATTGTTGCACCCCCCTGGAGTAAGAATAGTAATTTTTACCCCTACACTATCCAATACTTACCTTACATGCAATGTAATGTTATGCGTTGTAATGGTATGCGTTGTAAAGGTAGTATGCGATGTAATGGAATGCGTTGTAAAGGTAGTTCCTAAAAATTCGTTGTAATGGCATGCGTTGTAATGGAATGCGTTGTAATGGATGTTGCGTTGTAAAAAATGCGTCTCTGTTGCATGCAGTCTTTCTGGGAGTGCTGTTTCAGGGTTTAGGACAGTGCAGTGGTGTTCATGTAGTGTAGAGGGTCAAGGAGAGACTGAGAATGTAGAAATGAGAATTGACTAAAATGATTACTACATGCTACAGAAACAGTTGCTATGCAATTTCAACAGCACACCCAGGATTTTTATTACACAGCATGGAGACTATTTCGGTATTCAGAGGCCTGGCACACATGCTGCTTTGGACTTTGTAGCACTAATTGTCCTAAGGCCTGACTCATTCCATGAGTACATGTATTCCCATATGTTTAAACACATCTACTAAGTAAATTATTCTGCCACATTTTTCTGAAATGAATTCTGACTCACACTGTGATCATAGACACATGATAGTATCCCTTGCAATTCAGTAACATGATAACTACAGTGAAAAAGGATTTTGCTGGGAGAGCTGTTTCAGATTTTAGGACAGTGCAGTAGTGTTGAAGGAGTTTAGCAGCTTTTGATAGGGATGGTGTTTCAGGGTTTAGGACAGTGCAGTGCTGTTCAGGCAGTATAAGGGGTCAAGGTGGGACTGACAATATAGAAATGAAAATACACTGAAATGATTACTACATGCTACAGAGAGAGTTGCTATGGCATTTCTACAGCACACACAGGATCTCTATTATACAACATGGAGACTATTTGGGAATTAAGAGGCCTGACACAAATGCTGCATAGATTTGTATAGCACTACATGTCCTGAAGTCTGACTCACTGCTTAAGTACATGTATTCCCATATTTGTAAACACATCAAGTAAGAAAATTATTCTGCCACAATTATCTGAAATGAATACTAACTCACAGTGTGACCTTAGACACATGACGGTATCCCTTAAAATTCAGTAAAATTATTACTACAGTGAAAGGGGTTCTTGGAGGTAGTGCTGTTTCAGGGTTTAGGGCAGTGCAGTGGTGTTTGAACATTATAGGGGCATTCACTGAGGATGGTGATTCTGGATTTAAAGCAGTGCAGTAGTGTTAAAAGAGTTTAGTAGGTTTTGCTAGGGATGGTGTATCAGGGTTTAAGACAGTGCAGTACAGTTCAGGCAGTGTAGGGGGTCAAGGTGGGACTGAGAATGTAGAAATGAAAATTTACTGAAATGATTAGTACATGCTACAGAGAGAGTTGCTATGGCATTTCTACAGTACACTCAGGATCTTTATTACATGTAGTGCTACAAAGTCCTATGTAGCATGTGTGTCAGGTTTCTTAATTCCCAAATATTCTCCATGCTGTGTAATAAAGATCCTGTATGTGCTGTTGAAATGCCATTGCAACTCGCTCTGTAGCATGCAGTAATCATTTCAGTGAATTGCAAGGGATATTTTGATTTCTCTAGAATCAGAATGTGAGTCAGTGTGTTTTTGGGAATATTGTGATAGAATCACTTGCTCGATGCATGTGTTTGCAGATATGAGAATACATGTACTCATGTAGTGAGTCAGGCTTTAGGACATACAGTGCTTTATACTCCTAGCCCTTACATGATACTATACACTGCCCAAGCACAACTGCATTGTTCTAAACTCAGAATTATCAGTCCCACCTTGAACCTCTACAGTGCCTGAACACCACTGCACTGTCCTAAACCCTGAAATACCATCCCTAGCAAAACCTGCTAAACTCTTTCAACACTACTGCACTGCTGTAAACCCTGAAACATAATTTTCAGCAAATGCCCCTATAATGTTCAAACACCACTGTACTGTCCTAAACCCTGAAACAGTTCTCCCTGCATGATCTCCTACACTGCCCGAACTCTGCTGCTGTGCCTTAAAATTACTTATGGAGTGAACCAGACTTAACAACATATAGTGCTTCTAATTGCTATGTAGTATGCTAGTAGTGGTCTACAAATGTAAAAAAAAAAATTAAATATGTTTTATTTCTTCACAATGGATTTTAATTATCTACAGAAAGAAAAAACAATATGCCATCTAAAAGTGAGAGAATAAAAAGATATAAACAGGCTTACATTTCCAAGAAAAAAGAAGTACAAGATTTTAAGGAAGATTATAAGGAAAATAACACAATTAAAAAAAAATGTGGACAATCAGGAAAAAAAATATCTGTAACTACAAAGAAAAACCTGAAAAAAAAGAAAAATGATGGAAAAATATGTGGGAAACATAGTCTTTATAGTAATAGACGAAAAAATCAGTTTGTTGAGATTCGGAAGCGAATGTTTCATAACAGAGTTGTTGGAAATGTATTAAAAAATTTAAAGAATTGTAAAAGAAAAACAGCTTTTTATAAGAAGAAAAAACATATACAGACAATTGTGGATAAAGCTTTTGAATTAAAAAAACTGTTTGTTTTAGTAGGATTCGAACACTAGATAAGCCAATCAATGTTATGAAGGTCAAAAGTAAGTGGAAAAGACTAATTAATAGAACTAATTTTTGTAATGTAAGAGAGTTAATTTCAGAGTAATGATTTGTCGCACGCAGTTGACACCAGTGGTCGAGCTTATGAGGTTAAGAATGGTAGTCCGATTGAAAAAGTGAAAATTGTCCCTAGAAATGCAGAAGAGGTGTCAGCTGATGAAGTTTTAGGGAGGCGTCCTAAGGCTCCAGTGTACACTTGGAATTGTAGTAGTATTTGTAGTGTACGACAGGATTCAATTGATTTTTTTCGCAATTTTTTACGTAAGTATACTAAGAAAAGTGTTAAACAGAAGATTAAGATGTTGCAAGAATTAGACCCCTGCGGAGTGAGAGAAAAAACGGGTTTGCAAGGTCATTCTTTGGCTTGTCTTTCTAAAAAAAGTATGTCAGAGTGTTTTTCACCATTTTAGGATGTTAGCAGTGCATCATACTGAAGTGAGGAAATTAGTGAGAAGGTTGTATTATGCAAAAAGTCCAGCACTAATGTTAAAAAAGTTGAACAGTACTCTTTTGCATGGATCTGTGTTAGATGTGATCAACATTTGTGAAGAAATTGAGGTTAGTTACTTTGGTCCTGAAGAAGAAAGTGCAGAAACAGATACATTAATAGAAGGAAATGTGGAAGAAAATGTACAGAATTTTAGTACAGAAAATTCTGAGCAAGAAATTACAAGGTTTAAGGTCATTTCAGATGAAAAGCCAAACTTTTCTTGTATTTGATGTAGACGAATTCATTATAGAAACCAGACCAGGTTAGTTGATCTATAATCAAAAAGTGAAAAGGAGAATAATAATGAGTGGAAGGAATTTGCAACTTATTTGTTGGTAGAGAATTGTTTTGATTTGGGTTCTGATCAACGTATTTGTAAATATTGTTATAATAAATTAGATGAGAATAAGATGCCTGCTAGAGCTGTTCATAATAATCTTGAGTTGGTAAATATTCCTTCTGAACTGATGGATTTAAATACTTATGAGTCTATTCTTATTCAATGTGTGCATCCATTTCAGGCTATTGTTCGCATGGAGCCTAAGACAGGGAAATTGCCTCCTTCAGATTTACAGAGAGGATTAAAGGGAAGATTTGTATATTTGCCTCTAAATTTAAAGAAAAATATTGAAACAATTGGGGTAGAAAATGTGGAAGAGGAACCTCTAGTTATTCTAGTTAATGGCGTTTCTACGAAGAGTAAGAAAATCTGCCAAGAATTAGTGGATGTTAGGAAAGTGAAAAAGGCAACGTTGTATTTGGTAAAAAATAATCAATACTATAAAAATGTGTATGTAGGAGAAAAGGAAACAAATGTAGGAGAGGAGAGTGATTTGCCAACTGCACAAATTGAAGAAGTGGATGTGTCCAGAACTGAAGAAATTTATGAACATTATAGTGTGCATCCACTTCACTCTAAAGAAGTGATGGGAAATACTATTGAGTTATTTCAAAAGAAAGAAACGAAAGGAAGTCCCATTAGTGTATGGGAAGAAAGCTTGGAAGCTCGTTGCTTCCCTCAGTTATTTCCAACAGGCAAAGGTGGACGATATGATGAACGACCTGTGCAGATTCCTGCATCTGAATACCGGACTTCAAGATTAAATGCAGAAGATCCAAGGTTTTGCCAATGTATTCCATATTTGTTTCATCTTCTGTTTGAGAGTGACTTGTCTGGACTTTCTTATGCAGTGAACCATATACTAAAAAGTGGAGTACATTTGCAAAATGTTTCGGCAAAGGACTTTATGGATAAAGTCCAACAGAAAGATACTGTTTTGGAATCTCAGCTAAATATTCTCATGGCATGTCAGAGTGGTACTAATGAGTATTGGTACTGTCGTCATAGGGAATTTAAATGTATGCTAAGAAACTTAGGAACTCCTACATGGTTCCTTACTCTAAGCTGTGCAGATTATGCTTGGGAAGATTTACTTAAATTTCTTCGAGAGGCAAATGCTAACATGGAAAATATAGAATACAAGACACCTGGAGAACTGTGCTCTTTGAACCCAGTTAATGTATGCAGGTATTTCAATCATAGATTTGAAGCTATGATGTCTTTTGATCACAAACAAAAAAAATCCTCCTCTTGGAGAGGTTCTGAATTTCTTTTGGAGAAAGGAGTGTCAAGCAAGAGGTGCTCCTCACATATATATGCTGCTATGGATCAAAGATGCCCCCAAATTTGGAACAGATTCAGATGACACAGTGATGAGTTTTATTGAACAATATTCTACATGTGCTGTACCCAAAAGTACAGTAGAAAATAATTTAAGACATCAAGTCTTACGGTTTCAAACCCATTGTTGTGGAAAATACTGTCGTCGAAAGTACAAATCTAAGGATAAGTTCTACACAAAATGTTGATTTGCATTTCCACGTCCAGTATTATCAAAAGGAAGAGTGAACAATTTTATGTCATCTTTGCGACATGCTGTCATAAGAAAATCACCGAAAAATACCTACAACTTAAAAAGAAATGAAGAGTCAAAATACATAAATGACTATAACCCAGTCATTTTGTCCATGTGGAATGCTAACATGGATATTCAATATGTTGCAGACAACTCAATTGCTGTGGCTCGATATGTAACGTCTTACATTACTAAATCTGAAAAGACGGAACTAAAGGAAATGTGGCAAGAAATTTCTCATGAAAAGAGCCTAAGTAAGAAATTGTACAGCTACAGTTTGAAGATATTTTCTCATCGAGAAATCGGAGCATATGAATGTTCAGATCATTTATCATCTGCAAGTCTATACTCCAAATCTAGAACAATCATTTAGGTGAGTTTAGGTCTTGCAAGAACACGAAACCGAGTTTTGAAATCTGTACAAGAAATTGAGTATTTAGCAGAGAGAGAACCAGACAGTTTAGATATTTTGAAGACAAATATGTTGGATACATACAATCCAAATAGTAGTAATCATCTTGAGAACGTTTGTCTCTATGAAGTACTGCAAAGCTATACTTTTAAGAAGAATATTACAGAAGATATCAATAAAGGAGTATATGCTGTGATTGGATCTGAACGATGTTTAGTGAAACAAAGAAAAGGACATTTGATTAATCACCGAAAACTGAGTTGCGAAACTGCTGACAAAAGGGAATTTTACTATTTAGCTCTTTTACAACTCTTTAAGCCATGGCGAACAGAACTGGAACTACTCGGAGATTTTGACAGTTATTAAGATTCATTCAACACAACAAAAAATACTATAGAATGCTTTTACTAATTATCTGAAAATGTTGAACGACGAAATACAGCAAGAAGCTACAATTGCAGCAGAGATTGCTAGAGACAGTTCTCAAGACAATCAAAGTTCTCCTTCGTTGAGTCAGGATCCACTAGGAGAACCAATTATTCAAAATGAAGCAGCAACTGCCATGAATGAGGTGGAAACAGCAATGCAACAAGCTCAAGAGGATATAATAAACTTAGAAGAATTGGAAAAACAACTAAATGTTGAGCAAAAACAAATATACGTTCAAGTGACAGAACAGATTGAGCATTGTTTATATCACGAGAAAAAAGAGTGCTCATGTAGGTCATTTAAACCTGTCCGACTGTACGTGAGTGGGGAAGCAGGAACTGGAAATAGTTTTCTAATTAAAGCAATTGCAACTTATCTACAAAAAAGAACTGAGTCTTCACTCTCTTGTGTTGTTACTGCTCCAACTGGGTTGGCAGCACATAACATTAAAGGGATTACTTTACATCATTTATTGATGCTGCCAGTAGAGCATGAAAATAAATTAGAATACCACAAGCTATCTGGAGAAGCTTGTTGTGAAGTTTCTAGAGTCTTGAAAAAAATGAAACTTCTCATTATTGATGAGGTAAGCATGGTATCAAATGTAATGCTTGCCTTTGTGCATTTAAGAAGGCAACAAATCCTTAAAACAGAGTATGATGTGTTATTTGGAGGCAAACACTGTCAGGGTTTAAACCCGGTGTGCGCCTACCTGAACTACAACTCTCATGTTTCTAGGGACTTTAACTACAAATCCCATGAACCCTTGCAGGACCGGCCGGATATAGTGCGGTTGGGCTGGGAGGTTGGTGCTCGTGATTTGAGTCAGCGGGAGCGTCTTGTTCCCGTTTCCTTAGGATCCTGTATTGGAGCGGGTTTGCTGATTTATGAAGGACGAGCGCTCGGGGAGTGAAACTGCACCCTTGGGTAACATTTACTCGCGCTCTTATGCGCGTCCTTAATTAACTATCATCGGCTCGGTGCTCGGTGCGTACTGTTGCACGTGCCTTTCAGTTGCCTCGCGGCTGTGAGGGCATTACTGTGTGGATTCTGCACTCGTGGAGAGTGATCTGGGTTGGTTGCTCGTTTGCGGGCATTCTTGTGAACTGCAAGTGGCGGAGTGCAGGGGGAGTCCTCCGCATTGCCGTCATGAAGACATGACGTGTATATGTTTTTGATCTCTGTGGAATACAATTGCCAAAGCGGAGGGCAGTAGTATAGGAACTACGCCCTACCGTGTTTGGTTTTGGCTTTTCTAACTATTGGAGTGTTTGCTCATTTGTATAACGAAGGCAGATGAAGGAATCTGTAAACGGTGACTGAAGGAACTGATCTAGAACACCGATTTTTGTTGCATTATACTTTTCTTTTCAATTGACGAAAGCACTGGTTATCTAGGCCAGGTTGGATTTGCTTCGGGGGTTTTCTTCATACCTCTGGGGTATGTATTTAGTATGCACATTGATTAAGTAGAGCAGTGTCTTCCTCATATATACCATATATGTTAATGGAGCTCCTTGTGTTGTTTAGGGCAGGAGGGAGCAAGAGAATACTGCTGTATGGATGTTAAGACACAGACTTATTACAGGTGAACCCTTTTCGTCTTTTTAGCGAGAATGCAATGAGTGTAGGGTTAAGATATGTATTAACCTGTTGTGTGTTTTGTTTTACAGCTTCCCTTTCCCTGCTGTCCCTTCCCTTTCCTTTTCCCGTGTTTTTTTCCCCTTTTGGGGCTTTTCCCTCACCGTATCGCTTGAACACCATGTTTATACCATTCGGGGTGTTCGGGAGGTCCGGAGGTGGAGCATTACTGCTGCATACGGATCCTGCGGAGTGCAACCTTGACAAACACGTCATAGTTTTTGGAGATCTACTACAACTAACTCCTGTGAAAGGACAGCCAGTATTTAAAACAGTTACACATGAAGAGACCAGAAAGTGCCTTGGAAGCAATGGAAATGTAAATATATGGTTATATTTTAAATATACAGAACTCACTCAAAATATGCGAAAGGCAAAGGATGCTGATTATAAAAGTATTCTTCAAGATATAAGAATTGGAAAACTATGTGAACATGGCAAAGAAGCTCTACAGGCATGATTACTTTCCAGTTTGTTTCCAAAGGAAAATGTTGGTGCAGAGAATATATATAGAACAATTGCTGAAAATAAATCAGTGATATGCTTAATGCCAACTCTGCAAGAATGTGCAATCTTCAATGAAAAAATGCTAAAGTTAGAAAATCAAGAATATTATAAAACTGGAAGCTATTGATAGAATAGAGCATGAAGGAGCTACTATTATTTTGTCAGAAAAGTTGAAGTCAAAATTGGATTCTTTAGAAAAATCAATATCTAAAACTGCTGGTTTAGAAAAGAATCTATGTGCATGTATATATTGTCGGATAATTTTACAACGTAATTTATATGTGGAAAGAGGTTTAGTAAATGGAGCAAATGGTAATGTTGTTGATTTTGTGAATTACCCAAATAGAGATGACATTGAATTTTTGAAAATCAAATTTGATGAAATTGAAGAAGTACAACAATTGAGTCGTTGTTCAGCTCGATTTTTGCTTGTAAAATATGTATATGTCCGCCGAAAACAGTTTCCTGTTTGTTTGGCATATGCGGAAACTATTCATAAATCTCAAGGTTTAAGTGTAGATAGTGCTTTGGTGAATATTGGAAGTACTGTGTTTAAAGAGGGTATGGCATATGTTGCTTTATCTCGAGTCAGTGCAGATGTAAATTGTGTAAGAGAGTATAATAGGTTAAGAAGAGAACATGCTCCCAATTTACCTCAATGTCCAGTATTTGAAAAGCGTGTGGTAAGTCGAAAAAGAAGATATGAGAAAAATTGTAGGGAGGTTGCAGAGAAAAGAAAAAAACAAGATGAACCAGTGATAGTAAGCAAAAAGAAAAAGGATTCTATTGAAGAGGTTGTTGGTTTTCAGTTTGAAAACAGTTTTGGTGTCAATTGCTATGTTTAATGTAGTGGTTAATGTTTTTTTTTTCTTGAAACTTTACTACAACAAATTGTTGAAAATCGGGACAAAAGATTTTGTTGTTTGTTGAATTCTGTGTTTGAGAAATGTTGTAGTGCTAAAACTAAAATAGAAAGTGTTTCTGATATTCGAAATGTTTTAGACATATGTTCTGGTTTAAATCAATTTTCACAGAATATTCAGCAAGATTGTCAGGAATTTCTAATGTATATGCTTGTTATATTGCAAGATGAAGGTATAGAAATTGAAAATCTTTTTGGCCTTTCTTATAAATGGCATCATGACTGTGACAATTGTTTGTTTTCAAGTAGTACTGAAATAGACACTGAAAGATTTATATATTTGACTTTACCAGACTGCAAATCAGTGTCTTTTAATAATCTAGTTAGAGAAGCAAATCAAAACATGGTCTGTACCCAATGTAACTCTCAAATGTTATCAACATTATTTATACAAAGATATGGACAGTATGTAATTTTAATGCTGCAACGATGCAGACCTGATGGAAGAAAACTGACAACTTTAATACAAAATTTTGTGGCTTCTCAACTATCAATATCAGGAAAAACGTTTGTAACTGTAGCAATTATTTTCCATGATGGTCCTTCTACAACATCAGGACATGACACAGCTTATTTAAAATGTACAAAAGGCTGGACTCATTGGAATGATACTCAATTGATTTTTAAACAACGTTTGCCTTATGACTTACCAAATTCTTACTTAGTGTTTTTACAACCCAAATTTTAGGGAAAATAATTGGCCTGGGAAAAGTACTGCTGTTAAGAAAGGGTAGTCTGGTGTTGAAAAGTACTTTGAGAGTGAGGGTGATGAGGTTCAAAAAATTCTTGTAGTTGACATAGAGGTAGTGTAAGTGTATCAGATAGTGGGTGATGTGGCTATCACAGGATATGTTGATCATCAGTGAGGCAGAGGTTTTTTTGATTTGTTGTAGTTGTTGCAGATGTTGCTGACATTTTTCATTCCTTTGTAGAGGTTTCTTTTAATGGTATACAGCTCCTTGGTAAGATAAAGGATGAACAGTGTTTGATCAGCATACCAGATGATGTTGAGGTTCTGATAGCTTGCTAGTTGTTTAAAGTTTTATGTACATGATAAATAGCATCGGGTAGAGGTATAACCATTGTTAGATGGTCCAAAAGATGTTGGTGCTTTTGATTCAGAAGGTTGGGAAACGGACGCTTAAGAGTACTATTAAGTAACTTCCAAACTAAGGATTTCACACATACTATTTGGCCATGAGGAATGATATGTGAAACAAAAAATGACTATTTCGGGTAAATGTTGTTAGCATATGTTTGTACATTACTTTATTTAGAGTGTATAAGAAAGAAGTAATAATGTTTTGTTACTTTGTGATTGTTGATAATATCCCTTACGTACGTAAAAAATTGCTGTTCGAAAAGACATTTAAGATATGTTTTTCTAATTGTTACATTCTTAATGAAAATGTTGAATGGGTTTTTTAAAGACAATCTTATTGATTGTCTTTTTTTTTGCCCGCTGTTATATGATGAGTACTATTGAACTCACTGTTTTCCGTGAAATTCAATTTATTCTGAGAACAGCAAAATAAAATACAAAACATATTGTACATATTATTTTGTATTGTGAAATATATATTATAACTCCATTTTTTCTTCTCTTCCACAGATACTATATTTATAATAGATTATTAACTTTGCATTACTTATAAGGTGAGTACGAGAAACAAAAAATACGTTCTCATCACTCTCTTACATCTCTTAACCTTTTTCACTTTCTTCACTTAGTCTCTTACTCCACTTCCTTTGCTCATGTTACTCTCCTTCCCTCACTCTCTTTACTCCCCTTAATTCACCTTTACACTCCTTCTCTCACAATCAGTACCCTTTCCCTTACCCTCACTTACCTTCTCCTGCTCCTTCCTCACTCTCTGTGACCCTCACTTCTCTTTTCTTTCTTCCTCCATCACTACCCTTCTTTTGCTTTATCCCTCACTCTTTTCTTTCTCCCCCTCACTCTTTCCTTCACACCATCCCTCACTAATTTTCAGTCACTCCACTTCACTCACTCCCTTACTCCCTTTCGCTCACTCCCCTTCCTTTATACCCTCTCTCACTCTACTTTCCTCCATCCGTCTCTAAGTCTCTTCCTCTGTCTCAGTCACTATAACTGACTTACTCCCTCACAGTCCCTCACTCTCCCTGTTTGTCTCTCTCACTGTCTCCCTCTCTCTCCACCAGTCTTCCTTTTGTTTCATCTCTCTTTCTATAAATCCTTCTCTCTCACTTACTCCTTTTTCCTTTCTATTACTATGCTTCTTTTTCCAACACTCCCCTTCCCTCATCCTTATATACCTTTCCTCACTGTCATTGCCCTTCACTCAATCTCAGTCCTCTTCCCCCACTTCATGTTCTCCTCTCTGCATCACTCCCATTCTCTTTCTCCTGCTCCCATTCCCTCATTCCCCCTCACTCTCTTTCGCTCACTCCATCCGTCAATACCCTTCCCTTATTCCCCTTTTCTCATTCCCTTTTGGTAACTCTCATTCCTTTAGTCTCTCACTCCCCCTTCACTTCATTTCTCTCTCCCTCTCTCCCTCTGTCTCACTCAGTCTAACCACTTCACTCCCTGTCAGTTACTCGCTCTCCCTCTCTTTCTCTCTCACTCTCTCACTCTCCCTCACCCTTCCTTTCTTTCCCTTTCTACTTCCTTCACTCCTACTTCCTTTTGTATTATGAAATATATATTATAACTCCATTTTTCTTGTCTTCCACAGATACTATATTTATGAAAAAAATGTACTATTTACTTGTCATTATTTATAAGGTAAGTATAACAAACAAAAATACTTTTTCATCACTCTCTTACTTCTATTTCTCTCTTTCCCATTATTTAATCTCTCTCTTACTACCCTTCCTTTACTCATCTTACTCACCTTTCCTCATTCTCATTACTCCACTTCATTCACCTTTACAGTCCTTTTCTCACTATCAGTACTCTTTCTTCACCCTCACTCACGTTATCCAACTACCTCTTTTCCCTCTCTGTCCCTCACTGCTCTTTCCTATCTTCCTCCATCACTACCTTTGTCTTGCTATATCTCCCAGCCTCTTCTCACTCCCCCTTACTCTCTTTCCTTCACATCATCCCTCACTCACCTTCACTCATTCCACTTCTCTCACTCCCTCACTCCCTTTTGCTCACTCCCCTTCCTTTATTCTCTCCCTCACTCCCCTTTCCTCCATCCGTCTCTAAGTCTCTTCCTCTGTCTCAGTCACTATAACTGATTTACTCCTTCACACTTCCTCACTCTCCCTCTGTTTGTCTCTTTCACTGTCTCCCTCTCTCTCTCCACCACTCTTCCTTTTCTTTCCTCTCTCTTTCCATAAATCCTTCTCTCTCACTTACTTCTTTTTCCTTTCTCTTAATATGCTTCTTTTTCCATCACTCCCCTTCCCTCACCCTTATATCCCTTCTCTCACTGTCACTGCCCTTCACTCAATCTGAGTCCTCTTCCCCCACTTCATGTTCTCCTCTCTGTGCATCAGTCCCATTCCCTTTCTCCTGCTCCCATTCCCTCACTCCCCCTCACTCTCTTTCACTCACTCCATCCGTCAATATCTTTCCCTTATTCCCCTTTCTTGATTCCCTATTGCTAACTCCTATTCCTTTAGTCCCTCTCTCACCTTCACTCCATTTCTCTCTCCCCCTCTCCCTCTGCCTCACTCAGTCTAACCGCTTCACTCCCTGTCAGTCATTCGTTCTCCCTCTCTTTCTCTCTGATTCTCTCCCTCTCTCTCTCTCACTCACCCTTCCTCTCTTTCCCTTTCTGTTTCCTTCACTCCTACTTTATCTCTCAGTCCCTTTTCCACTCTTTCAATCTCCTTCCTTTTCTGTCATTTCCCTTTCGTCACCCTCAAACCCTTTCTCTCACTGTTACTGCCTTTCAATCTTCCTCAGGATTTTTCCCTCACTCCCTTTCCTTCACTCCTCTTTCGTCACTCCCTCACTCTATCTCAGTTACTCCTCTTTGTTCACTTCCTCCATCTCTTTTTTTCTTCTATGTTTGTCTCCCATTCTCCCTCTGTCTCATTCACTCTAACTGCCTCACTCCCTCTCAGTCCCTTGCTCTCCCTCTCTGTCATTCTTTCCCTCTCTCTCCCTTACCCTTAATCTTCTTTCCTCTGTCTTTCTACCATTCCTCCACTCTCCCTCACTCACTTTCCTTCTCTCTTAATTTTATTTCTTCTCCCTCATTCTCCTTCACTCACCCTCATACCCCTTCCCTAGCTGTCACTGCCCTTCACGCACCGTCACTCCCCTTCCCCCATTACACTTCCTCCTGTCTGTATCTCACACCCCTTCTCTTTTCCGGTCTCTTTCACTCACTCTCCTTCCCTGATTGAAATCCTGACTCCCCTTCTCTCACTCCACTTTCCTAACTCCCTCCATCCCCTCACTCCACTTCTCTCTCCCTCACTCCCCATCTCTCACTTTCCCTTACCCCCTTTTCTCATCCTTATACCCCTTGTCTCACCATCACTCCAGTTCTGTTACTTTCACTCCCTTTACCCTACTTCTCCCTCTCCGTTTCTTACTCCCCTTCCCTGTCTCCGTGCCCTGCTCCCCTTTTCTCACTCCCCTCCCTCACTCTCCTTTCCTTACTGCCATTCCCTTATACTTTCACTCCCCTTACCTGTATCCCCTACCCCGAGTCCTCTAGTTTCAGTCACTCTTTGACTCCCCTTTCCTCACTCATCATACTCCCCTTTCCTCACTCATTCTCTCAGTCCCTTCCTCCCCTTTACTTGGTCATTTCAGTCATTCATTTATACACTACAAATTAATTCAAAAAAAGCATGACACAGTATATAAGAAATACAGCTCTTCTTGGAGAAGTGAAGTTAGTTCTGAAAAGAACTGTTTTTTTGTCTTTTTGTTGTAATTTTTTTTTTAACAGTTTTATATTTTATTTGTATTTTTTGTAAGAAAAAAATAAACAGGAAACGAAAAACTGCTCAACAGGAACAAACGAAATAAAAAATAAAAATTATCTGCCGGACCATTGGTGCTGCCAATCTTCATTTCGATTAAGTTCACAACTCTGCTCTCCATAGCAGAGGATCTCGTAATAGAAGTTGCATCTCATATGTACATTAGCCAAAAGTGGCCGGACATCTAAACTTGATGTTGATGGAGATGCTGCTGATGATGAGGTGCTGGGGACAGCAGCTGGAAGTTCGGCAGCAAGGGCTCTTGTAGATGCACGTGCAAAGTTGTGAGGATGCACATTCTTCACATGCCGCATCATGGTGTGGATGCTGAAGGAATATTTTTTTTTTGGGTCTCCCCTCGAAAGCACACTTCCACAGATAGTGCAGGTTACCTTCGGTGCATTCACTTTCTTCTGCCCCTCTGGATAGGTGAAGAATTTCCAGATGAAGAACTCCTTCATCTTCTTAGTACGTGGCTGTTTTTCCACCAAGTCCACATCTGAGTCAGAAGAATCCTGTGGCTGCTGTTCTGCCATTTTTCAAGGTGAAAACCTGGACCAAAACTTCAAAGATCCATCTCTCAGGAAAGTCAAAGGGATAGTGAGAGAAGTGGGTGGGGTTTTTCAAGATTCTGGAAAAGAAACTACTATAAACCAATCAAAAGTGTTGTTTTCAAGTCACATGACTTTACTTGCGTGCAACGTGCGCGCACGCATGCGCGTACGTTGCGCCACTGTCGCATATGAATGACGTTTTACCCGATTTTCGTAAATACTTTAAAAACTTGAAAAGGAGGCAGGGAAGAGACTCCCTGACCCCCTAGGCCTTCTCATGGGGTCCCTGAAGGACCCCGAAGGGCAAAAAATACATTAAAAAAAAAACCCGCAAAGTGCGCGCACGTTGCACGCACCCTCGAGGCAGAAGTGACTTAAAAACAAAAGTGGAGAACGTGAAAAGGGGATAGGGTAGAGACTCTCTGACTCCTAGGCCTTCTCAGGGGGTCCCTGAAGGACCCCGAAGGGCAAAAAAAACTATTTAAAAAAAAAAAGAAAAACCGCGAGTTGCGCGCACGTTGCACGCACCCTCGAGGCAGAAGTGAGTCAAAAACAATAGTGGAGAACGTGAAAAGGGGGCAGGGTAGACACTCCCTGACCCCCTAGGACTTCTCAGGGGGCCTCTGAAGGACCCCGAAGGGCAAGAAAAACATTTTTTTTTGTTTTAAATCGCGAGGTGCACGCACGTTGTGCGCACGTTGGAAAAAAATAAAAAAATAAAAAAGTAATTGACAAATTTGACTGTTTATGTTTTGATTGAAGATGTAGACTATACTGTTCAACTTTATCCAAATCATAAAAACTAGCTGTGCCGTTGCATATTACAGGATACAGTCAATGTATTTCAATATACAAAGGCAGTTTTTGGAAAAATAAATACATAAAAATTGATACAGAAATTAGCATTTTAAAAACCTTGGAAATTCACTGAAAAAACCATAGGTTTTGCACACGTCATAGTTAAGAATTAACATTTAAAAAAACATGGAAATTCACTGAAAAAACCATAGGTTTCACACACATCATAGTTAGAAATTAGCATTTAAAAAATCTTTGAAATTCACTGAAAAAAACATAGGTTTAACACACGTTATAGTTAGGAATTAGCTTTGAAAAAACCTTTGAAATTCACTGAAAAAACCATAGGTTTGACACACGTTATAGTTAGGAATTAGCTTTGAAAAAACCTTTGAAATTCACTGAAAAAACCATAGGTTTCACACACGTTATTGTTAGGAATTAGCATTTAAAAAACCTTAGAAATTCACTGAAAAAACCATAGGTTTCACACATTTTATAGTTAGATGGACATTTCACTCATACAAAACCTTTGAAATTCCCCCGTTATAGTTAGGTCAGCTAACTATAACTCCTGCAACCGCAATGCACTGCTGATGACGTCACATATTGCATCACTCATGGCATGGTCGGTGACATCACTCATTACATCACTGATGACATCTCAAATGACATCACTGATGACATCACTGATGACATCATCCTTCTGAAAGAGTGGCAGACCTCCTCTCACCCTAATATAACCTTTGATACACACATTCAAAAATGGAAACTACAATTTTCAAAATAATGGAGATACCAATACCAATTACAAGAACCTATTAGGTAATTCCAACATCTACATACACATCCACTCATTCAACAACAGTCCTATATAGTCACTCACACATATACTCACTCATCATATGTACTCATACACCTATACATCCTGTTACACACTAATACTCATCCATATAGTTACTCACACACATATTCACACATGCAAATAAACTATCAAAAATCTATTTACTTGATTATACTGCTGTATACACACCACTACACTTACTTCTACAGAAACGTACACATATTTAATCTCTTAAACAATCAATTATAAAAACACATACTTATTTATACAGGTACTCTTCCAAATTCTCACTCTCACATATACTCAATTATATACATCAATACTCACATATACTAGTTTAAAACATATGTTGTTACACATGAATACACTATTGAGACAATCATTCACTCACTAACCCACCCATACATACAATCATCCACCCATAGAGTCTTGCACACATGCTGTCTTCAAAACACATACAGTGAGTCACTCATTCATGCATCTGTGCGCTAAGTAATATCCCCCACCGAACCATACAGACACTCATACTGATACTCAAAAAAACAACTTACAACCCATATACACACTTATGTACCTACTCACCAACCCATGCAGCCACTTATACACAAAGTGAGAAACAGATACATATATTTAAAAATTTAAACATTACTCGCTGATACGTGTATTCACTAAGATACACTTAATAAGTCAGTTAACCAATCATTTTTACAAAAAAAAATCCATTTAGACACTTATTTACCCATTTATTCTTCCATCGATGTTTAGATATACACATATAAAAAATATTTATTTTTCAGAAAGACACATTCACAGGATGATGTCATCAGTGATGTCATGAGTGATGTCACTGACCATGTCATGAGTGATGTAATACGTGACGTCATCGGCAGTGCATTGCGGTCGCGGGAGTTATAGTTAGCTGAACTAACTATAACAGGGGAATTTCAAAGGTTTTGTATGAGTGAAATGTCCATCTAACTATAACATGTGTGAAACCTATGTTTTTTCAGTGAATTTCTAAGGTTTTTTAAATGCTAATTCCTAACTATAATGTGTGTGAAACCTATGTTTTTTTCAGTGAATATATATATATTTATATATACATATATACATATTCATGAATATAGCTAACACGAGTCACTCTCTAAGGAGTATAATTCTTTGCAGACAGAGATCAAGATCTAGAAAATGATGAACACATAGTACATTTATAGGGCATACAACTTTTATAGTGCTTTATTTTAAATAGTATTGGAAATAGTCACACAAATTCTGTACAAAATTATGATTTTACACAATTGGAGTCACTCACTTTAAAGCAGTGATATTGCTAATAAAAGCTTACAATATTCTGAATGGAATACTTTGGTTCAAATATACATTTTTACTGTTTATCCAACTATTTTGTGCTGAACTGTCAGTTAAGATACTTAGAAAACACATATTCGACAACATGAAAGCAAGCCTTCCTTTGTATATTCCCAGGAGACTAGCATTATATTTCTAGGAGAATACCAGCATGACCTTAATCTAGTAAGCATCAAGTATCTTTTTAAAAGCAGAGTAGAGGTGCTTGGATTTTGGTGCTGAACACCCTGTTACCCTTCATGAAAAAGATGGTTTGTGGCTCTTAAACTCAATATCACCAGTCCTCTCTGGTCATCAGTGGTGTGGAAGAGTTGGTGATACATTTACAAACAATACAATGCCAAATTTCAAAAGTCAACTGTGAGTGCATTTAATGCACACATGGACCACCAGGTAAAGTAGCTTTCTCCTTGCAACACGTGTCTCTGCCTTTGCAACCTCTGTCCAAAGAAGTGACACAATCAGTACCAAGAATACCTAGGTAACACCCTTAAGGGGGCTTCCTGTCCTAGTTTTTTGCTCATTGTTTTATTATGCTAAAGGTGGCTAATGATTTAGCATTCACTATTAGTGTAATAAAAATCAGGTACCAGGGTCAGGAACAGGACCTTCGCTGTTAGCTGAATACAGAAAAATTAGTTTTAATGTATGTTGTGTGACAGATTACGGGTGAGAGTATGTTTGTGTGAGAGAGACCATGTGTATCTGTAAGCATGAGTATGGGAGTGAAACTGAGTGAGTCAGAGACAGGAAATGAGTGAGATTGGTTGCCAATAAGTGAGTATGAGTTGGGAATTAACAATGAGGGTTAGAATAAGTTAGTGACAGTGAGTGAATGTAACCATGTTTGGCAATGATTGTGTCAGAGTGAGTGAGAACAAGTGAAAATGGGTAAAACTAAGGCCCTCATGATGTCAAGCAAACCGCCCCGACAAACCGTCGGTGGCAGTCTGTCCTACATCGAAGGCCTTGGTCCGAATGTTGAATTTTGACGCAGGCAGTCGGAGTGACAATATCAGGGGTAGGACCGCCGCCTCTGACAGGACTAAGGGTCCCATCGGGAAGGAGGTAAGATTCCCAACCCTACAATCGAGGCAGTGCCTGTGCAGGCACCACTGTATGGGGTCATTGACGGTATATGGATGGACGTAATAGTGAAGTGTTGGTGCTAACATTGTATGTAATTGTTTTGGAAGAACGGGGCACCCATTAAAAATGCATGCCCTGGTATAGTGAAGGTATTTTTCACAAATGGGTTAACCCATTGCACATTTTGAAATAAATGGTATCAACTCCAGCTGAGCATCACGTATCAACGGATTTAAAAAACATGAAAGGACTTGAAATGTCACATGAGTGTCCTATTCAAAGCCTATGGCTTCCTTAGCACATCTATGTGAAAATTGTGCTTTATAAAGGTACTACTCAACCCAATTTTTGTTTCCAAATTTTCTCATTAGAACTCTCCAGAGCCCTCCTAGAAGAGGGCTGGCCAACTGTATTTTCCCACTAGCTATAATTTATGGCAAGTCTGCTGCTATCAAAGATCATGTTGGCACCCTAATATCTAAAATAGACATGCATCTGTTTTGTTACATTAATCATTTGGACTAAGAAACGTCAGTAATGTCTACTACTGTAATTTCATGAGAGTTACGGCCATGGTTATCACTTACTGGGAAGATTCTGGGTCAAAGGTCTGAAGATCTCACTCATTGTGATGTCATTAAGGTCAGAGGATGTATGAGGGCAGGTCAGCATCCCTTGCATTTTGGGGAAAAACCTCTATGCCTGCACTAAAGCTCTTTACAAGTGCTTTTCTCCAAATAAATTGTTCATGACAGATGCAATACATATTTTCGTGAAAAACATTAATTCCAGAGAATTGATACAGCATTATTACAATAATTATTACAATATTTATTAGCATTAGGCTGGAAAAACATGTAGTATGGGTTTCTCACTCTAATCAGAAAAACAATCCAGGAATGTACGGTTTAGCTCTCAATGTTAATTAACTTCAGAAATAAATAGCCCTATCGAAGTCTTTGAGATAGGTATTTTGAATTTTGCTCTAAATTATTTGGGACAGTATATTCAGTAGTGCAGTATAAAGTTAAGTCCTGTTTCTTAGATGCTTGCCATTTCTTAAGGTAGGTTTTCCAAACACTCCAAAGGAGATGGGTTGATCATGCCAGGAATTCTGCCTCTGACAAGGACAGCATATTCTTCGTGGTATTCCAAACATAACATTTTCTAAAAACAAAAACAAATAGAAAAAAATAAACGTGTCAATATTCCTTGTTATTTCTCATATTTCTAACCGTTAAAACGCTTCTCTGTAGGAACGTGATTGCCTTTCACATAGTTTACATTCAAGAGTGATATGACACACTAAAACTATCAAATTAAGCCTCATAGCCTGCTGCAGAGAGCAATACATATTGTTAAAGGCCCAGAACAGAAAACCTGGGCTATAATGGCCCTTAACAACTATTAGAACATTGGAGTGTTGGGAGCAATGGAGTGCTCCGGGGTTCTAATGGCCATAGAAGCCTGGAGCACCAACATTCCAATGTTTATTCACAGCTGTTGCTGTGAATAAAAGCCTCACTGAGCCAGAGGTGATTGTGAGGCCTTTGTTTGACAAATTAGAACATTCTGCGCTCTAGGGACGGAATGCTTTAATCACGTTAGAACCCTCTGTAGTGGGCTCTACCGGCCATCAAAGGCCCGCTCCCTTGAACAAGGCAGTCTCCTTCTGCTCGGACCGCTGGAGCATCTCTTTAATAGGCAGTAGAGCCCACTGTGGCTGGCTTTAAACCTATATTATGTTCCGAGGTAGAATGACTGCAAGGCTAATTGAACATTCCACCCACTGTGGGTAGAATGTTGTAATTTAAAAAGGGAGAAACAAAAAGATAACATTGGAATGCTAGAACAGGTCTGTATGAGCCATTATTAGTCCTGATCAACTTCATTGTCTTCAATTGGGCTCCCAACATTCAAATACCCTAATATGGTTTGATTTAATATCCCAATCACACACAGACAAAAAGATGAAACTAAATTGCATTCACTACAATCCTGAGTGGTGCACAGGTGCCGAAATGAAAGAGTAGTATAGGCTAGCCAATGAGGAGAAGAAAACAGAAACTTCTAGAGACTATTGCAATTCAGTTTGTTCAAGAAGCCTAATTGGTGATAATTATATTATTCAGTATATCTACAAGTGTGGTTGCAAATGTGTCCAGAATACACTCTAAATCAATTGGGGAAATGTTTTGCATGAGTAAATATTTCCCAAATTATTTTACTATAAGCTGAGCAAGAACAAACAGCTACATTTAGCCAACTCACCATTTGCAGAACATTATTACAGAGATCAGATTTAAATGAGTCAAGTATTTACTAATATTTAATTATCAATTCTGTGTTAAACCAGGAAAACATTAAAAACACTTTTGTAAAAAAAAAATGTGGTGATTTTTATCATTTGGTAAGCTAGCCGCCAAATGGATGGGCCATAGTATATAAAGTTTCCTGATGGGTTGGCATGGTGGGGGAGACAAAAAATAAAAAATAAATGCCCTTGACACTCTGGGTAGTAGTAAGAATGTTTCCTGTCCAGTACGTCAATAATGCACATGTTGAAGTTGGACAGGAAAGCAGGAAGTAGTCATGGCATCAGATAACATCCACTAAATATGTCAGCCTAACTGCACCATATTTGCAAGCTATGGCCCGCCTAAAATGTTTTATTGAAGGCAGAGAGAGTTAATGTATCTCTACACAAAAAAAGAAGAGGGAGGGTCCAAGGGAAGTTTAAAGACCAGCAAAGATAGGTTCCCCAAATAATGAGTACCAAACACTGAGAAGTCGTTGGGTCTAAGGTGCCAAACAGAGAAAGAGACAGAGAACACTGGAGATTATCTCATGACGCTTGTGGGGGAATCCCTGTGTTAGGTCAAAGTCCCTCACCCACCGTAGGTGGCATGCCTTATCATTGGGATTCTCCTTGTGATGGGAAAACCTAGTCCCGCCACGGGCTACAACACCCTCTCTGAGAGGGAGGAGCTCAGGGATATTTTATTCCTACTTACTAGAATATGCTAAATCCTACAATGAGAAGAAAAATTACTGGTTGGGTCAAGGGCACAGCGCAAAAAAAGTTAAATAAACTGTGAGGGAAGTGATATTAAAACTAGTTGCCAGGAGCGACAGGAATAGCTTTATTAACTTGTTCCTGGTGCCAGGATTAAAAACAGAGCACCACCAGTGGAAATTTATAACTGCAAGTATCAGACGAAGGGAGGTCTACATGTTTCAGCCTTTTAGACCCATGAAGGTGTTGCGGCTTTCGTCAAGACCTTAAAATGCTACTGCGTGACAATGAGTGAAAAATGATAAACAATAAAGTGGAATACAAAACCAGTAATCCTACTGATAGAGTAGATGATTTACTGGTCAGACTGGTAACAACCTCGAAACACGTGTCCAGGGGTGGCCAACGCGACAGTGATTTTTTGCTCAAGACTCTGGCAGAGGCGCACCCGCTGATGCTTACTTCATGGACTACAATGCTTTGGGGCAACACGCTGGTAGGACAAGCAGTGTGCGACCAATTGGACTTTCTTCTATATTCAAGCTCCCTTGAGCTGGTGGGGCTGACAAGCCCGGGTTACGCACCTGCGTGCCACGAGCTGTACCGGACATGAGAATATTTTTTGGCAGCCTACGCAGCACCCCTACATAGATGCCTATTCCTTGCTGACGAGAGGTAACAACCTCGAAACACGTGTCCAGGGATGGCCAACGCGACAGTGAATTTTTGCTCAAGACTCTGGCAGAGGTGCACCCGCTGATGCTTACTTCATGGATCACAATGCTTTGGGGCAACACGCTGGTAGGACAAGCAGTGTGCGACCAATTAGACTTACTGGTCAGACCTGTATGGAAAACACAAGCAACAAGAGAAATAAATCATCCATGTGACCATAAACATGTCTGCTTAACAGTTTTAAAAGACAGTGCGGTTAAGTCCTGTCGCCAGTGGCCTGTTGTTATGACAGTTGCTTACCCGTGTTGTACGGATAAGAGGCCTCACCTCAACCTGGCGACAGCTCAGGGAAGGGGCATCGCTCTGAAAATGAAAGGGGTTTGACGTGTCAGACATTCCAACGTTTATGTGGACACATCTCGTAAGCAAGAAGATGTAGAGATCGAATCCTATAGCGACCAAATGCGCACACGTGCTTGCTGTAACAACATAAAATGGCTCTGACTTAGTGGGTCCCCAACACAACCAGTCATTTACCACGTCAATGCAGCAGTTAATCACATGGCCATTGAGTATGGGACTCGTAGATATACCTGTCCTAATGAGCAGGGACCAGGCTGCGTGATTTGAGGAGAAGAAACAGAAAGGAGACCTTGATGACAATCTGCTAGGTCATGTAACCGCCATCCCAAATAATCAAGAAGCTCATGCCAGCTTCTTAAATTACCTTAGTAATCATCATTTGTATAGCAAGGCTATTCAACAGAGCCATGACATAGCGTCAATGAGCAAAATAAAAGAAAACCTCAGCGACAGCGAAGCAAAAAGATGACTCTGATATCTGATGTTTATCAGACTAATTCACCATATTACCATAATGCATGAAATGTCTTTTTTTTGCGCCAGACAATTATGTCACTGCTAGTTATATACACCCCAAGAATCAGGCACAATTCACAGCTTGACTAAACCAGAGGTTATACCCTCAAATAGATCTTTTTACTGAGGCTCACGAAGTAACTAAGGCTTGACCTTGTCATCGTAAAACCCCCTTTAGTTTGCCCAAACTACGAATCCAGAGGCTTAGCTCTCATGTTAGTCTCACTCCCTTCACGTGAGCAAAGCATGTTGGAAAGGCAGACGGCTCCATACAGATGAAGCCCACTGGGAAAATAAAATGCCAACAAAAAGCATTATAATGACAACAATTTAAAAGCCCTGTTACCCCTCAGCATAAGCCGGCGGGGAAGAGGCTTCCACTGTGTCCTACACTACCAGGGGAGGACTCAGCAGAGTCCCTTGCCTGTCCGTCGGTATGCCAGACGGTCTTCAAGCTGCAACCAGAGGCAGCAAGCAGCCGTTCGTGAGGCGTTCAAGTAGCTTATGAATGTTAGGACACATGCGTATGACGTCAAAGCGTCATTGCATGGCAGCCAAGAATGACGGGAATCGTAGCCATTCTTGGCTCGCAGTATTGTTTAGTTTTATCCGATGCTGTTAAACTGATTAAAGCTCACAGCTTAAGAGTCTGATAGCTATTAGTCTTAAGTGGTAAATGCTATCAGAGTAAATGAATTAGTAGACAAGAGAAACAACGCTGTTCCTCACCACGCATATAAGGCTTCCCTTTGGTGTATGCTGGGAGATGTAGTGCATCTTCCAGGAGATATAAGCTCAGTGGATCATATGGAGATATGGTCTTGCGAGTAATCCATACCACCACTGGCCTCATTGGCAATTTTGGCGGATCAGGAATAACAGTTCCTCCAGGGACAATTTTGAGGAAAACACCAAGAAGCTCTCAATGCATCTTAGAGAGAGAGATTATCCTGTCAAATTGATCCCACGCTCTTTCAAAAGAGCTGAAAACAACAGAGAGGCACTTATTGAGATCGCTCCACCGAAGGAAGAACTTTCTAGGATTACATGTGTCAATACATTTTCCAACCAGATCAAGAAGAGCATCCGAAATGAACTGGAAGATTCTCAAAATAGGAACCACACCTATTACAGAACCCTTGTTTGCTTTTAGAAGGAGTACCAACCTGAAGGACCGGCTGTTCCACACCAGACCTAAGAACAATAGACCCATAAACCGAGACACACTTTTGGGTTTACCCCGGCTGTCAAGGGACACTTCCTGTGCTGTTTGTGTGCGGCGTGTCCCCAGACCAAGCATATCACCTCGATTGACATTGGCACAAATAGACCTTGAAAACTAGCATGCCACACTAATTGCACCGGTGAAAGGCTCATCTATTTGGTCCCCTCTCCATGCGGATTATGTTATGTGGGCATGACCACACAAAAGATCAAAACCAGGATAATGGAACATAAAAGTACCATTCTATGTAGGAAACAGTCTACTAAACTCACAAACCATTTCCTGGAGAAAGACCACTCCGCAGAAGACTTGAGCTGAACAGTGCTGGAACAACCACACATCTCTCCTCATAGATCTGAAATCACCAAATTCCTATTTCTGTGAGAGCAAAGATGGGTTCACAAGCTGCATAGCGATAGTGGGGGCCTGAAGTTAGGGGTGGGCGGACATTTCCGTTCCGTCCACGGAATGGGCAGAAATTTGCACTTTCGGCCTTCTGCAAAGAAGGAGGAAAAACGGGGCAAATTTTCGCCCATTCCACGGCGGAACGGAAGTTGGCTGCCCGCCTCCCTCTTCCCACCCGCCTGCCTCCCCATGCCGCCCGCCTTCTGCCCGCATTATTAAATTAAAATAAAAGGCTAAATAAAACTTTAAAGCAAACTTACCTTATTGCGCCGCATCTTCCCGATCCGGCTTCATTTTTGTAAACTGCGCATGCGCAGGCCCCGCGCATGCGCAGTTTACAAAAATAAAGCCGGGATCGGGAAGATGCGGCGCAATAAGGTAAGTTTGCTTTCAAGTTTTATTTAGCCTCTTGTTTGAGCAGGTGTAAATGTTCTGGTGACATTTTGTGAGAACACAGTGGAATGTTTGGAGGATTGGTGGTAAGCTCCAGGCAATAACCATGTTGGATAATTCCTAACACCCATTTGTCTGTAGTTATGGATTGCCAAATGGGGAGGAATCGTGAAAGATGTCCCCCGACAGGTGTTAGATGGTAGGGGGAAGCGTAGGCATGTCACACCTTGTTGGGGGGAAATTACGTGTTGTGGAACCTTTCCCCCTACCTTTGCTGTTGTTACCTCTGTACTCGCCTCAAAAGAAGCCTCTTGAGGAGGATTGAATGTTGCTTTTGTACGAGGTGGTAGTATTTTCTGATCACATGGTCTTGGACTCCCCACGATAGGAGAGACAAAGGGAGCCCCAATTAGAAGGAGACTGTAGGGCTCCCATTGTCTTATCCATTTCTGTATCTTTCTTCATTTTCGCCAATGACTTATCTACTTCGGGCCCAAAAAGATGCTCTTTGTCAAATGGAGAATTTAAAATGGATTGTTGGACTTCAGGTTTAAAACCAGAAATCCTCAACTATGTGTGTCTCCTTAGCAACACACTAGTGTTGATCTCTCTAGCTGTGGTGTCAGCAGCATCTGAAGCACACCTAATAGAGGAATTGGAGATGAGCTTTCCTTCTTGCATTACATCTTGAGCTTTAGCCTTGTGCTTATCTGGGAGATATTGGAGCAATTGCTCCACTTTGTCCCAGTGCACTCTTTCATACCTGGCTAGTAGGGCCTGGGTGTTGGCAAGGCAAAAGTGATTTGCTGCTTGGGCGGCTACTCTTTTACCAGAGGCGTCTATCAATTTCGATTCTTTGTCTGGAGGGGGGCATCCCCTGAAGTTTGTGAATAGATGTTGCCAAGGTCACTAACCTGTGACTTATCTCTGAACTCACTCCACAGGAACAACGAGAATTTCCCCACACTCCTAAAGCCTGTCCTAGGATGAAAATGTCTTTATATAACTTGCACCCCCGACTGACTATTGGAGATGTGGGGATCAGAAGTCAGGGTATTTACTTCAAATCCCCTAGCCAATTCCCTCGGGTACTTGCAGAACAGATGAGGTGAACCTATAGAAGAAAAAGAGAACAATGAGAATTTTCCTTTTCCACCTTGAAATAGTTTTAGTGCTTGCTTAACAGTATTAGTACACTGTCCCTTACCAGCTGGACATCTCCAAACACCCAAAATTAAAATTCTTACTGAGCAGCAGATCAAGGGCAAGTCTTCTGAATTCCTGGGAGATCAGGTGGGTAGTATAGAGGGTTCCAATTGCTTATACACTCAGCACAAATCAAAATCCACTCTGTCTGTAAATTCCAAGCAGAGCGATAAATGCAGCTCTCCCAAAAGGATTCAATAAAGCAGTTCACCAAAAATAAAAAATTTAGTTAAGGGAGTTCTGAAAACAAAACAAGGGCTGCACAAGAAATGTCTATCTGACGTTACAAAGGAAATGGTCCCTCTATTGCGCTAAGCGCTACAACCAATTACCCAGTAGCAAAACCAGGTAACTTGAAATGTAGAATAAACGTGCACCACGCGTAATCACCAGATAATCACCAATAGCCCACCAAGGCTGACCAACAAAGGACAAAAAGCAAAATAAACGCGCATCGCGCGTGAACAAAAAAATTAACCCACCAAGGCAGCTTAACAAAGGATTTGGAAGGTTGACGATCTCTCAAACAAGAAAAACGCGGCCGCGTTAAAAATGAAGAGCTAGGCGAACAAGCAAGCTCAATAATTATAAAATGGAGACAAATGCGCAACCACTCACCCAATGCAGAAAACGTGGTTGCAAGTCCTAAATTTCACTCGTGCCTCCAACCAAACAATATCGTGCACAGAAGAGTTCTCAAACACAAAGGAGACCATCTCGAAGAATGAATTCGCATGTCTTCCTGTATTTCAAGTTTCAGAGATACTGGAGTGATTACCTTGGTGATAGTATAAGGTCCCATGTAGCGAGGTTGTAACTTGCGAGGACCCTCAAGTCTCAAATTTTTGGTAGATAACCAAACCTTGTCACCTATTTTATACTCTGGGGTAGGACAACAGTGTTTATCAGATTGTTGTTTCATCGCTTAGCCTTTTGTAACTCTACCTTTGCTGCCTTCCAAATGTCTGAAAGAATCAAATGATGTTTCTGAATTGCAGGGATGTTATCTAGATGAAGAGGTAAAGGAAAAGGAAGGAATCTTGGGTGATGTGCATGGGCAAAGAAGAAAGGAGAAACACCAGTGGATGAATGAGTTGTGGTGTTGTATGCGAATTCAGCTAAGGGCAAAGCTTGTACCCAATCTGAGGTGATGGTGGATAATAAACGTCTTAATTATTGCTCTAGAGTCTGATTGGTCCTTTCCGTTTGTCCATCGGTTTGCGGGTGGTATGCTGTGGATAATCTGTGATCTATACACAAAGAGGTACATAACCCTTGCCAGAAACGTGAAATGAACTGAGTTTCTCTATCACTTATTATCACAGAAGGGACACCATGTAATCAAATTATCTGCTCTAGAATCACCCAAGACAATTCCTTGGATGAGGGTAATTTTTTCAATGGTATAAAGTGAGCCATTTTAGTAAACAGATCTACAATCACTAAGATAGTTGTGTGGGGGCGTGGCTAGCAGCCGAGTGAGATGGCTGCTGCCTGAACGGGCTCTCGCCCATCCACGGCACCCGGAATGAAATACGGCCGTTAAAACCCGAGTTTATAGCCCAGAATCGAATGGAGGGTTATCAGAAACACCCCCCCATGGTAATGGAGTGTGCTTTGTGGGGCCCGCACCTTTGGGACAGCTGAATAACACCACCGAAGTTTGGGGAGCCGGAGCAGAAAAGATGGCAGCCCACGGAGCGGGGCGGCCATGAGAGATCGGCGCCGGCGGTACCCCTTATATGCGGCATTTGCGACCCTGGGCTGCGGGACTCCAGCAGAGAGCGGAGAGCAGGCGAATGCGATTTGGAGCGGCGAGGAGACCTATCTCTTATGACGCCTGGTGAGAGGAAATGACGGCTCGGGGGCGAGGCGGTAATTGAGGCCCCGGCTCTGGGGCCTAGCTGGAACCGGATGCTGAGGCCGGAGTGACGGCCGCAAGGGAAGATACTGATCTGAGCGGCCTCGGATGTTGCCGAGGCACCCCTGCAGGTAGCGAAGGCATGAGCGGTTGGGAGTGGAAGACTGGCTAAGGGAACATCGGGCCCCACAGTGCAAGGAAATTTAGGTGCTACGCGGCGCCAGGGGACAGCTGCACTTGAGGCTCCAGCTTTTGGGCCCATTCCGGATGCTTTCTGTGCGGGGGGAAAGACCCGGCCCGACTGGAGGCTCGATCCCGGCTGCGAGGCCTGGTGCTGCTGCTGTCAGATAGAAGCTATAAACATCGAGGAGGCCTGTCTTCTACACGTGTCCAAACGGAGCGGCGCCACTATCTGTCATACATTACTACTCAACCCGCCAGGGCCGGTGTGGGATATACTGGGCGCTTCTGCCTATACATGGGGCGGATGGCCCAGAAGACTTGATTGGAAGCTAGTGTGCGGCCCATTATGAATAGACGTGACATTGGAATGGGTGGTTAATATTGAGCTTAGCCACGATTAGACCAGCTACTTATTTAATACTTCGGTGATACTGCGCCTTCAGACAGCAGGGCGACTAACGGAGACTGCAGCTATATCACCAGTGGAGAGGTACGACAAGAGACTCGACCATGCGCAGATTAGCCGCAGTCCTAAGTGAAAAGTGTTGAAGCAGACCTCTCCATCCGCCCACCGGTAAGACTCACAATGCAATCCTGAAAATGGCGGCAGGAGGCAGGGGGTCAAAGACTAGCACCCAGAGGCAATTGGCGAAATTTGCCTGGACCAACGGAGGAGAAAAGGGTGACTTGCCGAGATCAGAGAAGGAAGAATCGGGGGAGACTCCGCCATCCGGGCCGGAGCCAACTCTGCATGATGTTATGGCAGCCATAGGTGGAATGCGCACTTCGGTGGACTCTGAGAGAAAGGGAAATCAAATATGCAATGCTCTTCCCAGCAAAATTGAGAATAGAACGGGATGGAAAAACGTGGTTCTTTGACTCGCCGGATGCAGTCTGGGACTGGATGGAGGGCTGTACTACTGTGGGGGGCCGGAACCGAAATCGCCATGACGTAACTGTGAAGAGGAATGGTACACCCCTGGCGATGGAGGCCATGATGGAGTCGAGTGGATTGGAGGACCAGGAATGATACAGCTTTGTGTACTGCTATGGGGCCTAATATTGCAGACAAACGCAAGTGGTGGGAGAGTGGGAGAGGAGAGCTTGCGATTCTATTGATTTATAGACATACTTTGTTCTGATATGCTCGGGGTATATAACGTGATTTAATTTGTTGACTGTAAAGATATGCCATGATATTGTTTAATTTTCCATACTGGACTAACGGCTGTGGTTCTTTGATGAAACTATAAGAAATCCGTGGATGGGGGGGCCAGTTCCCTCAGTGTTTCTAGCATATTGGGGGGATAGAGGCACTCTGCCAAGTTTGGGGGTGGGTAGTTCTAAATCCACAGTCAGGGGAGCAGGGAGGGAGATAGAAAGGGTCACTGGGGGGGACACAAGGGGTTGAAGGGGTGATTTTTCCGCTTGCCAACGGAACGAAGAGGCAGAAAGAGGTGAGAGTGGGGAAATAAGAAAGTTTTTGCGTCTTGTGCAGAGTTTTGTTGTTTTAAGTTCAGGGCTAAGACTCAAAGTAGATACACGTGATATCACTGACAGGGTGCGTAACATTGGGGATGGTTTGAAAAGCTGTATTGCCAATGGCAGTAGAAACAATGTCGGTGTGCAACAATACTGGTACTGACGTCCCCTCTACAACCCTAGTGTCTCCCATAACTCTACTTACTTGGAATGTGCACGGGTTGGGGGATAAAATCAAAAGAGGGCTGGTGTTACAATATTTACGACGCTCCGCACCAGCAGTGGCATTATTACAAGAAACGCATCTGGTGGGTTCAACTTGTAAGGCTATGGACTGCTGGGGGTACAAAATGGTGGCACACTCAGAGTTTTCAACAGGTTCTAGAGGGGTTGGTATATTAGTGCGTAAGTGATTCCCACTAATCATACATCACACCTGGACGGACACACAGGGGCGATTCGCTGCCATATCATGTCAATGGGAGGGAAGACGATTCATTATTGTATCGGTGTGCATACCCCCTGCCCTCTACTCAGTGGCCTTCCCGGCCCTCAGCACATTCTTATTGGGCCTACCAGAGGGATAACTACTTATGGGGGGAGATTTTAATGCAGTCGTGGATGGGGCAATGGACCGCTGGCCCTGAAGAACAGTGGGGACGGGTAGCTCCCGAATGAACGTTTTTTTAGATGCATTGTGCCTCACAGATGGGTGGAGATACAGACACCCTATGGAACGCAGTTACACTTTTCAATCAGAAGTCCATAATAGTCTTTCCCGCATTGATTATTTTCTTATCTCCGCAGACAGTCTTCCACACTTGACTGAGGCGGAGACACGTCTTAGGGGCATATCCGACCATTTGCCTGTCTCTATAGCCTATACGTCACACATTAAGGTCAGAAAATGGATTTTCCCTATCGCTCCTGGCTATTTACAGGTCCCTAAAATCCGAAAGGACATAATTACAGTCACAAAGCACTATTTCCAAGATAATGTGAACTCTGTACAATCCCCGGGTATTATGTGGGAAGCTTACAAGACCGTGTTAAGAGGTCAAGCTATTGCCTCAATAACGGGTCATAGACGAGCGGCAAGAGGCGAGTTGGATACGATTGAGGCTGAATTGGCTGTGCTCCAGACACAACACAAGCTAAACCCCACTACAGAGACAGCTCAATAGCTACGTCTTAAGCAATGCGAGCTTAAAGAATTCCTAGGGGAACAAATTAAAACGTGGCTCCAGACTACGAGGCACATCGTTTATGAAGTAGGA